>NC_092875.1:471604381-472804381 GCF_028372415.1 Notamacropus eugenii
CCTAGTGAATGCCATGTGAGGTGTGGAATTTCGGTTTCATCCTACATGATGCTGAAGTGCACGGTAGACTTATATATTTACAACCGTATTGTGCTCTCACAAATGTGTCTTATGAAGGGGGGGAGGTGTGGGGCATTTGTACGGATCTCTGTGGGATGTAATGTGAGTTATAGGCATCTTAGAGGTTCTTAAGCCATTTTGTGGTTAGGTTGCTGCTCTGAGACCCTAAGACTCAGGTAAAATAGAAGGCCCTTCTCTGCAGGGGTCTTTCAAACCTCGTTTGCCTCCCCCCTTTTAATTCCAGGTGGTAAGGCTAACCCCTTACCCCTTCTCATTCTCCTTAACTAACACACACAGACACAGACACACACTCACACAACCCTTATTTATTTGTTTGTCTGTGGTTATTGCCCATGTTATTAATTGCACCCAGGCTTTCCTTGCTCTTTGAGAGAGCAGCGGTATAAATTGGCTCTAATAAATATTAGCCGCTAGATTAGACGAGGTGAAGCTGGCATCGCGCTCTATTTTCGACCTGTAGCCTCTGCAAAGCCGCCAGTTCTGCGCCAGATTAGCCCCATCCATCCAGTGTCAATGGTTGTCTTGTTGAGGAAATCAGTGAGTAAACACGGCTGACAGAGAGGGGGCTCAGCTGATTACTCATACAAATAGACTGCAAACTCCACCAGGAGAAGCTGTTTCCAGAGATGGGTTTCTCGCATTGACAAGGCTGCTTCTCCCAGGATCCTGTGCCCTGCTGTTCCCACTTTGTCCTCCATCAATCACACAATTGTGTCCGGGATGTTTTATAGAGTCACTTAATATCCCTGCCTTCATCTCTATTCACTTAGAGAATGATCTGCCATAAGGGCTAAAGGCTTTTTGCAGGATGGGACTGGCGACAAACCTGGGCCACAATAGCTCTGGTGGAAAACATCACACCGCCATCCTTTCTGATGCTAATACAACAGCTCTTGTATATTACAGCGAGGCAGGCTACTATTTAAATCTCATCTTACCATTATCCTTTTGTCCACAGTATTAAATTATCTCATGGGTGAGGATGTGAAGATAATTTTGAGGAACCCAGAATGAGGCTGTGTGTGTGTGTGCGTGTGTGTGTGCATGTAAATTATTTCCCGAAATAGGAATGTGACTTCGGGGACTGGGATGAGTCAAAGTGTAAACTCCCTTTCTGTTGCCCCTTCTCTTAGGTGAGGGGTTCAAGTGAGCCTTTGCGCAATTTGAGGATTCATTTACTTTTACAATCCACTTTCCCCAAGTCAGCTTGTGCCTTAAGTGTTGGTGTAATCTCAGACAATACACTATTTTTCAAACAGTGAATTGAGAATTAAGGGACCAATCTGAAATAAAATTGCATTTTACAGGCGAATTTTAAAGACAGAAGAAAGAGTTACAAGGTATCACTGTTTAAGTGGCTCATCTACAAATTAGATTGCTACACAATTAATCAGAAAGTTAATTAATGAGCAAGTTACTAATTAGGACATTTAAAACCAGTGTGTTTATAGTGCCTTGGCTTAAAAAAAATCCATGTAGTTAATTGGCCCATACACTGATTTCATAACTCATAACCAAGGTTAAAATACGACAGCTGTATTATTTATTATGTATAAGTTACAATTATGTCACCACTGCATTTTACTCAATAGAATTTTAACTATAATCGGAAAGGTTAGCTTACAATAAACTTAAAGAGACGAATATTTGAAGACTGCTTTAAAACGTCTAGGTTTGAATGAATTTGGACTTACACTTGGGCAGACTAGCTCAGAATGTAGTGAGTTGGGACTGTGTTTGTATAGTAGTGTCGGTGTTCACAGCTTTCTTTGCAACCCTCCATTATTTAAAGCTTTGTTACTTTGTCCAGAGTATTTGCTTCGGGCTGAAAGTGAAGTGACAAAGCAAGGTCCAGAGGGTAGCCTTTGTTTTCTCTTAAATACCAAAATACAACACATACTTTGAAGTTTTTTAAAAAAAAAAACAACCACCACTTACAAGTTAGAAACAATCTCAAATCATGGTTTAGGTTAGAAACGAACTCATAAGACTTTCCTTTCACGGAAAGTTGTTTTGGATTTTTAAGAAAAGAAAAGAAAAACATCCTTCCTCTTGTAAAAAAAATTTTTTTACCCATTGCATTAAGAAACTCCGCAGAGGTTGCAGCTCACACAGCTTTTTAAAGAATAACCTATTTCCTGAATTTTTCAATGAGGAGGTCCCCAAGATATTGGAACAAACCCTGTAGTTTATGGATCTTTAATCAGTCCACTAGACAGTCCTCTAGATCACCAGCTAGTTCCATACAATTTCCAAGTGGATGGTGCTAAAGGATTGGGGTAAAAGTGTACACTTTAAAAACTGCCCAAACTCCCAGGGAACAGAGTGGATCCCACGCCCAGGGCTCTAAGGCCCAAGGAAAGGTCCAAAACTACAGCTGCCCCACTAGAGCAGCTGGAGAAAAGAAAAGGAAACTCAAGATAACTTTTTGTCCTGTCTCATGCTTCAGGAAAGCTGGCAGAGAATTTTCCTTCCTGGAGAATAAGACCATAGAGTCCAGAGATGAGACAGAATAAGGAGGTCAAGAGTTGGCAGAGACCTGAATTGATTTCCTAAAGCACAGGGATGGAATAAATAGGGACATCATGGTTTTCTTTCTTAAGAGTTAGATCCAAACTGGCTTACCGGCTGCAGGACAGTTCTCCAGGCACTGGCCTTGGAGTGAAAAGAGGTCGCGGCCCATAGTAAGAGAGAGTATACTTCTCTGCTGCCCACAGGTAGCAATAACACACACACATACACACACTCGTTCCTGCTTGCTCTCTATCATCTCCGTCTCCACAGCGAGAATACATATAGGTAATTTTAATGAAAGAGGCTCCTGTACCACATTATTAGCAATAAATCTACACCATTCTTTGTTGGTTAAAATCATTATGATCATCATCGCTATCATTACTGAACTCATTATTCTTGTGTTACTATCAGAGTAGATTTATGATAATACCCACCATTACGCCTGAGTTAAAGAAGGTGTAAAGGTTTGATTAATAGCTGCTTTCATGTTTTAATACTCGACATTTTCTCACATTTTTTATAAATAAGGACCATGATAATTACAGGAAGTAATTACTGCTTGGTTAGAAGCGTTTTAATTAACCACATATGCATTATTCTAAAAAATGATAATAATCTTCCGGACAGTCCGAGAGTCAGGCAATTAAGGAGATGGGGAAAACAAAGTTTGGGCCATTCATAGATGTCTTCTTTGGGGACAAATTGAGAGCAAAACCACTAGTATTTCTATCCCTTCCACCACCTTCACAGGGCAACAGGAATAATTTTTCATTTTAATGATCTGATTTTTTTTTTCTTGATGAAACCTTTCAATGGGTTTGTAAGGAGAGGAGGAATGGAAAGGGAAGTGTGGCGGATTGCCCATCTCGAGATGCAGCTCCAGGATAGCTAACATGGACAAAGGCAAAACAAAACAATCTCTCAGTAGCCCTGGGAAATGTGAACGTGTGTATTTCTTTAGTAAGGGAATTAAAATACCTGACTAATCCACAGCCCTAAATATACTATAGTATCGACTTCAAAGGCTGGGCTTGCCTTTACACCGGAACACATTAACGCTTTCACACACCCACGCGCCCAGATACGGAGGCGAAATAATTCGTCATCCTCCGTGCACTGAATTATCCAGTGAGCTCCCCTGCCCAAGAACACAGACTATCTGTCCCTTAAAGGTTACACGCTGCTCTGCCTCGCTTTGTCTTCTTCGTGCCCTTTCCTGGCAAAAATGGAGACATCACATCCTTGCCCAGCCCCAGCTCAGTATTTATGAAGGTTTTCTGACAAATAGGCAGGCTGGCCACGCATGGGTGGCTGCCTTCATTCCGCACTTGGCTTGTTTACATAGGACCAGCACCATTTCCACGGATTAAACAAATCACAGCGAGAAGGAGACATTTATAATCCGCCAACGAGGCCACAAGGCAGTTTTTAAAAAATAAACTGTGTACGCGCACTCACACGCGCGTGATTGGGGAAAAGAAAAATAAATGCCCAAGTCCAGGGGGGTTGACCTTCTTCTGAGAAGGTAATTCGAAGCCTATGCGTGTTCCTATACAGAGACATATGTGTATGAATACCAGCGTGAACGTGTGGTTGTGTTGTATGATGAGGGGAACATAGAAGCTCCTTGATAGCACCCATGAAATTATCCTGGGTTGGACACTTTCACGACACCACAAAAAAGATCAGAGCGCAAGGAGCACGCATCTACCACATACAAAAGCACTCATATAGACATCTTTTGGTGTGTGTGTGTGTGTGTGTGTGTGTGTGTGTGTGTGTGTATGTGTGTGTGTGTGTGTGTGCGCGCGCGCGCGCGCGCATGGAGAAGGGACCTTTGGCGTGCTTTCTCTTGTTTGGGGAACTCTTTGAGATTTCCAGGGCTTCTGACTTGTAGGTGTGAAAGAGTCCCCGCGCCGGGTGTGTGTATACGTGTATGTGTCAGGGTGTCTCTAGACGATGCGTGGGACAGAGACATATGCGTCCACCTACGGCTCCGCGCCAGGGGCGGGCCGCTAGGCACGCGCCAGGTGCGGTTGTGTGTGTGTGTGTGTGTGTGTGTGTGTGTGTGTGTGCCACTATTTTCTGAAATCAAATTCATTTCATATCACTCTCTTCATGCTTCACCCGGAAGTATTCACTTGACCCTCCTCCCCATTCCCTTTAAAATCAAATAAATAAAAACAAAAGGCAAAGAAGGCAGTCTGCCTGACTCAGGTTTTTCCTCTTCTTGTTTACTGCAAAAGTGCGAGGGACTCTTTACTCGGGGTTTGGATGGGCGGGTCCAGGACCATTCTTGGCCTCAGTCTGGGTGGGTTTAGGGCTGGGTCTAGGGTGTTTGTGGACAACTGCAGGGCTGGATGGGGTTTGGGATAGAGATATTCCCCTTCTCCTCGTCCGATCCCCACACCTAGGCCCTTGGGGGTCTGCATCTACCTCTTCTTCCTCCTCGGTCTTCCTCCTCCTCCTCTCCCTTCTTTTCTTTTTCCTCCTCATCTCTCTCCTCTTCGTATTTCTCCTCCTCCTCCTCTTCCTCTGCAGCTGCCCAAGGAGGGGTTTTGTGACACCAGCCACCCACCCCCGGGCCGCGGGAGGAGGAAATTCCTTACAAAATAGCAGTGGTTCCGAGAAAAGGATCACAACAAAATATTGAATAAATTCCCTTTTAATTTATTTGATCATTCCACATTACGGGGCTATGAATTGCTCAAATTTGATAACAAGTACTCAATTCAACTCATTATGTAAGTTAAATTAGACTTCGATAAAATTTCAGTGGCGCGCAGTGGTTCCTCGAATGAAATGTAATTTGTGCCCGAATTTGTTGTATCTGTCACAAATATTTCCAATTAGCGGCCGTAATTATTTGATAGTTTCTGCAATTAGGGCTTAAACGGGTGAATTTGGGACTGTGGAGGACCCTAATTGGCCTAAATTTGATATTTTGCATATTTGCATAATGAGGAAATTGGTAGAAAATTGTGTTCATTCATTTGTGAAAAATCCTATGAATTTTATGAATTTGAAAGCTCTGTTTGTGCAGACTGTGACTTCGCCTGCTGATCCCTGAGGAGCTGACGCTGAATGCCTGAATGGGCAGCGTGCCAACTTCCCTCCACAAGGAGGAGAGGCTGGGGGCCGGGGGGGGGGGGGGTGGGAGAAAAAGCAGAGAAGGCGAGGAGGAAGAGGAGCAGGAGGAAGGAAAAAAGGAGGGAGGAGGGAGGAGGGAGGAGGGAGAGAGAAGCTTTTTCGGGAAACACGGTAGGAGCACCGCGCATGCTCACGGTGTATCGCTAGCCGCTAGTCGGCAACCTTCAAGCCAAGGAGATGTGGGGTGGTAACAAACCCCTTTGAGTTGGGGGGTGAGGAAGAGAGAGAGAGGTGTAGTAGAGACCCTATTACAAATGCCCGCCCTGTAGTGGAACCTGCCACACATGCCCGCACACACACAGTCTCTCTCTGTCTCTCTCCCTTTCACAATGAGAAATGCACCCAATCCACCAGGTGGAAGGGGTAATTGTGGAGGGGTGAGGTCTTGAGATGATGATAACTGTGCACTTGTTTAAGTTAAATTGCCAAAGCTTCTCCTCTCAGTAAAAATGTTTGATCTATGGCGCTGTCAATTTAAAGTGTTTAAAGAGAAGCAAAAGCATAGATTTTAAGCTGCTTTGCCCAGCACCCATTCATCATGCATCAGGGATTTTAAAGTTTCATGGTTGCTGGGGTTTAACATCTCAACTCTCTGACACAGGAATCTGGATTGGGGAAATCGCTCTACAGTCAAAGGCTCTTGACTAAACTAGAGGAATCAATGTCAAAAGGGAGGAAGAAAATGCCCATTTTCCTCTATCTAAAGAAGGGTCCTGTCTTGAGGGGTTGGGGTGGGGAGGAAAAGGGAGAGACAGACTGAGTTGCGTAATCATAAATAAAATCTCCCCTATGAGCCTCCCAGAAACCCATCACAGCTTGTTTCTAGAGGGGGGAGAAGGTGGCCCTGTTTTCAAAGAGAGACAGCAAACATTTGATCTTCCTTTTGGGAAATAATAGACACTCCCTTCCAAGAGTGTTTCACTGTAGGTATCCTGAATTTTCATCAAGTCCTATCTAAAAGTGTCATCCTCTATGTTTCAGCAATGTAACAGTTTGGATTTTGCCTTAATTTCTATACATCTTGAATGCACAGAGACTAACCAAAGCAGGCTTGAAATGGCAGAAAATGATATCTGGCTTCTCAGTTAAGTGCTTCACAAACTGCAATGCGCTGGAATGGAAGTTTTGCTGGCAAGGACTTTCCCATCTATATGAAAGTGGATAATGTGAGAATCTAACAGGCTATAAATGCTTAAGTGCTTTGTTTCACAGTGCATTTTCAGTAAAGGTCAAAATAAATTCATCTTCTTTTAATGCAGTATTTATGTTTGTGAAAGGTTCAGAATAAAATCTCCATTTAAAATACATATGAAGAATGGGTAGACAGATGGGAGCTGTGTATTTGGATTTTTTTTTAATGGACTGAAAGGTGCCATTTGGACTGGAAACTTGAATTGTGGTACTGGGGTTTTCAACAAAATAGAAGAAAGCAACATAATACTCCTTGTTTCATGTAGCATAATGTAGTATTTACTGTTACTGAATATTAACTAAATGTATCCTTTTCAAGTTTAATTTAGACATTCTTAAAAACAAGTGAAAGACAGATGAAGAGTGGTCTGAGATGGCATAACCCCTTCTGTAAAATGGGGGGAAAATATTTACCCATCATTTACCTTGTGAAGATCAAATCAGAATGTATATAGCACTAGAAAAAATGTTATTTTTATTGCTTATTATTATCAATAATAATGAAAATGAGAACAAGGGGAAAGGGGCACCAAAGAAGGATCTAAGAGGAAGAGTTGAAAATTGCACAAGAATATTTCTAAGATCATAGTGTAAAAAGGTCTTGGCTAGGTATAGCAATAGATAAGAAGTTCTGGACCTGTGGTCAGGAAGGCCGGAATTCAAATCCAGCCACAGATATTTACTAGCTGTGTGAACCTAGATAAGTCACTTACCCTCTGTCTCCCTCAATTTTCCTCATCTGTAACATAAGGGATAGTAATACCACCTACCTCTTGGAGTTGTTGTGGGGATAAAAAGAGATAACCTTTCTAAATCTAATCTTTGATAAATAAATCTAATCTTTGATAAATAAATCTAATCTTTGATTGCAAAATAATCTTTGCAAATCTAAATCTGTGTATAAATGCTAGGTATTATTATTCTTGTCATCAACAGTGGTGAATCTCAGGAGGTATGATCTTTGAATACAAAAGATAAGCCATAAATCTTTTTTCTAATTTAGCAAACCACTTTTGTTATATATTGAGTATCTCAATATTATTTTTTATCCCAACCAAAAAAATTATATTCACGTGGAATGATAAAACTCAAATGAAAAGCATCAGTGGTGAAGCAGAGAGAATACCGGACCAATCCTGGCTCTGCTATTCTATGTGTGAGATTGGTCAAGTCAGCTCTTTATATGTTTCCTCATCTGCAAATGAGAATCTTTTATCCCCATTCTCTCCCCAGTTCCTCAGAAGAGAGTACATTCTAGGGGGAGGATTTACCATGTTAAGTCTGAAAACAGCTAGTCATCTTATTTAGAAGGGATATGCTGTGAAAGTGAAGTAATGAGAAATACAGCTAGAAAGGTAGGTTGGAGACAAATAACGGACAACTTTAAATTCCACACTCAGGAGTTACATTTTTTATAATAGGCAAAAGGGAGTCACTGAAAGTTTCTGAACATTTGTAAACCAAAATGTCTGAGTTATAGCCTTGTCCACCCTGCAAAACCTTCTGCAAAATAGCTATTTGCTTTATTTAGACTGCATACTGCTTTTGCACAGGAAAGTTGGTGATGGAAGTTATGGTTGAAGAAAACTAAACCACCGTCAGAGCTCCTTTGTATCAAAACTTGGATCCCTTCTTACTGGTTTTTGACTCTTCCTCCCAATCCTCCCTTTCCCTTTACTCCTGAGTACATTTTCTTTGCATCTTTCCTTTCTTTTGTAGACCCACTTAGAGATTTACAACCGGTCTCTCAACTTCTGGCATCTCTAATCTATTCTGTACTCGGGATTAATTTATTTTGCTAGTGTTTTAGACACTGCTTTCATATTTTCATCCTCTTCCTTTCCTACTAGGAAACTTCCAACAGTTTCTCATTGATTATAGAAGAAAGGTCAAATTCTTCAGCCTGGCATTTAAGACCCTTCCCAGTTTGGGCCCAACCTACTTCTGAATTCTCTCTTTTTTTTTTTTTTATTTAACTTTTAACATTTATTTTCACAAAATTTTGGGTTACAAATTTTCTCCCTTTTTCTCCCCTCCCCCCCAAACCCAAGCATTCTAGTTGCCCCTGTGACCAATCTGCTCTCTCCTCTATCCTCCCTCCCTGCCCTTGTCTCCGTCTTCTCTTTTGTCCTGTAGGGCCAGATAGCTTTCTTAACCCCTTAACCTGTATTTCTTATTTCCCAGTGGTAAGAACATTACATTTGATCCTAACACTTTGAGTTCCAACTTCTTTAGCTCCCTCCCTCTCCACCCCTTCCCCTTGGAAGACAAGCAATTCAATATAGGCCAAATCTGTGTAGTTTTGCAAATGATTTCCATACTAGTTGTGTTGTATGGGACTAACTATATTTCCCTCCATCCTATCCTGTCCCCCATTACTTCTATTCTCTTAAGATCCTTTCCCTCCCCATGAGTGTCAACCTCGGATTGCATTCTCCTCCCCATGCCTTCCCCTCCATCCTCCCCCCTACCCTGCTTGTGCCCCTGTCCCCCACTCTCCTGTATTATGAGATAGGTTTTCCTATCAAAATGAGTGTGCATTTTATTCTTTCCTTTCGTGGAACGTGATGAGAGTAGACCTCATGTTTTTCTCTTGCCTCCCCTCTTTATCCCTCCACTAATAAGTCTTTTGCTTGCCTCTTTTATGAGAGATAATTTGCCCCATTCAACTTCTCCCTTTCTCCTCCCAATATTTCTCTCTCACTGCTTGATTTCCTTTTTTTTAAAAAAAAAAAATATGATCCCATCCTCTTCAAATCACTCTGTGCACTCTGTCTCTATGTATGTGTGCGTGTGTGCATGTGTGTGTATGTACTCCCACCCAGTACCCAGATACTGAAATGTTTCAAGAGTTACAAATATTGTCTTTCCATGTAGGAATGTAAACAGTTCAACTTTAGTAAGTCCCTTATGACTTCTCTTTGCTGTTCACCTTTTCATGGTTCTCTTCATTCTTGTGTTAGAAAGTCAAATTTTCTTTCCAGCTCTGGTCTTTTCATCAAGAAAATTTGAAAATCCTCTATTTCATTGAAAGACCATTTTTTCTCCTGAAGTATTATACACAGTTTTGCTGGGTAAGTGATTCTTGGTTTTAGTCCTAGTTCCTTTGACTTCTGGAATATCCTATTCCATTCCCTTCAATCCCTTAATGTAGAGGGTGCTAGATCTTGTGTTATCTTGATTGTATTTCCACAATATTTGAATTGTTTCTTCCTAGCTGCTTGCAATATTTTCTCTTTCACCTGGGAATTCTGGAATTTGGCCACAATGCTCCTAGGAGTTTCTCTTTTTGGATCTCTTTCATGCGGTGTTCTGTGTATTCCTTGAATATTTATTTTGCCCTCTGGTTCTAGAATCTCAGGGCAGTTTTCCTTGATAATTTCATGGAAGATGATGTCTAGGCTCTTCTTTTGATCATGGTTTTCAGGTAGTCCCAGAATTTTTACATTATCTCTCCTGATTCTATTTTCCAGGTCAGTTGTTTTTCCAATAAGATATTTCACATTATCTTCCATTTTTTGAAGCTTCACGCTATGTTCTGTGATATCTGTCTTTCTCATAAAGTCCTTAGTGTCCATCTGTGCCATTCCAGTTTTGAAAGATCTATTTTCTTCAGTGAGCTTTTGAATCTCCTTTTCCATTTGCCTAATTCTGCTTTTGAAAGCATTCTTCTCCTCATTGGCCTTTTGAACCTCTTTTGCCAATTGAGTTAGACTAGTTTTCAAGGTGTTAATTTCTTCAACATTTTTTTGGGTCTCCTTTAGCAGGGAGCTGATCTGCTTTTCATGCTTCTCTTTCATCCCTCTCATTTCTCTTCCCAGTTTTTCCTCCACCTCTCTAACTTGATTTTCAAAATTCTTTTTGAGCTCTTCCATGGCCTGAGCCCATTGGGTGGGCTGGGACACAGAATCCTTGATTTCTGTGTCTTTGCCTGATGGTAAGCATTGTTCTTCCTCTTCAGAAAGGAAGGGAGGAAGTGTCTTTTCTCCAGTAAAGTACCCTTCAATAGTTTTATTTCTTTTCCCTTTTCTGGGCATTCTCCCCAGCCAGTGGCTTGACCTCTGAATATTCTCCTCACACCCACCTCGCCTCCTGGTCTTCCCAGCCAGCGTTTGGGGACTGAGATTCAAATGCTGCTTCCAGCCTTAGGGCTTTTGGCGGGGGCAGGGCTGCTATTCAGTGTGAGAATTAAGTTCAGATGGTCAGGTCGGGGCAGGGCTGCCTCTCAGGCTCTGTTCCCTCAGGGGGTTTATGCACAGACCTTCCACAATGGATCCAGGCTCCCACCCGCTTGGGGAGCCCCTGTCTGCAGCCGCCTCTCAGCTTCTATCTCGGGGTGGGGGGGGGCCCAAGCCATGGGGACACCCCACTTCCCTCTCGACCCGCCAAAGGGACTCTCTCACCGACCCTCGTCACCTGTGGGTGGGGGGGCTTGTGCCGCCGCTGGTTATCCCGTCCCTGAAGCCTGCTTGGATCTGTACCTCTCGGAGCCCCAGCTGACGCAGGTCTGGACTGGGCTCCGCGTCTGCAGCGCGACGGACCTTTTGCGAGAGGTTTGCAGGTCCCTCTGTGGGTGGAGGGACCCGCGTGGCCGCTGGAGATCCCGTCTCCGTAGCCCGCTCGGATCTTTTCCTCACGGTGTCGCGGCCGCTGCAGGGCTGCCCTCTGCTCCCAGTCCCGGCGCCCAGTCCACAGCGCGAAGGACCCCCCGTGAGAGGTTTGCAGGTCTCTCTGGAACAGAAATCTCCCTCGCTCCAATATTCCATGGCCTCTGGGTGCAGAATTCGCCGTGAGTTACTCCCCTCTAGCTGTTCTGTGGGTTGTGGGTTCGGAGCTATGTGTATGTGAGTCTTTCTACTCTGCCATCTTGGCTCCACCTCTGAATTCTCTTTTCCAGAAAGACTACTCAAATTAATTACTGCCCAAAGAAGATTAGATCATTGATTTAGAGGTGGGAGAGCCTGCCTTCTAGATCATCTCTCCCAGCTCCATTTTACAGACAAGGAAACTGAGTTCCAGAAAATTTAAATCATTTGCTTAAAGTCACACAGTGACAGAACTGAGATCTGAATTGAGAGTCCTCTGTCTCCAGAACTATCACTCTTTCAGATTCACCAACAAATTGCAAGTATTCCTACTTTCACATTTCTACTCACTTCGCCTTTCCCCCTCCCATCCCACACTGTCCTTTCACTGAGTCCTCTTTACCTCTGCCTGTCCAAATTATCTCCCTCTTTTCTCAGTGTTCAGAGACTCCTTACCATTTTTACCACACACTTGGTATGTAACATATCCTGTCTTACATTGTTGGCTATCACGTTACATATGCATTTCTTGTTCATGTAGCATCTTGAGGACAGAAAGGATGTTATACTTTCTTGTGTCTTCCACAGCATCTAGGGCAGTACCTACCAGCAATAAATGGCTGTTGATTAATTACTGAGGAGAATTGCAGTTGTAATTTTGTATCAATTCAATTCACTTCTCTTTTCCACATAGTAGAGTGTTCAGAATTATAAGTATTCCTAGTGTTTGTCAGTCTCATTGTACTGAAAAGATCCAGTTCTTAGAATCATTCTATTGCCATGGCGTAGACAAAGCCCCACCTATGCCTATATACCCTCCTTATGATGCAGATGAGCCCCTTCCATATCAAAATAAATAGACTTGTGTCTCTATTAAAAAACCTTTTCCCCTACGTATATAACAAGATAGAGAGAACAGGAAAAAACACCAGGTTACTTAGATGGGATGAAAGCAAAGAATCCTGTTTTGTAACATTACATATAATTCCTCTTTTTTCTTCATTTCTCTTTTCTTTCTTCTATCTCATCTGTTATATTTGAGGTCCATTCCTCTGTTTTTGCCTTACTCATATTCCTGTTCTTTTCTTCCATTAATCTCTCTTTTCTTCTTAAAGTAGGATATCTTTAGTAAGTGAGGATTTAACAAATATTTGTGATTATTTGAAATATACATGCACCTTGTTTCAAACAAATTGGACATATGAAAACGCAGATTGACATGCCCCCCCAAACTATCAATGGTTATTTTCTTTTTAGAAGGATTTACTAAAGATTCCCCCAATGGTGGGCTACTTTAGTGCACTGAAAAGAGGAAGCAATAACCAAAATCTGGTTTATACACAACATATTCAGGAATATATCTATGATTCAAAGTGTAATACACTTGATTGACAATTGACAATAAATCTGGTGTTATTACATATTTTGCTTTGAGCAGCTGAATTTACTACTGCCATCTATTTTACTCACAAAGACTCTGTAAGTAAAAGACTAAGAGTTTGACTTATCCTTATGTGATGTGGATTCTCTCCATTTGTGTCTCACTACTATACAGTTTGTGCACACCTTCCCTTGGACTGTCTTTGTGGGTGGGTGAGTGTACTCCAGGCTTTTGGGGGGAAATGTTTTAATAGCTATTATTCTTGCTATGCCATCTTACTAAATACTTTTGCCAAAGAGCTAATTAAGTCCTGATGATATTAGGGGGAAGAAGACAAGTGGGACTCATGAACAACAGTACAAAAACTCAACCCCATAGGCTTACCCCTAGACTCATCAGAGTAGTAACAGCTGCTCCCTGGAGATTATTGTGTATGGGAAAGGGGCCCCAGAGGGGGTGTTATATAATTTTTTTACAATTATTACATATTTTACAACTGAAGAAGATGAGATCTAGAGAGGCTGTGACTTCCCTAAGGTCACAGAGCTAATAAATGGTGGAATTATTGAAATATGTGTTTAAGAATAACCATTATAATGTCTATAGTACCATGTAGGACAGTGTCCATGTTTCTAACTAGTAGGGGAATGGGGGGATATCAATCTAAAAGGCTTGTAAAATAGAATATATACACCCTTCTTACTGAGAATAAAGTAAATATAATTTATTTCAATTCAATTATATTCTTAACAAAATAAACAGATTCCTAAAAGGCTCAAGACTCTCTAGGTAGTTTTCAGCCTTAAAAGAAAAAAACAAATGACAAAAAAGTTCTTCACTATCTGCCTACCTGCCTTAACCATGCTTACATTCTATTGGAGGGTGTTAAGACACATTGACAAATCAGGGATAGGATCTGGCCTTCATTCATATAGGAACCACTAGGTCAGTAAGCTCCTTCCAATGCAAATCAGCAGCTTTCTCTGTAAGTCATAATCTTAGAGAGTCACCTAGAGCGTTGAGGTCAGAGGTAGGACTTGAACCCAGGTCTTCCTGACTTTAAGGCTAGCTCTCTATCCACTAAAGCAAACATTTGGAGTTAAAATTCATCATGTTAGCTTACTAGCAAAGACTAACTTCCACTTTTGTGCCTTTTACTATCATGATTTTTTTAATCTGAAATGAAATTTCATCTTCCTAGAACAAGATGATAAAGTCTATGAGTGTTAAACACTATGTTCAATAAACGCTCATTAGCTGGCTTTTCTTTTAACCTTCTGCTCTTTACTCTGGATCTTCGTTTTTCTCAACTATAAAAATGAGTACATTGAACTAGATTAGAAGTTCTTAACCTGGAGTCTGTGGATAATTTTGAGGGGGTCTGTGAACTTGGATGGGTAAAAATTACATCTTTATTTTTCACTGATACTTAACTGAAATTTAGCATTTCCTTCAATTATTTAAAAATGTTGTTCTGAGAAGGGATCCATAGGTTCCATCAGATTGTCAACAGGGTCTATGATACATAAAAGGCAAATAATCCCTGGACTAGATAATCTCTCAGGTCTCTCCCAGCATGAAGTCTATAATCCTATGACCCTTGGTGTGTGATACCTTACGTTGCTTAAAACAGCATTGGCTCTGATCCATTCTTTCTAGAATAATATGTGGACACCATGGGGAACTCTTTGATCCCCAGAGAAAGAAGGTATGCTATATATCTCAGGTATTTTGTTTAGCTCAATTCTTTTCTTTCTGGGACAATGGAAAATAAAAACCACTTACAGAGCTGCGGAAGGGAAAAACCTTCTTGTAGCATTCCTTCCTGACTCTGCTTGAATTAAGACCACCATTGCAAGCTGAGAATTATTCTTCCACAGCTAATGACCTCTAGAGTTGTAACTTCAGTCTTTTCTATGGTGCTCAGAAAATGCGCAGTCAGAGCCTTCTCCTCCCCCAATTCCGACAATATAGCACTGGGCTATTTCTTATCACCAGACAGTTTGAATAATTTAAAAAATATCACCCATTAAAAGAACCCATATTCTTTAAGGCACTGAAATAATGGAACAAAATTGTCTTTAAAAATACAAAAGGAGCCAGGAATGGTGGCACATGCCTGGACTTCCTGCTACTGGGGAGTCTGAGCCTGGTTCTGAGCTATAGTCTAGCTAAAGTCAATTGGATGCCTATAGGTAACACCCTAATACAGTGAGTTTCTGAGAGTTATACTCCCAGCCTGGGTGATATAGAAAGGCATGGAAGGAAGGAAGGAAGGAAGGAAGGAAGGAAGGAAGGAAGGAAGGAAGGAAGGAAGGAAGGAAGGAAGGAAGGAAGGAAAAAAGGAAGGAAAAAAGGAAGGAAAAAAGGAAGGAAAAAAGGAAGGAGGAAAGAAGGAGATGAGAGGAGAGGAGGGAGGGAAGAAGGAAAGGAAGGGAGAAAGAGAAGAAGGAAGAAAGGAGCAATGGAGGGAGAAAGAAAAAAGAAAGAAATAGAAAAAAGATAAAAAGGAAAAGAAAATATTCTGTTAGAAGAATTCTCAAAGACAAAGAGGTGTTATATTTCCTTACCCAATATAATTTCTGCAACATAAGGTACACTAAAAACTTACCCGGAATATACAACTCTTTCTGAATTGGTATAAGACTTTTTTCTGGCAGAGTCCCTTGTGAAATCCTGACTGCTAGTATCACTGCCCATTCCTTTCCTTTCCTTACTTAGGCCTTTCCATTTTGGTCTTTTCCACTCTTCCATCCAAGACTTTTCATTTTATTCCATTCTAGGTCTCTCCTCTCACCAGTCACTCTTCCTGCTTCTGTCCTCTTGACACTTATAACATGATCTCTGTACTATTTATCACTGCATGGACTGCCAAGGACCAATAGATTCTTGTGTGTCTTAGAAAGAGACAATACAGCCTCAAAGAAACACTGAAAGTGGCAAGGCTTGACTCAGAGTCCAGTTTAGACATTTACTTGATGTGATGTCCAGCAAATTCACAGTCTTTTTGAGTCTGTCGAGCTTGTTCATTTGCAAAATGGGGAAAATAATAAATTTGCCACAGGGTGATTTTGAGGATCAAGTGAGAAACTGGGCAAACACTTTACAAGTCTTAAAGGCCCCATTTACAGGTTAACTGCTACTAAGCTGAGCCTTAAAATGCCGCAGGAATATAAACTGTTATGATTATCACCTATTTGTCATCATTTTTAAAATATAAGAAATGCACATAGAATTTTTCTTTTTCCAAACCAGTGGCTGGTTATGCATTATGTGTTCACAGCAATGCTTCTTGACTTAAACTGTAAGTTTCTTGAAGGCAAGAGGATTTGTTCTTGATTCTTTTTGAGAAACTTTTCTCTAGTGCTTACTACACTGCCATGTGCCCAGTGTATGCTCAATTAATATTAATTAGTGATAATAATAAAGAAATGCTTGCATTTCTAGTGCCTGCTGGAGGTTGGCATGTGAGTGAGTTTCTTAATGACTTTTTAAAAATCTGATTTTAATTGGAAACTGCTTCTAAATAGGCTACTTAACAGGTAGGTATCACAGACTGACTTAGAACAGAATGGAGAAGCTCAGTGACGATCAACAGTGTAACATTCTACCCCTAAATTCTACGCCTAAATGTCTTTTGACATTTTCCACACTTTATTGTGAATTTTGAGGCTATTTCATTATAAGGGAAACTGCTACAGACATCTAATTTGTGAAGAATTCCAAGCAGATAATGAAATTTTGTGATTCTAATCTTCAGAAGGTGGAGAAAATAACCAAGGGAATGGTTATTTTGGACCAGTCCTACTCAGTAAGGAAGAACTGGCTGCTGAAATAGAAATTATACATACGGTAGAAATGACCATCTCATAATGGAACATAATAATGGATGTCCACTTTGGATTTTGAGATGATGAATTTTAGAGAGAAGATAAATAGAATCCCATCACCAAAAATTCTGTAGGGGAAAAGGGATAAAAATAAGAATAAAGAATAAAATTCTGCAATATCATGACAAAAGATTCCAATGAAAAAGAAAAAGGGAACCTATGTAGCTAGAGCTCTGTGGATTACATGGAGAATTCTTTAATAAATTCATATATCCTGAAAAAGTCATTGATAAAAAGAAAGACTCTGTATATAAAAATATATAGCAGCAGTTTTTGTGGTATCAAAGAATAGTAAAGAAGTAGATGCCTATCAGTTAGGGAATGACTAATCATGTTGTGGTACAGGAATGTAATGGATCATTACTATGCTTTAAAAAACAATGGCCACAATTAATACAGAGAAGATTTATATGAACTAATGCAAAATGAGGTAGTCAGAATCAGGGTAACAATACATATCATGACTATAACAATGTAAATAGAAAAAGCAAGAACTATAAAACAAACAGAACTGAATATGATGAAACCAGAAAGAACAAGGTTTATCCAAAAGAAGAGATATAAAAAGACATTAATCTCCTTCTGTTGTCTTTTGTGTGATGCCTCGTGCCCTAGCTGGTGCAAGAGATATAATTCTAGACTTGGAGTCAGGACAATCTGAGTGCAAAACCCAGCTCACATTAACTAGTTGTGTGCCTCTGGCCAAGTTACTTAACCTTTTTGTTTCAGTTTCATCTATTAAAAATAGCATCTGCCTCACAGGATTGTTGTGAGGATCAAATGAGATAATATCTGCAATGTGCTTAGCCCAGTTCCTGGCACATAGTAGGAGCTTCATAAATGCTTATTTCTTTCTTTCCATTTGTTATTGTCTTTAATGGCTTAAATACGAACCCTGTGACCATGAGCCTCAGTGATTCACCTTTCATTCAATAAAGTCACTGCTCCCTAAATTTCTCTTGTCCACTCGGCACTCATATTTTCATCATATGTTAGTCTCCAAATGTTTGCATGATTTCCTATTTTCTTAGTTTTTCCCTTTTTAGTTATAAAAGGTATATATGCCAAAGCATGTACATGGGGAGGCAGTATCCATCATTCCTCAGTTCTAAAGTTGGCAACAAAATAGTACATCTGCTTGGTATCCTTGAAACTGTGTTTCTTCATACATATATTTCTCTAGTTTTTAATAACTAAACTCTTTCTTTGACTCTTCATAACATTAAATTATTCCCATACAAATAAGGTATCACTCTACAATGTTGCCAAACTCTGAGTCCTTACTTCTGCCCTACAGATCATTTTCTCTCCCAGACTGTTCAAATCCTATCTGACAGCTATGTTTCTTCATACACATGTTTTGGCAGTATATATTAAAACAAAGTTATTTCTCTGTTTATATCAGGTATCAAAATATTCAGCTATAACAGCAATATCCTATATCCTTTGACAATTAATATAAATCTCTTTCTTTACACAAAAAAGCACATTTTCTGCTCTTTTCATCATTAATTGATCCTCATGGAAAGGGTATTGAAGAGACAGTCTACATTACACTGAATCTTTCTCTTAAAAATTCTGTTATAAAGAATGGCTCCCTGGGAAGCAGTAGAGGAGAAATACAGAGGAAAGTATATGTGATATTAAAAGCAAAAGATGTCAATAAAAATCTCTTAAAATTTAAAAAGCATGGAGAGAAAATGGAAGCAAGGACAGGTAATTACAGATAAATATGAATGATCCTATTTAATGAAAAACATGTTCAAGTCCAGAATGAGTTGAGGTTATGGTGATTTCCAGGGACAGCAAAAAAGTTGGTGGATTTTTTTTCTTTTTCTAAGTTGGGAACAAGGAGAAGACGAAGGAAGGAAGAGGATCTCTACTTATGCTATGTCAATGATAATGGACAAGCAAGAATATGAAGAAATAATCCTTTTTTATTTCTTCTACCAAGGAGAATTATCTTCAGATTTGGGAAATAGAGAATGAAAATGTTCAACAGGAACTTGAAACCCATGGTAAATAAGGAGAATCTAGCAGCTTCTATGAGGTCAAACCAGTAGACCTGGATGAGCTACACGTTGTTTGATTGTTTTCAGTCATGTCCAACTCTTCCTGACCCCATTTGGGGTATTCTTGGCAAAGATACTAGAATGGTTTGCCATTTCCTTCTCCAGTTGATTTTACATATGGGGAAAAATTAGCAAACAGGGTGAAGTGACTTGCCCAGGGTCGCACAGCTAGTAAGTGTCTGAGGCTGGATTTGACTCAGCTCTTCCTGACTCCAGGTCTAGTGGTCTATATGCTGTGCCACCTAACAACCATGTACTGGTTAGGAGACTGAAACAATGGCACATATGATTGCTGAGCTGCTGTTACTGTTCTTTGAAATCATGGAGAACTGGAGATGCACCATAGGACTGAAAAAGCAAAATGTCTCAATTTTATAAAAAGTAAATGTTAAATTAAAAAAATCCTATACATCAATGAGCCTAACTTCAATTTCTGATGATATTCTATAAAGCAATCACTAAAGAGGCTATGAACACCTAGGAAAACATTGATCACTTAGAGCTAAATAGTGTTCAACCAAAACAAATCGTGAAAATATGACATGCTCTGTATGGAATGATGAATACAAAGAACTAAAAGGAATATAGGATGACTTGAAGTATTGTAGGATGAAGAAGAAAAGCGCTAAGAACAATATCAACCATGAATAAAATCAACATAAGGAAGTAACAAACCAAAAAGTAACATATTGTTTAAGTTAAAGGACTTATTCTTTCTTTCCTTAAATAAATAACTAATCTAATAATATAAATAATCTAAACTTTATAAAGAATTATCTAGAGTTTTGTCAAATATTTGTTACATAAAAATAAAATATGAATAATGTAAAAAAACTTAAGAACAAATCATGCCAGACAGCCTGGAGATTCTACCCACTAAAAATTGTTGGTACCTTACCAAAACAACCTTTATAACCCACCCCATCCTCTCTCATTTCCAATTGCACTGTTCTCCTCCATCCTCTCCTACACCTAGAGGACCTAATTAAATGCTCCATATGCACACAAATATTTATAGTAACACATTTTCTAATAGCAAAGATATGGGGGAAATAAGTACCCATAACTTGAGGAGTGGTAGAACACACTGGGGTATATGAGTGTAATGCAATATAAGAAATGAAGAACATGACAGATTAGAGAAACATGAAGACTTGTATAAATTGATGTGGAATATAATGAGTTGAACTCAAAGAGCAGTTCGTTCTATGCCAACAACAGTTATGTGAAGGAAAACCACTTTTAAAGACTTCAGAATTCTGGTCAAAGTAGCAATAGGAACTTTGGAAGATGAAAATGAAAAAGAGGTAACAAACTAGAGATGTAAAATGAGATAGGTATTCCTAGATATGGCCAATGTGTTGATTTTCTCACTAGACTAGATGCATTGCTACAAAGGAGTACTTCTACTGGGGCAGGGTGAAGAAGGAGGTGTGGTCAATAGTCAGTGATATATATGCAAAAACATTATTAATAAGACTTGCTAATGCACAGAAGAAAATGAGTGTGATGGAAGTACAGAGTGGTTTTGCTGTTGTTAAATTTAATATATTGTTGTTGTTCAGTTGTTTCAGTTGTGTCCAGTTCTTTGTGACACTATTTGGGATTGTCTTGGTAAAAAATACAGGAATGGTATATTAATTTAACATTCAACATTACATAGTAAATGTAACGTATTATTAGAAAAATAGAATATATATAAAGATTCAGTCTCATCTACAATTCTCTTTCTTTATTTTTATATATGGACAGCTCAAGCTTATAATTTTTAAAAAAGCAAATTTCAAAAGCTCAAAAAGAAAAATGTGTCCCTCCTTTTGAATGCTGCCTGCTTCCTCTGCTACAGAGGTGCACACAGAACCTCCCTGCTCTGCCTGCTCTTTCTCTGTCTCCTTGGCTGCTCTCCATCCTCTTCCGAACCCTTCAGTCTGGGTGCTGCCTCAGCGTCTGGCTTTGGTCTTTTCTTTTCTCTCCCTTAACAATCTCACTCACTCCTGTGGCTCCAGCTACCATCTCTATGGTCTCTATCACTGGATCAAGTTCACTGTGTTAATTGCAGGTTTATATAGACATGGCCCAAGGATGTTGCAAAATGGAATCTTGGGTCCTTTTCTAATCTCACCATTGAATTTTATGTCGAAATGCTGCCAAAAATAAAAGCTTTCCATCTCCCGTGATCCATTAACCCAAAAAAAAAAGCTAGATGAAACAAACATCAGGCCATGAAGAAGTTGCAACATTGATTAATGGATAGTTTATAGCTCTCTGTTTTTAGCTCTGTACTGTATGGTTCCCTCCAGTTCCATTCCTTCTGGTGAGTCAGGACAGGGTTTGGGAGGAGGGGATGAGGGGTGGGGGGAAGGTTCCTTTCAGTAATCATCTTCTCCAAGAAGGGCTAGAGTATTTATTTTCCAGGAGTTCCCTCCCAAAGCACAGTCAGTACAGACTGAGGACCCAGGATCTCTGGACCTCTTGAACTTATAATGTCATCTCTAAGCCTTTCTATCCTGAGATCAATGTCTGGTCATCTATTATTAGGCAAAGAAACTCAAAGCACCCAGGGGCTCAGGCTCAAACTCACTTGCTGTAGCTGCCAAATGAGAACAGTAAACAAACTACCGTGGTGGAGAATGGCCTTTACTCTCTTGGCTGTCATAGGAAGTCCCTGAATTACTTGAGGGCACCAGGAAGTTTGAAGGAAAAGAGTGATAAAGGCAAAATTACTCCCTCTTTAAAAATTCCACCGAGTAAAGTCATGGAGTTCTCCATAAATAAGGGTATTATCTCATCATCCCTAAAGTGCTCAAGTCCTTCAATGCTGAATTACTTATGACTGAGAAGAAGCAGCCAGGGAGTTTATGCTCCCCCAAACACCCAAACATGGAGCTAGCATGTATGGTTGGCTACATGTAGACAGGAAAGTCCTAAGAATGCCCAGAAATAAATGTTACATGAACATTATCTCCTTTGGTCCTCATAACAGCACTTTGGGGGAAGTACAACAGGTCTCATTATTACTCTTTTACAAGTGAGGAAATGGAGGCTCGGTGTATTTACGCGACTTGCCCCAGGTTACATAGCTTGTAAGTTCTAGGAGCAGAATTTGAACTCACACTTTCCTGACTCCAAGTCCATCACTCTATCCAATGGGATCCATTAATAAAAGTATAACATCCAGAATAAGGGATGTCCACTGTGTTCCATCTGAGCCAGACTGTAGTAAGAGTATTGTGTTCATCTCTGAACTTTAGGATGGACGCTGACAAACTCGAGTGCCCAGAGAAGGGCAATCGAAATGATGAGAGGACTCGCAATCATGCCATGCCAGAATTCATTAAGGAATGGGGAACATTAAGTCTAAAGAAGAAAAAACTTGAAAGAGCTCATGATAGCAGTCTATGGAAAAAGGATTAGTCAGTCAGTAAATATTTACTACCCACCAACTATGTTCCAGACGCTGTGCTAAGCATCAGGGATATAAAGAAAAGCCAAAAACAGTCCCCACTCTCAGATGGTGTTCTTGGTCAGATGGGTCTGACTCCTCATGACCCATGGACATGCCAGACCCTTCTACCCTCCAGTATCTCCTGCAGTTTGTCTAAGCTCATGTCCATCACTTCCTTGACACATCTATCTCATCCTCTGGTGTTCCTTTTTCCTTCTGCCTCAAATCTTCCCTAACATTGAGATCTTTTCCAATGAATATTTATTATGTGACCAAAATTTTTCAGCTTCCGTATTTGACCTTCCACTGAACAGTCTGAGTTAATTTCTTTAAATATTGACTGATTTGATTTCCTTGCCATCCAAGAGACCCTTAACAGTCTTCCCAGAACCACAATTCAGAAGTGTCTATTCTGTGGCACTCAGCTTTCCTTGTAGTCCAACTCTCACAGCCATGCGTTGCTACTGGAAAAACCATAACTTTGACTATATGGACCTTTGTTGGCAAGGTGTCTGTTTCTTAGCAGGCTGTCCAGATTTTCCAAGGGCAAATGGATAGAGCGCCAGGTCTGGAGTCAGGAAGACTCATCTTTCTGAGTTCAAATCCAGCCTCAGACATTTACTGGCTGTGTGACCCTGGGCAAGTCACTTAACTCTGTTTTCCTCAGTTCCTCATTTGTAAAATGAGCTGGAAAAAGAAATGGCAAATCCTTCCTTTACCTTTGCCAAGAAAACCTCAAATGGGCTCACAGAGTCAGACACAACTGAAATACACTAAAATAACAACCAGTTTTGCCACAGCTTTCCTCTCCAGGAGCAAGTCTTTTAATTTCATTTCAGCAGTCACCATCTATAGTGATCTTGGAGCCCAAGAATATAAAATGTGACACTGCTTCCGTTTTTTTTCTTCTTCAATTTGCCAGGAAGTGATGGAACCAGTTGCCAGAATCTTGGTTGTATTTTTTATGTTAAGCTTCAAGTCAGCTTTGACACTCTCCTCTTTTACCCTTGTCAAGAAGCTTCTTAATTCTTCTTTACTTTCTGCTATAAGAGTGGTATTGTCTGCATATCTGAGATTATTGATAATTCTCCCAGGAATTCTTGCTTTTGATTTATCCAGCCTGGCATTTTGTATGATGTGCTGTACATATAAATTAAATAAATAAAGCAACAATATACAGCTTTGTAGCACTCCTTTCCAATCCTAAACCAAGCAGTTGTTCCATGTTTGGCTCTAATTGTTGCTTCTTAGCCTGCATATGGGGTCCTTAGGTGACAACTAAGATGATCTGGTACTCCTACTTCTTTGACGACTTGCCACATTTGGTTGTGATCCACACAGTCAAAGGCTTTAAAGTAGTCAATGAAGCAGAAGTAGATGTTTCTCTGGAACTCCCTTGCTTTCTTCACAACCTGGTGAATGTCAACAATTTGGTCTTTAGCCCCTCTGACTCTTCGAAAACTAGTTTGCTCTTTTGGTAATTCTCTTTTCACATGTTGCATAAGCCTAGCTAGCAGAATCTTAAACATAACTTTGCTGATGTGTGGTATCCAAAGTGGAGTACTCCTTGGGGATGTAGAGTGATCTGTTAGGGTGTGGGAAGAAAATATTAGACTTTCTGTTTATATTTTTTTCTAAAAAAAGAAAGAAATTAAGCTTTACCAATATTTAATATTTACATTAACTCAGGCCCTCCTCACTTGCTCCATATGTCAGATGTTCCCATGTCACGCAGGTACATCCTAAGGGAAACAGTGAGTGTTCTATGACATGTAAGTGTTGAGAGTGTTGCCTTCACTTTATACTGCCTGGAGAAGTGGAATTCTAGTTTATATTAATAGTTTTGACTCATAGGGATGAGGAACCTATGACCTTGAAGTCACATGTTGCTCTCTAGGTCCTCAAGTGCAGCCCTTTGACTGAATCCAAACTTTACTGAACACATCCTCTTAAGAAAAGGATTTGTTCTGTAAAACTTGGATTCAGTCAAAAGGCTGCACCCGAAGACCTAGAAAGTCACACGTGGCCTCAAGGCCACAAGTTCCCCACCCCTGGTACATCTTCATGAAATGGCAATGCCTTAAAAAACTCTTCCAAAGGAATTATGGATTGAAGAAAATACTAAGCATGTGCATACAAGTAAACAATGAGAAAATGGCAGAGCTGCCATTTCTCGACTCCTACTACAGGCTTTTCATCAGGTA
The DNA here is from genome assembly GCF_028372415.1 of Notamacropus eugenii. NCBI lineage: Eukaryota > Metazoa > Chordata > Mammalia > Diprotodontia > Macropodidae > Notamacropus > Notamacropus eugenii. The sequence continues at coordinate 471,629,118 of NC_092875.1, forward strand.
TATCACCACAAAGTAAAAACAGTAATGAACTCATTATATCTGACAAGTTGGCCCTCAAAGTTAGAAATTACCAAGATTATGTGAAATATGTTAAATAACTATTGTTAAAAATATTGGATGCAGATTGTGCCTTGAGATGTTAACTATTGATAATATGAAACCATCATTATTAGCAAGACATTAAAAAACTAAGGTTTTGTTGTCAAAAATGTTGCAAGTATGTCACTATAAAAACTCATATTTGTTCACTTTAAAAATTTGGAAATAGAATTTTCTGTTCATCTTCCAAATGAGATTTTTTTCAGTGGGTTTTGAGCCCATTTGTTAAAAATAGAAAAAGGTAACATTTTTCAATTAGTTTGCAAGAACAAATGATTTACATCAGAAAAGACAGAAATTTGTCAGCCAGTTATTAACAAAAACCTGTGTATGGATGGGATCTAATATGAGTATCATGTCTAACCAAGCATAGTCAGTCCACTTGAATTGTGGAATAGGACTTCCTTATTTTGATGTGTGTCTAGAGAGTTTAACACTAGAGCAAAAGCCAGAATAGGTATTCCTAGCCTGAGGGAATTATGTGGAAATGGATTATGTCCCTAGGCAGAACAACGAAATGCATCTGCTCTATATATTCCTAAAATGCTTCAACTACAACTTGGTTTCTGTGCCCCAATAACTACACTTTTATCAGCCTTTGAACCTCCTTGTCCTAGTCTTTGTCTTTCAGCTCCATACCAGTCTCAAATTATCTGTTGTCTTCTCAATCCAGTTGTAAGTTCACAAATTGGTCAGTTGTACTCTGCTTGACTGAGACTTGCTTATGTATCCGTGATTTAGTTCTCCCCTTGTGGTCCCAAATAATAAAAATCACCACAGATAGGCCAGAAAACAATGTAGAATATGGAATTAATTCTTAAATAAGTTCTTTGTGTCTTTGTGAAATACACATATACACATAACCATGTGTATACATATGCATATCTATACACAGGTGTTAAAACCAAGTATCTAAATAAACTGGATTTAGAATTAGACCATTGAATTGCTGAATCACAGTCTTAAGCCAAGATTTAAAAAATAATATTCTATAATTCCTATCAATAATTTTATAATAATAATTATTAAAAATCCATTGTTTAAAAAATAGTCACTCCAGTGAAAGCGAAGCAGTTTGGATGATTATTGAATTAAATAACTTTCATAATATTTATTTCACATTTTTATTCTTTTTATTTTCTCCTTTTTGCATGTTTTCTAATAAACATATTAATATAGTACTATACGGATTTTGGGGGGGAGGTGACTGGACATGGAATTTTCTTGCTTTGGGGTGCTTTTGGTGAAGAACTTTACCAGTACAAAGAGTTGCCTGGGGAACTGAGAGGCTTGCCCACAGTCACACAGCCAGAAAGTCACAAGCAGGACTTGAAACCATGAACAGGATCCAAAGCCAGTTTTCCGTAAACCTGTTATGGATCCTCTTAGTACATGTATGTAATTCATAAACAAACATACATGTGAGGAGCGCTGAAAAACTTTTATTGATGGGGCACATGATCAATACTTATATATATCAACAGGCATTTATTAAAATGGACCAAGCATTGTCCTAGGTACTGGAGACAAAGAATGAAATAATTTTTACTCTAAAAGAATTGCATTCTAAAAATTAGATATTGAGGGGATACCCATCAGCTGGGGGGGGGGCAGCTAGGTAGTGCAGTGGATAGAGCACCAGTGCAGGAGTCAGGAGGACCTGAGTTCAAATCTCACCTGGGAAATGATTGAACAATTTGTGCTATATGAATGTAATGGAATACTATTCCACTATGCTCCATGTGTTATAAGAAATGATGAGCAGGCAGATTTCAGAAAAACCTGGAAAGATTTATGTGAACTGATGCTGAGTGAAGTGAGCAGAACCCGGAGAAAGAACACAGTACACAGTAACAGCAACACTGTGTGATGATTGACTACGACTGATCCAAGACAATTCCAAAAGATTCATGAGGAAAGATATTATCTACATCCAGAGAAAGAATCAATGAAGTCTGAATACAGATCAAAGCATACTATTTTCACTTTATTTTTTTATGTTTTTTTTTTCCATTTTGGTCTGTTTCTTCTTTCACAATATGACTAATATGGAAACATGTTTTACATGGCTACATATATATATATATGTGTGTGTGTATATGATGTATATCAAATTGTTTACCATCTCAAGAAGAGAAGAAAGGGAGAAAAATTTGGAATTCAAAATTTTAAATAATGAATGTTAAAAATTGTCTTTACGCATAATTGAAAAAAATAAAATGAGAGTTGCATTCAAACAGAGCAGAGCAATCAAAAAAGCTTAGAGATTACTGTACTAGACAGTATGAGACTGTGTGTGTGTGAGTGTGTGAGTGTGAATGTGTGTGTGACTGTGTGATTATGTGTGTGAGTGTGTATGAGAGTGTGTCTGTGTGTGAGTGTGTGTGTGAGTGTGTGTGAGTATGTGTGAGAGTGTGTGAGTGGGTGAGTGTATGTGTGTGTGAGTGTGTGTGAGTGTGTGTGAGTATGTGTCTGTGTGTGTCTGTGTGTGAGTGTGTGAGTATATGTGAGTGTGTGTGAGTGTATGTGTGTGTGAGTGTGTGTGTGAGTGTGTAAATGCGTGTGAGAGTGTGTGTCTGTATGTGTGTGAGTGTGCGTGAGAGTGTGAATGTGTGTGAGTGTGTCTGTGTGTGTGAGTGTGTGTCAGTGTGTGTGAGAGTGTATGTGAGTGTGTGAGTGAGTGTGTGAGTGTATGTGTGTGAGTGTGTGAGTGTGTGTGTGTGAGTGTGAGTGTGGGAGTGTGTGGGGGGGAGTGTGGGAGTGTGGGGGGGGAGTGTGTAAATGTGTGTGTGAGTGTGTGTCTGTATGTGTGTGAGTGTGCGTGACAGTGCGTGAGTGTGTGTGAATGTGTCTGTGTGTGTCTGTGTGTGAGTATGTGTGTGACTCTGTGTGTGTGTGTGTGTGTGTGTGTGTGTGTGTGTGTAGGGTCCTTTGGGATGTTTCAAGTCAAGTGGTTCTGGAATATTTTGTGATCTGAATCTAAGGTCTCTAAATTCAACAGAATTGATTCTCTCTAATTAATAAAATCCAATGAGTAGGAGAAGTTAAGAGATCGGCGTATTCTCAGCTTCACTTACCTACTTCTCCCCAAACCCTCATGGATTGCTAGTAATTGATCTGGTTCTGTGCTCCAGTAATGATAGGGTACAGAGTTAACGATTGCTTAGATAGAAGGGACTTGATGGTATGAGATAGGGCAGCAGTTCTCAAACTTTCTGTTCTCAGGACCCTTTTTTTTTTATATACTCTTAAAAATTATTAAGGACTAACCTCCAAAGAGTTTTTGTTTATGGACTATGTCTATTTAAATATCTAAGCATTATTATAAAAATAGTTTTGACCCTGAGGAATCTCTGAAAGGGTCTCAGGAACCTCCAGGGTCCCAGACCACACTATGAGAACTGCTAAAGGTAAAGAAATAAATGGGGTTTGTGCTGAGGTTGAAGAACCTTGTAGTAGTTTGTAATGAGTAAAACAGCCTGTATCATTTCTCAAACAGGTCCTTTTCCTGTGCAAACTTGAGTAAATCACTTCTCCCTCTGGGCTCTAGTTTCTTGATCTATAAAGTGAAAGAACTGAATTACTAGGAATTCTTAACCTTTTTTTTCTATCACAGACCCCTCGGGCAGGATGGTGAAGCCCATGGATCCCTTCTCAGAATAATGTTTTTAAATGCACACAATAAAATATAGAAGTTTACAGAAGAAACCAATCAGACAGAAATGTTACGACAAAATCATATTTTATAAAAAGTTTCCTGACCCCAGGTTAAGAATTCCTGCGTTAGACCATCTGCAAGGTTTCTTCCAGGTCTAATATTCCAGGATTTTGTGATTCCAGTTCATAACATCCACAGTTCATTTTGCCCAACTCCCTCTTTTCTTCTTATTTTAAGAGCTCAAATGAAATTTAAAATGCATTTCATTAATTTACATTCTACTCATTAAAATGGTCTTTTTAAAATGTCTTTGAATCTCCACGTCCTACTGGCCTCTAGCGTATGAGCCTCTGTCCCTATGCAAAGTCTCACACAAGTAAATAAGGACTGAAAAGGAGGGATAGGTAGCCCTGGACTGGAAATCAAGGGGGTGTCCACCTACTGAGGCATGACTAAAAACATTGTGGGATATGAATGCAATGGAAGATCACTGGGTCAGAGGCAATGGGGAAGACTTCAATGAATGGATGTATAGTAAAGTAGACAGAACTGAAACAATTTATACAACAGTAACATTGGAGGGAAAAACAACTTTGAAAGATTTTAGAACTCAGATCAATTTGATAATATACCATATTTCCAGAGGGCTGAAGACAAAACACACTGCCCACGTCCTCCCGAAGTGGGATTGACTTTAAACCCAGAATGAGCCATGGTTTTTTTTTGCACATGGTCAACGTGGAAACTTGTTCTGCTGGATTGTGCGTATTGCATGGATTGTGGCTTTTAGCTGTTTTTATTTTGTAATTGTTCAACTGAGAGGAGCAGTGAGAGAGAGAGAGATAATAAATGCTTGCAAGAATAAATATTTTTTAACTGGGAGAGGGAAAAGGAAGGGGACAGTGATATCCATATCTCTCGTCATCTGTCTTCCTGTGTATATCAGTACCTATCACAGTGCTCTTTACAGAGAAAGCATCTGATATAAGTTTCTAAATTACATCTATTGAATTAATATGGAACTAGGATTTTTTTGTTTTGTGATTATACATATATACATACGTATATATATATATATATGTCTATCTATCTATCTGTCTATCTGTCTGTCTGTCTGTCTGTCCGTCTGTCTATCTATCTAACCATCTATCATGTTCAGGCCAACGAAAGTCATTCCAGAAAGAAGAACACGCATACACTCAGAGTGGAGACAAAAAGGAATCTGAGACCACAAGTAGGCCAGAAAGTAACTTCAAGATGAACCTAACCAGGACCGAGCCTGAGCTTGATAATTGAGGTTAGTAATATGGGTATTGAGAGCCCAGTTAAGAGTGAACTATGAGGGTTTTGAGTTTCATTTCAACAGTGCTAGCTTATCTACAACTCATTCACCTGCTTTTGTTGAGAATTTGTCACCTTTTAATTTTCCTGCCCTTTATATTTAAATAGTTGTGGCATATAAATCATCTTCCTCATTCTTGGCCATCACATGAAGACTTTTGCCAACACCTGAAGTGTTGGCCCAGGGTGAGGCAAGCTGAAGTCCTAGGACCTGCTACAAGACTACTGTGTGCTAAGAAGAGAATGAGGATCTATGAGCACCTACTGTGTGCCAGGCACTTTAGGAATATTATCTTGTTGAATCTAAGAAGATGAGAGGCTTGTCAGAAATTGTCATCATTTGTGTTTGTGTGTGTGTGTCTGCACACACACAATGCAGGCAGACAAGTCTTTAAGACTGATATATGTTGCAGAGCCGATATCATTCTGCATTGATAGGATTCTGTCACTAGGAGCTGCCTATAAAACCAGTACAAAATTATGCAGACACATGTAAGCACACACATATAAACAAATACAAGCACATGCACATACATAAGTGCCTTGGTCATAGTTGGAGGTGGGGGAAGTGAGAAAGGAGGAGAAAGAGCTCCCTTAAACCCTCAAAGTCCCAGAAAGAGAGAGTTATGCAGAGAAAGGGAGAAGAGAGAGCTCGAAGGACAACATCACTCCTCCTAAAGTCTATTGAGTGGGAAGCTCTACCTACCTCAATAATCAATCCTCTTTGATACAGCCTATCCCTCCCTTTACTGTAGTGGGGGCCAAGAGATTGCTGCAGCATCTCAAAGAGCCAAGTCTTTCAGCAGAGCCAGCACACATGGCCCACTGGAAAGGGCCAGGGACAATGTGTCACCGGAAGGGGCCCAGCTCCAAGGACAGCACATGTGGCATTGGAAGGGGCCCAGCTCCAGGTTCTGTGTGGGAGTGTTGATTCTCCAGAGCCAGTGAGGGGAGGGGTCTACTGATTATACCCATTATAACTATATATATATATATATATATATATATATATATATGTATATATATATACACCTATTTTAAGGACATTTTTGGTATGGCTACCCTCTCCACCATTAGAGAACACTACCCCTTTATAACTTAGGACGTAGCTTTGACGAGTTGCTATAGCCAAAAAATTAATTGACATGCAACCAGTCTGGTGATAAGGCTATCTGAATTAGCAAGGCTAGTCCTCCATACTTGGATTCGTTTCCAATGTCTTTCCATCTTTGGCTCTGACAGAATTTGAGTTGCACAGAATGATCTTTGACACCCTAGGGTCACCTGCATAAAACATGAGTGGCTTTTCATGTTGGAGTCAACATTTCTTTTAACAAACACATAAATATATACAGGCAAGAATATCCTGGAGTTTTTAATAAGAAAACAGAGAGAGAAGAGTTTTGACTTGACGACCAGCACTGTGAGTGGAGCATGTCTAGGTGATGTAATAAAGGTGTCAAGGAAGAGTCAGAAATATGGACAGGCCACAGGTGAAAGAGAAGGAATGTACCCTGTTCTAGGAACATCATGGAATGAAGGGGCCTGGGTACAAGTACAGAGGTGATAAAGGGAAAATGAACCAGAGAGCAAGGAACAAAGAATTTGCCTGGGCAGAGGATCCAGTAAAACCACCGGGATTAGAAAAGAACACAAAATTCCAAAAAGAAAGACAAAGGCACTGGGTGTAGGTTATAGAAAAGATGCAAAGACCAATATCAGTTCAGATAAGCGGAGAAAGCCCTTCACAGTGCCCAGTCAAAACAGTCATAAAGACCCCTAGGAACGCTAGAAGAGATGGCTAGCAGGGTGGCAACACTTTCTCTGTTCCCATGTTCCAAGGCCACAGATGAAATGTTCACTTTTTGTGACCTCCATCTCTGTCTATCAGGTAGCTTACCTGAGCCGGTGTTCCTTCTTTCAGCAAATGGAAGTCCTGTCCTTACGTGAACTCCCCGGTAGCCACCAAAACGAGAGACAGGCCCTTGTCTATTCTGACGGCTTGGCTCCAGCCTTTTCAGAGTGATGCCGTGGTGTGATATCTCTGGCTGAGGCCAAAGACAAATGAAAGAAAATGTGCAGAGTTCCAGAATTAAGAAGAAGCAACATCATTACAAAGGTGAGAAGTTCTGGAAATTCTCAGTAGACATAAAGGTTATCAAAATCAAAATGCCGAAAAAGTAGCAGTCAGCAAGAGCTCCTCCAGCTTCCATGATTAAACAGCAGCGACTGCTGAAGTACAAGCAAGCTGACAAACCTAGCACATGATGGGACACTTTATTCAATGAGACCATTTCCTGAGAAATTTTTAAAATTAATGATATGAAAGTTTAGTTGTACATGAGGGCTCCTTCTTTCATTCCATCCCATCCCAGTGCCAGCTTTGAGACTACCCCTTCCCACCTTTTCACCCCTTCCTTTCTCCTCCTGTCCCATTTTCCTCCTTTTGCCCTTCCTTCAAAGCCTAAGGGAGAGGATGGGGGCCGGGTCCATGCTCAGAGTTGGTGGAGGAGAACCAATCTGGTTTTTTTTCCTCTTTCACCTTAATCCCTGTTTCAAATGATGTTTTAATTGTATTTTACGAAATCAATAGAATTTCATTTTGAATGGACTCTTTCATAGAGTCCTGGAACGCCTCACAGAAGTAAATAACAAGGTGAAGTAATAGTCCAAAGGCAGGTGAGAAGAGGGGAAGGTGGTTAGGCATATTTAATGCAGGAGTGTATATGCCACTTCATCTGTCATGTGAGCCAAGAGCTCCCGACGGACGAGTCTCTTCTCATTCCTGCCCCCCTCAGCATTCCACAGCCATTTGAGCTCCGCAAGAGAAAAGCAAGGTGCTCCTCACAAGGCCTCCCTTCTTGTCCTCACCTCCCCCAACCCCTATTCCCTACTCCCACCCCCACTCTCCATCCCAGCTCCACTTCTGGTTAAGGAGCTCCAGGACAGAGCTGAGCAGAGGATAAGTCCAGAAGTTGTTCCAACACTTGTGCCCTATTTTGTTGAAAGGGTGGTCTACAAAGGCTATTCCAGAGAGCCACAGCTTCAGAGATTTTCTTCAGCCTCCACCACGGCTGAGCCGACCCTGCAGGGGAGACAAAGAGAGCTCTGGCTTCCCAGGAAGAACTCTGAATTCTAACTTGTGCCATGTTAGAGATGCGAGATGGTCCAGAACCTGTGCTCTAGGGGAAAGGGGTCCCTTTTTCAAGGTTCTGAGTAGTTTTTGCTTGGGGGGGTGAGGTGGGGTTATAGATCAGCATTTCGCAGATCTGAATATAAAAGAGCTCATATTGCTGTGAACTCAAACATTTTTCAGTCAGACTCCATCTTCTCTGTATTACCCAAACATGTTTTTCCTTTTGTACCCAAATAAGAATAAATATCACCAGTAGGGGGAATAGATGTCTAAAAAAACAAACTCGAAAATGTTTTTGTTATATGAAAATGGCTTTGCACAGTACTAAACTGTTTCCATATCAATATTTCTTTGTTTACAATCTATTTTAAATGTCTTCTACAAGGTTCACACGGGGAAACAAAAATGCAAAACACACAAATGCACTTTTTAAGGCATTTCAGCAGCATAGATTTTTTTCAATAATAAAGGCTAACCATCCAGACTGGATAATGCTGCAAATTCCCTTTACTGGGCCAAAGGCACCCTCACCGGGTGACACATACACACCATCCTACAAAGACCCCACATGTCGACAAGTGGCAAAAATCCAGCCGTTGGCAGGAGTGGCCCCCAAACAGGTCATGTTTTGAAGGAAGCCAGATGAGTCTTGCTCTATCTACACAATAACCTCCTTTGTTTAAAGAAATATATAGTTGGATTCTTAGACCTCAGTTGGTCCCTTGTCTTGCATAAATAACTTAGTTTCTGTTTTATGAAAAATCAAGTGCCAGCAATAAACTCCAAACCTATGGGCACTTAAACTATTATTTTCCATTCCCCAAATTCCAGGAACTTATCCCTCAGGCACCTTCCTAGCCCCCAGGACTTCATCTCATGCTGCTTCTGTAGAGAACACTCCTCTAGATTAAACGATGCCAAGGGTGATATACAAGTGTAACCTTTGCCCACCAGAATAGACATGTTACATACATGTACACTGTACATGAAATGTATGGGGGGAGGCGTATACAGCCTGATGATAGACAGCAGTGGCCACAGCTCATCCTTTGCTTCTATGCATATCAATAACCAATGCTGTGAGTAGCTGATGTTTTCTACGCAAACAGCCACCAGCAGATGCCACCAGATTGCTCCTTAAATAATTAGTTATACATGCCAAGCTTAATGAGCAGAAGAAGAATCCGAGGTGGGATTAGAATTCTGAGCCTATAGAGGACTGCCCTCCCATTGGGGTTAGAAGAATAATTCCACAGAGAGAAAGCAAGCTGACCGACACCCAGCTGGTCTGGGCTTCGGCCCCTCCCAAGTGTCCCCATCACGGGGATTCTGGTAGAGTCTCTTGTGGAGTGTCTGGTGGGGCACAGAGGGCAAGGCAGGCAGGAGGTTCAAAACTGCTTCATTTATTTCCCTACTTAGGAGGAGTTTTCTCATGCACAGTAAGAAATACAAAGAAATTGAGCAGGAAAATCAGTTTAATTACATGAGAAAGCAGGGAGAATGAGGAGAAAATGAGGTCAACTGGAAGGTTTAAGAGAAGCCTGGGGGGGCGGGGGCGGGAGAGGGGAGCCAAAGGGGGAGGTGTGGAAAACTCTCCTCCATACACTAATGGTGGAGGTGAAAGCACCAAGCTGGAAAGTTTGTTTTTTTGTTGTTTTTTTTTTAAAAAAAAAACAAACCTTGTGGAGTTCCCTCTATCTGGAAATAAGCTCCACCCCTCCAGCTTAGGAGGTCTCGGTTCTTTATGTGACACATCACGGTTTCTGTCCTGCTGAAGGCCACAGGAGCACGTTTGCAGGTGGAAATAAACTTGCGCACCTCATAAAAAGAACCGGTAACGATGCCCCCATTTCATGGGATATTACACCATAATGACGGTAATCCTCCCATTTACATCTGATCTTCCGCAGACTTAGTGAAATTAGCTTCCATGCCGCCTAGCAGGAGTAATTTATGAGATAAAAAGGGAACCATTGCGAGATAATGGGATGAGTATTTACTGGAGCCTCGGTGGTGTTCCCTCCGCTGGGGAGAAGGGGATGCTAGGGAGTAACTTTAGACTATTGGGATGTGATCCTCACGCCCCCTCTCGCATCCCCCGAAAGAAAGGGTTGGGGTGGGGGCCAGAGGGATGCACAAACACTGAAGCCCCGGAACCACTAAACATCCTCCCAGAAATGCTACGCCAACTCATGCCCTCGTTTGTGTTCCCGGGCTGTGAATTTCTTCTGCCAACCTGAGCTGAAAGAAGCTCGAAAACTCTGCGTATTTTACTTTCAGAGTTAATGGGAATAAAATACCTCAGTGGATGAGTGCAGATGTGTTTGATACAAATAGTCATTTTCCTATTTGCTGCCTCATTGAGCATGATGAATGATCGGAGTCAGAGAGGCGGCTTGATGAATGGCGGCACCTTGGCTCCATTGCATGCCCTATTGATTCTCCTTCTTTATTACTCCTACAACCCAGCTGGTTGCTTTGCCCTCCCCACAAGCCGGTTCTTGGGGGAGGGATTGCTTCCTAGAAACCCAATTTATGGAGAAGGGGAGTGTGGCATTTTCTTACCATAGCAAAACCCCATGTTTAGCTTTTGTTAACATTTACAAATATAGCTCTTTTTTTTTTGGTGACAGACATATCAACTGGGGGAGAACAGGAGGCTGGGGAAGGTTTGAACCATAGGCAACCTCTGGGCTCTAGTGCAAACCAGAATATTAGAGCTGCTTCTTTTTATCCAGCTGAAACCTGAATTTCTAGGTTGCAGTCGATGCAAAGCAGGGTAAACAAAATGACTGCCTGCCATGTTCATCCCCGGGTGCATCTACAGCGCTATTTACAAGTTATGGGCAGAGCAAAATAAACGCCGGTTTGAATCTGTGATCAACCATGTTGTGTTCTCACAACCTTTGTTATGCCACAGACAACACCCATCCGAGGTCTGATGCATGTGGGATTAGGTGCACCAGTGGTATGCAAAAGTCTGGGCCTCTGTGGCTGGTAGCTTTGTCTAAGCTCCACTCAGCCAGCAGAGTAGTAAATATGTCAGGTGAGAAGAGGCAGTCCTTTTCAAATCTGAGAATGAGCCCCTTCCTATTTTTTAAAAGGTTTCACTCACATGGCATGACTTGTCAGTCGCCATGGATTTCAGATCTGCTCACGGTCTTTTGGGGGGATATTAAATGAGCCACTGGGAGATAAAATCATTTAAAAGCATTAAAAAAAATTTTTTTTTAAGGTTATAAGGTGCAAGTACATTTACACTCCTCTCATTCCAATCACACCTTCCTGTCCAAAACACTCCTCCCTGGCCTTTCTGGTACCACTTTCGCCTATGAGACGGTAAGCTGCTTGAGGGAAGGAACACTCTTGCTTTGTTTCTATTTGTGTCCCCAGGGTTTAGCATAATGCCTGGCACACAGTAAGTGCTTAATAAATGCTTTTTCAGTCATCCCCTCAGTCATTCATTTATTTATTCTCTGATTTTAGGTGAGACTTATTGGTCATTCAATAAATATGTTCAGCAATACTCCTCGACTGAGATTCAGGAAACAGAATATAAAACTCCTGAGAAAGTCTTCTACTCCAAGGTCAATGTTTTTATGTCAATGCCACCTTCTTCAGATTGAACGCAGCGTGAGAAATGCCACTGAATAAGTCTATCTTCTTAGAAGAAGGTAATGAATGGGGCTGGAAACCAATTAGCAGTATGTGAAGGGAGAAGGGAAAGTTCATAGATGGTCTACAAGCAAAGACAAAACCAGACCAGAGACTTTCAGATGCCCAGAGATTGCCAGGTTTCCACATATTCTAAAATCTTTCCTAAACAACTTTGTGTAATAGATTTTACACACAAATACATGATAAAAACCAAGGTATTCAATTAAATATGCATTCAGTCAACAAAAATTTCCTAAGTACCTACTCATGCTACCCTTCCTTCAAGGAACTTGTATTCTACTATATGAGCAAATTCCAGGACATTAAAGATAGCTTTAGGTCTATGTTTGCCTATGCTTTCCAAATTTACTAATTAGAGATACTGCAATGTTGCTGGGAGCCATATCTGCAAATGGTGCTCCTGGGCAGCATACATACCATCAGAGCCAACTCATTTCCAAGGAGTTGATGTGACAGAGGGAGTCAGACTACTTAATGTACCACCCTGTTAGTTCTTATCAAAGGCAGGGTCCTCACCATGGGAATAGGATTCATCTATATTAATAGCAGGACAGTTAGGTAGTGAAATGGATAGAACATTGGGCTTTGTGAATTCAAATCTGACCTCAGACACTTAGTAGCTGTGTATCCCAAATCACTTAACCCTGTTGCCTTCAGTTTTCTCATCTGTAAAGTGAGCTGGAGAAAGAAATGGCAAACGACTCCAGTATCTAACACTCAACAACAAAATATACAGATGGGACAGCTAAGTGACACAGTGAATAGAGCACAGGACCTGAGTTCAAATCCTGCCTCAGATACTTGACACTTACTAGGTGTGTGACCTTGGGCAAGTCAATTAACCCGAATAACCTTGCCTTTCCCTTTCCAAAAAATTTTTTAAAAAGAAATCATATTTAAAAAAGCATGCTGATAGCAGGACATAAATAGATAATGGATAGATAAGTTGGTAGATACATGGAAAGAAATTAAAATAGAAACATATAATGCATTTACTAAGCACTTTCTATGCTAGTGCCAGGATTGGAAGTGCAAGCAGGAAAGATAGTTCTTGTCCCTGAGGAACTTACTTTTCTTAAAGTGTATTTTTATTTATTTCATTAAATATTTCCCAATTACATTAAAAAAATTGGGGGGGACACCATCAGGGTTAAATGACTTGCCTACAGTCACACAGCTGGTAAGTATCTGAGGTCACTCTAGGGCCAGCATTCTATCCACTGCATCACCTAGCTGCCCCCCAATTACATTTTTAAATAATTTAACATTAATTTTTTTTAAATGTTGAATTCCAAAATCTCTTCCTCACTCTCACCCTTTCTCCAGTCTTTAAAAAGTCAAGCAATAGGATATTGACTATGCATACGAACTCATGCAAAACATATTTTTATATGAGTCATGTTGCCAAAAAAAGTGCACAAAGGAAAATAAAGTGAAGAAACGTATGCTTCAATCTGTACTCAGAATTTCTCAGTTCTGTCTCTGGAAGTGAATAACATTTTTCATCCTGGGTCCTTTGGAATTGCCTTGGATCCTTCTTGATCAGAAGCTAAGTGTCTCACAGCTGATCACCGTCACAGTGTTGTTATCTTGCTTCTGATCTGTTCACTTTACAGCAAGGAGCTTACATTCTAAAGAGGATGTGGGAGAGGGTTGGGAACAGATAATGGCATGGCTTGGAAATGATATGAGGGCTTGGTTATGGGTGAAAGGAGAGCTATGTGCATGAACCCAGGGTGGTTCCAGGGGTAGACAAAATCCAAGGTTCTGGTGGGTCCCAGATGAGGAGGCTGAGAATGATGGCCAGTGGACACACTGCATAGTTTGGAATTGATAGCTGCTGTAGGCTATGTCTGTCGAAGGAAATGGCAAAGCACTCCAAGGATTTTCTTTTGGTGCAGCTTGGTGGATAGAGTGCAGGGCTTGGAAACAGGAAGACTCATCTTCCTGAGTTCAAATCCAGCTTCAGACACTTACTAGCTGTGTGACCCTGGGCAAGTCACTTAACCCTACTTGCCTCAGTTTCCTCATCTATAAAATGAACTGGAGAAGGAAATGGCAAACCACTCCAATATCTTGGCCAAGGAAACCCCAAATGGGGTCATGAAGAGTTGGACAGGGCTGAAACAAATGAACAACAAATAGCTTATGTCTATAAGCACAGGCCAGTTTGGGAGACATAGCAAGAGGCTTAGTGGAATTTGGCCAAGCAATTGGCCATTTTGGAAATGAGATAGACACTGATTGGGTCTTCTGATTCAAGCCATTGCCTGGCATGTTGGAAGGTCTTGAGATCTAGTGATCTGAGCTTAGACTTGCAAAGTGATTAGTAATTAATTCTGCATTGTTTCCACATGTGCTCCTGATAACGTCCTTCTGTCATTCTAAGCCTCGGTTTCCTTTTCAGGCAATAGGGATAATAATGCTGTTCTATCCAATATGGGAGTTGTGCAACTCTAGTTATTTATTCTTAGCCAGTGTTATTTTTAACGCTTTCTTGTTCATTCATTCACTCTTCAAGATCCCATTTCAGGTTTTTTTGACAGAGATACTGGAGTGGTTTGCCATTTCTTTCTCCAGTTCATTTTACAGATGAGGAAACAGGCAAAGAAATTTAGTGACTTGCCCAAGGTCACACAGCTAGTAAGTGTCTGAGGCCAAATTTGAACCCAGGTCTTCCTGATTCCAGGCCTGGCACTGAGCCACCTAGCTCCCCTTTATTTTAATCCTAAGAAGTTTTATTTTAACCAGGGGTACTATTCCAAGATGTGGCTGTAGCTTCAAAGCAAGGAGATGAGGTAGAACAGCAGTTCTCAAACTATCCCTGAGATTCCTTCAAGGATTTGTAAAGTCAAAAGTATTTTCACAATAATACATTATTTACCTACTAAAGTATTCCTGCTTTCTGCCAACTACATATCTGTGTGAGGCTGGATTTTCTTCATATACTTCAACCAAAACAGCGCGTTGATACAGATTGAATACAGAAGCAGGTAAGAGATTGCAGCTGTTTTCTATCAATCCAGTCATTAAAAAGATTTACAAAAATATGTAAAACAATGTCACTCTTCTTACTAATTTTTTGTTTGGGAAAATAGTTATTTTTCATAAAAAGATGTTATTTATATTATTTCTATTCATTTACATTTATATCATGTTTATATTCTATAACATAAAATATGTTATATAGTTATGTAATTTAATGTTACTTTTTAAATAAATATTTTAAATTTCATCAATTTTAATTTTAATGTGGTAAATACGATAGATATGGCCTACCTAAAGATGAACTCTTTGGGGTCCTCGATCATTTTTAAAATAGAAAAGAGATCCTAGGACCAAAATGTATGGGAACCACTGACCCGCTCCCATCCTCCCCAACTTTAATATGATAACTGCGTTAAGATCAGGCTGTCAGTCAGAGGAATCACAATATTTCTTCCTTGGCAATAGTCACTCTCTTATATCTCGTAAAATTCCAAATATTATCTTACTGATCACAGAATATTAGAGCATCTAGTGCAACTCTTTCATTTCACAATAAGGCCCAGATTATCAGAGGGCACAAAGTAGTAAATCGTCAAGAACCCAAGGCCTTCTATTTTCTTGTCCAGTACTCTTGCTAGAGAGCAGCTAGGTGGTGCAGTGGAAAGAGTGCTGGACTTGGAGTCAGGTAGACCTGAGTTCAAATCCAGCCTCAAACACTTCCTAGCTGTATGACTCTGGGCAAGTCACTTAATCCTGTTTGCCTCAGTTTCTTCATCTGTAAAATGAGCTGGAGTAGGAAATGGCAAACCTATCTTTTCCCAGAAAATCCCAAATGAAGTCACAAAGAGTTGGACACAACTGAAATGACTCAATAGCCACAACTCTTTCTAGAGAACTAGAAAGTTTATGACACTAGTTGAATCATGTTATAGTTATATGAGTTTAGGAAATAATCCAGATAAGTTCTAAAATGTGTCTACACTATTCACTATTCTTAGTCATCAAAATTCAAGAAGGTATATGCCACTCTATCCCTACCCCTTCGGTCTGTTCTGCTTTAAAAAAAAAAAAAACTTTAGTTCCAGAATTTGGTTCCTTATTCCACAAGTGGAACACTAGGTTTGCTATATAACTGGACATCTCTAGAGGTTTTTCCCCAGAGCAAGGTGGTGCAGTAGCTGAAGTGCTGGGCCTAGAATCAGAAAGATGAGTCTTCCTGAGTTCAAATCTGGCTTCAGACACTTACTGGCTACATGACTCTAGGCAAGTCACTTCATCTTGTTTGCCTCAGTTTCCTCATCTGTAAAATAAGCTGGAGAAGGAAATGGCCAACCACTCCAGTATCTTTCCCAAGAAAGTCCCAAATGGGATCATGAAGAGTTGGACATGAATGAAAAGCTACTGAGCAACAATATATTCCAGAGCTAAAAATTCCATTTCTAAGTCCTGCTGTCTAGTACATGTAACCAAGTGATTGGCATCATCAGAGTTTTTGGTTAGAAGCTGCCCATTTATGTCAGTGCTGTGGACAGTAGTGGGAAAATGTCCCCCTTCAAAGGGTGGTAAGGGTTTAAGGTGGGGAAATCAGGAAAAAGGAAGCAATGTGTAAATAAATAATGGGGCAGAGAAGAGGAATTACCAGACAGTCTCTACTATCTTTATAAAATATGAACAACTGTATTGATCTAAAAAAAACAACCAACCTTTTAGCCTTTTGTAAATTGAGATGATAGCCCTGTTATGCATTAAAAGATGTTACCAGTCCCAAAGAGCAAGTATGGTCTTCTACCAACTAATATCTGCTAAAATGTACCTGACTGCATTGGAAATGTTGCAGTAGATTGGTATAGCTGAGAATAATGAACCGCTGCACCCCATTGAAATGTAATTACACAGCCCTCTTGTTCTTAAACCTATAAGGTGAAAGAAAGATGAATAGTGAAAGTAAAAACCACTGACCCTTCAAAGTTTAATTTACGTTATGCATTCCCTCGCCCTTCTGATAGGTTTTAGAAAGGTCATAATTTAGGGTATTTTGCAGTTGATAAATGATCTGTATGTTTGTGTTCACACGCACCGATTGATTTGTTATAGCCAAAATATTGTTTCTATAACAACCTGCGAGCCCTTAACTAGGCAAACGGCAGACAAACAGGGATCCATGTGGTAGGTGAAGGGAACGCTGGGCCTCCCTAGGAAGCTGGAGTCTGTGCCCACAGTGGTGGCCGGTATGACCCAGCATGAGGTTGGGATGGGATGGGATGGGATGGGATGAGGATGTGGGATGAGGATGTGGGATGAGTTTCTATGAGTATGTGAGATGGGACTACATGAGTATATGAGTGGGAGGAAGAAGAGAAGGCTGGAGCAGACAGTGTAGCTGCTCTGGCTCCTGGGAGCCCACAGACCAGTCTTCCCCCTAACCCTTTTGGCCTGATTGGGGGGGAGACTCCCTGAAACCAAAGCAAGTCCTGTCAAGTCTTGCAAGTTGAGCTCCCTTTGGTACCCAGGAAGCCAGAGGGGTTGTTAGGGCAATTTTCCCGCCTTTCCAGTCTTGGATGAAGCTCCTGTTTCCGGGCCCAGTTGATGCATTATGCATCAGGGCTGCCTGCAACTGACAGCCCCTCAGCCAACGTCTACTTGAAAAGCAATGGTGCTAATCAAAGCCGACACATTTGAATGTCCAGACACACACACAGAGAAATTTACTAATCAAAAAGTGTATTTCCTAGGGCTGTCTCCAGAGAAATCCGGGGGAAGAAATTGGAATAATTTATTAGCTTACAAGTTTTCGTTGACAGTTAGCCCAAGGCTATTTATCTCTGTAATAGAGAACGTCTCCAATGTGGCAAAATTGACCAAATCAAACAGCTTTGATCAGAAAATGAATCTGGCAAGGCTGCCTGTCTGGGGGTCCCAGGAGAAAGGGGGGAAACAAACAAAAGATTTAACAAGTGGTCAATAGGAGAAAGGGAGAAGGGGGAGGAAGATGGTGGGGATTGGGGGAAAGGAAAGAAAGAGGGCGGAGGAGACAGAAAGAGAATTTACAGCCTGCAAAGTGGGGAGCTTGGAATTCTCTCCAGTAAGAGCAGGAACTGCAGCCGTGGCAGTCACAGGCCTGGCTCGGGGATGAATTGCTGAGGAAATAAATGATGTTTCACATCATAACATTTAACATTGTGCTTGTGCATAATCGAAGCGATGGCAGCCCAAACTGAGATGCAAGTCTGATGTGCCCACGGAATGACAAATAACTGCAGCGAGAAGAGCTATCTAGCCTCCCTGGGAAGGGGCTTGGTGGTAGGAAAACAACCACAGGCTCAGAGATTAAGAACTAGGAGGAACCTTGGAGATCATTCAGTACAACCCCCTTATTTTACAGTTGAGAAACTGAGAGCCAGAGAGGAGGACTGACCAGCCCAAGGTCTTGACTCTCTGTCCCCTGATGTCCAGACAAATACAGCTCTGGAAACCAAGAAAGACTAAGGCCCTGAACTTAAGGACCTTGTCTGGGTGCTCCTGGGTCCAACAAAGGGACAGTGCTATAAAAGCCATCTGAACTGTTTCTCACAGTGCCAGGGCAATTCTAGAGGCACCAGTTTGGGGTAGGGAAGGGGAAAGCAAAAAGCATTTATATAACATGTGCCATATGCCAGGCACTGTGCTAACTGCTTCGCAAATATGATCTTATTTGATCCTCACAACAACCCTTCAAGGGAGGTGCTATTATTATCCTCACTTTATAGTTGAAGAAACCGAGACAGACAGAGGGTAGGTGATCGGCTTGGGGTTAACCAACCAGTGCATGTCTCAGGCCAGATTTTAACTCAAATCCTCCTGAATCAGGCCCTATCCACTGTGCCACCTTACTGCACTGAGAATAAAATTTGAAATTCCATAGGTATCTAGATGGGCAAGGGTGAATATGGCCTTTCTCCAGTTATAGCCAACAAAGGGCTGTGATTCCAGCTGACTTTTCAGGGACAGCAGGCAACCACTACTTCTTTCCCTGTCTTTGCTCAGGGAAAAATACAGAAATCTTCAGGTTACTGCCTGTACTGCTGGCTAAATGTCTGATGCCCTAACACACAATGTGGTTGAGTGGAAAGAATATTGGACTTGAAGTCTTTAGGCCCAGGAGTTCACAGTCTGCTTCTGTTATTTGTTAGGGGTGTGACTGTGACCAAGTGACCTAACCTCTCTTAATCTCAGCTTTCTCACTCTAAAATGGTGATAATTTGTGCAACACCCACTTCCCAAGGTGGTTTGAGGAGAGCATTTTGTTAACTGTAAAGTGCTTTCTTGTGTGAGCTATGACTGTCCTCAGGGCCAGCCCAGATGTTGGCTGTTTCCTCCTTCCATGTACATTGGGTCAGCAGGGGATAGGAGGGAAGAGGCTGTGCCACTTACTCTACACAGTTGTTATGGAGAAAGAACTTTGTGAACCTTAAAGCCCGATAGAAAAGTGAGTTATTGCTCTCATTACACTGTGTTTGTTACTACTGATAGAAGTGAGAGTTCCCATGCTGTCATCGAAGATGTATGCTAAAGCAAGTAGATGTCGCAGGAGATGGAAGGAGGAAGACCCAAATTCAGATCTTGTTCCAGATTCAGCCTCAGTTTCCTCATCTGTAAAGTGGGCATAATACTAGAATTTATCTTGCAGTATTGTTGTAAGATGTTAGAAATATTAAATATAAAGTGCTTTGCAAAAAGTGCCAAAAGTACTACCATAGCTATTACCTATGATGACTAATCCCTAGCTAATTAAATGTTAAAGGTACATTGCAATTTTGTTTGATTAACATAATCTGCTCTACAAAAGGATTTAGGAGATAGTCTCTAAGAGTGAAATCACTTCCAAATCAAACTAAGAAAATAAATATTAGAAAACAAAAAAAATTAGGAAAAAACAGTAAGAAAGTAAATTAGAAATAAAAATTAGGGGGGGAAGTTTTGGGGTCCATCCCAGGCCTGCTTTGTAATGTCAGATAAGCCAGCTCAGCTTTATTAGGCTCAAAGTCATCATCTTTAGGGTTGTATCTTGCAGTATACTCAGTCTCCTTGGCTGTCCAGAAAAGGTCCTCCTCTCAACATTTCACCATTTGCTGTCATTTACGAGAAATGCGTTTTAGGGCCGTCTGCTGACATTCTGACAGCTCCATGCCGCAGCTTGGCACAATGTCTCCTAATAGCTTCCCCCGGAGCTGCTCTAAGGCAATCATGTCTATGATCCATGCTTTATGCTCCAACTGGGAAAGGGACCAGCATGATAGTCTTCTGCTGCATCCCAGAATTCCTTTGCCTCATTTTCCCAGTATTACTGCATCTTGAATACCCAGGGTCTGGACAGTGCTGGTGTATCCACTTTTCTTTGGCAAAAACAAAGCAATAGAAAAGTTCCATGCATCAGCATCATTGTGCTGTAGCCTGGCAGCGTACCACAGAGCTGTTTATTGAGAACTGTGTCCAGAAGGAGGATTGAAAAGCTTCAGAAATGAATATAACCAGATTTGAGCCTGATATCCATCGATCTAATCTAAACAAGATAAAAGCCACTCACTGACTTTGCCATTTAGGCCAGTGCTAAGTTGCTGTACCTAGGGACTTCAATATTATGAACAGAAAGTAAGAGATAGCTACTTTATAGATGAGCAGTGAGTCACAGAGAAGGAAAATTATTTGTCCAAAACCATACAGAAAGTAAGCCTCAGAGCAAGAATTCAAATTTGGATCCTTTGATGACCATTTTAGTCAGTCATCCCAGAAGCAACGTTTTGTCCTAAAAAATTGTCTGGCTGTTGCCTGGTCCCTAAGACCAGATTGGAGAGGAAAGTGCAAAAAGTTTGTTAGGGGGAAAGGTGCTGGGGGATTGGACTACCGTGAGAGGTAGTGTGGTTTAGTGGATAGATTGCTGGACATGGAGTCAAGAAGACCTGGGTTGGAGCCCCACCTCTGATAAGGACTGGCTGTGTGACTCTAGGCAAATCATTAACATCTCTGGATCTCAGTTTCATTACCTGGAAAATTAGGGGTTTGGACTTCATAACCTCTAAAGTCCCCTCCAGCTCAAAATCTATGATTCTATAATCCAGACAGTTATTTAAAAAAAAACAAAACTTTTCCTTAAGAAACATTATGTGCTCTTTTAAATAATTTTAAAAGTTTAATTATAAACTTCTGTCATGTGAAAGGGTCAATACGAGCTCAACAATTCACAAATTTGTTGGTCTCGGAACCCTTTTGTATTAAAAACTTATGGAGGATCCCCAAACTTCGATTTATGTGGGTTACATCTATGGATTTGTATTTATGCTGTTAGAGATTAAAACTGGTAAAATATTGCAATATTTACTTATTCACTTAAAATAATGATAAACCCATTAGTCTAATATAAATAGCATATTTTAATGAAAATAACTATATTTCCACAAAAAAAAGATAATTTAGTGAAAAAAGTGGCATTATTTTGAACATTTTTGCAAATCTCTTTAATGACTGACTTAATAGAAGGCTGTTGGATTCTGCTTCTGCCTTTTTGGATGTGTTGTTTTGGTGGAAGTGTATGAAGATTATCCAGCTTCACACATGTATGTGGTTAGAAAAAGGAGGAGCATTTTAATGGGCAAATATGTTTTAGTGTTATTATGGGTTTTGACCTCATCACACTCCCTGCAAAGGTCTTACGGGTCCCAAGGAGTCCCCAAATCACACTTTGAAAACCTTTGATAGTCTTAAGGAGTCACCTTAGGCTCAGAAATGTTAAGTGACTTGCCCTTGAATCACATAGCTAGAGTGTTAAAAGTAGACTTTGAGCCAAGGTCTTTCTGCCTTCATACCCTGTATGTTATACACTATACTAATGCTGCTGTGGGTAGCTAGGTGACGTGGTAGATAGAGCCCTCTGTCCCTTACTAGCTGTGTGACCCTAGGCAAGTCACTTCATCCTGTTTGCCTCAGTTTCCTGATCTGTAAAATGAGCTGGAGAAGGAAATGGCAAACCATTCCAGTATCTTTGCCAACAAAACCCCAACTGGGGTCACAAAGAGTTGGACACAACTGAGATAGCTCAACAACAACAATGCTGCCCCTCTCTGTTTACACAAATACATTTCCACTAGTGAAAAGGGAAAAGAATTAAGTGCACTGAATTTTCACTTGCTGGAAATCACGGTGCTTATGGGAAAATGCCAACCACTCTCTAAAACCCTAACTCTACCCAGACCCTTGCCCGGTGCCCCTGCCATCTCTTGCTATTATTATCACTGATAAGACATTCACTCTCTTCTGCATTTTGTCTGAATATATGGGGCTTGCATTTCTTTTGATCCTAAAGACTCTACTTCAAAACCCTCAAATGAAATAAAATAAAAATTACCAAGGTTAATTTCAATTACAAAATTAGATAGTAAGAGGTCAATGAATAAGGAGAGCTCAGTTTAAACAATGAAAGGAAATACCCTGGTTCTGAACATGAATAAACACTCATTGGAGACAGCAGGATGAAGGCTGATTTCTGTCTCTTGGATGAAGTTAATGCGCTCTCAGTAAAATGACCAGAGTATTTCCAATACCTATTAAATCTATTTTGGGGATGAATCATAGAAAGAAAGCTCTCCTGTTGAAAACAGTGAATTGCTTTCCCTAGGGATAGATCTCACAAGGGGGAAAGTGTTTTCTGAGAAGGCAATTGTCATTATATTGCAATTCACATGTGAATGCCACATGGAGTGGCTTTAGTTCTAAGAACCTGAATCATACCCCCCCCCATTACATCATGAAAAGTTCTAATGAAGCTTCTATCATCCACTCTCCACCATCTAGAGAGGTACATATTGACACTCAGTCTCCTAACTAGGGCTATAAACGTTAAAAAGAAAAGAGGGAAAAGGTACCAGGCAAGACCTCCTCCTCCAATCCCTTTTGTGGATGGACTTTCCTCCTCTTCCACTGCCTATTCATAGAATTATCAGGAACTGATGTGAAGGGCAGCTGAGGGAATTAAGAAATGAACTCTCTTTTTAGTCCTAGTCTGTCCTGTCTGGTTTCCCTCTAGAAGATCCTAATACTGGCTTCCTCTAGTGTAGCAAGTGGTATAGGAGAAAGAGTGTTAGACTTAGAGAGAGAGAACCTGGGTTGGAAATATGGCTCTATTAACTGACCAGGTGTGACCTGGCAATGCTAACGGTTTAGTCTCATTTTCCCCATCTGTAAAATTGAAGAGGGTTAAACTCAGTGGTTTGTAAGGTATCTTTATATTGTAGATCCTATCACATACAATAGTCTATCAAAGAGAATCTAGCACTAATAAAACCAATTTAAATTCCAAGAAGAAGGAAGGAAACAAACAGGCATTTTGCATATTTAATCTCATTTGATCCTCACAACAACCCTGAAGAATAAATCTTATCAGAATCCTTATTTTACAGTCAAGGAAACTGAGTCAGACAGAGGAAAAGTGATTTGCCCACAGTCACATAAGTGGAAAGTATCTGAGGCTAGATTTGACCCCTGGTCTTTCCTGATTACAGGTCATTGTTTTATCTGCAGGGCCACCTAGCTGCCTCAAGGGGCCAAGAGATTATGAAAAGGTGATTCTTTTTTTTCTTTTTGTCCCTAACCAGAATGAATTTTCCTATTTGTGAGGCTAATTAGGCAATAAGCATTAATAAAGTATTGCAGGGATTTTTGAAAAGAAAAATATAAGACAAAATTCCTGATCTTAATGAGTTTACAATCCTGTATTGTTAGGTATCATGTGAGACAAGTTACTCACACAATCAATCAGTAAGTTTTTATTAAAAGTCTGCCACGAACTGTGAAATAGTACAAACCAATATAAGATAGCACATTTTAATGGCCAGAATATAGGTCACTCCTGAATATAAACTGTATTCCTAAGTCTTCCAAAGGATAAAAATACATAGCTATATACTGAAAAATAGCACCAATTTTAACCTAAACTCGGGTTTTGTATAATCCAAATATAAGGAGAAAGTGTGGCCTATAGTCAGTGAAATTCAGGAAATAATTAGCTAAAGTCTAGTAGTCTTAGCACTTCAAGAATATGGGAGGGGGGGGAGGAGCCAAGATGGCTGAGTAGAAAGATATACATATGCTAGCTCCGAACCCACAGCCCATAAATTACCTGTAAAGAAGAACTCCCAACAAATTCGGGAGCAGCGGAAGCCACAGAACAACAGAGCAGAGGAGATTTCTGTCCCAGAGAGACCTGAAAAACTGATCTGAAAAGTCCGTTGTGCACTGGACCTGGAGCAGAGACCAGTCCTGCCTCAGCCACACAGCGCCAAGAGGAGCAGATCCTAGCAGGCTTCAGGGAAGGAATCTGCAGCAGCCAAGCTGGTTCCTCCACCCACAGGCCCCAAAAGTCAGTGAGAGGGTCTTTTCAGCTCACCAATAGGGGAGCAGGGTGTCCCCATGACTCAGGCCCCCTTGGGAGGCAACAGCACAGGCAGCAGCAGACAGGGGCTGCCAAAGCAGGCAGGAGCTTGGATCCATTGTTGAAGGTCTCCACATAAACCCCCTGAGGGAACTGAGTCTTGTGTGTAGTGGCCCTGCCCCAACTTGAGCACCTGAACTTAATCTCACACTGAATAGCAGCCCCATCCCCCGGTGGGAAAGCCCTGAGGCTGGGAAGCAGCATTTGAATCTCACTCCCTAAGCCCTAGATGGGTGGATCTGGAGGCGAGGTGGGTGTGGAAAGGAAACTCAGAGGTCAAATAACTGGCTGGGAAAATGCCCAGAAAAGGGAAAAAAAATAAGACCATAGAAGGTTACTTTCTTGGTGAACAGGTGTCTCCTCCCATCCTTTCTGATGAGGAAGAACAAGGCTTACCATCAGAGAAAGACATAGAAATCAAGGCTTCTGTATCCCAAACATCCAAAATAAATATTCAATGGGCTCAGGCCATGGAAGAGCTCAAAAAGGATTTTGAAAATCAAGTAAGAGAGGTGGAGGAAAAATTGGGAAGAGAAATGAGAGAGAGATGCAAGAAAAGCATGAAAAGCAGGTCAACATCTTGCTAAAGGAGACCCAAAAAAAAATGCTGAAGGAAATAACACCTTGAAAAAATAGGCTAACTCAATTGGCAAGACAGATTCAAAAAGCCAATGAGGAGAAGAATGCTTTCAAAAGCAGAATTAGCCAAATGGAAAAGGAGGTTCAAAAGCTCACTGAAGAAAAGAGTTCTTTCAAAATGAGAATGGAACAGATGGAGGCTAATGACTTTATGAGAAACCAAGAAATCACAAAACAAAACCAAAAGAATGAAAAAATGGAAGATAATGTGAAATATCTCATTGGAAAAACAACTGACCTGGAAAAGAGATCCAGGAGAGACAATTTAAAAATTATGGGACTACCTGAAAGCCATGATCAAAAACAAGAGCTTAGACATCATCTTTCATGAAATTATCAAGGAAAACTGCCCTGATATTCTAGACCCAGAGGGCAAAATAAGTATTCAAGGAATCCACAGATCACCACCTGAAAGAGATCCAAAAAGAGAAACTCCTAGGAACATTGTGGCCAAATTCCAGAGTTCCCTGGTCAAGGAGAAAATATTGCAAGCAGCTAGAAAGAAACAATTCAAGTATTGTGGAAATATAATCAGGATAACACAAGATCTAGCAGCTTCTACATTAAGGGATTGAAGGGCATGGAACAGGATATTCCAGAAGTCAAAGGAACTAGGACTAAAACCAAAAATCACCTACCCAGCAAAACCGAGTATAATACTTCAGGGGAAAAATTGGTCTTTCAATGAAATCAAGGACTTTCAAACATTCCTGATGAAAAGACCAGAGCTGAAAAGAAAATTTGACTTTCAAATACAAGAATAAAGAGAAGTAGGAAAAGGTAAACAGCAAAGAGAAGTCATAAGGGACTTTACTAAAGTCAAATTGTTGACATTCCTACATGAAAAGAGAGTATTTGCAACTCTTGAAACTTTTCAGTATCTGGGTAGTTGGTGGGATTACATACACACACACATGCACACACACACATAGGGACAGAGAGCACAGAGTGAATGGAATAGGATGGGATTATATCTTAAAAAATGAAATTAAGGGGTGAGAGAGAAATATATTGGGAGGAGAAAGGGAGAAATGGAATGGGGCAAATTATCTCTCATAAAAGAGGCAAGCAAAAGACTTTTTAGTGGGGGGAAAAAGAGGCGAGGTGAGAGAAAAACATGAAATATACTCTCATCACATTTGACTAAAAGAAGGAATAAAATGCACACTCATTTTGGTACGAAAACCTATCTTACAATATAGGAAAGTGGGGGAGAAGGGGGTAAGCAGGGTGGGGGGGGGATGATGGAAGGGAGGATAATGGGAGGAGGAAGCAATTAGAAGTCAACACTCTCGGGGAGGGACAGGATCAGAAGAGAGAATAGAAGCAATGGGGGGCAGGATAGGATGGAGGGAAATATAGTTAATCTTACACAACACAATTATTATGGAAGTCATTTGCAAAACTACACAGATATCGCCTACATTGAATTGCTTGCCTTCCCAAAGGGAATGGGTGGGGAGGGAGGGATAAAGAGAAGTTGGAACTCAAAGTTCTAGGAACAACTGTTGAGTACTGTTCTTGCTACTAGGAAACAAGAAATACAGATAATGGGGTATAGAAAGTTATCTGGCCCTACAGGACAAAAGAAAAGATGGGGACAAAGGAAGGGAGGGATGATAGAAGAGAGGGCAGATTGGTGATAGGGACAATCAGAATGCTCAGTGTTTAGGGGTGGGGGAGGGGACAAATGGGGAGAGAATTTGGAACCCAAAATGTTGTTAAAATGATGTTAAAAGTTAAATAAATAAATTTTTAAAAAAAGAATATGGGAGGGGGATGGGTCAGGGAGTCACGGTGAGGGGATAGAATTAGAAGGGAGGTGCTCATGAGGTTGAATTGCTGGACTCACCTGACATAAAACCTACTTCAGGATATCAAGAAGAGGCAGGTATGTAGTATGGTGTAGGAGTAGGAGATGGACCATCCAAAAGCCTGGCTTCAAAGCATAGCCCTGACCCTTACTAGCTGTGTTGTCTTGGATGCCGTGCTTAACATCTGTGCTCCATTGGTTCATCTGTAAAACGGGCATTGTGGACTGGGTAAGTTATTTTGGATTGTAGCATTTTTTGATTCTTTGTCATGGCAAGCTATCATCATGTCTGAAAAAGCAGTTCAAAACTTGGCCCCCATTTTCTGAGGCTGGGACAATCAGATTTGGTTTTGTATTTTTTTTTTATATGAGACCCAGTCTTCTCAGGAAACTGGTGAATTTAGAATTGTCTTGCTGGTAAAGCTGACTAGCCAGTTCTTGTAGCTTAAAGAGTGTTCACGCAAGCATGATGAAGTGTCAAGGAGTCCACATCACAAAACATACTTTGTTAACTTACTTTGACAAATGTGCTTTAGTTTTAATTGTTTGTGACAAGCATCTCATAGTTTACTAGTAAATGTGCCATCGTGTATGGGTGTATCTCACTTTACATAATAGATGTGATCCTGAAAAAAAATCACATGTAAATCAAATTTCTGTACATTGAGTCATATTTTAATTGCACATGGAGCACTTATACAAATGAATCCTATGATGAATTTTAAGTAAATAATTATCCCCTAATTTATCATTTCTGTAAGTTAGTTTCTGTATCCCCCAACACAGTATTGTACTCACAGTAGTCATTCCATAAATATTTGTTGAATTAATAAAATTCAACTTTTTTTTTACCAGTTTTGTTTTCTTAATAGAAGGCAGAATTGCATTTTCAAAAAAAATGTTACACCCACCTTGTAACTGCCTAGATCAAAACTCCCATCACTGGCCGCCATGGCACCGTGTATCTTATATCTTCAAATAGAGTGTAAGTTCTTTGACAGCAAAGACTTTCATTTTTGGTTTTGTTTCCTCAACTAGGTGATGAGGTAGATAAAATGTGAGGCCTTAAGTTAGGAGGATCTGAGTTCAAATCAGGACTTAGACCCTTGATACTGTGATCCTGAACAAATCATTTCACCCTGTTTGCCCCAGTTTCCTCATCTGTTGATGAGCTGGAGAAAGAAATGGTGGACCATTCGAGTGTCTTTGCCAAGAAAACCCTAAATGGGGTCACAGAGAGTTGGGCAGAACTGAAATGACTGAACAACAAAAATCCCCAACTATACCTATCACATGGTAGGTTCTTAATAAATGGCTTGTTGAATGACACTTGATTGACATGGCTCTTCCCTTGAATTTTCCCATGTTAATTACAAGATAGATAAGTGTAAAGTCAATAAACAAGTTCATGCTAACTTTTCCTCCTTGAATTTTCTTCTTCTGACATGAAAAACACTTCCCAATTGTGTAGTAGCTTTTAGTGTCTGGAGTTGCACAGCTCTAACTTCTCAGTATGAAGGTCTCTTCTGGGTAGTGCACATCACCTTCACAACACACAGAAGGAAGCATCTACATCCCATGGCACAGAATTCTCTGATTCAGGTTACCCCTTTGGGTGTCCTCTGAGCTAGAGTTTATCCAGCAGCATTGGTATTGGGGTCAGGAAACTAGGGTTGGAATCTCAGCTTTTCTATTAACCCATGACCCTGAACAAGTCACTTAACTGTAAAATAACATACTTTCACTAACTGAGTTCTAAGGTTCCTTATAATTCCTAACAGTCCATGGCTCTATGAGCATTTTTTAAAATGGTGGCAGGTGGAAGTGAGGGTAGGGAGTCCATGTCTGGTTCAGTGATTTCATTAGGGCATATACTCTTATGAGTAACAAACGCTGGCTTATAGAACCATAGAATTACATTCCTCAGACCAAGTGGGCATCTTTACCAGTAGTAGAACCATCTGCAGAAGGGAAGGGAGAGGAAGGAAGGAAGAATACTGTACTGGATCACTATTCTGAGGCATGAGATTTGATTACCAGTCTTTTAACATGCGTAACAGTAAACGTTAATATTTGCCACAAAATTATCCAGTCTTCTTTGAAATTCTGCCCGGTGTTAGGCTCTCTGACCTCCCACGGTGGGGAATTCCACAGGCGGGCTGCATGCTGTTTAATGCCTGGGTCTCTTTATCTTCTCTGTCTCTCTGTCTCCCTCACACTTCTCTCCCTCCTGTCTCTCTCTGTCCCTTTTTCTTTTTAAATAATATTTCTGAGGGATCTCCTCTTGAATTACTAAACAGAAAAACAAAAGTGAGCTGGCCAGTTTCTTAATTTTATCACTGAAATTCCCATTTGCCTTTATTAAAAGACTGGCTGTATCCAGTGTCTGAGCCTGCATCTCTGCCCCAGCCTAACCTCCCAATTATTATTCAGCTGTAAATGAAGTGTCTTCACTGTCGTGGTTGTCTCTCTCAGACTAATTGCTTTAAAAGGAAATTATTGTTTTGTGGGGGGTTTTAACCTGCCAGCTAAAACATTTAAAACAAGCTACAAAAATTTTCCTAGCCCTTCCCATGCTAGTCAGTAGGTCAATAAAGGGAAGATCTGACGCTGCTAGGAATGCTTTTAAGATCATAGGATTCAAGGCTAGAAAGTGGGATAGAATCCTAGGGCAGAGAGGAAACTAAGGCCAAAGAGGTTAAATAGATAGGTTACACTGTAGTGGAAGGAGAGCTGGACTTAGAGCCAGGAAAATGTTCCTTTAGGTCCCGTCTCAGACACTTAACTAGCTAGATGATCCTGAGAAATCACTTAACTTCTCCGAAACTCAGTGTCTCCATTTGTAGTATGAGAATCATGGTCACCTACTTCACAGGATGTTGTGAGGATGAGATAACAAATGCAGAGTTATTTCACATGCCTTAAATTATTACGTAAATGATAGTCCAGGCAGCTAGGTGGTGCCATCGTGCACAGAGCTCTGAGCCTGGAGTCAGGAAGACCCGAGTTCAGATCCAGCCTCAGACAATTACTGGCTATGTGATCCTGGGCAAGTCACCTAACCCTGTTTGCCTCAGTTTCCTCATCCATCAAATGAACTGAAGAAGGAAATGGCAAACCACTCCAGTTTCTTTGCCAAGAAAATCCCAGATGGGGTCATAAAAAGTTGGTCATGACAGAAACAACTGAACTATAAATGTGTAGTCATTATTATCATTAATTGACTTAGCCTAGGTCATACAGCCAAAATTCAGACCCAGGTCCTCAAATCCATGAACATCAGAGCTGCCTCTCTTCCTTTCAAAGTTCAGACATTCCCATAGCCCAACATCTTTTCAATCTGGTTGAATTTCAATCAATCATTAGGCTGCTAGATCCTATGAGACTGTAACTAGTGGGGTTTTTGCATGCAGCTACTATGTTCAAGGAAACATGATTCTTAATTGGGAGAGAGAATGCCAAGTATGCCATGGTGCGTAGTACCCACAGATGAGGTGGAGTAAGTGCAGGGCTTCTTTAGCGAGGGATAAAGAAAGATGATGGAAGATGCAGGCACGCAAGGGAAGTAGGATCTTCAAGGTCCCTGATTTTCAGCTTTAGAGACTCCCCTTCGCTCAGACTCCTCTTCTTCATTGGTGCTGAGATCTTATCTTACTCCCAACAAAAAGCTCATTCACTATTGTGTACTTTCCAGTATGTTCAAATCTGTAGAAATTCTCCAAATTTCTGTTCAGTCTTTTTTGCTTGGATAAGTGGGTTTAGCAACTGTTTGCTATTTGTGATGGTTGTTTGTATAACCAACATTTGGTGGGAAGAGGTTAAGTTGGTGAGTGTAAACTTAGCACTACCCTCCTTATTAAGAGACACCAGGAAAAGAGCTTTCCTTCTGAAGCGCACCAAAATGGCAACTCTAAACCAGCAATACTAGGGTACAGATAGATACAGGTCTAGCCAAATCCCCTCTAAGAGATTGGAGACAGGCAAGGGAAGGAACAAGCACCTTGCCACTACCTTTCTCCTCTCTTCAAGACAGAAATAAGTTTCCCTAGGAAGGCTAGGCCAGATTCCAGAGACAGCTTTCCTTGTAGCCCACAAGCCATATGTCTACAAATTTAGACAACCCATGTGGACATATCTTGTATAAGCATACGTTTTCTGAGCTGCTTTTTCCTATGTCACCAAGTACATCTGGCCTAGATCTCCCACTAAGACTATTACAAATCCTTCTCTTTTTTCACTATAAGTTTTTTTATGGGGGGGACTGCATCTTTCATCTGGTCTATGTATGTCAGACTTTGAGCCTCTAATGCAATCCAGACAATAGCTGTTCAGTCGTTTCAGTCATGTCCCCATCTCTATGACCTCATTTGAGGTTTTCTAAGCACAGATACTAGAGTGGTTTGCCATTTCCTTCTCCAACTCATTTTATAGATCAGGAAACTGAGGCAAATAGGGAGAAGTGACTTGTTCGGGGTCACATAGCTAGTAAGTGTCTAAGACCAGATCTGAACTCAGGTCTTTCTGACTCTAGACCCAGCATTCTATACACTGTGCCACTGTGCCTCAGGTACTTACTTGCTGTGCAACCTTGAGCAAGTCACTTTAACCTCTGTCTGCCTCAGTTTCCTTATCTGTAAAGGGGGAAAAAGTACTGCATCTGGAATCAGAGTCCCTGGGTTTCTTATCCTAGGATAGCTTCATCTTGTCTGGGTAACCCTGGGCAAATCATTGCTTCACTCAAAATAAGGAGGTGATCATCCAGCTCTAAATCTGAGATTGTGTTTTCATTTCGAAATTCATGTTTGTGATTTTAGGCCCTGCATGGCCTGACAGAATGTAGGCTCCTTGAAAGTAGAGACTGTTTCATTTTTTTATTACACTCCCGCCAATACTTTGCACATAACTGGCACTTGCACAAGGCAATATTAGTAAAACACTAAATAATGGTGACTGAAAATTCCCTTCTCTTAATAATGATGGCTAACATTTATATAGCACTTACTATGTGCCAGGGACTGTGCTAAGTGGTTTTGTTACAATTTTTATCTCATTTAATTCTCATAACAACCTTGGGAGGTAGGTGCTATTACTATTCCCATTTTACAGATAAGGAAACTGAGGTAGGCAGAGATGAAGTAACTTGCCCAGGGTCACAAAGCTAGTAAGTGTTCGAAGCAGATTTGAATTCAAGTCCTCCTGACTCCAGGTCCAGCACCATAACGTGCCACCTAGCTCTCTCGTAAGAAGATTCTGATGAGTACCTTGGAGAAGGAAATGGCAAACCACTCCAGTAGGTTTGCCAAGAAAACACCAAGTGGAGTCACAACGAGTCAGACATGATTGCAAAATGACTGAATAACGAAATGAATTTTTGCCTATTGAAGGTTTCTTCCAAACTAAAGAGAAGAGGCAAAGGGGGCAAAGATGAAGGGGAAGTCCTAACTTCTGCCTTAGCTGGCATATGATGATATTTCTGGGTAGCAACATTCAGCCAAACTGGCTCTGCTGATCCTGAGGCTAAGAACATTGTCGGGGCTCAACAAGGAACTGCATCATTTTTCTCTCTGTTGTAGTTTGGGTATAACCTTAAGAGTCACAGTTCATACCGTGGATCATTTACACATTTCTAGAAAACACTAAAAAGGCATCAAAATCAGCTAAGCTGCTGTACAGTTATATGAAAGGCTAAGGAAGACAAGTGATTTTTATTGGAACAGTTAAAGAAAAAAATCCCACCAAAGATAATATCCGTGGTTTATGCCGTTACTTCCATTTTGACCGGTATCATTATTTCTTGGTATATTAGGTTAATGGTTAAAGTCCATTCTCTCTTGTAGATTGAAAAGCTAGAATTTGATTGCTAAGACAAGTGTAATCAAATCTCATTTTTCAGAGTGCATGGCTTCCAACAAACTGTGTAGAATGCTATCCTTACACCCACCTGGACGCTCATACAGCGCTATTCAAATGTCAGCATAAATGGTGTGTTTTGCTTTTTTTTAAGATAAAATAACAGAGCATCTATGATGTCTGCCAATCAAGAGATGCCTGAGATGTTACTGATTACAGATGGGAAAAAAACCTAAGAAAAGAAGTCAAATATACTATGCCTAGAGGCAGCTAGGTGGTACAGTATATAGAGCCCAGGACCTGGAGTCAGGAAGACCTGAGTTCAAATTCAGCCTCAGGTACTTACTTGCTGTGCAATTTTGAGCAAGTCACTTTAACCTCTGTCTGCCTCAGTTTCCTTATCTGTAAAGGGGAAAAAAGTACTGCATCTGGAATCAGAGTCCCTGGGTTTCTTATCCTAGGATAGCTTCATCTTGTCTGGGTAACCCTGGGCAAATCATTGCTTCACTCAAAATAAGGAGGTGATCATCCAGCTCTAAATCTGAGATTGTGTTTTCATTTCGAAATTCATGTTTGTGATTTTAGGCCCTGCATGGCCTGACAGAATGTAGGCTCCTTGAAAGTAGAGACTGTTTCATTTTTTTTATTACCCTCCTGCCAATATTTTGTACATAACTGGCACTTGCACTGCGATTTTTATCACAATTCATTGTACATAATAGGCAATTTGGTAAATGCTTGTTAATTGATTGGTTGGGTTGTGGAACAGCAAAACCACGCTTATTCGGACCCTATTCATTCAATATTTATTATAATTTCATTGGGGTTACTAGACTGGAATCTTCCTGAGGACAGAGCCAGTAATATATATCTTCTTTTCTTTCCCAGTACCTAGCACCGTGTGCTCTATACATATTAGATGCTCAACAAATGGTTCTTGAACTTGATAAGCTGAATTGAAATCTACTCTGTACTATCTAATAAGAGAGGACTCTCATGCAGCTAATCAAAGGGATTAAAAATTATATGGAGAGTGTTAAACCTACAGTAGTTAATCTACCTAACTCTAAGTATTTTCAACATTAATTTACATTTGATTGATACGCTAATTACAATTGGATTGTATGTTTTCATTAAAACAGACCCTGCAGGAGTTTGTTACTATTTGAAAGAATTTTATCTACCTAAACAACTCTCTACTTTTTGTAAGAATCTTATGGTAAGGAATTAATTATCTACAAAGTCAGATTTCAGCAGTGTCAGCCATCTAGAATAACATTGAACCTGGAGGATTTAAATAAAGTGTCTGCTAGTTTATCATCCTAAGAGCATCCACAGAAGAGTGTAAGTATAATAACCTTGTGACCTTGTTGATAACAGCAACATAGGGGAGAGGGAATGGAAAAGGGGGCCAGGAAGGGACTTATAAACATATACACAAGTATAAGTTTAATAAAAGGTAGGGTTAAGAGGTAGAGGGGAGATTAGAGAAAAGGGGAGATCTAGGTAAAATACTCAAGAGTTTTTGAAGAGAGAGAGACTTCATAGAATCTTAAAGGTAAAGAAAGCTTTGGAGAGGTGGAGTTGGGATGGGCAAGAGGGATAGAGAGCCTATGGGAATGAATGCCGCCGTTCATTTGGGGAGTCAGGTTCAGCCAGATAAACAGTTAACTCTGAGGCCCTCTGTATCCTGCCTCTCATCCTGGTCCTGTACTTGGCTTCATGCCCTCAGCGTTTTGGATTTTGTCATTCCAGAGAAACTCAGGCTCCTGACCTGTGCTAGCTTTTGATCTGAGCTCACCAAGACCTCAGTTTCAGCGCTGAACTCAGCATTCATGCTTTTCTTATGTTCTAAGTCCCCTTCCTTCCCGGCTGCCACAAACATTCTCTTATCCAAAAAGTCTGCAAACAGCTCAGGAAATGCCTGATAGGTTGTACCAGACCAGATCTAGTTTGCAGCCTCTTCCTCATTGTTCTTTGTGCTGATTCCTGTGTAGGGGATGGGGAACTGGACTCATCTGCACACACACGCACACACACATGTGTGCACACATGCACACACACACACACATGCACACACACACATGCACACACTCCTTAGCCTCAGAACCAATCGTTCCTTCACCCTAAGAATCTGACAGATTTAAGATCTGGCCTTTTCCCCAGGAGGGGATCACTCCTTCCATTCCAGCCCTAATGATTAGCTAATCTCTGTAAAGTTCTGGTCTTCATGGCAGGGTACAAAGGGGGTGAGGCAGGGTGATAATGACAGCAGAGAAGATAGAAGCCACGATGAAGTTGATGAGCAGCGGACAAAGATGCTGCCAAAAAGTGAGAGCAGAGGAAAGAAAGAGCTGCTGACAACAAGGAACAACCACAACGTGTTAGAATTGGAGGAGCTTCCAGCTGGATCATGCAGAGTAAGCCTCTCACATTTTATGTGAGGAAACTGAGGCCAGCAGGCCAAGTGACTTGTCCTACCTGGGAACAGAACTCGGGTCTTCTGACTCCTAACTTAGGGTTTTTTCAGTAAGTGCACCAAACAAAAGTGGAGATAGTTCTGCCAAGCTGGGACAGTTAGCCCTGACGTCTAGCACTGACATTTGCAGGCTGCTGTTTTGTGTCTTCTTTATATCCCCAGTACTCCTTTCCCAGCACAGAGTGGGGGCTTAATAAACATTTATTGACTGACTCACCGATATCAACTTTAGATCAGCCCTGCAATCTCCTGACCCTTGGTCAAAGATCAAGATGAGTCTTATACCCTTCCAAAGGCCTAAGGATTTCACTGTGGAACATCACATGACCAAAAAATTTCCAAATAATGACCATCAGGTCATCCAGAAAATAATTATGCTTAGTGTATTTTATATATTATAAAAGTTTATTAAAAATTAAGGTAAAAAGTCCCATCAAAAGGTGGGGTGTTTTTTGTTTGTTTGCTTTTAAGAGTTACGCATTAGTTCTCTGGAGAATTCATTTATATTGAAAAATTATTTCTTTGACAATGAATCATTGCCATCCAGAGTAGACCATCCACATGGATTTGCCTTATTGGGATTACACAAATAAACGAAAACACACACACACACACACACACACACACACATACATACAAGCAATTGGCCAACTATGCAATGAACTGGTGCTTTGAGGACCCCATCCTTTTATACTTCTCCCACTGACCTGCTTCTAGTTCCCAGATGTCTATTATTCATTCTCCATTCCTGTGGATAAAGCAAATGAACCAAAAATTAACCCAGGAAAGATAATGTATTAAACACTATCAGCTACTAACACTTTAGTAGGCTAGTTTATCAGAGCCTTTCTGAGTTGACAGATTCTAAGGACAGGTTTTGATAGAAAAAGAAAAAAGATTTCCTATGCCAATATAACCCAAAATACTGCCCCAAGAAGAAAGGCTTGGGTGAAAAGAACACAAGGGCATAGGGTGCCCAGAGAAGGTGGGCTATAAAGAGCAAGGAGGGCACATAAAGGGAGATGGATGCACTGAAGACAAACCTTGCTGACTCTACAGCTTCGCCCAGAGCCAGCCCGAAGTGAAACACATGAAATTTAGGTTCATTCCCATGTATACAGTTATTTAATTTAATTCAACAAATATTGACTAAGCGCCTATTATATGCAAGTTGAGATCTCAGTAGCCTGGCCTAAAGGATAGAGAGCCATCCTCAGAGTCAGGAAGACCTTGGTTCAAGTCTTGTTTCTGACACATATTGGTGACCCTTGGCAAGCCCTAGTAAATTCTCTAAAACTATCATGGCAGGGCAGTTGTCAATATATATATGCACTGGTAGAAGTTTCTTGACCCAACATCCTCTACAGCATTGAAACCACAGGTTTGGACCAGTGTGATAAAAAATGACCATCTTCCCTTGAGAGACTTGTATTCTTCTGGGGGGACCGGGGCGTGGTGGTGAGAGCAGGCAGGAAGGAGCATGTAAGTATATACACAGGTACAAGTTTAATAAAAGGTAGGCTGTAATAGGTGGAAGAGGGGCCAGAGAAAAAAAGAGATCCAGGTAAAATACTCTGGAATATTTGAGGAGAAAATGATCGATCAGGGAAGGAGAAAATGTTCAATCAGGGAAGACTTCACAGAAGAGGTAGCACCTCACCTGAACCTTGAAGGCAAAGAAAACTTGGAAAAGTGGAGTTGGGAAGGGTGCACATCCCAGGCAAGATGGACAGCCTGTGTGAATGACTGTAGAAGTAGGAAATTGGGAGCATCTTGCATTTAGGTCACAGATCATGATCCAAGGTAGATGGAGTATATACATGTATGTTGCCTGAAGACAAGAAATATGAAATAAGTCTGAAAAGGCAGCTTGGAGTGAGATTGCAAAGAACTTCAAATGCAGGGTTGAGAGAAGGTTTTTGAACTGGGTGGGGATGGAGTGAGGATGACATGGTTAGACACATTAAGATTATGTTGGCAGCTCTGTGATTGGAGGAGGAAAAGACTCGCATCAGGGAGACCACTTCGATTCAAAGTAGGATCATTGTAGGGTGACTCTAATTAGGGAAATCTCTAAGAAAGAAAGAACTATGTAACTACAAGGTAACTCTTCAATAAAATAGCTGTGTGGAGTCCAGAGAGCTGCCCAAAGGGATATGGGAGCCTTTTAAAACAAATATTGTGGCAAAGAAGTCTTTGTAGCTCTCTGAAGGTGCCCAGAACCATCTTACGTTTTATAAGATCATGAATTTGGAGCTCAGAGACTAACCCCTTTATTTTACAAAAAGGAAGTTGAGACTCATTGGGGTTAAGTGACTTGCCCAGGATCACACAGCCAATAAGTGTCTGAGATGGGATGTGAACCCATGTCTCATCATTACACCATGACAGATTCAAACAAAGGTTCTTTTCATTGCACCATTCTGCCTGTCTTTTAATTATCTTTCACCAAAGGGCCAAAATTTCATTCCAGAGGCATCTCTCCATCCTGTTAATTTAGACTTCTATCTATGCCTTTTCTCACTCCCCTACTTTTCGGTTCTTTGTGAAAGCTGAATTATTTGCCTTTTAAACTCAAATGATCTCATTTATCCCACTCATCCACAATCCCTCTCTCATATTCAGATTGAGTCACTCAATCAGTTTCAGCATCATCCACTCCCCACTTGATTAAATTCTAACTGTTATCATCAGAGTATTTTAGGGAGATAATATGTTATAAAAATTTTAAGTAATTTTTAATTAACAACATAATATGTTCTTAATTGAATTTTCCAAAAAGTTGTTCAAACTTATGCACTCCTTGCCACTAAGTAAGAGTTTGAACACAAAACACTTATGATTGTATTTTTTCTAAATATAACCCAGTAGACTTCTTTGGCAAGTCAATCATTCCCACAGATCTGCTTTCTTATAAGAAGAGAGGAGAAATGATAACAAGGAACCTTAATATTTCTTGAGAATATTCTGGGTATCAAAATATGATTCAAATCAAGGATGAAGGCACTTACAACCTTGTTATCCACTTGGTGGGAAGCAGGTAGGTGGACTAGTGGATAGAGAGCTGTAAGAGAGTCAGAAAGACTCCTCTTCAGGAGTTCAAATTCAGCTTCAGACACTCACTAGCTGTGCGACCCTGGGGCAAGTCATTTAACTCTGTTTGCCTCAGTTTCCTCATGTGTAAAAGGAGCTAGAGAAAGAAATGACAAACCACTCCAATATTTGTCACGAGAACTCCAAATGGGATCACGAAGAGTTGGACATGACTGAAAAACAACTCAACAACAACTCAATTCACTTGATGAGACAAATTCTTTTTTTTCTTAAACCCCAATGTGGGAAGACTTCAGACTTCAGAGCCCTGGGTCTGACCTACATACATTTCCTCCCACCCCCAAACACACACACACACACACACACACACACACACACACACACACACACACTCACACACTCCAATCTCTGTATCTCAGAATGTGAAGGACCATTTGCTAGCCAGGATAGGGATCAGACAGGAAGTATCACTAAGGCTTGGTGTTACATCAATGAAGGGTTGGTAATCATTTATGCTAAAGCTACCACACTGGTTTCTATCTAGTTTCCAGCAAGGAACTTAGTTTTACTGCAATTTTTTCCTTAATAGTGACCCCAAGGAAAGGAAAACAAGCAGGCTGCTGCTTGGTTATAGTAAGAGTCAGTGTTTTATGACATCCACAGACCAGACTAGCTGTTGTGATGGATCTGATAAAAATCTATCATGTCGGTAACAAAAATAACTGAGTTAGCAAAACAGCTGACTGAACTGCTTGCTGTTTTTTAATTGATAATCCATAAAGGTCATTCAAAAGTGTTCAACTGTTTTGTGCATATTATATATATCTATATATATTATAGCTTCAGTCTGAATCCCAGGAAGGAAGGTGTCTAGTTGAATGCTTCCCGAGGGCAGTACCTGTTTGATTTTTGTACCCTCCATGTTCCGCACATTGTCTCACACACTGTAGTTGCTTGATGAATGTTTGTAACAATGAAATGTTTGTTGAATCCCTTCTGTTAATGGTACTTTTCACCTCTTTTTTTTTTTCCCTCAGCCTTGAAAAGGCTAGATAAGCCAGAAGGATTGGAGTTCCTTAGCATGGAATGAGATTCTGAAAGTCCATGGTAGACAACAGAAAAGTCTACTTAGAGATCATCTAACCCCAAATGATTTCCATTTCTGCCACTTGGGCCTGGTACCATGGAAGACCTCAGGATTGTCAAGGTACTAATACAAGGTATTGATTCCTTAAGGGTCATTGCCTTCAGAGCTAGAAAAACCTTGGGGGATATGGGGTGTATAGGCAGGACTAGGACCTATGGTGTGAGGGCTTGCTGAGTCCTTTTCTGGTCGCCTTGGGTGTCCACCTGCCACTCAACTATCATGTATGGCTCCAAGAAGCTATAGCATGCTCTACCCTGATTAGGCCATCTTGGCAGGTTGAGGGTAACCGACAGACCTCAGACCAGTCACTGAGTTAGGGGTATGTCTACCCAAAGCATGTGAAGACTTCCCTCAACAGAATGGGTAGATGAGAACAATTTGTCCTAATGGCCAATTAGGTGGCTGAAGCAGGCACTTACGTGCTTAGAGTTTGGTCAGACATTGAAGATGCCAAGGTCATCCACTGCATTCTGGGCCATTGCCAATTGTCTTGACTTTCATCTTGCCACTGGGCTTTGATGACTCTCTGGAAGAGTCTAGAAATAAGGCTGATGACTTTTTGCAACTCTGATTCACTTAAATCCAGTTCATGAGCAAGTCAAGACATCACTGGCAATGTCGTCGGGACTCTTTGAAAATGAAGGATGAATGACAACAGAAAAGACCTTAGAAAAAACCCATCTAACCTTTTCCAGACAAGAAAATGGAGCCCAAAGACATGAAATGGTTTCCCAAAGATTATAGAGGTAGGAAGTAGGAAAGCCTCCATTTGAATCTAGGCATTATAGCCTGGACTCTTCTCACTAAGCCACAGGGCCTGCTTCTTTAATGTTTCCAAGATTCATTATCTCCTACTGTGAGAATTCTTTCAATTTCTTAATGAATGACCTTCCTGAGCTACTGTGATCAAAAGAATTCCTTGCCTGGTAGTCATTACTAAAATAAACTCCTACCATACATTCTGACTTCATAATTAAAGAGACAAACATTTCTTACTTCCTAACATTTCCTTGTTGTGGATAGTTGAGAACTAAAATATAAAGTCTTTCAATAGAATGTAAGTTTTTTGAGGGCAAGGGTCATTTCATTGATGTCTTTGTATCTTTAGTACCCAGGGCAGTGCCTGGTACATAATAGGAACTCAATAAATGCTTATTGAATAAATAAGTAAATGAATTTGCCATATGTGTATACTTTTCCCCAAAATGTCTTTCATCCTGGCAGAAATAATCCTACTCTGAACCCAAGTATAACTCCATACATAAACATGTGCCATATCTACATATGGAAATGTGTCCGTACCTGTTGACACTTGAATGTCAAAGGAAAAGACAGGAAAGATCTAAGGAAGCCACCCTGGATTTATTAATGTGTTTCGTTATTTCCGAGGGATAGGTGGTATTGTAGCAGTCCATTAAAGCCACACAGCGTGGCGAGGTGTAAAGGATGTTACATAAAAGCGCCACCTGTAGCCACCCTTTTAAAAGAAAAGTCCTTGGCAGACAATGGCACTGGGAACCAGTTTAATCAGAGAGGAGTCAAGATGACGGAGACATAAATTAAGCATTCATCCTTGAGTAGCAGCCAAGCAGCCAGAGCCACGTAATCCCAATTAATCCCATTTCATGTTGGATGCCCTTTCACAGGGGGCAAGAGGGAAGAAAGAGAATTTGCACATATTGGTTCTGCATGAGTTCCTTACCTTTGCCAGGGGTGGCTCTGCTATAAAATACAACCCTGCAGAAAGGCACTCATTTGGGGAAGCTGGAGCAGACAGTGCCCTCCCCTCCCCAGGCTTCCTGGGATGATGTGTCAGAGAGAGCTCTGGTCCAAGGACACTGTGTACTACCGGTTAACAACATTGTCAGGCCTCAATCTGCTGGAGACTCAGGAGCTGGGACTTCTTTGGGATACCTCCAGAAGACTATTTCTCTGGCTCATTTCCCCCTACTTAGACAAATGAACTGGTCTGCTATAACCTAATCCTGTCACCATTCTGGAGTGAACAAAGGCTCTCCATGGAAGCCATACTTTGCCAAATGATTCTTGGTTTCTATAGAAGAGTTGATTTGCTTTCCAAAGATGAGAAATTTACCTCTAGAGAACAGTGATTCCATCTGCAGACAGAATTAGTTCAAGGCTGAATCTTACAGGCATGAGAGGCATAAAAAAGATTTTCCTGGTCTGCCTTTCATCTCCTCCTTTGGAAGAGAAAAGATCTACCAAACGCTCTTCTGCTCTACCTTCAGGAATCCCAGAAATTCTGTGGTTCTTCCAGCCCAGGACTCCTAACTCCCTCTACTCTGCCTCGGAAATAAGCCTGGAGCTCAGCTTTGAAATAGTTCTGAACTGGAGAGCTTCTTAGAATTCCATTTGGCAACCTTTGTAATGGGAGGCTGGGGGAGTAGGAGAGGAAATAAACCAATACAGCCCCAGCTCTTCTGAGCCTTGCTGAGAACAGGGTGCTGGGCTGTTCTCTGATAATTATAGAGCTCTGTCTCCAGCAAGCCTCTCCCTTCCACCCACCTCCAGCCTTAAAAATTCTCAGGTTCATGGTATTGATGGCCAGTGAAACTCTGTGGACTCTTCTCCATTTGTAATTGCTGTCTTCAAAGCATTTGTTCAGCTTAGTCATTACTGAGAGACCTACAAGGACCAGGAATATAAGGGAGAGGTCCGTCCCTCCCTTACCCAGGAACTGGGCAGCAGCCTTCAGATGTCTCAGCTCTGGAAGGGAGATCCGAGTCAGAGCCTCATTTTGGTTCTACATCACGTCCAGTAGTGGGTAGCTCTGTCACGCTCTCATTTTGACTTTGATGAGCCTTTCTTGCTTGAGGAAGTCTAAATTTCACAAAGGATGTCAAATTTAATTTCTGGGTTTTAGTCAATCATTTTAAAGCTAAATTTTATTAAAACGAATTTTAAAAATTATCTCATTCCATCTAACTTTAACAACACCTAGTGCTAATTTCTAAAAAGTTTCTTGTTTATGAGAAATCCAAATAGAAATCCAAAATGGAGTTCCCAAGACAATCTTTGTATATGTGTGCTAAGAGAGTTGGAGAAGGGAGCTCAATGAGTGGGAAGAGAAAGGCAGATGGGATGTCAGGCCTGTAAATAAAGTCTCAGAAAAATTCACCGATGAGGAGAAAAACCCATAGCCACTTAAATTGCCAACTGGAAGGACAAACTTTTCTTTGAGGAAAATGCATTCATTTCCCTTTCAGTGTAAGACATTTTTAGCTGGCTGTGTGGATGGGAGAGTGGTAAGGAAATCATCACATTTTCATCATTATGGTGGAACACTATTGTTTTACTTGGCCCCTTGCCTGTGCAGTTCAGTAATACTTTCCTGCATGCTACTCAGTATTTCTGGTGACCTACAGTTATATATCTTGATAGGAATTTCCAAATCAAGGAGAAAAAGAAAAGCTTATCATAATAAGTGTGTCTTCTCTAAGTAATGAATTCAGTTACATCAGGGTTTTTAATTGCCACTTCATTGGGGCGTGCAAATAACTTCATCACATTCTTCAACATTGTTTTCCTTTGATTTTTCAAGTGAGAGGAGTGGTGGCTAGACACTCGTTCCTGTGAAAAAAGATCTTGCAGTTTTCTTGGACCATAAAGGTCAATTTGAGAAGCCTGTGGCCAAAAAACCAAATGAGTTTGGTTTGGTTGGTTGGGGTTTTATTTGTTCTTTGGTTAGTTGGTTTTTTTGCAGAGGATGGGGACTAGACTTGCAGTTTTACTAGTGCAAAAAACTCTTACCAATGAAGATTGGTGATTACTCTGCAGTACATAGTTTGAGAATTACCCAAGGGCACTGAGAGGGCTGGCAGGTGACGCAGTGGATAGAGTGCTTAACTTTCAGTCAGGAAGTTGAAAATTGGAATCCTGCCTCAGACACATACTAGCTGTGTAACTTTGGGAAAGTCACTTAACTTGTATGTGCCTCCATTTCCTCATCTGTAAAATGGGGATAATAAGAGCCATTTTGAGATTCTATAAGATCCCATGAGATCCCACTAAATTTAAAGCCCTGGGCATTGTCTACTGAACACATTTACCTACTTAGGTAGTCTCAAGAGCTGTTTCCAGAGCACTAGTCAGAGTACCCAAAAGTGAGTTGGTCCCCAAGATTTTGAAATAAAAGATGATTTAGGCAAAAGGTCAGGAAGAGTGTAGTATGGCTAGGGCAGGGAAAGAACACTCATTGTGGCTGAAACTGAAAGGAATCCATGTGCTTTGGATGGAATTGTCTATCTACAGAAGATTTCCCTAGCGTTAACAAGTTCTAGAATGTTATTTGTAAATTGCTTACTGGAAATGACACTAAGGTACCCTCTGACATAGCATCAAGAAAACACCAAACTAAATACCTAAGTCATAATCTGTAATGATATGCATACTTGTAAATTGTGATGCACCATGAAAATTGGATGAATGAAGGAGGATAATCAGAACTGCACACATGGCATCTAGAAAAAAAAGAGAATGAGGCAGTAAGGCTCATCAGCACCTCTAGTACTGTCCATTGATGTGGGTACCCTGACTACTGGACACAAGTACTTTGGTATGTGAGTACCTCAAGATGACGCTAGCACCAATGGATCCAGGGGCATACCCTCGGATAGATCTGGGAACTTTGCCAAAGCTAAGTCAGGCTGTTGGAAGAGAATATTCAGGATATAGGCCATAGGAATGTTCAGATGAGAAGCGGCTCGGGTTCCTTAAGTGGAACAAAAGATTTTGCGAGAGGTTAGTCCAGCAGGTCAGGAGTCAAGACTGAGAAATCCAAGCTGAGGCGGAGCATTGCTCAGCGATGAGATTCGGGAAAGCTCAAGTGAAGGCATCAGAACACAGGAAGAGCAGTGAGCAGAACTTTATTACCACTCACAAGGGCAAGAGGAGGCAAAGGGATGTCAACAGCGAACAGCCTCTGCATATGGCGCCTGTCGTCCCAAACCCCACCCAAAGGCAAAGGACATGCAACCAGGCAATAGCATTCTCGTGCCAGTTCAAGGCCAGAGAACTTGAAGGCTTAAACTTCCATCGAGTTTTAGAAAAATAACTGGCTGCCACTGACAGAACAATGCCTTGTCATCAAGAAGGAAGGAAAGTAGTATAGCTCAGACTGATGAAAGTATTTTCTAAATTCTCTAATGAAGAGTGAGCAG
Organism: Notamacropus eugenii; assembly: GCF_028372415.1. Taxonomy (NCBI): domain Eukaryota; kingdom Metazoa; phylum Chordata; class Mammalia; order Diprotodontia; family Macropodidae; genus Notamacropus; species Notamacropus eugenii. The sequence continues at coordinate 471,673,640 of NC_092875.1, forward strand.
CAAGGAGGGGGGCGCAGGAAACAAGCTAATGCTTTCTGTTCACTTCTTCCTCCCAACATTTTCATCTAGTTTTTGGAATTCTGTATAGCCTAGCCAACAATAAAAATAATCTCCAGGGCACCATTAAATTCATTTTAAAATACAGTTCCTATGTAGTAACCTCAACTGTATATTCTCAGGCATAGATTTGGAAACAAGAAAGCATTTGTCATTTGTTATTACACTATTATTAATTAGTAAGCAACCATCATCTGGGGAATCATATTCCTTTGTGGAGAAGCAGCCTGGCAACTGTTTCTGTAGGCGCTATAGTTCCTGCCTCCTCCGCAGCCTGCTTAAAGAAGACCCTCTCCCCCAACCTCCCAGAGTCTTTGGTGCTTTCAAATGGTCCAGCATCAGAAATGAATGTGATTCCATTAGTGGAAATGACATCAAAGAACAAGCTTTACCACCAGCTTTACCAATGCACCCTAAAGACCTAACGACCAGTTGACTCGTAGCTAAAATCTCCTACCTGTATACTCTTCTCCTATTACAATGTGAATTTCTTGAGAACAAGGATTGTTCCAGCTTTTCTATTTGTCTCCAGTGCCTTGCATATAGTAAGTGCTAAACTCATTTTTTTAATTCATTCACTCATTCATTCATTCATTCATTCATTAAACACCCATTAATTCCCAGGTCCTGTCCTAGGTGCTGAGGCTACAAAGAAAAAAGTCAAATAGGCCCTACCTTTGAAGAGCTTTCATTATAACAGAGTAGATAATACACACACATAAAAAACCATATATATACATATTACATATGTAGTATATAAGGCAGCTTGGTGGTTCAGTGGATAGGGCACTGGGCCTGGAGTCAGGAAGACTCATCTATATGTTCAAATCTGGTCTCAGACACTAGCTATGTTACCCTGAGCAAGTCACTTAACTCCACTTGCCTCAGTTTCCTCATTTATAAATGTGCTGCAGAAGGAAATAGCAAACCACTCTTGTATCTTTGCCAAGAAAATTCCAAATAGGATCACAAAGTCAGACAAGACTGAAATGACTAAAAAAACAACCAAATATGGGGTATGTAGACTATATATCTATAAGCATGTGTGTGTTATGTGTGTGTATGCTTGTATGCATATACAAGACACATATAAAGTAGATGCAAGGTAACCTTGGAAGTCACTAGCAGCTAGGTGCAGGGGTAGTCCATACAAGGAGAGAGGAAGAAGGTCTTCATGTAGGAGACATTTGAGGTGAAGACTAAAGGAAGCCAGGGATTCAGAGGCTAAAATGAGGAGGGGGAAAATTCTAGGTTGAGGGGACAGTCAGAGGAAAGTCACAGAGATTAGAGAAGGACCACTGTGTGTGAGGAACAAGAAGCAGATCGGTAGAACTGGACCATAGAGTACATGGAGGGGAGATGTGGGTAAGAAGTCTGGGAAGGCTGTGTTCATCCTTTGTTGCCGAAGGATGTCAGAGGAATGACATGACTGGCACTTGACTTTGTTTTGAGTGAGGGAGGGCTGTGCAGGTCACCAGCCTCACTTCTCCTCCAGAGCCATCTGAATCCAGTGACCAGATATTCATCAGGATGACAGATTTAGAACCGAAAGAGACCTCAAAGGTCATGGAGTCCAAGCCCCTCATTTTGTAGGTAAGGCAACTTAGGTTCTATGGGGCAACACAGCACTGGATCTGAAGTCCAGAAGACCCAAGATTGAAGAACGGGTGCACGACCCTAGGCAAGTCATGTAATCTTGTGTTTCAGTTTCCTCACCTGTGAAATGGGGATAATAATAACACCTACTTTCCAGGGGGGGGGGGGGGGCTGTGAGGATCAAGTGAGATAATTTTCATAAAGTGTTTTGCAAGCTTTGAAAAGCTGTATAAATATGTTGATGATAAAGATGATGGTATGATTTGCTAGGGGCCACTCAGCTACTCAGTGTCTGAGGTGGGATGTGAACACAGGTGTTTCTGACAAAAGGTACAGTAAAAATATTACTGAAGGTGATGGGGTTATTTTAAAGAGGAAAATGTAAGCTAAGGAATCCAGAAACCCATTTCCTGGTTATATTTGGAATCTTCCTATGGAATAGTCTTCTAAGAGTTCTTGTGGACTGCTTAGCTCTTAATGGATCTGAGGGAGCTAATTGCAACATTGACAACCGCTCCATACAAGCATGGGAGCAGACTTGCACTTTCATTCATCTTTTCTACCTCTAATTTCCCCAAATTTAGGGCAAATATATAAAATGACTTTATGCCAACGGAGCCAAGTTCGTTTGGGTGATTCTGGCAAAGAGATTGTTCGTTGTCATTAATGTACAATGGAAGACATCTGATGTGAAATTCATAATTGAAATGTTATGAGCAGTTCAGCATATGGATCCTTCACGTCCACTTAATTGCCAGTTTAGTAATAATTTTATGTAATGAAGCATTATTAATAATACGTGAAATCCTAAATTGACGTAATACCCTAAAAACGTAATATGACATTTGCCATGGAAATAATGCTACGATTCCAGGTGCATTTGCTATGATTTCAACACATGATGTTAGGGTAAAGGTTAAAATAATATTTAGAAATAGCTCAGCAATGATGTCTTACAACAAATGCTCTGAATCGTGAACAGTTATGCCTGCTCTGTTTTGTTTTGGTTTGCGTACTTTTGAGAAAAATGCTTCCGTAGACATCTTTTGTTTGAAAATCTCAAAGCACCTTACAAATGCCAGAACAACTTTCCTTCTCCTATATTCATCCTATAGGAGAGATGGTATCTCATCTTGCCCAGAGAGCCTTAGGAAGGTCAACAAATTTGACTAGGCTTACTCAGTAAGAGAGCAAAAGTAAATGACTTTTGGAGGGAGGACATCAAAGGTACATATTTTCCTATGTTTTTTTTAAAAAAAACTTCCCAGAGTGCCAGGAAAGAGCTCATTGAAGGTTTGTTCTTGATTCTGTGCTGTCACTTCATGATCTCTACACTCCTGGAAAATTTCCCAACCTGCCCATTTCCCTTGTGATGGTGTGCAGCTTATTTCCCTTCTTACTCCTTTGTATTAGGACTTTCCTTATGGTCAAGCTAATTTTCTGAATCTTACTATATATGTATTTTAGCAAGGCATACATGTATACCAACAAAAGGTTTTATTAGCATTTTTCACAGCTGCAGTAAATAAATTTATTTTAAGGACTAAACATATTTAGTGGAATTATCCTGAGAAAAACTGGCAAAAAGCAAAGAAACCTTAGGTCACTGGTTCAAATCCATCCCTGGGTCAGCCAGGTGGAATGGAATTTCCATAACTGACAGATGTTTAGTGGCCTCGGTGGAATGAGTTGGTGGCCTCCATCCAGTTTCAAGTAGCCAGATGTTCTAATCACCAAAATCAGCATTGCAAACTGATGTGGGATTTGATGAGCATCCTCGCTGAACCCGTTAGCTGAGAGACAGGGTTAAATTGGGGTAGACTCTGGGCTAGGTATGGGAAACAGCTGTAAAGGGGATGTTAGTGATGGCCACCATCTGTACAGCTCCTTCCAGAGTTCTGTAGATAAACCCCAGGACTTTATCTCATCTTCATAGGATTTCAGTTTGGCATCTTTCATAAGCATCAAGTCTCCACAGGAGAAAAATGCATCCTTAGAACATGTTTTAGACCAACCTTATTAATTTTCTGCCTTAGCAGTATGTCAAGGACAAGTGGGGGAGGATAAAGTCAAGGGAAACAGTTGAAAATTATTTTCCCCAGGGGAATTTACTTGTCTTGCCTTCTCACTCCCAAATTCAGCCCAGCTTGGGCCAGACCAGGTAAACCCCAAGGATACAGATCCAGACTAGGGGATAGAGGCTCTGCTCACATCTAGTCTGACCCAGCCCTCTAATATTCTTGCACTTGAATAAGCTCAGGCTTTACTTATAGCACCAAATCCTAGGGTAGTTGTAGAAATCAAATGAGATTTTGATAGATAGATAGATAGAGAGGCAGATAGATAGACAGACAGACAGATAGATAGATGATAGATAGATAGACAGATTGATAGATAGATCTTAAGGTGATATATAAAGCCCAGCTATTACTATTACTCTTGTTATCATAGTCCAAATATTTTCATATTGTTAAGCCTATTAAGTAGCTCTTTTGGAAGTGGGATTTTATGGTATCTTTCCCTAGTTTCCTTTTTATGACTTCTGCAGCTACCTGGGAGGAAATGTCACCTGAGCCTAAATCCACAAGGTTTATGTAAAGGGACAGCAGTGGCTTTCTTTCTTCAGTAGGAGATCTGACTAGTGGGGCTCTCCTTCAGGATAACTTACAGGACAAGCCACTCTTAACATGTACTCTCCTCACAACAATCTAACTAGGATGTAGATAGCTTAAGTGTACAATACATAAAAATACATAAATGATATTATACAAGAATTATTATATATATTATATGTCGAATGGCTAATGTTACAATGGGTACTTGAGGCTGGTTTTTCTCCTTTTAAGGTCAATATTCTTTCCATTATGCGATATGAATATGTTCTTGATGAAATGTGAGCTATACAGGACGTAAATCAAGAGGAAAGGCAAAGATAAAAACAAGTTATAAAGGCAAGCTTATAAACATGGGTAATCTATATCTGTCTCAGAAAAGTCCATTCAGACTTGCTAAAATTCATATTGCTACTGAGAGAGACAGATCCAGAGAGAGTCAGAGACAGAGATGGCAAAAGACCAAGTCAGAGACAGAGTGAGAGAGAAACAGAGAGACAGAGAGTTCTTCCCTCTACATATCACTCCATGTCACATCATTGTGTCCAGGGTCATCTCCAGTTGTCCTGATCTGTATCTGTCCACTGGACACAGATGGCTTGGGAGGAAAGAGTGATGTTGGTGACTGCACAGCCCTGCCTCACTTAAATCCTGGCATCACTTTCCTGATGTCATGGTCCTCTTCAAGAACAAAGGACAAACATCAGTACCATGCCACAAGTCTGTGTCTTTACCCAGAGACTGGAATAGATTTCCTCTTCACCTCTGCCTCTTAGACTCCCTAGCTCCCCTCAGGGCTCAGCTCTCCTACAAGAAGGCTTTGCTGTTACTCTCCTTATCCAAAATGATTCCTGCATATGTTCTATTTTCTTATTTACATACATAATGGTTTTTTTCCTCAGTAGAACAAATAGGATGTGGAGAGCACATCCTATTTTGTGTTGGTAGTAGATACTTATTGAAATTAATTGAATGAGAGCTAGAGTAACCAAGGAAAACTTCACCAATGTGGGGTTTAAGCCTTAAAGAAAGTCTAGAGATGAATAACGGAGAAGGGAGGGCACGAGTAGAAGCAACGACACACAGAGATGAATGAACCTGAGGTGGTGACTGAGTTTGCCCTTTATTCTAGAAGAGGACCATGACATCAGGGAATGATGACGTGACTTGCAATTGACTTGGATTTAAGCAAGACAGGGCAGTGCAAGGTCACCAGCCTCACTTTCTTCTCCAGAGCCATCCGGTGGCCAGAGATGACCCAGGATTCAATGGGAGACCCTGGCCCTTTTAGGCTAAGGTCTTTTCAGGTTCTTACTTTGAGTGAGGTAACACCCGTTCAGTGAATAGGCCTCTTTAAGAAGTGAGTCAAGGGATGGCCCCTTTAATAAAAAAATAAATCAAACTGAGAAGGGAAGACCCTCAGGGTTTCTGGCCAAAATTCTGGAACAGCAAAGAATCAAGCCTGAAAAGAGCAGGGGTGTTAGAGGACTTGTGGTAGGTAAAGCTGAATAAAGCAGGGTAGGAATAGATTATAGAGGGCCCTGAAAAATAGGTAGCATTTAGATTTCAAGTTGTGAGAAATAAGGAAGTACAAGACAGTTTGAGCACAGTTATGCTAAATGGAAGGGGGAAAGGGAAAGATGCCAGATAAGGCTGTTTTTAGACCAAGCACAGGTTGCTAAGGACCTGGACTAGTTGCTGGCAGTAGAAATGGAAGAGAATGATTATAGACAGATATTTTGAAGTAAAAATTAGCAGCATTTAGTAAGCTGGATAGGAGGTATAAAGAAGATGAATGAGTCAAAGATGACCTTAGAGTTTCATAACTGCATAACTGAGAAAATCATGGTATGATTGCTAGAGACAGGAAGTTGGGGATTGGGGAGAACTGGTTTGTTTGCTTATTTGAGGTTTGAAGATGTCAAGTTTGGTTTTGAATATGATGACTTTAAGGTTACATCATGACAGCCAAACAGATATAGCCAGTAGGCAGCTGGAGATATAAGACTGGCACATAGGTAAGGGGACAAGATTGGTGAGGTAGAACCATGAGAATAATTTACACATAATAACAACGTTATAAAGAAAAATGACCCCAAAAGACCTGAGAACTCTGATCAATGTAATGACCAGCTATGATTCTAGAAGACTGATAATGAAAGAATGATGATAAACTCACGATGAGATAGAGGACATACATTTTTGGATGTGAATGGCCAATTTGGAGATTTGTTTTGCTTGTCTATGTCTATCTGTTACAAGGGCTTGGTTTTTCCTTTACCTTTTCCCCCCTAATTTGTGTAGGGGAAAAGAGATGACATAGATAGGGTAACAAAAAAGGAAAAGAGTTACTGAGGCAATTTTTAAAAAAATACAGAGAACAGAAGGAAAGCTAGAAAGAAGCCCAGACTAGCTAAATAGTTTTGAAAGCTCCATGTTGAACTAACACTTTATTTAAAAGAAATGCAAGAAATCTGCCATTTCACATAGAATTCTCCTTTTTCATTCTCTTTATATGGAAATGCCCATTTTGTTTGCTGTTTGTCAAGTTCAAAAATAAAACAAAATTTTAAAATGAAGAAAAATATTAGTGAGACATAAATAGATCTATGAGTTATTAGCAAAGAGAGAAAGAATTTGAGACTGGAATTTTCTCTGAGGACAGAAAAAGAAAAGAGAGAGACATCCAGGATCAGAGGACAAGAGGAGCTTTTACCTTTTCCTTTGTATTATACAGTTAATGGTTAGAGTGCCAGGCCTGGAGTCAGGAAGACCTGAGTTCAAATCTGGTCTCAGACACTTACTAACTATGTGACCCTGGGCAAGTCACTTAACCTTGTTTGCCTCAGTTTCCCCACCTATAAAATAAGCTGGAATGCTTTTGAAATGGCAAAACACTTCAGTATCTTTGCCAAGAAAACCCCAAAAGAGGTCACAAAGAGTTGAACACAACCAAAAAAATGACTGAACAGCAACTGTTGTATTACGCAGCATCCTTTACAGTGCATTCTCTACATTAATGTCCTCCTTTGATGCCTCATCCTGCATGGAGATGACCTGGGGTTTTCAAAGGCTATGCCAGCAGGCACAAACTTGGGCAGGTCCTACCAAGTTGGAAAGGTTTGTGTACAGTCCCAGGGATGGACTGTATATTTGTCAGTTAAGGACCATCGCACTAAGTCCTAAGACATTTATCGCCAGGAACTATTAATGGCAACAAATGTGACAAAGGTTCATGATTGTAGGGCTATGAATTTTTCAGCCACAGAACCAATAGGAGATCCCCCCAGCATAGTATCAAGGGATTGTAATCTGTGTTGGTGGAGGAAATACTGACACCAAATCCCTGAAATATGGAGCCCAAAGACCTGATTGCTTGTCAGAGAAGCCTCATTTATCTCCATTTACCCCTTAGAAGAGTTGGCAGGCTGCAATCACAAATACAGGGCAGAAAGCTAACGTTTTAAAAATAATGCCTTCCTCACTATGGCATTCATGGAACACTAGGCCCTATTCAAGGCCCACAGATTAATAAGAACACTAGTGTGTGAATGCTTATTCCAGTTGCATATCCATGTTCACACTTAGACCACTCCCTTTGGAAGGAAATCACAATTCCAGGTTATCACATTTAACAAAATGGAAAGCTTTTTCTGGATGGGTTCTTCCTTCCCATCCAATCCAATTATCTCTTGGGTAACAGCTAGGCCAACTGGTCCATCACTGACCAAAATTAAGGGCCAAGTAGCTGATTAGAAATGCAGTTAGCCATGTAGCCGCCAACTGAAGTCACTTCAAATGAGGTAAAGCTTGAACAACTGTCCTTATTTCTTCAGGGAACTGAGGGGAGTAGGCATTTAAAAGCTTCATATCTTCTCCAAAAATGTTAAATCCACAAAAGATTTGATAATTTACATTCATGAAATTAGGATATGATTATTAACTTCACCAAAGAATCTTTCATGTCACAACAGAATTCCTTACAGGATCCCTTTTGAATAATGAGTGAGCCCATTACATTGAAAATAGTGTTTAATTAGTACTTTGCAGTAGCATCTATTATGGAAAAGAAAGTAGTTCATTCTATATGGTCTATTATTTTTGTCATAAAGAAAAATATCATAACGAAGTCCCTTAACAGACATGCTGCTATTAAATAATTTACTTATAAATTATATACTTATAAAATACTCATCCTTTTAGAAAAACTCCTCTTTAATATCAGATAACCGACAAAAGAGAATCATTATCTTCATTTTAATTTTTTTAAGTTAATTTAATTTAATTGACAAAGTAGTAACAAGCTGAACGTTAATAATTTTTCTTTTATCTGCCCATTAATTGACCAGCAACCCAGAGTTTTTACTCATTTTTCTGGCTCATTTAAGATAACTCTGTTGTGGGGGAAGAGGACAAATAAGGTATCCCACTACATACTGCAATAGTCCAAAGCTCTGTGGTTTCAGGAGTGTGGACACACCCTCTACTGGTGCAGATTGCACTCCCTCTTTGCAATAGTAGAAGATTTTTGTGCTTCTCTGTGAGGAAAAAAAATATGCCAATCAACTGGTGACTAGTATCCTGGTGATGAAACTCTTCATACATAGTGAGGCTTAGAGCCAGGGTTGCTTCCTTTAAGTCATAACTAAAATCTCAACTTCTGCAGGAAGCCTTTCCTAACCCCTCCTAATGCTACTGCTTTCCCTCTATCTCTAATTCACCATGTATGCACACACACACACGTATGTATGTATGTGTGTGTGTGTATGTGTGTGTGTGTGTATATATATATACACACACACATATATACATATGTATATATACACACAAACATATACATACACATATATATGTATATAAAAGCTTGCTTGTGCAAAGTTGTTTGCATGTTCGTTAGTTCCTTGAGGTCAGGGACCATTTTTTGCCTTTTTTTGTGTCCCTAGTCACTCCAGTGCCTGGCACATATTTGGTGCCTTATGAATGTTTATTAACTCATCTTCAAAGGACAGAGACACACTGTACATTAATGGGCCCATAATGAAAGCCTTTCCTGCTTGGTAAGACCTGCCAGACCTTGTATTCAGCAAACCTTGCCTTTGAAAGCTGAAGGCCTTGATCAGACTAGATCATCTAATTCAGTAATTCTGAAAGTGTGGTCCAGGGACCTCTAGATCCTTTGTGGGGAGTCTGAGAAGTCAAAATTATCTTTATAATGATACAAAGATATTTTTATTTTAATGCAATAAATATGGACAGGTAAAACCCACATGAACAAGAATTCTTTGGAGAGGTCCTCAATCATTTTTTAAAAGGGTAAAGATGTTCAGGACCAAAAAGTTTGAGAATCACTGAACTAATCTAACTCTTTCATTTTAAAGATGAGACTTCTGAGACCCAAAGACATTAAATAATTAGAACAAGATCACACAACTATGAATGAATGACAGAGCTAGGACAGCTCTCCTAGTGTCCAGTTCTGTGCTCTTTCCATGCTTGCCCCTACTCTCTGTCCCTCGGCTCCTTGGGACTCCATTCACTCCAGCCAGCAGTCCACAGATGTGCACCACTGGTCACTGGTTGAGCATATGGATTCAACTCTCAGCACTGCTAGGAAGCAACTCAAAGGTAAGACCTACTGACCATAAGCAAGTGGCCTTATCTTCATGTAGCCTTCATAAAGGCTATCATATTTGAGGGGAAGGCAGAGGGAGAGGGTATATTAGTGAGTATATTCATTTGCACTGAGGTCCAGAGGATGAAGCTAGAAAAGTGATGCACAGCACCTATCCCATAATAGAGCTTAATAAATGTTTGTTGATTTGTCGACAATAAAGTGACCTATTTCACAGGGTAGCAAATTTCCATCCCAAGCATCAAAACTATTATTGAGGAAACAAAGGATTAAACTAGATAACTTTTAATGTCCCTTCTGAGATTTTGTGATTATATCTATATCTAGTTTTAGATCCTCAGGGGAAAGGAACAAGAAAATTTTATCTTCTTAATTTATAAGCGCCCAAAGACAAATATAGGAGTATAAGAGTTACTGATCGTATCCACTAAAAAATGTAAAATAAATAAATAAAAGTAAATCTGGTACTATTACAGTATTACTCCTGATTTGAGTAGACTTTGGCATCTAGACTCATGAAAGGAACCTCAAAAGTCATCTAATAAAACCTCCTTATTTTACAGATAAGAAAAATGAATCCCAGAATGATCAGATGACTCGCCCAAGGTCACACAAGTAACAAGTGGCACAAACAGAATTTGACACCAGAAATCTAGTATTCTTTCCACTGTGGGGTTCTGCCTCTCCTCTTGTACAGTCCTTCTAAGAGTCAGGTTCTCAATGTATTATTTATGTGCTGCTGGATTAACTCTCGTGTGTGTGTTATTTCATCCACATTTCCTATGCATGCAACTTCTTTGAAAAACTATTCATTAAAAAAAATGAAAGTCATTCTTAATGAGTTACTCATCCTTTCATTCCCTCCCTGACATTATTGGTATACTAGAATGTGAGGCTCTGTCAAGCTCTCTTATCAAGGAGGAAAAATAGCAGCCTTCTTCCTTTTTCCAAAGTGCTTAGAATTCTTTTTGCCTGCATTCATCTTTTGATTTTAATAAGAATAAATGTTTGTGTCACTGATGTGTGCTTGCAATAAATACTTTGGTGGTTGTTAAATACCATTTATTGCTTGGTATGCCCCATTGCCATGAATGTCCTATTTTAAATATATGCAGTCAGTGCACTCAGATAAATCCTAACTTGAACAAATCATCCTTGGAAATGGCTTATTTCATCTCACAGTCTTCCCTCAGCCCAATCTGGAATAAAGCTATCCTACCACGTTGGTTCATAAGCATAGTGTCCCTCCAATTAAATGATTGCAAATGACCACTCAGAAATTAATTTTCTCTCTCTTAAGGTATTGAATTTAGCCATCTCAAAATAGTTCAAACAAAGGAGCCCAGGGTCATGATGGCCCTCCTAGAACACAAAGCATTCAGATCTCTCACTAACTCTAACAATTCCAAATTTCTATTGCTAAAGCTTGGAGTTTGACTGAAATTAAATAAAAGAACCTGCTTCCATGGCAGAAAATAGGATTCCTTATCTTCATTCCCTGTCCCTCCTCTTTCCCTTCCCAGTGCCCCCTAACATACACTTTGGTATTCGCATAGTTGAATCCTTATGAACATCCAACTTCCTGTCTTTCCCCCTACAACACAGAGCAATGTATAACAGTTTTTTCAGAGATTTTGTTACATACATCCTCCTGTTAAAAGAAGGAAACAAACTGCATGTAAAATACAAATTAAAAGTATGATCGTTAAAGTCTCTCCTTTTGAAAGCTATGTTGACTCATTGGTTTGAAATTTAGATACTCTCGTTTTGATTCTTTAAACAGATTAAGTTCTTTTTAAAAATTTATTTTATTCTGAATTTAAGAAATAAAACAAGCATTTTCAGAACATCGTAGAAGAGAAAAACGATGATTGTACATGAAACTACAAATCTATTATGTCCTACATGCTATTCCTTTTAAATATATAATAAAAATTATCATGTAACTTTCTTTTTTATTTTTTTAAGGGTGAGAAGGGGCTAAGACGGAATTGTACTGGACTAGAAGTCAGGAGGCTTCCTTTTTGGTTCTTACTTTGCTTCTTAGTGGGTGTGAAGGCAAGTCACTTAATTTCTCAGTCAGTTTCTAAAGTGATGAAGTTGCACAAGATTATCTCAAGGTTCATTTCCAGCTCTGAAAATTCTACAATTCAATCTTATTCATTGTGAATATAACATTTACTCAGTCAGTCAACAAACTCTTATTCAGCACCTATATTATGTGCCAAAGACCTGGGAATATCTCAAGGAGCTGATAATCTCTGATGGGGGAAATGGAAAGCAAATGACTGTGTATGGGATGAATTGGAGATAACCAAGAGAGGGATGGCACTAGAATTAAGGAGGCTTGGGAAGGACTTCCAGAAGAAGGTGGGATTTTAACTGGGACATCAAAGAAACCAGAGAAGCCAGGAGGTAGAGATGAGAAGGGAGAGCATACCTGACACAGGGCACAGTAAGTCAAACTGTCTAGCATCTGGAGGTGAAATGCCTTGTTCCAGGAACAGAAAGGAGGTCAACATCAATGTGTGACAGAATACGTGGTGTGGGGGAAGCAGGTGATGGAGGGAGCAGTGTGTTCCAGACAAATCCCAACTCGTTGTGTAGTCTCATACAGAGAGGAATTCATCTAAGGAAAACTAAATAAAAATTCGGTTTTTATCACTTTGCCTCTTTATCAGAAGAGGGTCTTGATTTGGGTCCAACCCCAGGGGGATGAGAATCTATAGCCCCAAAAACCTGACTCAGGTTCAGAGTCTCCCCAGTCTAGAGAGATCCAAGGATAAAGAAGTTTCCAGTCTATTTGGGGAGTTCAGGACTAGTCTAAGAATTCGATTCTTTCTGAACTAAGCCCATCGATTCATTCTAGAGTGACTCTGATTTGTCTAGGCTGTGCCTGATACCATCCTGACCTTCCAGTGATCTATAATACCAGGGAGTGAGTCCTAGACCTGCATCCCTTAGACCTGAGCTAAAACCCTCTCAGCCTCTTAGAGTAGGAAGCAAGCCTCGTACTCATTTGGGCATTAGCTTTTCTAGTTCTAAGAGTTGGACTTCCATATTAGGCTATTCAAAAGTGGCAGATTTTCAAAGAAAGTGAGCCAGAGAAACAAATAAGTACAATGCTTATTGATAAACATGCTTTTATTGGGTTGCCAAGTGACATGCTTCCATGGGTCAACCCTGTAACTTATGGAGTATTGTCCCCAGTGAAAGGGCACTGAGATCTGGCCTTCTAATTAGCTGGCTTCTCCAGAGATCCTTATGGGTAGATAGATGTGGAGTCTAACAGAGCCTCCTTCCCTGATAACTATTACTACTCCCAACCACAAATGAGAAAATTAAACATTTACCTTGATGAGAAAACAGCACTCTCTTATTGACACTTCCAAACATCCCCCCCACCACCAATGTGATTTTGTTAGAGTTTTTAGTAGCTGTTTTTACATTTTTAATTATTTTGTAGAGTTAAAATATGTAATAATGGATAACTGTGCAATACATTAAATACTTATGGGTATGTTGTGCCTTCTGTTATAATATAAAATCCATCTATTCTGGTTGATGGGTTTTAACCTCACACAGAATACTTTAAACTCCATTTGGACTTGTGCCTACAATCACCTTAGCAAAGTCTCTTAAGTAACTGCGCACAGCCTAATTAGTATGCATTATCAATTAACAAACTTAATAGCCGGCAGATTGATTAGATCCTCTGTTGCAGGGGCAGAGCTGAAGCGAAACAGAATGAAAAATCATTGCACGCATACACTGCAGCCCTGTTATTTTCTGAGATCCCCTCCTCCTCCTTCCCATTCCTTTAATTAATGCATACATATGGTTCAGAATATCTTGTAAACCACAGCCTCCTCTACTCTTCTCAGAAGTCTGATGTTTGAGAAAGACCTTCTACACTTTTTTTTTTTTGAGACTTCCCTTCTGCTCCTTCTCACCTCTGTTTTTGCCCTTTGAATAGCCTTGAATCTTGAAGACTCACTCCCTCTGACCCAAGTTCCCTTGTGGTGGGGGCCACGGGTGAGGAATGCTTGGAGAGATGGAAACGGTGAGCTCTTTAACTCGGAGATTGGCTCAAGAGTCACATTGATGGGGCTTTGACAACCAGAAAGTGCTTCTGACAATTATTCCTCCAAAAGAATAGGGCAAATGGACTGTCCTGTTACATCTTGTCTATTTTTGATGGACTGGAAAAGATATGAATAAATGAAGGGAAAGCCACATCTCCTGAAAGCAGGGCTCAGGGTAAAAGCAGCTGCCAGCGATACTGTTCATAAAATGCTGGCATTATAAGGATTTTACATCTTCCATAAAGATTCAACACAAAACTCTAAAAAGATTTCTGAAAACATTTGCAAGCCCATAAATTGTCACCTGGAGTGCTGGCTTAGGTTTTATTTTTCTATTTTAAGAAAAGTCTTTTCTCAGACTCGTTTTTATTTACTCGTCCTCATTGTTCTCTCGTAAAATGGCGGTTGACTTCCTTGGAAGGGTGGTCCAAGTACCAAAAGTAAAATGTGGAAGATGCACCTAGAGCTTTCTGTCACCATTCTTGCAGATATCAGTCATTGCCTCCAACTCATGCCTTGAAAATATGTGATTTAGTTGGGCACTGACCAGAAGTTGGATATGGACTTTACATTCATCAGTCACAGTAGAGCAGTAACTCCCAGAAGGGCTTAGGTACCTGTTCACCCAATGACTGTTCAGTAGATGATGAGATCACCATAGCATCCCTCTCACAAGTAAGCAGAGGAAACTGTCAAAGAGGTAACCATGATATGTGTGTGTTCATCCTTTGTTGCCGAAGAAGACCATGCCATCAGAGAAATAATGACATGACTTGCACTTGACTTTGTTTTGAGTGAAGGAGGGCTGCGCAGGTCACCAGCCTCACTTCTCCTCCACAGCCATCTGAATCCAGAGACCTGATATTCATCAGGATGACTAGAGATGACCTAGAATGAGGCAACTGGGGTTGAGTGACTTGCTCAAAGTCACACAGATAGTGAGTGTCAAGTGTCTGAGGTGAGATTTGAACTCAGATCCTCCTGACTCCTGCACTGGTGCTGTATCCACTGCACCATCTAGCTGCCCTAACCATGATGTAGTTAAAGAACAATGGACCGGGAGTCATAAGACCTAGGTTTTAGGTTTTTTTGATGTTGTTTGTTTGTATCCAGTTCTTTATGACCATGAAGGAATGTGCCATTTCCTTCTCCAGCTCATTTTACAGATGAGGAAACTGAGGCAAACAGGGTTAAATGACTTGCCCAGGGTCACACAGCAAGTACATATCTGAGGCCAGATTTGAACTCAGAAAGATGAGTCTTCCTGATTCCAGACTCTATCCACCGGGTCATCTAGCTGCTTGGTACAAAGTAGGCACTTTATAACTACATGTTGGTTAACTTATTGATAGAGGTAGAGCAGGTACATGGTACAGTGAATAGAACAAGTCAAAATTTTGTTTGTCTCTGTTTCCTCATCTGCAAAATGAACTGGACAAGGAAATGACCAACCTCTCCAGTGTCTTTGCCAAGAAGCCCTAAACGGGATCACAGAATTGGACATGGTGGAAACAACTGAATACCAATAACAAAAGAGGCACTATTACCACCATTTTACAAATGAAGAAATGAGGCTGAGTACATGCAGTTAATAAAGGATGGTGTCAAGTAGCTGGGGCTGGAACTCGCCTTTTCCACTGCTCTTTCCACTACACTATGGTTCCTTTCATGAGGCTTAATCTACCTCAGAGGGACAAGGGGACATAGCAAGTTTCTCCCAAAGCCTCCATTCTTAGTTTATAAGCTCATATTTAGATGCTCACCTGACTCTACAGTCTCATCCTCTTGGCTCTTCTGTCTAATGATACAGATCATGACCCTTCGTGGCTGTCCAGCCTGTGCTACTCTCCATCCATGTTCTCTGATGAGTTCACCAGAGGGCTGCCATCTGACAAGACTGGGGAAGAGGGCCTTCCTCACTTTCTCTTGGTACCAGAACAATTGAGTGGAGTACATCGGCCACCCATCCATCACTTGTCCTTTTTGGTCACTATGTGATCAACCCAAATTTCTTCACTTACATATTTTTGGGGGGTTATATTTTATCCTATCTTGCCTTCATAATTCTTTATGTTTTGCAACCTGTTTGTACCTACCACATGTCTCTTCTCTATTGCCCTCTGGGTGATACTAATTTTCAGCTCCTCAGACTCTATAGTATTCCATATCTCACAGCTATGGAAGCCAGGTATAATACCAGTCTTCATATATAAAACTTTGTCTCTCAAAGCAATTATTAAAAGATTTTTTAAAATACTCTAAAGGAATCAAACTCATTCAGTAGAGAGTTCATCTTTATTTTGCATCTCTAACAACTGAAAAAGAGCTCACTTTGGACATCTGCTGGCCTCTTTGCGTTGAAAATGATTCTGGTTTTCCTAATGAATGGTACTGGTTTTCTTAACTCCAAGTAACTGGGGAAAGACTTTGGTCTTCATATGTAACTCATTACCCTTTTTTATTCTAGGACTTGACTTCTCTTTCAAGGATGGTGCCAGAGATTCTATCTCAAATGATGAGAAGCATATTTGTGAGAAAGGAGAGGTGGGGGGAGCAAATCTGTCCATTTTCAAACTCATGTCTAAGTTTTAAATAAAAAGCAGCTATTTTGATAAAACTAAAAGCAGCTATTTTGGTATTCTGTTCACCCAATGTCATGTTTCCTTGTAGATAATTAAAGGAGGAAAAAAAAAGAGGTTCTCCAATTCCCCTTTCACCAGTAGCTTTATAACTATTTTTAAAATACCCTAAATTCATGCTTGAATGGCTATAGGAACTTGTCTTTAATTAATGGGGGTGGGGGTATAAAATTTTATGCAAAAGACACAGGTAATTGACTTGAAGGTATAGCCATATCCCTCCCCCCCCCCATAAGTCATCCCCAGTAAATGTCATTTTGCTCTATTTCCAAAGATGATTAGGGGGAAAGGAAAAGAACCTGTATGTCCTAAATGTTAATAGCAGCTCTTTTTGTCATGGCAAAGAACTAGAAATTGAAGGGATGCCCATCAATTGGGCGATGGCTGAACAAGTTGTAGTGTATGATTGTGATAAAATTCTACTGTGTTATAAGAAATGATGAGCTCAATGATCTTAGAAAAACATGGATAGACTTGCATAAAAAAATGAAGAGCGAAATGAACAGAACCTAGAGAACACTGTATACAATAACAGTAATATTGTTTTTAAAATGACTTCGAGTGACTGAGTCATTTTGACTATTATAAATTAACTACAAAGGACAAATGAAAAAAAAGACACCTTCTGCATCCAGGGAAAGAACTGATAAATAGAAGCATGGGTAGAATAATTTTACACACACACACACACACACACACACACACACACACAGATGCAAGCACGCACTCATATTTGTGTTTAATGGTAGCCATGGGCAGGGGGTAGAGGCAAAAGAGAAAAAAAGGAAAATTTTTTATTATATACAAATTTTATATAAATATATATATGGAATAGCAAGTTGTACATAATAAATTTTCAGTTTTATGTACAATCTTTTTTAGTATTCTACTTATAGAAATGCTTGTTTTATCCCATAAAAATGAAAAAGTAAAAAAAAAAATACACATCCAAAAATGTATTATTATGTCACAATAACCGCCTGACCTCATGAAACCTAAAGGTGATGTTGTGTAAGAAGCTGCTCATTTGTAGTATTTATAGGACTATCGCTACAAAACTTGAAAGGCAGCTAGGTGACATAGTAGATAGAGTATTCAACTTGGAGCCAGGAAAGCCTGAGTTTGAATTATATCTCAGACACTTACTAGCTGTGTGACCCTAGGCAAATAACCTAACCTCTCTGTTCATCAGTTTCCTCATCTGCTAAATGAAAGTGTTAAATGAGACTCCTCAGTCTCTAGGATTCCTTTCCAGATCTAAAGCGATGAGGCTATGAACTAACCAATGCCCCTCAATGATCTCTTGCCCCTCTTGTTTCTCTTGAAACTGTTAAGGGCATTGGGTAAATTATGCCCATACAATGAATATTAGCAGTTTCTCAAGAAAAAAAAATCTAACATTCCATATCCTTTTCTAAAATTGAATTTCTTAATTAACAAAAATCTTATTTTCTCTTCCTTCTCCTTTCTCTCCTACTTGAAAAAAAAATAAAAACCAAACACTAGTAACAAATATACCTACTTAAGGAAAATAAATTACCACATGGATCATCTGGAAAAAATAACTGTCTCATCTGGGCAACCAGGTGGCGCTGTGCTAGACTTGGAGTCAGGAAGATCTGAGTTCAAATTCAACCTCAGATACTTACTAGCTATGTGACCCTGAGCAAGTCACTTAACCGTGTTGGCCTCGGTTTCCTCATCTGTCATATGAACTGAAGAAGGAAGTGGCAAATCACTCCAGTATCTTTGCCAGGAAAACCCCAAATGGGGTCACCAAGAGTCAGATGTGACGGAAAACTATTGAATAACAACAAAGTTTGAGGACAGATTTCTTCAAATCCTTTCAATATCTTCTAGTCTAGTTTCCTTTAGACAACAAGGACTTTTATTGTATGAATACCACATGGTTCACCTAGTGAGATCACTATTTGTTCTTGAAGAAATCAAAGCTATCTATAGTCATATAAAAAAATTCTCTAAATCACTACTGATTAGAGAAATGAAAATAAAACAACTCTGAGGTACCACCTCATACCTATCAGACTTGCTAAAAAGACAGAAAAGAAAAACAATAAATTTTGAAGGGAATGTGGGAAAATTGAGATTCTAATACACTATTGGTAGAATTGCAAACTGATGCAATCATTCTGAAGAGCAATTTGGAACGATGTCCAAAGAGCTGCAAATCTGTGCATAACCCTTTGACCCACCAATACCACTACTAAGTCTTTGCCCCAAAGAGATTTTTAAAAAGGAAAAGGATAGATAGATAGATAGATAGATAGATAGATAGATAGATATAGATACAGATATAGATATAGATATAGATATAGATATAGGCGTGTGTATCTGTGTGTGCAGTGTTTGTATAAATATGTATACCAGCTCTTTTGGTAATGGCAAAAAATGGGAAATTGAGGGGATGTCCATCCATTGGGGAGTGGCTGAACAATTTGTGGTATGTGATTATAATTAAATACTATTGTGCTATAAGAAATGATAAGAAAATTGCTTTCAGAAAAAGCTGGGAAGACTTACATGAACTGAGGCAAAGTGGAGTAAGCAGAACGAGGAGACCATTGTACACAGTACCAGCAATATTGTATGATAATCAGCTGTGAATGAATTCTCAGCAATTCGGTAATCCAAGACAATTCTAAAGGATTCATGATGAAAAATGCTATCCACTTCCATAGAAAAAACTGATGGAGTCTGAATTCAGATTAAAGGATACTATTTATCACTTTATTTTTTTCATGTTTTATTTTTGGTCTGTGTTTTCTTTCACAACGTTATTGTACATATATAATCTATATCAAATTGTTGCTGTCCCAGGCAAGGATGGAGGGAGGCAGGGAGAGAATTTGGAACTTGAAATTTTTTTTAAAAAAACAAATGTCAAAAATTGTTTATGTGTAATTGGGAAAATGTTATTTAAAAAAAGAAAACGCTAATCTTCGAATGAATATCAAATTAGATTGAGTAATTATTAGAAGACATTTTGTAAGTTTAACTTCAAAGGAAAAATCTACATTTTCCCCCAAAAAGTCCAAAGTGCCTACCTAATGTCTTCTTTTATCATACAAGTAAGATATCGTTTTGTGGAAACACAGGGTAGGGAAGGGAGACAATGAGGAAACCAAGACCTGAGTTAGAGAGCTATATCTACTAGAGAGTTTTCAGTCCTGCCTTACTTGCTGTTATGTGGCTGGGGGCCGACTCCCCTCGTGCCACCACTGGATGTTTCTTACTCTCTCTGGGCCTCACCTCCGTACCCCTCTGCTCTCATGCTACCCCTTACAATCTCCTTGAAGAAAACTAGGAAGTCAAGTCTTCATATAAATCTTGGGGCACTAAACAATGGTGATCAAGAGAATGGGTTGGGCCTAAAATACTATTTCCCCTAGACTAATTATATTTAGCTAGGTAAATAGACATAATTCTAGCCACATACCTTCTCTCTGAGGAGAGCAGAGTGGCTAACCTTGTGGCCCTAATCTCGTACACCCTGAGAGTCAGGAATTAAAAATCTTCCTTAGAGAAGGGTGTGAGCCACATCTAAACTCAAGTTCTAGAACCTGAGTTCCTAAGATTTTTATCTAGCAACTGGCCCTCTTGGATGCTGTGAACCATCCAGCATTATTTTTGAGCTCTGTTGTATGCATGTACACTCCTTTACCCACTAATAGGAACAGTGGTCATGTGAGACTAAATAATTGACATGTCTTTCTTGGAACTCCTAGGTTTGGAACATGCCTATGTACTTTCGGGGGATTATCTGAGTCTATATATCGTTTATTTCTTTTATTGATTCTGTGTGAAGAAATAAAACACTCTATATAAAAATATATACCTACATATATATATACACACCTATATGCGTATATATGTGTGTGTATAAATATAAATACAGAGACAGAGACAGAGAAAGAGCCCAAGCAAGCCTGCCTGTCTATGTGGGTGGACCAACTCCATTATATCAAAGTCAGGTGACCAGGACTCAGTAAAATATAGCATGACTAGAAAGGGAACAGGGCTCCTAGTAAGTGGGGGCTCAAAGTTATTGGATTTCATAAATCGACACTAACTGAACCCCTTTGACTAACGTGTGAATTTGACCACCCAGAAAGAAGCAGAAATAGGGTAAGGTCATCTACTCTCTGAGGGAGCTTGACATTTCCCAGCTCAGTGGGGTGGAATTCCTAATTTCCAGGGCATGCATGAGACTTCCCAGTGCTCAATTTCTTTTGATGGAGATAGGAACAAGCATTTATTAAGTGCCTACTATGTGCCAGCACTTGATAAATATTATCTCATTTGATGAATAGGATCAGGTCAATGGCTAGCGACACCACCTAGTGGTTAAAACAACATTAGTGAAATAAAGTCAACACTGATAAAGCATACCATTGGTAGGCTTTTAGGGTTTTTCCAAGATAATTTTTCATCATTTATTTAGCAATTCATAAGAAAAATTGCAGTAAGCGAAATAAGAGCTAGAAAAAAACCCAGTCTAAGTAGTTTGAGTAGGCCAATGTTTCTCACTTAAATCCTTTTATAATGAACCCTCTTCTGGTGTATCTGCCAAGCCAATCAATACAAGACTACTTGAATGAAGTTCCTGCAGGACCATTAGAACAAGGCTGAAGTTTTACCGAATCTATCATCTTAATGGAACTTAGCACCTTCCTCTTTTTAAAGGGGGAAAGGGAGCAGATTAAAATTGGCATCATTCCCTGATGTTTAAGAGTCATTGAAGCTCCTTCCATCTATCAGATGTCCAGTTTTTTGGTCTGAGTATTATCTAATAGGCTCAGGATTCTCTCATCTTAAATGACTTTCTCAGCAGGCAGAACAGTGCTAATGAGAGTGTCCATTGCCAGGTGGGAAAGGTGAATTCTGGATTCCAAAGTGCTGAATCCATATGATCTCTAGCTCCCTTTCACTTCCTTTAAACAAAGCAGATTCAGCATTTCCCTATCTGAGCCAACGACAAAGATCCTCCATATCCATTTTACAATTTCAGCTCCGCTAAATGCCATTCCTGAAGGTCACGTTGGAACAGCCCACTGCTTGCGATCAATACTTTAAAATACTCTGTATTTGTTTTCCAGAAACATATCTTACCTAGTAAAGTGGTAACTAGCACACTGGAAATCATTTTGAGGAAGTTAAATAGCGTGATGAAAAGTAGGTATTCCGCCAGGAATGGCAGGTGGTATGTGACGATGAATGGTAATATGGCATTCTGGCAGGTTCAGCTCAAGAAACTAAGGCCTTTGAGGTAAGGGGAAGCCAAGAAGCTCTTAATCATTTATCCCTTCTCTGGAGCTAACGATTTACCTCCTAAATTCTTAAAGATGATAAACACTATAACTAACTCCTGCTTCTTAGAATTCTACGAGATCATTTTTCAAAGGGGAAGTCAACACCACCACCCTGGCTATGTCAAATAATTGTACCAAATTTGAATAATGACTTGTTTTCTCCAACAGAAATTGTAGCGTTCTTATTTTGGTCATCTTTGGGATGTGCTTTCTGTCATTTTCTTCCAATGGAAAGAAAGCCTGCCTGCCTAAATTCACTCCCTTAGCTCAAGTTACTATCCCCAGTTCTTGTATTTGACACTAGCTCAAATAGCCTTGAAACAATTATCCTCTCTATTCCCCTCAGAATTGTATATACTTTAATGAGGTTCCCACTTAATCTCTTCTTTGCCAAAGACTACCACTCTGAATAGCTAAGATCCTTAAGGCCCTGTGTGGTACTTATTGCCCTCTGCTGTACCTTCTCCATTTCTGTAATATCCTGTTATAATAAGGTGACTGAAACTTGCACAATATTCCACACATGGCCTCTCTAGTCCTTCTAAAGAGCCAGGATAATTCCCTGAGATTTAGATTCAATTCCTCTCCTTGAACATCGCCAAATGAGGACACTTTTACTGTCTTTATCACCATTAAACTCTGAGGACTTGAGACACTGGATTTCTTTCCTTCCCTTCTATTCCCTCCAAATTCTAGTTTTCAAAAATGATGGAGGACTCAGGGAATTTGGGTAAAGAAACTGACATTTTCCAAAGACTTCTGGAACATGAAGAAAATAGATATGTTGTCAGATCCAGGAATATCTTAGGGCGGTAGGAAGCAGAAGCAGTCATCCCCAGGGCCTGGGTTTCTTCAGAAGAGCTAGGGAGAAGAGAATATCTTTCTTTTTCCAGTGAGTCCTCACCTTCCCTCCACTCCTTAGCTCAGTGTTTTGCACATAGTTAAGTGCATCCTCAATGGTTTTTCCATCTGTTCATTAGGGTGTTAGAGACAGAGAATGACCACAGGTGTTATGCAGGAGTTACTGTCCTTGGGCACTCTCATCTCTGACAGGTCTGGCAATGGTGATTGCAAACTAATGGTTGGCAAACTTCCACTAGATTGTTTAGGGAATGTGGGTAGTTCGGTGGTAGGCAGCATTGATAGGGAGGGATGGGGATAAGGACTGGACCTGGGAACTCCCGAGTGAGGACAGCCCTGCTACAAGGGCAAGTAGGTACCTACTCTGCGACATAGTGTTGAGTGACTTAGAGCATTTGGATGTGAAGCTCTTAACAAGGTCCCACGGTCAATAATGGGTCAGAGGACAAATCTGAGCCCAGGTCTTCCTGCCTCAGAGAATAGTCTCTATCCACTACATTAGACTAGTGAGAGAACATTTGGTAATTCAAGAGAGTGCCTCGGGAAGGATTAGGAGAAGATCCAGAGGAGAGTTTAGGAGACCCAGTGTGGTTTGGTCTTAAGTTTCTTCCTGTTACAATATCATTCAGAGCATATCTTCTGTTTCCAGTAAAATGCATATATAAGCATGCATATACCAGCATGATGCTCCTTCTGCTGCCACCTTTGAGAAAGCTTACTCCTACACTGCATAAAAATAACCTAGATCTTTTACCTTAGGATAATGATAGTGCAGAATTTTATAGCATTTTACAGTTTGTAAAGCTCCTTAAAACAGTTACGCAAAGTAGGTAATACAAGTGGCACTGTCCCCATTTTACAGATAAGGATAGTAAGGCCCACTGAGATTAAAAAGTCTTTCCATTCTAGTGCTCTTTCCACTGCATCTAACTTGAATAGATCTCAAGATTTCAGAAATACTGTTTCAAAATTTTTCACTTTTGAAGACCCAGATGTTTCAAATGGATTTCTGACTAATCGCTTTAAAAAAGCCAAGCAAATAAAAAACTCCAGATGTCTTGTCATCTGGATCCATCGAAATACTTGGCCTGGGAAAGAATTGTTGCTTTGTAGAGATGAATGCAAATCTATTTGTTTAATGCACAGCCAAATCAAAATTCAAATTCATCTGCAAGGCAAAAATCCACAGTCGGTGTAGATTTGAATTCTTTTGCCCTGCTTGCCTCCTATGTGTATACATTCAGATCTCAGAAGAGCTGTGAGACATGAGGAATATTTCTGATATGCCTGGGTCTGCTGTCTGTGGACCACATCAGATACGTGACTCAATCTGTGTCTCCCTTATTGCTGCTGCTCATTACGGGTCAAATCTTAGCCTGGCGAGAAAGTAAGGAAAGGGAGGGAGAATTATGAATGTGAATCTGTCAAGTGTCAGGGGAAACAATTGCCTCCTTTCCTATGACAGAAGCTGCCCTAGTCAATTGGAAATAAAGAACAAATGTATTAATGACATATCCAAGTTTTTAAAAATCGAGCTTAGAAATAGCTAGACTAATGATTTATTTTTCAATATGAAAATTCTTTTATATATTGAATATTTTAGTCTCACAAATGTCAAGCCATTCATTCAATTGTTAAGGTGAATGCTCATTTTTCATATTTTCAATGAAATTATTTCCACTTTAATGCTAAGATATATCAACCCTGAAATAAATCAATTTTCTCTTTGTGCTAAAAATTAGCATATCAGAGCAATGTTCAGGCTAATTGACGGCAACAAGAATCGGAGCAAAAATGAGGGCACTAAGACTTTGCTTGGTTCTCCCTTTAAGACACACACACATTTGAGAAACTGTAGTGGTATTTGAATATTTGCATAATCATTGATCAAACTTGTCAGAAATTGATCAATCAGTGTGCTTGCTGAACTAAGCCATGGATCTGGGATTCTCAATTCAAATCCTGACTGTCGTGTTGACCTTGGTCTAGTCATTCACTTATGGGTAAATTAAGCCTCATATTTCTCACTTATCAAAAATTAAAATGTGACTTCTTCTAGTAATAATAAAAATAAAATAATACAAATTAAAAAATACAAATTTTAAAAAAAGCTAGAATTTATATGGTGCTGTAAGTTTGTATATTACTTTAAAAAATCCTCACAATAGTCCTGGGAGGTAGAAGCTATCTTAATTATAAAGATGAGAACCCTTAGACAAACAGAGGTTAATGACTCACCCAGGGTCACACAGCTAGTATGTGTTTGAGGGTAGATTTGAACTCAGATCTTCCTGAAGTGTGATTTACAAAGCATATTCAGTAAAGGTTGTTCACTATTACATACACTCAATGTCTCCAATGATAATACAGTTGGACATTGGTACCAATTAGTCCCAACAGGGTCATTTATTCCATTTTTTACAGTGATACAGAGCCATTGTTTTGTCTAATAATGTAACTTTATTGAAAGAACAACATGCGTTAGCTAAGTTCTTTCCAATATGGTGGCTTGTGTGTGTCAGCATCACAGAAGCATAGAATTTCCAGAGGGAACCTCTAAGCCCAGTCTACAAGGACTAAAAAAATCATAGGAAGAGCTCATCAAGTTCTTGCCTGAAGACTTTAAAGAAATAATGCATTGCCTCTGGAGGCATCCCATTCCTCTTTTGGATAACTCTAATATCAGGAAGTCTTTGCTTACATCATGACTAACCATACCACTGTGCAACTTCTACCCAGTGCTGTTAGCTCTCTCCATGGCCAAGCAGAACAAGTCAAACTCCTCTTTCATATGGCAACCTTCCAAATACTTCAAAGCAGCTCTCATCACTCCATTGTCTTCTCTTCTCTAGAGTTCCACTCTCAATTGTTTCAATAGATGCTCATGAGTTATGGTCTTAAGTTCCCTCACCATCCTGGTCAATGTCCTCTAGGTATTCTTTATCTTGATCGTGTCCTTCCAAAAAAAAAAACTGACTCCAAGAATTGAACACAATACTCCCAATATGATCAAGCATTGTTCTAGTCTGTCAAAATGTCTTTTGGATTCTGGTCCTGCCATTCAGTGTGTTATCCATCCCTCCCAAGAACCCGAGTCTGCCATTCAGTGAGTTAGGTATCCCTCCCAGCTTCCTGTCACCTACAAATGTGTTAAGTATGGCATTGATGCCTTTATACGAGTCATTGATAAAAGTACTAAACAGCACAGGACCAAGGAAGGATATCTTGGTTAACTACACTAAAGACCCCCCTCTAAGTTGATGTTGATCAACTATTATTGTTTTCTCTTTGGGATTAGTTCCAACTTTGACAGTTCTTGTTGTTCAGTTATGTCTGACTCTATGACCCCATTTGGAATATTCTTGGCAAAGATACTGGAGTGGTTTGTCATTTCGTTCTCCAGTTCATTTTACTGATGAGAAAAGTGAGGCAAACAGGGTGAGGTGACTTGCCCAGGGTCACACAGCTAGTAAGTGCCTAAGGTCAGATTTGAATTCATAAAGATGAGTCTTCCTAATGCTAAGCCCAGGGCTCTATCCACTGTGCCACCTAGCTGTCCCAGTTTTATCTATACTATTATCCAGTCTACGACTCTTAAGCTTATATGTAAGAATAACACAAGAGACATTGTTTAATGCTTGGCTGAACTCTAGGTAACCTAAAGCTACTGCATTTCCCTGATCTACAAATCTAAGAGCTTTGTTAAAAAAAAAGAAAATGAGAATTGTCTGGCATGACTTTTCTTAATGAAATCATCCTGGCTCTTTATGATCACCATTTTTTCTTTCTAGAGGTTCACAATCACTTTGATCATATTATAGAATTTTGTCAGGAATGAAAGTCAAGCTCACTGGTGTCAAATTTGCAAATTCTACTCTCTTCCTTTTTTGGAAATGGAAACATTTGCTCTACTTATTCTTCAAGGTCTTTCAAAAGTCACTGATAGCGACTCAGCTATAGCTACCAATTATCTCAGGACCCTGGGATGGTTCGAATGAACTCGGTGCCTCCAGGTTCTCTCTTATTTAGTTTTCATTTTAACTGCCTTTCTCTCCATTCTAAGTATCATTCTCCTTAGCAGAAAAGCAGAAGCAAAGTAAGATGGAGTGGTTTTGACTTTTTTCTGTTGTCTATTCACCTGAACAGGGGACCTATCCTCAGTGTTTTCCCACCCAAACCTCACCCTTTGCCCCTGCGTTGTCAGGCTCTGATAAACGAGCCTTCACTCTAATGTGCCCAGAATCAGGCTTCCCCACCATTTCCCTAACATCTCCACACCACGCAGACTGTTCTCCAGTCATCAACTCTAGCTTCTCCCTCCCCTTGTCATTTCCCCATTAAAATGGGAGTTCCTTGATGGCAGAATCTACTTGTTTGCTTGGCTTGTGGGAAGTGTCTAATAAAGGCTTTATTCATGCAACTGGTGGTACAGTGGATAGAGAACGTGGCCTAGAGTTGGGAAGATCTGAGGACCAATCCTGCCTCAAACGCTTGCTTCTTTCAGAACCACGGGCAAGTGGCTTAATTCTGAAGAACATCAGATTCCTCAATTATAAAATAGGCATAATAATAGCAACTACTTCACTGTTGCTGTGAGTACCAAATGAGTCAGTATGTGTAAGGAACTTTTCAAACTTGAAAACCTTTTATAAATAAATCTAGCTGTTACTTATCAATCATTTTCACCATCCTAAACATTCATGATCCACCTTAGCTCTATTGTACTGAGTTTTTAAAAAGTAATTCAATTTTATTTTATTTTTATTTCTAAGCTCTCTCCCATCTCTTCTCCTCCACTCATTAAGAAAGCAAGAAAAATAAAGTCCATCACAAATATGGATAGTAAAGCAAAGTGGGCAGGGATCACTACATGCTACAGTGAATAGAGGGCTGGATTTGGAGTCAGGATGGCTTGAATTCAAATCCAACCTTAGACACTTACTAGCTGGGTGACCCTGGACAAGTCACCTATGCTTGCCTCAGTTGCCTCATTTGTAAAATAAGATGGAGAAGGAGATGTCAAACCACTTCAGTATCTTTGCCAGGAAAACCCCAAGTGCAGTTGCAGAGTCAGACATGACTGAGCACCCACAAAGCAAAATGAATTCCTGCACTGGCTATCTCTAAAGAGTACTGAGTTTTCGTACTCCTAATACTATTCTTGTAGAACCACATCATGTTTTTTGTATCTGTCTTCAAATTACCTGCCTCTGCTGCCTTCTTCTGTACACGACTTCCAAAAACCCAAGTTGGTTATCAGTTGGATAGAAGATAGAAGGGTCTCTTCTCCACTATGGTCATATCATTTCTACTTCAGCAGCTAATATAATCCAATAGGATACACATTTATCAAGCACTTCCTATGTGCCTGGTACTGTGTTAATCACTAAGAATACAAATAAAAAAAGGAAAGATGACCCCTAATTGGAGAAGACGACAACAACAACAACAAGGAAGCTAAAAAGGGGGCGGGAGAGAAGGAGAAAGCACTAGATGTGACCATGATGATAATGGAGTAGAATCCAAAGAGTGAAGCTGAAAGAAAATGAAGAGTTGGATGGGTTGCTTTTTATGGAGGCTTTGGGAGATGTTTTTGCTCTACCTTTCAGCACTCCAATCAATGGGACAGAGTCTACTAGGGATCTGATGAGGTGTGAGTACCAAAGCTACCGAGTGTCAAGTACCAACTGTTGCTCTGACTCATTCATTTTCAAAATATCAATTCCCTCATCCCTTCCTACAAGTTTTGAATGATGTGATTTATCTTTAAGTAAAGCCAAAAATTTGTTAGATTCTCTGCCATTGTAGGAGAAAGAGTTCCAGCAGAAAATGAGGCAATTGCCATTCACTATTATTAATAGTAAATGCTTTGATACCGGGTTTGTGATATGTTTTTCCAAATCCTCGTCTATTTCCTCCTTTTATCCAGGTAATCTTCAGTCCACCTCCACGACAATATTGCTTCTGTTTCTTCCTCTGTTTATATTCACCCAAATGCTATCCAGATTTCTCTGACTCTGGTGCCTAGATTTCCTGCCATAAGGATAGATTTTTATTGCAAATTGCTGTTTGTCTCCCATCATACCTTTTATTCTGTTTCTTTAGAAAGGAATAGATTCTTCTAGAACCATACACTAATCTTGGTTTCTGTTCCACCAGATCTCAGCAGAAACTATGCGGTCTAATTTGTCTCTTAGAATCAGAATTATTAGTTTACTTTGAGTGTTGCCAATATTTTGTATATATGTGTAAAGACATCTGAGACAACATATTTTATTTCTAGCTTCTTTCTTGGATTTTGTCTCCTGGAAATTACTGGATGTGTCTACTACTCTTCTTCCCATGATATAAGTGCCACTCATACTGCTATCTATCTTGGTATCTTGGCAGTTTTTTCCCTTTCCTTTTTCAATTTAAAGGTCTCTTGCTTAGATTTGCAAGATTACTGGTAGATATATTTTTACTAGCTCTCATTAGATATACTCCATCCCTTTCAAGAAACTAGAATTAAACCCTGATCCAGAAATATCAAATACTATCTTTTTAACCAGCTAGTCACCTTCTAAATTTACCTTTCCTTTCCGAAGCCTTTGTTTTGCATAAATACCACATATGTCCCTAAAATCCTCAGTTTCTTAACTAGGACTTCATAATCTCTTACAATGCTTTCTAGGTTCCCTCTGGCAGCACCATTTGTCCTCATGTGAATACTAGAAATCTGTAGTGGTTGTCAGATTTGACAAACCTCTGGACATTTTGTCACAACTCAGATATATGCCCTGGAAAGACAGTAGCACTTTCTGTTATTAACATTAAGTCTCAAGTTATCATCTTTAACTCAGAGAATCAACTACTGGGATTATACTCCAAGAAGGTTGTTGATAGCAAGATTTGTCTGTACAAAAATAATTCAAGCAGCAGTATTTGTATTAAAAAGCTGGAGGGAAAAATGTTCCCAACAATTGAGGAATGGCTGAACAACTTGGTTTCTGAAAGTTACTGTATCTAGCACCATGTCTGGTACATAGTAGATATTTGTTGATTTTTTATTTAATAAATAAATATTAATAATAAATATGAAGATTCACAGAAGTATAGGAAGACATGTGAAGTAAATGCAGAGTGAGAAAAGCAGGGTCAAATGAGCAATATATACAGTGACTTCCACAATGTAAATACAGTTGACACTGAGAGGCAATAGAATTGTGATCAATTACAAAGGTCAATGTTAATTCATATCATCAAAGTTAAAAGACACAACCCTCCTTTCTGTTAACAATTGACAAACTGCTTTCTGGCAATGTTCTCATAAGAGGAGTTAGTTTGGGTTTGTTAGGAAGTTTCTGTGCTGTCAAAACAAAGTATATCAATAAGGTCAAAATAGAATTAAATCATTGTTTAAATTGTATGCAACTGTAACATCCAAATAAAAAATTTAAATATTTTTGTGACATATGCTGAGGCATTCAAAGTGTAAGAATTTTCAAAGTGTATTATATAATTGTAATTACCTTGCTTCCCTCTGAAAAGTTTCTAACAGAGTAATGTAAGTCCCAGTTTCTCCTTCCATTCTATAAATTAACCATCTGTCTTCAGAAAGAAGTATCTTGGTCTCCAGTTTTTTAAATAAAATCTCCTACCCGAGGAAAACACACATGCTAATTAATACTAAAGAAATGAGTAACAGCTTGTATGGTGGAAAATTAATTATAATACAATGTCTGCCCTAAAACACTAGTCTCCAAAAATTTAGTTGGCCAATTTTCTTTTCATTTTACTCATAAAAGAAAATAGATGTGCCTCTCATTTAGATTCATTGAAAAACCAAAATGTGGTTTGTTTTCAAAAAAGAAAAAAAAGCTGTTTCGATATCCCTATAAGAGAATCAACAACTCACTGACCGTTAGTAGATGATAATCTTCATCCTGGTGGTGCCTTTGCATGTAACACAATTATCTTTCTAACCTCATTGTACATGGATCCCACACTTGCACCCCACAATTCAGCCATCCTGCCTCTCTGTTTCTCATTCCATTTCCCATTGCCTTGATTTTGCAGTGACTGACTCCTCATTTCTGAAATTCATTCCCTCCTTCCCTCGGCATCATAGAATTCTTCTCTTCTTTCAAGATGCAACTCAAGCAACACATGAAGCCTTTATTGATCCATCCCTCCCACAAACATAACATAACCACTCATGCCCTCCCTCCAGGACAGTTCTGGTAGATGTTTAACCACAAGCTCTCTGGGGGAAAAGTATATATGAAACAACTGCATCGATAACATTTTCTCCATGGCTTTCTTAAGTGTAGACAATCAACAAAATGATAAATCAAGCCCTGATTTGTAGTATTTGCCAATTTCTGAGGTATAATCAGCTCTCAGTGCCAACATAGGCTGACTCCAACATAGCCTTGTGTCCTTTCCTAATTACTTCGTATTTGTCTATAGTCTCTTTATATTTCTCATGTATGTATTTTGTCTTCCCATTAAAATGTAAGCTCATTGAGAATAAAGGCTATTTCATTATTTGTATTTCTAGTACAGTGTCTGGCAGTAAATACTTATTGATTCATCAGTTTATTTATTAGAGCACAGATAGCTGCTTTCTTCTCAAATTCTCTAGTTCTATCACCCCTCTGCCAAGGGAAAAGCTCCTAATACTGGAGGGGGTGTGGAAAAATTGGGATGTTAACTCATTGTTGATGCAATTGTGAACTGATCCAACCATTTTGGAGAGCAATCTGGAACTATGCCCAAAGAGTTATTAAACTATCTGTACTCTCTGACCCAGCAATACCACTACTATGTCTATTTCCAAAGATGATTAGGGAAAAAGGAAAGTATGTAGTGCATAGAACTGCAATATATATGCTAGCTAGTGTGTATTACTACATAATGCATATATTATGTTATTATGTAATATACTGTATAATGCATGTAGCACAATATTATACTATTACTATATGATAATACTTTATAATGTATAAATGCTATTTAATGTATATTATACTGTACGTTATTACTAGTACATACTATTAGTATATTATGCCATGTAATATATATTAAACGTTACCCTGTTATGTACTATATTGTGTATATAATATGATGTATAAAGTATATGATACATTATTATATAGTGTACTAAATTTTATAATGTATATCTAATTTGATATTAATTATTGACACATAATTACATAATATTGTGTGTATATAATTCCCTAGATAGCCTTCCTATGTCCCCCAATCACAGCTCCTGCTGACTCCTCAGCATTAGAAGCATATATAAAACTTATTCATTTTCCTTACGGCATTACTTTAATTGCAGTTTATCTGAATTTCTCTGTGGAGCTCAAACTAAATGACTCCTTCATCCCCCTCTCTCCAAAAACCCCTGGACGTGACAAGTGCGTTCTATTCTCCATGGCTAGCCACATCCTCCAAGTCCTAGATCCCAGAATCAAGAGGGACCTCAGAGGTCATTTACTCCAGCCAAAACCTGAATAAGAATTCCCTTTCTGTCCCCCTGCCTTTGCCTTGCTTACCAAAATGTAGCCTGTGCTTAAAGAGCTCTGAAGGATGAGAGACTCTTTGCCTCCTGAGGCCAATTGTATCCCTTTTAGACAAACTCTAATCGCTAACATTTTTTTTCCTTTTTCTATCAGACTAAAAGGATAGTTTCTCTCAAATTTCACTGTACCAAACATATATCAAGGTGGAGGGTGGTGTGCTAGATGAGCAGAGATGTGAAAGTGCTGGAGTGAGACAGAGCACCTGGCTCATTTTAAGTGCTTAATAAATGCTTGTTGATTGTTTGGAACCTAATGCATAAGGGCACTATTCACCCAGAGGACTGGGGGATGCCTCTGCAAGTCTTAGAACACAGGATAAAGACATGGGGCAGTTAGGGAAAGGCAAGCAGAAAAAGAGAACAGGAAATCTGGGCTGATGTCCCTTACCTAGATTAACTGCTACTTTACAGCAGGGTTTTACAACTTTAAATGGAGGGAGTAGGAAGAGTTAGTTGTGATGCATTCACAATGTTGTTGGGGACAACTCAAAGTAGCCTCTTAATGTAACATCTATTTATCCAGGGTTTCCTTGTTCAAGGAGGTTCCTTGACTCCAACGGCAAGCACCTACCTTGCTTTGCAGAGAGCAGTTGCTCAGTCAATGATGCTGATTCTCTGAACAAACCCTTAGAATCTAAGACAAGAGATCCACACTGTTCACCCCACAGTAATGTGCTGCTTTTACATACTTCCCTTTGGAATCCTGCTATGTCAGCGATCTCGATTCTCCCTGAGAAGACTGGAACCATGAACCAGGAATAAGATCCAGGTTCTAGCCTCCATTCTGTGACCTCTAGGCAAGTCTTTTCATCTCAACTTTCTCTTCTGTAAAATGAAGGGCGTCAGAGGAGATGAGCTCTAATGCCACTTAGAGCTCTCAAATTCTCTGAGTTCTTATTCACACACATGGTTGAAATCCTAAGAAATAAACACTATTGTTCTTATCCTGCTATCAATTGATATGAGGATGTTGACTTGTTTGGGGTATGATATGTTGGTTTCAACAAGAGAAATTGTTTTCAGTCAGTATCATAGTTTTTTCATTCACCTTGACTTTTCTGGTTCTTCTTCATTCAAGATAGGTAATATATTTTAAAAGTGCCTCCATATATTTAATATATGTATAATACAATATATATTTAATATACATATATTATATATGTAATTTATTTCAAAACTGTTCAACAATGGGGTGGAGCAGTACTAGAAATTAGGAGAGGATCTGTAGAAGTTTCCTATGGGAGACAGTGCTTCGGTTGACCTTTGAAGGAAGCCACAGACTCTGGGAATCAGGGGAAGGAAGGGATGCATGCAGGCGCAGGGGACAACCTAGAGAAAGGCTAGTTTTCCTTCTTCTTTCCATCCCCACACATAATACCTACCTCTCTGCCAAAAAAATCTCTTCTGAAAATTGCAGAAGCAAATTTCTGTTGCAAGTCGGATAGCAGAAATTGAGCGTGCATACAAGTGCTGGGGAAGGAGAGGTAGAAGTAGTCCTAATCCCTAAACTATTGAGGGACATTACGTTAATCCTGAGTCACCTTTTCTAACTCCCTGTGCTTGCCAGAGACCACATTGGAGCCTCACTTAGGAAGTCTTTCCTGTCACCTTTGGCAGTTCACCCTAGT
Source organism: Notamacropus eugenii (assembly GCF_028372415.1). Classification (NCBI taxonomy): domain Eukaryota; kingdom Metazoa; phylum Chordata; class Mammalia; order Diprotodontia; family Macropodidae; genus Notamacropus; species Notamacropus eugenii. The sequence goes on from NC_092875.1 coordinate 471,707,651, forward strand.
TCATCATTTCTGAACAAGGAACAAGGGGTAACTCAGAAAAAGGTAGTTAGATGGTGCAGTGGTTAGAGTACCATAACTGGAGTCAGGAAGATTCCTCTTCCTGAGTTCAAATCTGGCTTCAGACCCTTATTAATTATGTGATCCTGAGCAAGTCACTTTACTCTGTTTGCCTCAGTTTCCTCTCTGTAAAATGGCTGGTGAAGGAAATGGCAAGCTTCTCTAGCATTTTTGCCATGAAAGTTCCAAATGGGTCACAAAGAGTCAGACAAGATAGAAAAAATGACTAAACAACAACCTACTATTACTTTCCCAGATCCTATCTTTGAACAGTAGGGATTAGCTAGATTTTGATCTCAAAGAGCAGTGGGGTCAGTATTTTCAAGAACATTTGACAATCTGCCTTCATTATTGGGCAGAGATAAGACTCTGGTTGGTACGTTGGCCACCAGAGCTACACTAAATCCTCCCCAGGTAACCATATTATGTCCCTTGTTCCTGGCTCTGGTCACATCTTAGTCACTGCCACCATACACAATCCTTGTCCCTGAGTCACACTTACTCAGATCATTCCATGGAAATTGACCATTCCCAACACTATCCAGTAAAAGGGGAAGGGGGAAGAAGGAGGCAGAGAATGGACAAACAGAATTTGTGTCAGAATTATGTGGGATGACTGTTCCTGAGGGCACTGATACTTCCCCAAGTCTTGCATTCAATACATAAGACCTTAGAGTAACTCTCTAAGATTGATGTCAAGTATTCATTTTTGGCAGTGACCCCAGGAGAAGGGTAGTTTACATTTTCCTGCAGAGTTCCCACCAAATCAGGTTCTTGCTGTTACTCAGACACAATCTATCCTGACTGTATCATTTACAGGTATGCTTACTGTTGGCTGCTGAAACCCCAGATGAAAAGTATAAAAATCTATAAAATGTTATGGCAAGGGGAGAGAAAGATCTACAAAAATTTAAAGGAAAAGAAATTCAAAAAGCTAGGCATGGGAAATTGACAAGGAATGTTGAACTCAATGTATTTTCACTTTTCTTCAACTAGTTCTACCTCAGTGACTTAAGAGAGAACTTCCCCCTGTGGTAATCTCATCTTCTAACATACGCCAATTGATCAATCAACCAGTGTTTATTAAGTGCCTACTATGTGCCAGGTTTTGTGCTAAGCACTGGGTTATAAGGAAAATTGTCACACATGCCCAATAATTCTTCTAGAAGGTGACTGGGTGGTAGGGAAATTGTAAATATTTAAGAAACCGGTTGTTCACGGACTCTCTCTTGTAGTCTTCCATTTTACCTTTTTGTTGGACCTCCTCCATGACAATGGCAAACATCTTTGGCCAGATTACTTTCAATTCAACTAATAATTTCATTTAGCAAGTATGTGCAAGACAGGGCAGGTAGTTGGTGTGGGGGATAGAGTGTTGAGGCTGGCGTCAGGAAGACTCATCTTCCAGAGTTCAAATCTGGCCTCAGATACTTACTGGCTTTGTGATTCTGGGGAAGTCACTTAATTCTGTTTGCCTCATTTTCCCCATCTGTAAAATGAGCTGGAAAAGGAAGAGGTAAGCCACTCCAGTATCTTTGCCAAGAAAACTCCAAATGGGGTCATGAAGAAGAGTCAGACATGACCGAAATGACAATAAAAATAGGACCGAAAGGAGAGGATGAGTGAAGAGGCATCAGGATTTTAAGATATAGAATAGAGGAGATGATTGTTGGGCATTGGTAAGCAAAGAGTAATTGAATGAGGTTATCTACCTCTTTCCAAGAATCTTGTGTGATTTTGACATATGTGTGAAAGATCCCTGGTTAGAAGGAAGCTTTAAAGGGAATTGTGACTTAATAGTTAGAGAACCTGACTTTGGAGCCAGATAACCTGGGTTCAAATTCCACTCTGCCATACACTGACAACAAAGTTTCATGATGTGGTGTGGTGGAAAGTCTCAAAGAATTCAGAGTCAGACCACTTCTAATCCAAGCATAGGCATTTATGGAAATTTTTGAGCCTCTCATGAAGTGGACTAAGTTCCAAGAGGAACCAGCAACTTTAGAGAGAGCAAGATGGATTTTTATAGGGTAACAATGTAATTACACAACAGAAATTTACATAGAATATAGGAATATGATTAATATTTAAAAGGCAGACGGAGTTTGTTAAGGGATTAGGTAATGGAGGAAGAGTCCCAACAATGGTTTGGTGGTTAAACATACTGGCCATGCCATCCTCCAATTGGCTAGCTTCTGTAGTCCTGTCTGGTCAAGATAGATAGGTAGGTATTGTGATCCTGTCTTGGGCTAGATGGATGATATGATTGTGGTTGACTGTGGGAATGAGTCTGGGGGTCGTGGCTGAGTAGAGGCAGTGGTTGGGTTCCCATGCCTGCTGTTTCTGTGAAAACTATGAGTTTCAGGGACACTCCTATTGTACTAGTGAGCAGTGGGGAATATACGAAGTTAGGACATTGGCAGGGGCATTGGTAGCTACAGGGGGCCTGTAATAAAGTTAGACTTTAGGGGCTGAGGCAGCTGTATTAGGACTCCATCACGTATGAAGCACAGACCACGAAAAAAAGGTTTGTACTTGAAACTGCTGATTTCTATTATGTACATACAGCTTGCTTTTTCTTTTAAGAAAATAATTAATTCAGCATGTAACTTTCAAAGCTATCCTGTTTGTCTGGGTTTCCTTCCTCAATTCTACATTTTTAATATGAATTTAGACTTACCACCTTGTCTCCTTTTTTCCCTTCTGTACTTCAGACCTCACGTGTTATCTTGCCAGAGACTTTCTTTTTTATTTTTACTTTTTTAAAAATTCAATTTTATTTTATTTTCAGTTTCAAATTCCAGCTCTCTAGACCCTCCTTCTTCCTTGTTCCGTCTCAAATCTTTCCCAGATTTTTGAATCCTGACAGTAGTCCTAATTCTGAAAAATTAATTGATCTTTTTTCCCCACTGTGGATCACAAGGATTTGGCTGAGCAAGGTGTTCTGGGCTGTGTGGCCCTCTGTTCATCAGCTCCCCAGCTCACTGTTTCTCCAAATAGGAACTGTTGTCATTTCCAGACAAGCCAGGTTTAAGCTCATGTGCCAGTGGGGAAGGGACAAAGAGGGAGAATTAGCCTTTCATCAGCAGTTGGAACGTTTTAGTCCTATTTGAAACAAATCTGAGTGGACTTGTCAAAGTTTTAGCTGTGGTTTTTGACTAGATTTCAAGGGAAGAAGTTGTCAGACATATGCTTTCAATATGAATGGTTTTTATATTTGGAATCTTTCCTGTCTGATTTCCTCTACTTTCACATAGTGTAGCTAAAGAGTCCTTAATAAAAACCTTTATTGATATCCTACCCTGGTTAGGACAGCCTGTGGATTGTCACAATGCATAAAATAAGAGAAATGAGCTATAATGAAGAGAACGTGAGTCTTAAGGCCAGGGTCTGAATCGACTCTGTATATATCTTACATTTCGTTGTTGTGTTGTTCAGTCATTTCAGTCATGTCTAACTCTTCATGGCACCATTTGGGGTTTTCTTGGCAAAGATACTAAAGTGGTTTGCCATGTCCTACACCAGCTCAATTTACAGATGAGGAAACTGAGGCAAATAGGGTTAAGTGACTTGGCCAGGGTCACATGGATAGTAAGTGTCTGAGGTCAAATTTGAACTCAGGTCTTCCTGACTCCTGACTCAGGTCTTCGCCCTGTTCTCTGTCCACTGAGCCACCTAGCAGCTCTGTCTATCTTGTATATGCATAATGAGAATGTATACTCGTAGGGTAAGGAGTAGTTTTTAAACTTTTCTTGGTATTCTCAGCCTTTAACACAGTGCCAAGGCACATGGGAAGTGCTTTATGAATACTTGTCAACTGACTATCCAACCCTTCTGAGGCTAGAGGTTCAGCTATTCCCAAGGGGACTTGGCGTATGAACAAGAGGCCCTATCTTCTTTTGGTCCATCACTTGTTTTATGGTACAGCACACCAGAGAGGGAAACATCTGGAACAGAAGAGAAAAGAGAAGTGTCTGGCCCATGATGCTCCACAGCACCTCCCAGCACATCTGCTCTTGGTCACCTTAGGAAAATGGGCCAACAAGGACAGAGTAAGTACCATTGGAGCTCAGCTTCCAGCTGTGTGATGTGGAGGGGGGGGGAGGGAGTAATGGGGGGGGGGGGGGAGAGAGTAGGAGACATTCACTGGTGAGTGGGCACTCATTACTATGGCTTGGTCCTGGGTTTGGAGCTATGTACTTCTCCAGCTGTCCTTAAAAAAGAACACGTGGGACTCACTACACCCACCTTTACGAGGCAAATATTGCTTTACAATCCTCAACCCGGGCAAGGAATTCCTATGAACTGTAAATTAGCAAATTGCTTTTTAATCCACCATAAAAGATCACTGAAAAGTCCTTTTAAAAATCAAAGGTCTGCTAATTCATTCGTGAATGCATTTACCCAGGGCTGCTCCAGGCAAGACAAACATTAAAGACTGCACAATTACCATTTAAAACATGTTCTTTAAGGAATCAGATAAGCTTAATTACAATATTAAATACAGACACATGATATTCTGAGGAGACACTGGTCTCCCCGGCAGCCTTTTTATTTTTTTAAATAAAATGTCATTTGCTGCATTATTTCTACTCATCCCTATTTCTGATCGACCGTGATAAAGAAAATAAAGACAACTTTACATTTACGTAGCACTTAATTCCAAGGCAAAGAACATAGATGGGAAATTAGAAAAGGTTGATAGCAATAAAATTATTATTTTCATCAAGAAACTCAGTGTATTGAAAGGAAAGTAACAAAACAAATGATTCCAATAACAATCTAGAAGTTAGGAAGCTTGGAATTTGTGGAATTTGAGATGCACAAGGAAATTTGCTGATCACGCTCCATACCCTTTTGTGCAAATGGGGAAAATGAAGGCTGGGAAGACTAAGTGATTTCCTGAAGGTCATACAGTAACAAGACAAGATGAGAAGCTAAGTGATTCTACTTCCAATCTAATGCCCTTTCCAACATACTATGCTGTTGAACGCAACTGATTCAGATTTAGAATTTACAGATCCAGTAAAAGTAAATGTGTTTGGAAAATGTAAAATAACTATGCAAATTGATGGTAAGTAACATTGAACACCCACCACATGTCCAGAGCAGTGCCAAGCACTCTGGTTCCTACCCTCAAAGAACTTACAGTCTTACTTGCCAAATAAGATCCACACAATCATGCATATGCACAAACACGCACAGAACAATATACGGTAAAGTACCAATATGCATGGCAAAGGCAAGTGTTACCAGGGGTGAGAGTAAAGATAGAGTCGTGTGGGAAGACTTCATGGAGCATGGGGGAGTTCAGCCTAGAAAAACAGAAGGCAGACAGGCTTTCTGGATCTCTTCCAAGCTTTGCCACTAATTAGCTTTATCTCCATGGGCCTCAGTTTCTGATCTCGCATAACAGAGATATGAAGGTATGTTGTGAACATTAATGTATGTGTAGTCTCAAAGTCAATACCATATCTTGAGATTATGGATGTTCCATTTACCTAAATTTTTCTTTGTGGCCACCACTAGAGTCAAGTCAGGGTGAGAAGACCCTAGGACAATCCCTATCTAAAAATACTCTTTCTTTCTCCACAATTCTCCTTCCCAGTGGGACTGGATTTAAAATTAGTTATCCCTTCCATGTTGTAACTTTTCCCTTTGTGACTTCAGTGGGTCATTAATTTAAGTGGGTCTTAATTTAGGAAATTAAATGGGAATTTGGGGGAGTTTGTAGAAGCCACAGATAACACATGAAGGCCAGCAGATGACACAGAAAAAAGTCTAGAAACTCAGCAATGCATAAGATACAAGTATAGTATTGTGCAGTATCAACATATCTTGTATTTTAATACCATAATAATTCAGATTTCTTTCTCTAGTACAAAGAGAGAACCAAAAAATTTTATGTGGATTTTCCAGATCAAGAGGGCATCACCCCCCTAATCTCTCCCCTAGTGTGCCCTGCAATGTGGAAGGGATAACTGTGCTCTAAGGCAGATCTGAGGATGTGGGTAGCCAGGGGATGCAGTAGATTAAAGCACAAAACCTGAGTTCAAATCAGACCTCACTTACTGACTATGGCACACTGGACAAGTCATTTCATCTCTTCCAGCCTTAATTTTCTCATCTGTAAAATGGGGATAATAGAAAACCTCACCTTCCAGGGCTGTTGTGAGGATCAAATGAGGTAATGATTGTAAAGCACTCAGCACAGTGCTTGGCACACAGTGTGTGCTCTCTAAATGTTAGCTACCACTATTATTATGGGACTGGAAGTACTGAGGAAACCCTGGGCCACCCCTAAATCCACAGAGTGACGGTTACCTCATCTACTGGGGTGGATGCTCTTTACTTGTCTAAATTCCTACACCATCAGATTCCCAGACAAGGGAGAATCATGATCACGCAGTCTATTAGAACTTTGCCTTTGATTTCCCTGAAAAGGAAAAAATGACTGGATGAATTCCTGAATAACAAAAATGATTGTTCAAAAAAAATGCAGTTTAACAAACACCATCACAAATATGTCCTCAGAGCTGTTCACTGGCATTTGCCCAAAGACAAACCTCCCTTTCTTCAAGATTTATTTGTCAGGAAATGAAGATGCCTGGAATGAGTTATTTCAAAAGGAAACATTTCAGGATTCTGGGAATAGATGATGTTTCCTTTCAATCTGCTGTCATTCTCCTCCTTTCCTAAGATACTGTCCTCATCATGCTAAGTTTAACTCAGTTTGACAGTGACTGCATCAGTATGTAGGTCTCATCCCCCTTTTTGGTTAAAGTCTGTAAAATGAGGCTCCATGGCGGCTATTTCACACTCATCAAACACTGACTTTAAATTAGGACTCAGAAATTGCAAAGAGAAGGCACTCAGCCAAAAGAGCCTCAGGTAGACTTTCCAAGCTCTGCCCCTCTGTGACCTGGGTCCTCTTCCCTTTCGGGGCTTCTCGGTCTCCCTAATTCCTATGATCTAGCCACAGCACCCTCCTGGCTGTTCCTCGCACAAGACATTCCCTCTCCCAGTTCTGGACATTTTCACTGGCTGTCCCCGATCCCAGGAATGCTCTCTCCTCATCTCCTCCTCCTGGCTTCTTAGCTAAAGTCCTGTCTTCTGTAAAAAGTCTTTGCCTAAATCCTTCTTCATCTAATTCTGTCCCTCTGAGATTATCTCTGATTTACCCAGTATTATAGCTTCTTTGTACGTAGTTGTCTGAATGTCGTTTCCCCTATGAGATTGCAACTTCCTTGGGAAAAGAAATTGTCTTTTGCCCTTTTTGTGACATCCTCAGCACTTAGAACATTGCCTGGTATATAACAAGTGCTTCATGAATACTGTTGACTGACTCATTGACTTCTCATGCATGATACCAGGGCCCCAACCCACCTCTTCTTCATAATAACAGAGGACCAGAGCTATCTATCGTAAAATTCTGGGCAGCATAATCCCTACTTTCTTTTCCTCTTCATTTCCATTTTGGGATGTTTCTGAATAGGCTCCTTCTTCACAGCAATGTCTAAATCCCCACTAGGTTAAGATGCCAGCTTCCCAAGTGCTCAAAACCCTGGACTCAGCAATAAGGATGTCATCGGAACACTTGAGATTACATCATCTCCTTCTGCCAATGTTAATACCACTATGGTAACCATCAACAGCGATACACTTTATTATTTCCATATAAATATTGAACAAATGTGACAGCCTTGTCAAACTCCTTTCCTAGTGTCCAACCACTCTGTTATACCTTCTGCAGTTGTGAAAACTCTTTTCTGGTCATAATAGAGATAGCGCTTCCTGACCTCCTGAGCTGGAATTTACTTTGGCAACATCCCAGGCCATATAAACAGTAATAGTTCAAAAAACAGTATTACATACAAATAGGTATATGTGTGTGTGTGTGTCTATATATACACACATATATATGTATGTGTGTATATACACTCACGTATGGGTGTGTGTACACCATTTTATTATTATAAAGTGTTTTACACTCTTTAATTTATATACAGCTTCCAAAACTCATTATTTTACTTGACTCTTCACAAGTCTGCGAAGTAAATAAAGCAGTTTATTTATTCCTGCTTTACAAATTAGGAAACTGAGACCCAGAGGAGTTAGGAGATAGCAGGCTAGGAGGATATAGGACAGCAGTTCTCAAGCTTTGGGGTCTCAGGATCCCTTCCTACATGTATGGATTTTATCTAGCAATATTAACCATATTAAAAATCAAAACATCTTAGTATTATTATAAAAATAGGTAAAGTGACTTTCCCAAAGTCACACAGCTAATAAGTATCTGAGGTCAGATTTGAACTCAGGTTTTTTTGACTCATGGCAGCTAGGTGGATAGAGAGCCAGATATGAAGTCAGGAAGATCATCTTCCTGACTTCAAATCTGACTAGCTGTGTATCCCTAGGTAAATCACTTAACCCTGTTTGCCTTAGTTCCTCATTTAAAATGAGCTAGAGAAGGAAATGGCAGACCACTCCAGTATTTCTGCCAAGAAAACCCCAGATGGGATCAGGGAGACTTGGACATGACAGAAATGACTCAACAAAAAAATTTTTACCAAGAAAACCCCAAATGGGGTCACAACTAAAAGCAACTCCACAACAACCTCTTGACTCAGCTCTCTATCCACTATACTTGGCACATAGTAGGCACTTGATAACTACTTGTTGACTTGACTTCATAATGAAATCCTTTCACAAACAAGTGCTCCAACAGTATATCCCCAGTATGGTCAGACAGTTGGAAGCTCTGTCTGTTGTTCTTTATTTCTCTGTTTATATTTTTCTGTGTTGGTATATGTGCTTCATTAAAGTGATTTTTGACCCCTCAAAAGCTGCTTTCCTTTAAAATGTAAAAACAGGTCTTAGCCCACAGGACATACAAAAATAGGTGGCTGCTCCTCAGATGGTGGTCACCCGGCCAAGTGAGTATCAGAGATGAGCTGTCTTCCTGTTACCTCTCCCAGAAAGGTCAGTGGTCCGTAGCTCACTCAGATAAAGAATCCGATCAGGGAAGAGCAGAAATTCTCTGTCTCATGGAAAAAATGAGCCAGTACAGTCAGTTCCACTATAATGCTTATTTCAAAAACACAAATTTCTTTTAGTGTGATGAATATGTTAGGGAATAATTTAGCAGGACTCGACTTTCACATTTTTTTTATGCACAATTTTGTCTATGAGAAAGAACAAGAACAAATAAAACTGCATTATTTCATACTAGCTCACAAAGTTGATTCTTTCAAAGCAACTTCAAGATCTTTTCAAACTTCAGGTATTTTTCAAGAAAGAACATCATATTTATTGTGCATATCTTCTGGTGTAGTCAGAATTGGGGACAGAGGTGGACTGGTCTGTACCCATATGTTCCACCTCCTCAAATTTCAGTTGCGGCATAAGGCCCTCCCACCAGTAGCTCTCACCTCAAGAATGCTATTTATTGCAGTATTTATTTATTTATTAGCCACTTCATATGTATAAAAACATGCTACCGTTTTTATTAGGTTCGTTTCCTTTTTTTTAAATATGGCTTGGACCAAATTTGAGCACTGTGTCCCTAACTCATCTTTTCCATAAGTAAGTCCTGTAGTTTTTATTGCATGGTTTTGCACAGAGCAGTGATTTTTAGGAATGTATATGTGTTTTTATAGAAGAACTGGCTGTGGCATTTAAATAAGGTGTTATGAATTTAAGCATAAGTTAAATACTTTAATGATGATTTATTTGTCACTATTGAGGGATATTTAATCTATAAGTATATTAATAACACACAATATGTCCACAGGAAAGAATTTAACTGAAACTATTTTTCTCAACAAAATGCTATTCAAAAAATTTGTTGCATCTCTGTTTAACAAACATCACCCAGAAACAGTGCATCAGGACCAAATTCACCCCGCCATTTATCCTCCCTGTAACATTAAAGCCAAGCTTCTTTTGCATTCTAAGTTTAACAAATTCCGCCTCTAGCTCCATCGTTCATTTTCTCCACTATGACTTTCTGCTAAAGTCTGAGACGTGGAACTGAGGAGAGTGAGCCTGCAGCCCCAGAGCAGGACAGAACAGATCTGATCTCTAAGATCAACCTAGCTGGTCAGTCCTTAGCAACAAGTGATACTAGGAAAAGCAGGAGCTAAGTTGATGAGGCTGGAAAATATTGATAATTCAGAAAAGGAGACACCAAGGCAGGATTTGGGGCCAGAAAGCAAGGAAGTTCTTACCTTTTCAAAAATTATCTTTGCCCTTTGCTACCATCTTCATTTATTGGTGAGAAAAATCAGTCCTCTTCTCTCCATTTGAAGAAACATGGCAGAAGTTGGCATCTGAGGTCAGATTTGAACTCTACTTAAATTCTCTACTTTAAAAGATGATATTCCTAATTTTCAAAGCTCTGAAGAAGTCAAATTACTCAATCTCAGCAGCAGCTGCCTCCAAGGAAAAACAGAATCAAATCATGATTCAAACTGACTGTATTTCTGGAATTTCAAAATGTATGGCCAGGAATGTCAAGGGGACCAATGGGTTTGGTTGTTTCTTTCGAGGTCATTTGCACTTTAAAAAATCTCTACAGCATATGTTTTGTGAGAATGAAGGAAGTTTTGTTTTGTTCATTTAAAAAAAATCTATTTTTTCTTTCTCTCACGTCCCTTCACTGAAAAAAAAGGAAAAAACAAAATTCTCATAGCAAATGCGCATACTCAAGCAAAACTAATACTCACATTTTGTCCATGTCCAAAAATTATAGACCTCAGTCTACACACTAAGTCCATCACCTCTCTATCTGGAGGTTAGTAGTATATTTCATCATGGATCCTTAGTAATTATGGTTGTATACCATTAATTCTAAACATTTAAATCCTTCTAGGCAATATGAGTCTATAGCATTCAAAACTCACAAAGAATGAGATATTCAAATTCCCTAGAAAGAATCAACTGGAGGGCTCTGGACTTTTCCCCACTAGACAAGACAGAATATTAGAAATAAGACATAAAGACATCTTTCTCCACTCTCACCATGACCTTGTTGTGTAACTCATGACATACCACTTAATCTCTTAATGCCTTTCTACCTCTATTTCTAGCATGCAGATGATACTTTCCATATATATATATATATATATATATATATATATATATATATATATATATATATATATATATATATATATATATATATATATATATATATATATATATATATCTTTCCAACAAGGATGTCATAAGGATTCAAGAGATATTGACTTGCAAAGTAGCTTGATGCACCCATAGATGCAAAATGTTATGTCTATAATGCATGATGCTAGACTTTGTTAAAAACCTACTGTAAGCACCAGTATCATAGGTAGTATGAAATGGATGGACCACATGTGGGAATATAATAAAAGGGATCAAGAATATTCTGGGTCAAGAATGGGGATATAGACGTGGCTACTGAGAAGGGAGAGCTATGGGCATATGCATGAGAGTTGCCTAGGTATCTCTGATTAGAATAAAAGTCAAAGTATACATCATTTCCATGTTTCAGCATATCTGGAGGTCAAACAGGAGACTGAACCACCTTCAGCAGTAGCACAGCTCCCCAATCCAGTCTCACCCAAATGACTCAGAGAATTACTATTTTCCCTCCTTTCCTTTTCCTGCTTTTAAAGAAAGACCAAAACCTTCATGCAATGCCCCCACTCCACCTTTATTTATACTTCCAACAGAGCCAAGTAGGAGGTCAGTTTTAAGAATCTAAAACTAGCTTTAAATATTTAAAATATCAAAAAAGCCAAGGAGATTAGCTATCTAAATCATCCTGAAGTTGTCTTTAAAAATCAGCATTCCACTGGGGTCCAAACACTTTCTACATAGCCTCATACTCTGCAAAGTGGACAACTTCTCTCCTTCCCACCCCCCATTTTCTGCTTTTGCTTTTTAGCTAGGTTTTTTTTTTTCTTCTAGTGGTAAAATGTGATATAAACTTCCTTAATTCTCACTTCAATGTTTGCAGCTTAGGATTCCATTAATAGACCCCTCTCCCCCTCGGCTGTGCGCTGCCCTAGTTTGCAGTCAGTTCATTCTGCACTGATGTATATTTCATTGCCCAAGGCTTAATTTTGATTTATTGTCCATCCATAAATTAGAAAAATATGCTCTGGAATTCCATCCCGCTGAAAAGCTGTGCCTGATGTCAGGGGACTGGGTGATATTTAAGATGTCAGAAATACATATTGGATTAGTGTGCTTTGTTTCCCCACAACAGCAGGTGTTTAATCATAGCTGATGGCTGAAGTTAAATGCATTAGGACAGCATCAGCCAAGAAGATGGAGTTTTTCTAAACCGTACAAACTCCAGGATAAATAACTCAAAACTAATTGCGTGTCCACATCTTAGATACATTTTTATTTACTTAACACATTAAACAATGAAAATAGCCCCTGGCACTTAGGTTCCCATTTAAGAGCCTGTGCAAATATTTTATGTTAGTGAATTGTGGGCTGTTTAAATATAATTACTGTTTCCCTTACTGGTCCTCTGGCAGCTTCGGATAAAATATTTCTAAAAGCAAGAAAGAATGAGAGGTGAAATCATTCTGTAACAGAGTAAAGAAATTCTGTGGAATGTTGTCGGTTTTTTAATTTTTTAAGAAAACCAGAATCTGAACCAATAAAATTTAAATCCCTATTTGCTAATCCAAAGCATTTCCCTTCTTCTTTCTTGACTATTGAGATTCTCCTTGCTTCTCTGTTTATGTTAATTAGAGTTCTATGTGTATAGAAAAATGATCAGGTCTGGTCTTCAGCAATTTAGCTGGAGGCCGGAGAGAAGACGCTTAGGAGAGCAAACATTTTCAAGGTGCAACCGGTGACCTGTAACGAGCCAGAGAGATTCATGGCCAGAATGGTATATTTTGACACAACCGTGATTTGATTAAAAGAGAAAGTAATGGATTTAAACAGTCGCTATGAGGATGTAGCCAGACTTTGTTAGCTTTTTGCAAATTACTTAACAGGCCAGTGATGGGACTGGAGATAAGACTGGTTACATATAAAGAAAAGCAAGCTAAAAGGGAAATTATGGTAGTGAGATACTAACGTTGGGGAGTGCCTGTTCTATTCTAGTTCTAACATGTTTCCTTCAAGATGGCAGCATAAGGTAGCACTGAACACGTCCATCACAATTATATTAGAATGGAGTTTTGTTTTTCTTGAATTTGAAGAATAAACAGACAACTTATCATAAACTCAGTTCAAGTGACCTAATCTCATGAAAGAAATGATCAGCTAAATAAGGTAAACTGAGTCATAATTCCAAATGACTAGCCAGAAATATGGAAAAGTTTATTCACCACACTCTACTGTTCATCCCCAAAAAGGAGCAAGTTCATTCACCAAGATTCACCAGAGCATCTGTTCTATTTCTCATATAGTATATCTTTCTTTACATCAGACAGAAAGAGGAAAGTCCCAGAAAAGGCTTCTTTTCCTGTGGTAGGCATAGTTAGGGCAACAACAAAAACGTTAATTATATTTGGAATCTATAAAGCATTTTAATATGTACAAAGCACAGTGTTAACCCTTTGGTTCCTTGGGAGAAAGGTCTCATCCTGAATAAAAGTCAGATAGCATTATCACAGAATGAATAACATGAGGAATGTGTGGTTATTTAAGAGAGGCACATCTTCTATTACTGTCATCACCTAGAAGACTGCTTGGTGCTCACACACAAAAAACACAGTATTCAAATTCCTTGGAAGTAGAAGGTTAAAAGAAATTATAGCCCTGTAGAAAGATAAATGGAGAGAGAGACAGAGACAGAGAGACAGAGACAGATAGCTATGCACACATACACATATGTACACAACCTGATAAGGTGTGTATGTGTATGCATATGTGTGTATATATCCTGACGATGCATACTCAGACATCTCAGGATTTTAGGCAACAAAACTCATAGCAAATTAAGTTAATTTATCTTTTATTATGCTATCATATAGGAATAGGAAATTAGCCATGAGACTTGTGATTAGCCATGAGACATTGATCTAAGGAACTCCCAAATGAGGAAACCCTCTCTACCAGTGAAGGTTGTCACCTTCTCTACTGCTCACAGTCTTAGAGAATTGACTAGAGCACAAAAAGGTTAAATGACATGTCCAGAGTCAGACAGTCCAGATGCATAAATTAAATCTTATTTTAAAATAAAATTTCCTGTAATTCAATATTCAGTTCAAAAAATTTCACATACTGATAATCTTTTCCAGTTGTCAGCCAAAAGCACAGCAAATACTTTAACATGTTACATGTCCTATCATTAGAAAATAATAGTGGTAGGCAATCAAGAGTCACAAACTAAACCTTCTCTTATTTTTTCCAGTTTAAAGGAAGAGGGGCAGAGTCTAGTTCAAATCAGGAATCTTCCCCTCTGCAACCACCGAATACATAGCACATACTGACCAATAGTACAGCCCAACTCTAAAAGAGACAGTGAAGTCTGAGGGGAAAGGTGCAATGTTTGCTGTGGAGAAAACATGAAAAAACTCTTCCCGTGGCATTTTCTACAGATGAGGCACAAAATGGAGCAGAGGGAAAATCTCCACTATTGTAGGGAAACAATGAAGAGAAACCAAAAAAATAAGTGCTGGTGATTTGATTCTAGGACTAACAAAGTTTGAGGACATCCATCCTACAACCAATTACTTACTTATTTATGTAAATAAATATAGTATAGTATCACTTAGTAAAAAAAAAAAAAATTCCATCTAGGACCAAGGATTAAGAATCTGAATTTTGTTGCCAGATTTGTTGTTGGTTCACTAACTGGGTTCCTGTGGGGCTAATTCTTCAGTTTAGTTCATTAGATAATGAGACCATTAATAATGTTACCTGAAAAGTACTTTAAGGTCAGTATATGAAAGCTCTTATTGTATACATACACTATGTCATTTTTACTATATGGGAAAACATGTCTGATATTTTATTGTTATGACCAGAGCAAAGAACATCACGGACAAATGATCAGTTTTCCACTCTCATATTCCAGTCAAACATGACTACAAATGGAGATGGAAAACCAATGGGAAAAGAGGCCTCTATCAAATGCATTCATTAAGCCATGGAATTACATAGGGAACCAAGGAACCATGGCTTCTGCAACTGGGAAAACAGCTTTTTAGACCTGTCCTTTTCAACATATGGTGACTTGAACTTTGACTCTGACTTGGCAGTCTAGAAATTATCTGGGCACATATTGATGCAAATTATATTAATGAAGATCTACTTTGATATGTGAAAATGAGAAAATATAAAGGCTTTAAAGGGACATGATTTACAAGAATGTTTATTCAATCTCTGATAGGGCAAACTAAAAAACGTTTGTCTTTGCTTTAAAAGAAAAATGCTTAAATAATTGTGTTTCCCTGTTGCTTCTATGACTTCCAGTAGGGAATGAGTTAACTATCACACTGCAAAGGCAATCCCTATACCTGTGCATTTCTATTTTAAGTCTCATTCTAAACCTATACATCTTTAATAGCTAGCATATTACATGGAGTTTTCAGGCTTACAAAAACACTTTACTTACATTAACTCTTTTGGTTCTTGCAACAACCTCCTGAGATAGGTGCTACTATTTTTCCTACCTTGGAGACAGGATAACTGAGGTCCAGAGATGTTAAGTGACTTGAACAGGGTCACAAAGCTAGTAGTGTTCAAAGCAGGATTTGAACTCCGGTCTTCAGGATTCCAAGCTCTGTGAGCCACCTAACTGCTTTGTTTACCAGGGTACTAAGTTGACACAATAAAAATGAGTGGAAATGAGTTGCTTCAAATTTTGAAAGAACCTAGAGTAGAACCCAGGATGAATTTCTGGTGCCAAGTCTTCAATTCTGATCTATAAGTAATAGTCCTTTCCATGTTTAACTCTTGAAGACACTTCAGCAGAAGGAATGAATACAAAAACAAGAAACATGAAGCTGAGGTAGGGTGGGGAAGGGTTAGTTATGAGGGAAGGAGAAAGAGCGTAGTAGAGAAAATGCTATGGAGAGGAAAGCGGATGAAGAAATATCCTCATAGAAACAGACCTTATAGGTGTATTCCTACTGAGCAAAATCAGTGAAACACAAAGGCTCACCAAGGGCTCTCCAGGGTTAGAGCTATGTGCCCCTTTCCTTGAAGGGGGTAAGACGGAGATCAGCCCACATTTTTTATCATGGTCATAGACTTTATTTTTCTGTGAGATATATAATTAAATGATAAATGATATTGTGGTCTGCAACATTTCCATTGGCCCTGGTAATAAATCATCAGGACATTGAAATGTCCTGGGTTTCCTGACTACCCAAGCTCACAGCCTATCTTTTTGTATGGACAAAACAATTGAACACAGAGACTCATCCTGGTAAGATCAAGGGTTTCTGATCCTCTGCCTTTGCTGGAAAGGATCAGCAGTTCCCAATAAGACCATGAAGCAGGATTACCTTCAGCAAAGGCAGTAGGATGGGGTGTGGTGTTCTCTCCTATATAACCAGGCTGACTTGGTGGTGCCAGGGAGATAAGGAAGCCATAGATTCTCAAGAAAATCTAGTGGCCAGTAGCAACTCCTTAACTAATAGAATGTATTTATACCACTCACTGAAGGATTAACTACTAAAGAAAAGTTATCAGTTCCATGGGAAACAAGGGCTTAGCTCATTACTTGAAACCCCCAAAGACAACCCCAATGACTCATTTTCACCCCTGAAGCTAACACAGTGTAGCACCACATAGAATCAGATACCTGGGTTCAAATCTTGACTTTATTACCAGCCTGAAATGATTTCCATTGTCTATTTCAACTCTTATATTCCAGGTGGTTAAGATCATAAAATAGAAAAAGACAAGAAAAAGCTTTGATTTTGTGTAAAGTAACTTGGGGGTGGGCAGAAAAGTCAAATTGCATACTTTGATTTCTGGACCTTTCAACAACCTAAGGCAGAATTATCTGCTCTGGCTTTGCTGCCCTGATTATAAAGCAAAAATGGCCCAAGGAGCCAGGTTCCACTGCCACAGTTTCTCTCTGGGTTAGGAAGGACACCTAAAAAGGACAATTAATTAAATCATTAGTTCAGAATAAAACTTAAATGCGATTAGACTTGTCCATTACTACACTTCCCTGCATTTCAGCTTCATGAAATCTCAAAGCCTGCCTCTTACCTGCATGTTCCCAATTATGACTTTTGCACAAGAAGTACGTTAAAAGACCTTATCAAGGACACATGTATCCAGGAAAAAAAAGAGTGGGGAAGGGTAGAGGCAACTTTGGAACAAGAGTAAGGGAGAAGAAATATATACCTACACATCCTAAATACGGCACTGGTGCTCATGAAATATTACAAGACCCCAAGGAAGGAAGGCTTATAGCACATGAAGCAATTCTCCCATGCAAGACTATGGAAGAATGTGGACAATATAGGATGTAAATGTATAGTGTGGGTTGAGATCTGCATCCGTGGAGGAAGCGGTCAAACTGAGGAAATCATGGCCACATTCAAAAATCTCCTCCAAAAACTGAATATACAGGAGGACTTAGTTGATGGATCTGCTTAATTTTACTGAATTGTTTCCTCACCCTGACTACCCACAGGCGCGCATGCACACACACACACACACACACACACACACACACACACACACACACACACACAGACACGCCCCTTTCTTTTGTTGGTCTGTTATAAGAGATGACTCTTTGCGCAGAAGGAAAATGGAGGGATATATTAGAAAATAAAAGAGATAAAAAAATAAGAGATAGTAATAAAAATTTAAGAAAAGAAAAATCTCCTCATGGCCTAGTCTGGTGCTCTGTGCAAAGCAAGATCTTAAATAGTGTTGATTGAAGCTAAAATTTTAGATTTTAAATTTTTCAAAAACTCCAATTCTCTCAGAGGACTTTTGTCATGTTGGTAGTCTCTGGGGTTTGGGCATGAGATCCTTCAAGCTGCTCCCCAGTTATATCTTATTCATATTTATTTATTTTTAGGCCCCTTCCACGTCCTTTTCAATCTGATCCTCCTTAGGATAGAAGCTCCTGAAAGGTATGGCATTGTCCAGAACTTTGTTCTGTATGGCACTTAAGAATCTAATGTAGAGGTTACAGGCTAACAGACCTAAATAACCAGGTGATCCTCATAAGGAAAAGGCATTTTGGTTTGAGTTTTTTGTTGATTTTTTTAATGTATAGAAAACAAACTTTTATTTATTAGTCAAATCCCTTAAATGCTTTCACTGGGAGTCTCATGTCACTAGGCTAAGAGAATATTTGTGCATAGAGAATAGTTGTGCATAATTCAGATCAGACATACTTAGAATATACCTGTCATATAAAAGGCTAACACAAGGGAAATACAAAGGAGATCTTATTTTGCTTTTATTTTATAGTCCATTCATTCCTTTTGGGCTCTATACACAAATTAAAATGCATTGTGATACAGCAGGGTTATTTCATATAAATGAAAGTGTGCATATTTTTCATTATCTTGGAAAAATATAATCCAAAGGGAAACAATGTTGATGAAGAGAAAAAGAGGACATTATTTAAATAAACCCACCTGAGTGCACAAAGAACTCATTAATCAACTTAAATTTTAATCAATCAAAACATACTTACTAAGGACCTACTATGTGTCAGGCACTGTGCTTGTGCAAAAGTATGTACAAGTCAAGCTATCTACAGGATAAGTAATAGAGGGAAGGCGTTAGAATCAAGACGGGTTGGGAAAGGATTCTTGTAGAAGATGGTGCTTGAACTTTGATTTGAAGAAAGAGAAAGATTCAGTGATGTGGAAGTGAATGGGGAATGCATTCCAAGTGAGTGTAAAGGCAGGGAGATAATATGAAATGTCCTTTGTGAGAAACTGAGAGAGCAATTTGACAACAGTATGGAGGATGGCCTAGAGTGAGGAAAGACTTGAGGCAGAGAGACCCATTAGGATCTTGTTTCAATAACCTAGGTGAGAAATCCTCCAAAGTGGTAATTGTGTGACTAGAAAAGGAGTCATCTGCAAGAGATGTTGTGGAGATAGAAATATCAAGACCTAGCAACTGATTTGAGGGAAAGCGAAGAGTGAGAATAATGCTAGTGCTACCAACCAAAGAGACTGGAATAATGGTGGTACCTACAACCAAAATAAGAACATTTGGAAGAGGAATGGGTTTGTAGAAAAAGAGAATAAGTTCTGTTTGGGATATGATATCAAAGTGCTGATGGGACAAACCATTGGAAATCTCCAATTGGCAGGTGGTAATTCAGGACTGAAACTTAGGAGAGAGAATAAGCCTGGATCTACAGATGGTAATTAAATCCATGACAGCTGATGAAGTCACCAAGGCAAAGTGTGTACAGAGAAAGAAGAGAGCCCAGAACAGAGTCATGGGGACCACTCATAGTTTGGGACATGTTAAGTATTATGAGCCAGCAAAGAAGAATGAGGAAGAATGCTTAGAAAGACCGAAGGAAAACTAAGGGGGGGGGAGGGGGAAGAGGGAGGAAAGAGTATCTAGGAGGAAAAGTTGGCCAACAGTGCCAAATGCAGTAGATAGGTCCAGATAAAAAAGATGCATATAGAAGATGGGAGCAAGGGCAGGATGCAACAATGAATACAAAATCACACTAAGGGCCTACAATAGTATTAGGAATGCTAAACCTCAGCATGAGATGAGGCTGGCAAAGAAAGCCAAAAACAATAAAATTGGGGTTTTTTGAGGAGTTTTGGCTGTACTGGGGAAAAGAAGGGATCCAAGAACGAATAGCGGATGTTTTGGATGGATCAGATCATAACAAAAGAGAAACAAGTTTATTTTATATTTGTTCCCATCGTCCCTGTCCAAAAGAATGGATCTCATTCTGACTAACTGCAAATACAAATAGCTTATAGGGAACTACTGTACTATTTAAGGAGGGTAGTAATAACTGAGCACCTAACTGTCCTATATGAATTAAAGCTACTTGGCCCAAATCCATTAAACCTTAATTGCTATAAGAAATGGGAGATCTGTTGTATTCAGTTATTTTAATTGGGACTGATTCTTCATGACCCCATTTGGGGTTTTCTTGGCAAAGACACTGGAGTGGTTTTCCATTTCCTTCTCCAGCTCCTTTCACAGATGAGGACACTGAGGCAAACGGTGACTTGCCCAGGGTCACATAGCCAGTAAATGTCTGAGGCCAGATTTGAACTCATCCTGACTTCAGATCCAGCACTGTGCCACCTACCTCCTGTGGGAGTTGAGTCACTATCAGAGATGTTTGAAAGATTGTGGAGAAAAAAAGAACTACAGGATTAGAAAAGCAAAAATGTCTTGATTTTTTTTTGTAAAGAGCAGTAGGGAGAGAGAATAGTCTTTAAACTATGGGATAATGAACTTGACCAACTCCTGACAAATTTCTAGAACAGATATTTTTTAAATAAAAAAAAGATATTGTGAGTAAACATCTAGAAAAGGTGGTGGCTAAAAAAGGGGGGGAGGGTTTGAGTTAGCATTGTCTCATCAAGAACAAGTCATGACAGACTAAATTTTCTTTTTTGAAAGGGTCACTAACCTGATAGATGAAGGGAAAGCAATAGATAGAGTTAGACTAGATTTACCACGGCATCTGGGGGAGAGCAGGAAAAGGGAATGAAGTAAACATTTAGTAAGAGCCTACTATGTGCTGGGCACTAGACTAAGCACTTTACAGATACTATCTCATTTCAGGTTAGGTGCTATTATGATCCCATCTTACAGTTGAGGATACTGAAGGAGACAGAGAGTAAGTGATTTGTTCAGAGCCAAACCATTAGTAAATATCTGAGACCAAATTTGAACTCAGGTCTTCCCGATTCCAGGCCCAGGACTCTATCCACTGAACCCTCTAGCTGGCATTTGATAAAGTATCTCATTCTATTCTTCTGGAAAAGACGGAGAAATGTGAGTTCATAATACAATTAGATTAATTCAAAACTAGCTGAAGTGGTCAAACACAATGAGCAACCTTTAATGCTAGATATTGATGGCAGGAGATCTCCTGTGGAATATCCCAGGGAGCTGGACCCAGAACTGTATGGTTCAACATTTTTATTAATAACTTAGATAAAGGCATAGATGACATGCTTATTGAATTTGCAGATTATACAAAGCTGGAAAGGATAGCTAACGCGCTGGGTAACACCCAAAATCCAAAGACCTGAAAAGATCTTGACAGGCTAGAATGCTGGCTGAACCAAATAATTTAATGGAGACAAATGTAAAGTCTCACACCTGAATTCAAAAACTTAACTTTACAAGCCTAAGACTAGGGAGAAATGGTTGGACAGCAGTTTATCTAAAAGAAGACCTTGGGATTTTGATGAACAGCAAATTCCATATGGGCCAACAGCAACATGGCATCCAATGTGATCTTGGGCTAGACGGTTGTTGTTGTTTTAAATTTCTGACTGATGAGCATTTATTTTCTCTCTTTCTCACCTTTTCCCTTCAATGAACAGTAAAAGAAAGAGAAAGAAAGAAAAGGAGAATCTTCATTGCAAATAACAAAACAAACTCCCACAGTGACAATGTCCAAAAATGTATGTCTCACATGATGGACTTCTCTGGCAGGAAGCAGTTAGTGTGTTGCATCTCTGGACTTCTGGAATTGTCATCAACTAGATTTACTTGTGCAAAGACTTTTAATTTTTTTTTTTCCATCAAAATGGCCCATTTAATTTCCTGTTTTCTTCTCTATCCTTGGTTTGGTCATGAACTCTTCCATTACCCCAACACCAGAAGGGGATCTCTTCCTTGATTCTTTCACTTGTTTATGATGTTACCTTTTATGTCTAAGTCGTATCCATTTGAAGTTTATGTTAGGGTATTATGTGAGATGTTGGTCTGTACTTAATTTCTGCCAGACTGCCTTTCTGTTTTCCTAGTAATTTTTGTCAGATTATCAAGTCCTTTCCCCAGTGTTTGGGATTGTCCCAAACCAATCTGTCAGAAAACGTTTCAGACGCTTTCTTCATGCTCTCTGGATATCAAATCTATTGAACTCGTCTGGACAGCTGAAATCTAAAGACAAGAAGAAAAAGTCTCTCTATCCGTGATCCCTAAAATAAGAAACACTGTTTATTGTCTCTTGCCTTTCTTCTATTTATGTTTTAGTTAAAAAAAAAAATCATTAGTCAGCCCAGCTTAGTCACACAAGGCAAACTGTGTTTAATAAATTAGCTTAATGGATTCCGCAAGTGGTTTGTGAGTGTGGTGTTTCCTCCAGTTAAGGAAAACATTTATATTCTCTTTCTCCTTCTGCTTTTCTTGGCTGTGAGGGTAACCCGGAGGGCAGTGGACAGAGGGGGAGAGAGTTTGGCAGTGAGGGAGTTTGGAGGAGGACAGCTCCTTTCCCTGGGGCCAAGAGGGAGAATCCACTTCAATCCCAGGGGAGGGGGAGGCCATAGGGGCGGCTGGTGGTGGCTGTGTTGTTGGCCTTTGTTTCTCTGTTATGATCCTTAGCAGCCCAGGGCTAAATGTACCCACCACAGCTTTCACCAAGCACAGTTCAGTTCTCCCTCCCCTCCACCCCTTCACACATTATACTCTTCCAAAGGGGCCTCTTTAACAGCTCCCCATGAAATAATAATTCATTATGTCTCTAGGAGGGGAGAAAGGGAGTGTAAGTGTCTTGATGGGATTAGAGGAAACCCCGCAGAGATGATTTAGGAGCCGTGATAATTCATTTAATAGGGGCCTGGGGTAAATTGCTAGACAGGGAAATGTAACTGAACCAGCTTAGAAAGGGCGCATAACAGACCTGTGTAGGATAACTGGCTTCATTAGCAATATTTAAGAGATTTCATTTAAGAATGAGTCATAAAATGCTGTCCTATTTTATCCACCTGGTTTGGTGGCCTTTAGCTCCGCTCTGTCTGAATATTAAATTGGAGACGGCGCTACAGCAACACATTTTGGAAACGGTTCTTTTGGCTGTTATTGGTATGGTTGGTTTAGTTTCTCGTTTGTTAACCTTTTAAAATGAATATCATTGAAAATGGGGAACTGTACAACCAGAACTTGAAAAGATTAGGGAGAATATAATGTCTTGGAAGAGGTTGTTACAAACTAGGTAAAAGATTTAAGTTTTTATTGATCAAAACACAAAAGGCATGGAGAGCTGGTGGGTAAATGGCAAATTACTCTGACAATTCCCGATTTTCATGCAGATTTCAGAAAGCCAGAGCCCAGGGATAGTCATGGAGGGGGACTGTGTCAATGACCACAGAGCTCTGAACACCAATGGGAAAAGTCAGAACCAGGTTTCAAGAAAGTTTGGCCTTTGGGGAGCACAGTCACGCATCTGACAGACTCTGCTTTGTTTCATTTGTCCAACTCAAGTCCAAACCGCCATTTTGGCAAAAATAAGGGTCCTCGGAGAAAAGCTGGGATCAGACAATTTTCTAAAACGGAACAATGAAAATGGAATGGAAATAGAAAAGACAACAGTAATGAGGGCAGTGTAAAATGTGGTCTTCCAGACCCTTCAACCAACTGTCCTTTTGCCTTTGATCAGACGGTTTTTGTTGTTTTAAATGAAATTGGAAGATGCCAAAACATCCAAGACAGGCTATCAGTATTACAATCTAAAGGCCTTCAATGGGATCATAGGAACCTTTATCTAGAGCTGGAAAAGACTTCAGAGACTGTCTAGTTCAACCCTTTTGCTTTTCCAAGAAGGAAACAACTGATTCCTTTACATTTTTCTCCCACCTGGTGACTCAACACTCTCTTCAGGGTACATTACATTTTAACCATTAAAATGTTGCATGTGGCATTTGAGATGTTGAACCACATATGTCTGCATACCCTAGGTGCTTTCCCTTTAAAAAGAATATAAAGATTTTATATATATATATATATATATATATATATATACACATACACATATATTGGGGCATCTAGGTGGTGCAGTGGATAGAGCATCAGTGCAGGAGTCAGGAGGACCTGAGTTCAAATCTCACCTCAGACACTTGACACTCACTAGCTGTGTGACCTTGAGCAAGTCACTTAACCCCAATTGCCTCATCCGGGGTCATCTCCAGTCATCTTGATGAATATCTGGTCACTGGATTCAGATGACTCTGGAGGAGAAGTGAGACTGGTGACCTGCACAGCCCTCCCTCACTCAAAACAAAGTCAAGTGCAAGTCATGTCATCATTTCTCTGGTGGCATGGTCTTCTTTGGCAACGGAGGACTAACACACATATGTGTATTTTGAATATATAAATGACATAAGCATACATTTTAAAAGAATATAAACATAAATTTTGAAACATTAATTTTATGACAGGAAATTCTAATTTTATATAGTGCCTGGCACATAGCAGGTGCTTAATAAATGTGTACTGATTAATACAATATCTCCACTGCTTGGGGACACTTGAGAACCTAATGAACACCTAGCAATTAATACATGGCTTATGAAAAACAATTTGCAAATTTTGTTATAAATATATCTATATCGTTCATTAGATTGGTAGGTGGTGTAGTGGATAGAGTGCCAGGGCAAAAATCAGGAAGACTCATCTTCAAAACCAGCCTCATACACTCACTAGCTGTGTGACCCTGAGCAAGTCATTTAACCTTTTTTGCCTCAGTTTCCTTATCTATAAATAAGCTAGAGAAGGAAATGGAAAATCACTCCTATATCTTTGCCAAGAAAACTCTAAAATGGGGTCATGGACAGTCAGACATGACTGAACAACAACGTATCACTTATTCTGATTGATTGAACATTCTCATATGAAAAATACTTCTTGGATACTCTGCAGACATATTCATTTATTTGTTTGTTAATGAATCAGTGTTAAATTCTTTTAATAGGCAACTGGCAAGCCTACATTCACCAAAGTTGCTTGGGCCAGAGGATCGACTGTCTGTTAATGACCAGCACTGGCTCTTTTCCATGAAATCCAGTGTCCCCACGCAGGAGAGATGTTCTCTTTTATACAGAGTTGTAAACCATTGAAATATAGGGAGATCTCTCTCAAATAAAAGATACTAGTCCATATGTTGCCAGTCGTGTGGATACAACAGAGCTCCTCATGCTCTTCATTAATAGACCTTACAAATCTCAAAAACTGGTTATCTCTGTCCTAGGTCCTTTCACAGTTACCTCGGTCTGATGGCTTTTCTAAATCTCTTTTGTGGAACTTAGCTAGTGCTGGTCATTAACAGAGACAGTCAATCCTCGGCAAAATAAAGCTATTGATTTTATACAAGACTTTCACATTACAAAAGTGTAGACTATCACAGATGGAAGAAACCTTAAAATTCATTGCGTTTTTGTTTTTTGTTCAGTCGTTTCAGTCGCATCTGACTCTTTGTGACCCCATTTGGGATTTTCTTGGCAAAGATACTGGAATGGTTTGCCATTTCTTTCTCCAGCTCATTTGACAAATGAGAAAACTGAGACTCGGGAAGTCAGTTAAATGTCAGTGGCAGGACTTGATCCCATAACTTTCTATGGTGTGGAATGTTGGAGCAGTCAATGCTTCCATGAGATCATAGAATTAGAGTGGGAAAGGACCAGAGGTTTTACCTAACTGAGCTCCCTCATTTTACGGAGGACCAAACTGAGTTCCAGAAAGGCCAAGTGTGCCCAAGATCGCACCTCTAATAAGTAACAGAGCTGGTATGTGAACTCAGGTTCTCTGACCCTAGGTCCAATATTCTTACCACTACACCATCTTCTACTCCTAATAATGGAAGATCAATTTCAAAGCTCAGTGAAAATGCTACAATCATACCTTTATTGAGCACTTTCGTATTCTTGGTTGTCACGCTAAAGAGAGGGACAGGACAAGTTCAAGCACCTAACCAAAAAATCAAACGACAAAACCAAACCAACATACATATACCCGGCCAGCTACAGCTATGGAAGACAACATAGTCAATACTGAGAAATCACTGAGTTGGGAGGATAAAAATTGAAGGACAGACATGATATTGAAGCAATTAGAATGAAGAGAGCCCAGCGGAAGCTGTAAGAGGAACATCCATGAGGGCACAAGCTAAAAGCTATGTCTTCATAGCTTTTTAAATAAAAATCATAGTTTACTTCAAACAACTAGCTATTTTGAAAGCATCTGTTTTAAATGATTTTCATACTTAACCACCTTTTTTTTTTGAGCCCAGACCTCCCTATCTCTAGCTTGCCCCACCTTTGTCAGTGTGGTGGTCCTACCCTCCTGGGGACTCATCATATTGGTGCTGGACTGATTGACCCAGCCCAACTAAATCTCAGAACTCCAGAGCTCAAGAGATGCTCTAGCCTTGGCTTCCCCAGAGGATTGGCAAGGATTGCCAGTGTGTCCCACCATGTCCATAGAACTACTACTTAAAAAAAAAACAAACAACCATTTATAGATGTAGGGTTGTTTTTGTTTTCTGAGGTTTGGGGGTGGGACCAGATTTATGATTTCCTTGGGGTAGGGAACTTTCTCCACCAATCTAGATCACATTATCTAAAATTTCTAGGCTTAGAGACTTGGCCCCAGGCTTCACTTGCCCCCAGGTTAAGTGATTTGCTTAGTCAGGCAGCCCGAATGCTTCTAGGTGAATTTCAACCCAGATCTTCCTGGCTCCAAGGCCAGTTCTCTATGGACTATTCTCTTAGCCTAGGCAAAATACAGTTATTTAAAAATTACTCCTAAGAAGGTTCCATTTTTCTAGTGGTAAATTCCCAGTACATGTTTTCTCTCATTACAATCAAAATAAAATACAAGTCAATTCTTTGAATGTCTTCATGATTCAGATACTAAATGATCTATTTTGAAAAAAAGTTTCTGTGAGATCAATAAATCACATCATCTCTATGATCTTCTGCTTTAGTGAAAGTCATTAGCGTCTTGGAGACATTTTCTCCTCTTAGGTTTTCCTCTAGGAATCAGAGTTTCTGAGTTGGAAGGGATCTTTAGAGGCGATGTGATCCTATTTGCACTTGAACCATGGTTGCTTTATAAACTGCAGATCTTACTCAGTGCAGTTACCTATCCATGTAACCTTTACCTTGATACCCAAATCCACTGAAATCCAATACAGATTTACTGATTAACCATCCCCCAAATCCATCACACCACTTCAAGACGACAGACTGAACCACAAATTAACTTTACCCTGTGCCCTGATATCCTTTGAACAGCTCCTTGATTCTATCCAAATCTCTTAACTCCTTCGGAATTTAATGAGATAATAATCATAAAGAGTTTTGCAATTTAGTGCAAAAGTGCTACAGAAATGCTAACTACTATTTTTATTATTACTATTGCCATGAAACAAACATGGAAACAAACATGAAATGTCAACTCAACACATTAAAGGCTATAACATCACATAATTAGATTTCTTTCTTTAAAAAAAAACAAAAAACAGTCTTCTAAGCAGTAAGAAGAAATCCACACACCTTGGTCTATGCCTTTCCATTCTTCTTCCCTACCCCCACCCCCCAACCCCCACCACAATAATAACTTCTATTTAGCAGTTACCTTTGCTTTTCTTTTGTGTGAAGTTTGTATATTTAAAATATTTCACACCCCTGGTTAGAAAATCAAAACAGAAGGTGATAAGTACTGCATTTTATTCAATTAATTTTCAGGCACATAGTGGTATTTTTCATAATTAATTTATATATATTTATTTTAGTGACCTAGTTACATACAACCAGTTAAGTGCCCTATGACAAATTCGCAAAGGCAGTCCTAATCTTAGGCAGTCATATTTCTGCTTAAAAGTTGTTTTCAACAGTCTAGTACCCATAAATTTGACCTCCTGGCTTTTTCTTGAATCTAGGACAAGTGGCTGTCCCTGTTGCACCATCAGGATATTCCATAAAAATCAAGTATATCTTTTGTTTGAAACATACATTATAAATAGATGTATAGATGGAACAGATATTGAGAAAAGGAATGGTAAAGATTATGAATATTAAGATTTATATTAATCTATAAGCCTATTAAAGTACAGTAAAACCTGTCCTTCAGACCACCTTTTTAAAGATATCACCTCCCTGATGGGACCACTAAATTTCGGGCCAAATTATTTTCCCATAAAGAACAATGAAAAGAAAATGATTATATTAAGACTACTTCTACTATGGTTTCTTTTCATTGTTCCGCCAAAAATGATTCCAAACAGTAAAATAACATTGATTTTGACCTTGTTAATGAACCTGAAGAACTTCCAGGAATACCTGAACACTAATTTCCATTTTTAACAGGAAAAAACAGACAATACGCATCCCATTTTCATCAACATGAGCAGCAGGTATGGGGAATTTCATTGGTATTCCAGAGATGTCACTTATCTTGATCTCACTAATGTTCCGTAAGGGTTGTAGTGTGGAATTTTCTTTGTGCCAAATGCTGGAGATGATTGTGTGATTTGTAAAATATTGAAGAAGCCTTCAAACAGAGAGACTTATTGTAATTCATTTTGGTTAAAAGGATTTGCACATACTGTTTTACTGAAGGGATTTTTCATTTTCCAAATGCCATTTTCTCCAAGGGAAAAAATTCCTCTCCTTTGGCCTTACAAAGGCTCTCTTAACAGAATTCCTATGTGACCCATTCTCCTTGAAGGGCAGCTAGGTGGAGCAATGGACAGAGCACTAGATTTGGAATCTGAAATCTTCCTGAGTTCAGATCTGTCCTCTGACACTTCCTTAGCTGTGTGACCTTGGTCAAGTCACTTAACCCTGTTTGCCTCAGTTTCCTTACCTGTAAAATGAGCTGGAGAAGGAAATGGCAAACCACTCCAGTACCTCTGGCAAGAAAACCCCTAATTGGGTCATGGAAAGTTGGACACAACTGAAACAACTGAACCATTCTTTCTTAAGAAAGTCCCTATGACCAGCAACCTGGTTATCTTACTTTCCCTTCCAGCACTTCCTTATGTTAGTCAGAATCCACTGGGGAACAAGGGTTAATAGTTTTTTGGGTTGCATTCTCAGGGATTAAGCTGGGTATTTGCAATAGATAATTCATGCCATGGATCTGGATTTTACTTTTCTTTTAAAAAATCTATAGAATTCAGCTTGGCTGGTATTCTCGATCTACTCAATATCCACCTAATTAGCAAGATCTATTTCAAGTTCGTTTTCTATTGAGAAGGTGTTAAACTGTTAATAACTCTCTGAATTTTCTTGGCATAAATGACCAGAAGCCATTGCAAAGAATGCATCTTGCAGAGTTTTCTTTTAATGGGAAATATAAAGTAGAATATTAAATACTTATGAGTATCTGAGAAGGGCCCCAAAGGCATTTCTGGAGATCTAGAAATCATACTCAACTTTCAGTCATTAGATCTGATTGCACTCAGTTCTTTTATAATTTCTTGCTGCCTCTGTGGCATCATCACTTCCTTTATCCTCTTTATAGTGTCCCCTTTCTCTCTGTTATTAACTCTCCATGACTTTCTCCATGCCCTGTGCCTCATTCAAACTCATCTCCTTGCCATTTGCAAGGCATGTATCCCTTCTAAACTTGGGCACCATTGTCTGTTCTACCATCAATACTTAAACTTCTAAATGAAACGAACATTCTTGCGTTCACTTAGCAGGAACTGGGGCAGGGGTTGGGGGTGGGAAGGGATGGCAGAGGAGAAGGTATAATTTTGGACCAATCTATTTTGACTCTCCATAGGTCCTAGACACATAGCATTTAGGCTTAGAGAACATCTGATTCAACCTTCTTGTTTTATAGAAGAAGAAACAGAGACTCAAAAAGTGAAGTGTCTTGCCCCAAATAACAGATAGAAGTTAACAGTTTGATTCAAATCCAGGTCCCTTCACCCCCAATCCTGTTCTCTTCGACTATACCATGCTTGTTTTCTAGATAGACTAACTTGTCCTACACTCATAGGTTCATAGATATAAAGCTAGAAAGGATTGTACTAATCAAGTCAACAAGAATTTATTAAGCCCCTAATAAAAGCAATTAATATCCATCAATAATCATTTATTAAGAGCCTACTATGTACCAGGCTCTGTGTTAAGTACCGGGGACACAATGCAAAGAAAAAAATCCCAGCTCTCAAGGAACTCACAGTCCAATAGGAACGACTACCTTCAAACAACTCTGTGTAAACACGATATTTACAGGATAAATTTCAGATAATCAATAGAGGGAAAGTGCAAATGTTACAGGGAGATCTAACTTCCTCATTTTACCAATGAAGAAATTGAGACCTGGAGAGAATTAATGGCCTGTCCAAGCTCTCACAGTAAATGGAAGAGTGAAACTCATTGTTAGTTTAGAACATGAGAGACCTCAGCTTTTTACTTCAATGCATCAGTGGTCTAGTGTGGTGCGTTCTCCCTCCAGTGGGACAGACCATGATCTATCTACGTCTTCTCATTTAAAACTGGAGGATTTGGAGCAAAAGGACCTGGATTGTAACAATGGTTCTGCTACTGTCTGTGTGACATCAGGTAAAACACGATCAGGGATGTACTTGTAAATGTTTCACAATTGACTGAAGAGGTGGGGAGAGAGAGTATGTAAAAATGAAACACTTTTAAGCTTAATCTGAATTGTTAACATGTTTTCCATGACTTAAGTCCAAACAATCAATAAAACAATAAATCAAGCCCTGATTTGCAGTTGGTTGATTTATAAGGTAAATGCACTCACACTCGACATTTAACAACCAGCTTTCTTGAGCAGGTAAGAGCAGGCTCTGGTACCCACATCTCCGGGCTAGACAGCTTCTAAGGTCCCTTTCAGTTTAATGTCTATGATCCCATAACCTACTCAGTGTTCTGTGGGCCTTCCTTTATGTCTTTTAAGACTGCAGAACCATTGATCTGTGCATCTGTTATTGAGAAGGCCTGCAGACATTTCCTGGATAATATCTTTCCTGTCACTTCTCATGTACAAGTTCTTAGTAGTGTGCTATGGCCACCACTCGTCCCTCTACTGTCCTTTGAGTCACTTCAAATTTTCATTCTTCATAGTAAGTAGCTTTCCATGACTGAGATGATGGAAGATGAAAGAAAGAAAGAAAGAAAGAAAGAAAGAAAGAAAGAAAGAAAGAAAGAAAGAAAGAAAGAAAGAAAGAAAGGAAGGAAGGAAGGAAGGAAGGAAGGAAGGAAGGAAGGAAGGAAGGAAGGAAGGAAGGAAGAAAAAAGAAAGAAAGAAGAAAAGAAGGAAAAAAGAAAGAAAAAAGGAAGAAAGAAAAAGAAGGGAAGGAAGGAAGAAAGAGGGAAGGAGGGACAGAGGAAGGAAGAAAAAGAAAAGAAAGATGGCTTCCAAGAATCCTGGAGTAAAGCCCCTCTGATCCACGCACGGTGGGGAGGTAATGTGTTCTCCTTCAGATAAGGAAATATGTCAAGTGCTCCCTTCTATCCATGCACGGGATCCATGAGATGGCTGTTTTCTTGGCACTTGTCCATTAGCCAGGTTGACTATAGACTCTTCCTCTCTAGAAATTATGAAAGACAGGGAAAATACTTAGCACAGTGCTGGGCACATTCTTTCTTTCCCGGGTGGGGAGGTATGGAGAAGAGAGAAGTTGGATCTCTGATTTCATCCCATATTAAGTGACCAATAAATACTTGTTGATTGACTGCCAGTCTATCTGGAGTGGTGTAGGTGTTTCTCTGTTTAGGGAGGGAACTGGACCAGAGGACCTGAGTAGCCCTACCCATCCTTGGGAGTCTATTAAGCCAAGAGAAAATGTTGGTGGCCCTGCCCCCAGTTCCTCCAGGGAGTTCACACTTCCGAAGCTATGTGAGCTGCTGCTGAGCTCGAGATTTCCTCGAGTTTGCTGCACCATCCCTATCAGCCTCAAACACACTCATTGCTCTGTTAAGTGCTTTGGGACTTCTCCAGTCTAAAAGGTGCTCTATAAAATCAATCAAGTGAAGCTCTGCTTCTGACAACTCAAGACAGCTACAGTAAGCGGTGTCCACTCAATCAATACTGCCTCACCAAGCAGGGAAATACCATCAAAAAGATGCGCTCTTATGAAAACTTTCCTCAAATTAGAGGTGGAGGGGGGTAACTAATCCAGTCTTATAAATATTACACAAAAAGTCATGAAGTAGGACAATAGATTTATTCTTCATGGGGGCAACTTGTCTCTATTAATTACTTCATACGACCAAAATCTCCATTGGTGAGCTATGATGCAATACAACAAAACCTAGCACCTATTTTTACTTTCCTTTTAACTGGGTAATAATAAATGAATCTAACTTCCTGAACCGCAGAGTATGTCTAGGTATCACACAGAAAACAGGACAGAGAGGGGGAAATGGATACAGCTCTAGACCCAGAGGCAGGAAGAACTGAATTCACTCACTAGCTGTGTAACCCTGAACAAGCCACTTCACCTCTGTCTACCTCAGTTTCCTCAATTGTAAAATGGAGACAATAATAGGGGGTATAATAAATAACGCTGTCAAGCAAATATTTCTGTAATTCTTTTTCTTTTAACTATACTCACATGTCAGGATAATTTGATAAATATGGATATAACTTCAGAACCACTCAGGGTAGGAAAAAGACTGGACTCCTTGAACAATACAGTAAGAGGACCCATGTTCCCCCTTTATTGTGTTCCTGATGGAGGGATTTTCCATAAACTTGTGACATTTCTTAGTGGCTTTTGAGGGGAGGCCATGTGGTATAACAAGAAATGTCCTGGATATAGTAATAATAACCATGACAATATTTATAAAGCACTTTAAGGTTTATAAAAATCTCTTTTTATCCTCATAATGGCCCTGGGGTAGATGCTATTATTATCTCCATTTTACAGATGAAGAAACTGAGACAGATGGAGGTTAAGTGACTTGCCCAGGGTCACACAGCTAGTAAGTGTCTGGGGTTGAATTTGAACTCAGGTCGTCGTGACGCCAGTTGTAGTACTCTGTGCACTGCTCCAGTCAGCTGAATTCAAATTCTGCCTCTGTTATTAACCAGTGGTGTGACCTTGGGCAAGTCACCCAGCCTCTTTGACCTTAGATTCTTTATCTAAGAAATGAGGATAATAATGCTTACATATTTAGAGGTCTATGTGAATGTAATTTTTTTTTTATTAGAGCCAGTTTTGTTGTTTTCCTTTTTGATTTGAACTAGAAAAGAAAACTGAGTGATGTGACCTCATTAGGGCAGGAAAAACCATACTTTTTCTTTTCTTTAATAATCTTTAGGTATAACAGAGGTAAGGAATCATTTTCATTTTCTTTTGGTCTCGGAGTGACAAATTATTAAACTGCTCCCCCCTCCTAGCAACTCCCTAAGGTGGGATGGGGAACTTTTGGCCTAGCACCTTGTGCACAGTCTTCTGACTGAGTCCAAGTTTTACAGAATAAATCTTTTTATTAAGAGAATTTGTTTTGTGAAGTTTGGATTTAGTTAAAGGATTCAACTTGAAGACCTAGAGGACCACAGGTTCCCCACCCCTGCCCTAAGGCATTAGAGGGGTTGTAATCTACATCGGGGAAGGGAATGCCCACACCTAAAAACTCACAGCCCTTTGAACTCTGTTGAAATATAACCACTCTAGCTCCCCTATGCTGCTCACAACTCACCTTTAAGGGAGGCTGGTTAATGAAATATTCATATGGTGTAAATAAATATTTTACACCAGTTATTACGTTCTTCTTATATGTGGTCTCGCATGTTCTCACAAAAAGCACAGATAATTAATGTCACCAAACTTCATTTTACCTGGGAGTTTCAACCTTTTTCCCTATGAAACCTTTTACTGGAGCAGCTAACAAGTGATAAAATTGGCCAATTTGGGCTTTTTTCTCCCTCTCTGCACAGACTGATGGAGAAACTAGAAAGAAGCCAAATGGCAGGCATAGCAGGAGATGAATGGAAGAAGCCAGGGCAGGAATCATATGAAATCTGGGTAATCAGCTCCTGAATAATTGAGAGTTGGCACCATTTTTTTAAACCTCTAGTCTGCTTTAAAAAAAAAAAAAAGCTGACATAACTTCTAAAGAGGTATGGGGTGGGAGCAAGAAATATTTTACAAATTGTTTTTTTTTTAATCATGAAAATCCTTCATACACA
Source organism: Notamacropus eugenii (assembly GCF_028372415.1). Taxonomy (NCBI): domain Eukaryota; kingdom Metazoa; phylum Chordata; class Mammalia; order Diprotodontia; family Macropodidae; genus Notamacropus; species Notamacropus eugenii. The sequence goes on from NC_092875.1 coordinate 471,741,773, forward strand.
AATGAAAAACAAAACTCAAGCATTTTTTTTAAAGAAGAGAAAATGAGAATCAGTATGGTTTAGGGAGCAGTACTGGATGTGATGAGGAGGAGATCTCAGTACAAATTCTGCTTCCAACACTTGGTAACTATTTGCCTATGGGCAAGGCTATGTGCCTCAGGTTCCTCATCTGTAAAATGAGAATAATATTAGCTGTAGCCCCAAGGTTGTTGTGAGGCCAAAGTGATAATAATGTATCTAAAGTATTTTGTGAGGTTTAAATCGTTACATAAACATTTTTAATTTGACAAAATATGGTAGAAAAAATGTGTGATTAAAATGATAATGCTCCTTTCTTTAATAAGTTGTCTAAGGTATTCAAGTTCACAGCTCATGGGTTTAGAATTTAAAGGGTGAACCTCAAGGGTCATTTAGTCCAACCCTATTTTTACAGATGAGGAAACTGAGGCCCACAAAAATTAAATGACTCACCCAAAAACACAAGTGACGCGAATGGTAGAGAATGAATTTGAACCCAAGTTCAAAGTTCTTTATAGGAACAGAGAGATACATTTTTAAGAGGTGGTCTTTAGAGAGCAAGTAGGCAAGTCATTTAACCTCTCTAGGCCTCTATTTTCTCCTCTGTAAAATGACTGGGGTGAAAGGAAGAGGGAAAGAGGGAATAAAAGGGAACTGAACTCAATGTTCTCCAAGGGCCCTTCCAAGTTCTATGAATTGCTGACTCTTTTGTTTAGTAATTAGTAATTTTTTTCATGAATCCCTGCCTTTCCAATAACTATATATAGGTATATATGTGTATATATGTACAGACATACATATATATTAGGAATTTCTCAGAGAGCTTCAGGTGTTGGGTGATATTTGAGTTTTGTTAAGTATTGCTGTTCTAGTAGAGCGTTAATTTCCATTTTCATGCTCTAGTCAGCACTTTGGCTGTCCTTTGAGTTTTACACTTGGATTAAAAATACATTGAATTCATCAAGCACATTGTTAGTAAAATGAATTTGGGACTTCACTGTTTCAGATCCTGTTTTATGATTTTGCTGATGGCAAATGAACTTAGAGTTTGCAACTTTTGTAACTGTGCCCTGCCAACTCTTCCCGTGCCGCCCCCCCCCCATACTTGAGGTAGTGAAATAACCTCTATGTGAATAGCTATTGGCCTATTTTCAATACTGAAAATTGATTTGATTCCATTAGCCAAATATGTAGATAGCAATGTCACCATTTTCTGAAAATTCATTAAATGGAGTGGCACAGAGGGCCAGCAATAGCAGCAAAAGAGGGGAAAATGATATTTCTAGATAATCCAAGAGGATCCACAGTCAGGTTATATCTTCATATCTCCACCATCAAAACCAAACCAAACAAACAAAAGAACACCACAGACCCCAACCACTGAAAAGGAAGAATGTCATGATACAAGAGAAATAAGAGAAATCTGTACCAAAGTCCATTAGATGGTGACACAAAAGCAATAAATCATATGTGTATGAAAATCAGAAGCTCTGAGCTTTAAAGAGAGTTGTGCAATTGACAATCAAATGGAGCTTAAAAGGAATTACGAGGTTTTCAGCTAAAGTCTTGAAATAAAGAAAGTCATATTTTACAGAAAAAATTGCAAATGTCAAGAGTAAATCGTAAGACTTTGCACCATTGAGCCTACTAGCTAGTGCTATAGCTCCTTCAGTTCTTAACACAAGGAAAGACCAACTTTCATGCTCAATAAAACTTAAGAACTTTAGAAATACATTTAGGAACATAATTCATGTATTTGTGACTCTTTTCCTCCCTAAATGGCTAATTGTAGAAGAAAAATGAGTGCGCATGAGAACTTGGTGGATGGTAACCTATTCCTCCATTTGTTTTAGACCACGCTTTTAGCATAGCTGTGTTTTTCAGCTAGGGCTGCTGCCAATTTCGTCATTTAAGGGAAAGGGGGACCTGGGGAATCAGGAAGGAAGCTTTCGGCACCATCGCTATCCCTTCCCAGCCTTCAGAGAATGGAGCAGCCAGCATCTAGCTCCCAGAGCAAACAGCCCAAGCAGCCAACTCCATACATACACACCGAAAACCTGGAACCCAGCTGCCCAAACCGGTTGCTCCAGTCCAAAGCCAGACAGGTGGCAACCCAGATTGAATCTGGTGTTGGGGGAATGATTTGATTCGCAAACAGGGTTATTAAATTTTATATGAAGATACAGGCGAAAGTCACAAGATCCTGGAGAGAAAGACCTTATTCTCATAAATTTATCTTAATAGCTGCGAATTCGGGAGCATAAAGCAGAAAAAAAATTAATGGAATGGCATTTCACCTCCTCTGTCTGTCCGCTCCACTCGACTCACACGCACATAATATGCGCGCACACACATACATCAACGACTGCCACTAGCGGGATCGGGCCGAGCAGGAGGAGCCCGGAACATTGATCTGAGCGGGTTTTGACACATAAACTCCAATTTGGCCCCAAGTCACTGCAAGTGGACACTGCCACCAACAGCTCTGACACCGGGTTATTTGTTGTCGCTGTTTGCCGTCCCTGTTTGCACATTAATCCAGTGACAATTAGGTGTCAGCGAGCGTGGTTTCTGCTTGCTGATAGCCTTGGGCTCTGCGCTTGAAGCCCTAATCAGGAGTGTAAACTCTGCTGTATTTCAATTTGGAGGAGCGCTCTTCCGCTAAGAGGCCCCTGGCACTGCGATAAATAAAACGCCTATTTACTCTATTGCCACACTTAGACATCTAATGCACTTACTACCAGCCCCCTAATCATAGCCTACAGTTAAAACCGCCTATAAATCACTCCGTTCTCATCCTGCACATTAGTGAAGCCATTTTCCCCAAACCCCACAATGAACACTGTTTCCTTTTCTTGTTAGTCAAAAGCTAGATGATTTTTATTAGGTTAAAGACGAGTTCACAGATGGTAAATCGCGTGGAGAGAAATGAGCTGGAGAGTTACACGGAGTCAGCGCGGGACACGCCGCCCCAGCCGGGGGCGAGGCGGGGGGGGGGGGGGGGGTGTTGAAGGAGAAGAGGGGCCAAGAGGTGGCTCGCGAAATCCAAGGGTCTTCCTTCCTCTGCCCCACCTCCAGCCTCCAGTGTCATGCCTCAACCTTCCCAGCATGGCCCCCTCTTTCCACTAGGGGAGATGTAGCCGGGGGACCCTCCTCCAAAGAAAAGCTCCGAGCCCCCAGGATCCACCCCCAACCCTTTCTGCAAACCCCCTCCTGGGGGGGAGGCAATGGAAGCAGCTAGAGGCCCTAATCTGGGCTTTCCTTGTAGGGTCCCCTTCCCCACGGCCAGCCCCCAAATGACAAAAGTAATCCTTAATCTTTCTGAACATTGCCATAGGACCACTGCTCCGAGCTCGGAGCCCGCTGAAAAGGCCAGAGCCCCAGCGCGGCGCGGCCCCCCGGGAGGGCGGGCAAACAAAGCCCGGCTCCGAGCCCTGGCACCTAGCTTTCCTTTGCCATTCTTCCCGGGATCTCAGGTGGAATTAGGAGGATTAAAGCAGCGAGTAAATGAGGCGAGTGTGCAAAATGAGTCCTTTCTGAACCGAGCGGCAGGTTCCGTGCTGGGGAAATGAGATGCACATTTAAATCTCCTCCATCCGCCGCCTGCGGCCACCGCCGTGTACCTGCCTACTTAGCCCAGGGGTTAATTAATTGAGGCTTCAGCGCACCATTGCAGGAGCGTTATTGCGTTTGATGGTCTACATCTGTGATTTCCAACTCTTTCAGCCCCTTGTCAGCAAGGGAGGGTTTTTAACTAGGAAATTAGCATTCAGATAAGGGGACGCTCTATTTGCCTCTGAAAGGAAGGAAATATTAAGGATGCTGGTGCACAAACCGAGCGGTAATATCCCGTCCCACCCTGGAAAGAGTTCCTGGACCCGGGCTCCCTGGGGAGAAGCGCCGTGCGGGCGAGGGGGGACCGGGCCTCGGTGCACATGGCACTGGGAGGGGAGCTTGGGGCCCGTGGGGAAGGAGGTGACAGCGGGTGGGGGGAGGAGGGGCGGCGGGATGGCACCTTCACGGTTTCACCAAGCTGCTGGGTCTTGTTATCCTTAGCTGAGTCCAATTATGTTTTCCTCCCCTGCTCTAAGGCTCCGATTCTTCTTTGCATGCGTTGCCACGTTGCTTCAAACGCTGTCATTCTGACTTCCTCACCAAGTTCAGGAACTGCCAGTATAGCCCATTAATATCTTAAGAGAGTTAGGGGGTGTACAGGCCTTCGCCTTAAGAAAACTTTAAAGGAATTGAAACAAAATCAGGCACCACATACCCCTTGCCTCACTCCAACTGGAGGCACTTCTGTGATGCAAGAAGGAAGGAAGGAAGGAAGGAAGGAAGGAAGGAAGGAAGGAAGGAAGGAAGGAAGGAAGGAAGGAAGGAAGGAAGGAAGGAAGGAAGGAAGGAAGGAAGGAAGGAAGGAAGGAAGGAAGGAAGGAAGGAAGGAGAGAAAAAGAAAGAAAAAGAAAGTGTCAGCATATCAAATTCATTTTAAGTACCAAATCAGAGAGCCAGTAAACTATAATTTAAACATTCTCACTCAGAATTTTTGCAGTAGTTTCAGGTGAATGATTTCCCCACCTTTACACAGCCCTGGAGAAGGTCGAGTGGTCTAATGGAAAGAGTGCTTGATTTATCAGTCCAGATTCTGATTCTGTTACGATATGTATTACCTTGGGTGGGAAGGTATTGAACCTCATTTTCCTTAACAACAAGTGGGAGGGGTTGGACTCAGTGATGTTTTCTCTTAAGTTCCTTTCTTTCCAGCCCTGAGTCTCATGATATTGTGAAGCGTGATTGGTCAAAGACAGGACTTCATCCTCACCTCTGAGCTTGAATTCCAAACTGAATAGATCTCTATAACTTTAGAACATACTTCATCAGTCAGTTGTATTAATACCTTTCAGCTAAAACTGAAGCATTTAACTTTGGGGGTCTAATGCAAAAACATCATAAAACATTCTTTTTATTCTTTCTTTTAATAACAAAACCAGCAAACTACTCATTGAGAAAGGACCCTTCTGTCCCAGTCACCATCTCCCTCACAATACCAAGGAAATACTATGTGTTTGTATATATGAGGGTGGAGGGAGGAGAAGTATGGAACCTATTTAGTACCTTGCCATATGGAATGAGCTGTAATCTCTCTATGTCGAAACTACCGAACCATGGGACCTTAAGTAGTCAAAATGTCATTACTCACAATGGGATTTGGCTGACATACCAGAGTTAACAATCTGTTCTGGAAAAAAGTTCTGTGGGATCTTATTAATCATGCAAAAAACTTGAGATCTCAACTTGATAGTTCTTTTCTTTTCTTTTTTCTTTCTCCCTCTTTTTTTTTAAGATGTCACTCCTCTGGTGCCCTATAGTCCCCAACCAGCTCTGGCTTAAGATGCTGCTTGCACAATTAACAGTTAACCAGAGGCCTCTTATGCATGAATCTCATGATCTGCCTAGTTCAGTTTCATATCTCTGTGTCTCCTCATCAGCGGTAATAAAAAAGGCTTTCCTTTTAGGAATTTTTTTGTAAGCAATAACTAGAAACAAGAGCTGATCTATATACTCATGTTTATAGGGGGTTTCTTGGGGGTTTCTTGATTACCCACCTTCAGATTCTGAGTCACAGTGACAAATCTATGTATTGCCTTGGTCCATTTCATTCATATGGGCCAAGTTCTGTAAACTTGCTAAGTGCCTAATATTTTTAGCATCACACAAAACTTCTAGCCTCATTGGTGGCAATCACCTTTTTGCTACCACTCACAGAGAGACCATCTTAAGCCTATTTGACATTATTCTTTAAAAGTACGAAAGCTGGAACATAGCTCTATCAGATTTGTTCCATCTTTTTCTACACTGCTCACACTGGTTTGTTATGAGAAGGCTTTCCTTCCTGACTCCTGGGCAGCTGGCATTGGGGTCTTCAGAATAAAAGAGCACTCCAGGAAGAGAGTGTTGTGTTTTATAAGTGAAGAAAAAACAGTAACTCAATAAATAGGTTCTGAAGGCAGACAAGATAAAATGGTAAATGTTGTGAATCTACCAGCCTTTACAGCTTTTGAACACATGGTAACACCAATCTTCAGAGAAGACCATGTTTCCACAACTTCAGTTAATTAACCCTTGGACTAAGTAGGCCTTGCAATTTGGGGTTGGGGATGGGAAATGGCTTAAAGGACCTGTTACTGTTATTTAATTGCTTAAAGTTCTGTTATTTGTGGTGTTTAGGAGTCACTTTATAGTTGAGCGTTCGTTTCCTATTATAATACCGCTGAATATGAGCACCCTGCCCGAGGTGAATTCAGGAAATTTATCAGGAAACAAACTTCCAACCCAAGTTTTCATAGGGTCACAGATTCAGAGGTGGAAAGGATGTTCCAAGTAAAGTAGTCCAGTCACCTCAGCTTTTCAGATAAGCAAACTGAGACCCTGGGAAGCGCAGGGATTTGTCCAGAATCACAGAGCTAGTCCTCTGATGCCAGATCCAGAGTTCTTTCTATTACTCCATGCAGGATCCAAAATTCTAAAACTGAGAAATTTACATTATGTGGAGACACAGTTCAGTTATCAATTATAATAATGAGAGAGCTCTGAGTTTCTGGGGTCCAGACCAGACAGCTAGTTATGTGTGGGGCTCAGATCTTCAATGTACTTCCCCAGCTGGCCAGAAAGTGATTTTTTAGCTGATTACTCCCAAATTGCTATACACCCACACACATACACACACATACACACACACACTCACACACACATGCACTCACACACTCACATACACACACTCACATACATACACACACACTCACACATACACACACACTCACATACACACATACACATACACTCACACATACACACACTCACAATACACATGCACACATTCACACTCACACACACACTCTCTCACACACACACACACATGTAGTGACAAGATTCACACCAAATGCTGACATTTGCCCTGGATTTTGCAGGTTTAGGAACAAAATGACACGTGCCCCTCTTTCTCTCTCCCTTGTAAAATAATTCAGCAGGGAGTGAATTATCCCGTATTCGTCCTTTCCTCTCCCCTCTACTGTTACACCATCCTGCTATGCCCATGAGAGGCGTTCACCAGCAAACTCCAAGGAACCTTTGAATTTCTCTTGTCTTGAAATTTTGTTGCATCAAATATTTCTCAAATGATTAGGTCATTGCTTGGTGTTTCAACGCTTTTACTTTATTTTGAACAATGGATCATAACTGTACAGAATGACAGACTGGCCTACAGAAGCTCCTGCCAGTGCACGTGGGAGAGGAATGAAGGGCAAAGTTCTCAGCTGCCACTGATGGATTATTGACTGGGTAATCATGATTGCACCCCATAGTCTCTGCCCAAATGGGTAATGCAGTAACTGACTGGCAGCTTGGTCCTAAAGAGAATCCCTCCCCACCCCAATCCCTTGCTTCTTCAATGGAAGACAAAGGCATGTTCTGGCTTTCTGACAGTACCAATTTCATTCTCATGAAAGAGGCCAGTTGGTTAATCCCAGAGAGCCAAAGTTCTCTTTCTGTAACAATTCCACTTTAGGTCTTGTGCCACAAGGCAAGGTGCCCATCTGAAAATAAATGGAGCAGATATCTATCTTCTAGGGGATCTGTGGGAGAGATCCTCGCACAGGCAGAGGGCTCAGCTTCCTGAAGGACCAGAACAATGCTTCACTTCTTGGAGAAATACCGTTCTCTTGAAAGTCTAAATATCTTCAACTCTGGCTCAGGTCTAAGCCTCAGAGTTTTGCCACACCCTGTTAATTAGCATCTTTCTGATATCATTTAATTTTCCCTTTTCTTCCTCTGGCAACACAGGATCAGGATAATTTTTTCTTTTTTCTTTTTTTTCAGGATTTATGCATAAGGGAAGAGACTAAATTCAAAGCAATTATTAGAAAAGGGCATCAAGTGTAAAATATGTCAAAGACATTCTATTCACAGTAATTTAGGTAGTGCCCCAGTTCGTTAACTCTACCTTGAGTTCCTTGCCCCTTCTTTCTCACCCCCATTCCATCCTAAGTACAGAGTTAGTTCAGGGACTATGTATGGTCACTATCTTGGGTGTGGAAAAGTCATCCATGTACCCTTCCTTACTGCTAACCTACCTGCCATATTGACACTTTTGTGGTTCTGTGGAGTTGGATTCCACTTCTGAATCCCTAGTTTTATCCTATAGGCTAATTTTAAGAACCCATGCCAGACTCTCAGATTGAAATTGCCATCCTTTTCTTCTGTGAGTCTAGGTTTCAGTCAACATAATTCCAAAATCCAAGGGAGTGTTCATTAACTAAATCACTGCTCCCCTTCACTGTGCCCCCAAGGGCCAGTTTGGGTGGAATGCAGTGAGGTGGGATGCCATCAAGCAGGTGAGCATCATACCAAGGATCGAGGACTCTATACAAAATAGAATAAGAGATATCTGGATCCAATCTCAACCTTTATGTGAGTCCCTCAGGATTTTATCAACAAGGTTATGGGTTAAAGATAAGTTAAATGATGATACTTAGTTTCTTCTTCCCTTGGAAATAAGGTAAAGAAACCAAGAGTTCATTTGCCAACCATCAGATACCAATTATTTCCTGTCACTGCTTCTAGTTGGATTAGCAGTATTGACCTTGAGAATATCAATTTCCCAGGTTAGAACCTGATGCCTGATCATCTTTCTCCCAAGGGTGGAAGTGAATTAAATTGATTATCCATAACCTGTAGGAGGCGCCATTAGCAAAAAGGAAGAAGAGATTGAAAGTAAATAGTTCCTAGAAATAAAGGAACCCAAGTAGGAGTAATTTCAAGGGTTTTCTTAGCCTATTATACATGATGAAATGTAGATGGAAATAGTTTGTTGGGTTTATTTATTTTAGGGAGGCAGAGGAGGAAGAAAGGGGTAGAATTATTTGTTAAATTAGTCAGTTATGAGTTCATTAGTTAGATTCTTTTACTTTGATGGGTTGAAGAGGTTCCCACACAAGTCATCCTCCTACTGAGAAGGCTTTAGAGCATCAGGAGCTTGACGCAATGTTGTGACCAGGGGCAGTTGGAGAACCTCATTGTGATTGGGGAATTCTTCCTTCTTCTGTTTGGACTGAAAAGGACATCAACTGTGGCGCCAGGGAACACATATGGTAAGTTTATATGTCTTCCTGTTGTTTCTACCTAGCCATATTCTCAATGGCAAAAAACATGAATGCTACAAAAATGAAGGACTTTTTTATTCTTTCAGAAAGAAGCAAATTTACCCAGAAGCACTGAAAGTGACAGGTCTTAACAGCAGTGGTAACAGAGGCATCGGTAATCTATTCTTGGGGTTGGAACCGACTTGGGGTCCCACCGAAGAGTTATTGATATACTGAAAAAGAGCTATTTTATGAATCACTCCCCCTCCCACACACACACACATCTCAAGTTGCGTCTTTCACCGGTATAATAGGACATTCTTCAGTTTCATAAAATATCTTGATAACTGGAAAGTGCCAGTTAATGGCAAACTGTTCTAACTATGAATTTCAGAAAGATTAATCTACCCCTTTAGAATGCTAAGAAACCTATAAGGAGGCTTCCCCTAGTCTTTGGTGTTTTACAATCTCTGTGGGCACAGAGCTCAAGTGAAAGTACTGCTCAACAGCCTCGACTGTCATCTTCATCTTCTTCTGGCATAAAAATACATATTTTTTCCCATAATAAAGATTTTTTATAATAGCAATAAAGTAACTCTAGAGAACATGGTTGTCTTGAGATAGCTTAACTGTGTCTGGTGTCTCATAACACCCTGGGGATACAGCATGCCCATAATACTCCCTTCCTTTGCCATGCCTTTCCTTAATTAAGGAACGAAGCCAAAAGGTCAGCACGGGAGAAAGGTGTAAATCTTCCCAAGTTTTCATCTTGACCCTAACTCCATGTCATAAAACCTTCCTCCATCATCTGTTACAAATAGTTCACTGAGCTAGTCAGCAAGGATAGACTGGCACACATTTTACATCTTTAAAATGTGCTTCTGTGACAAAATTAAACTAAATTCCTGACTTCCTAGACAGAAAATTTAGATTCTGATTCTGCCTTATCAGAGAGAAACTAGGACAAAAGGAGCACTTAGTCCCTGGTGAGAGGAAAACAGGAATGACCAAAGCCAATCTCTTCAGACTGCTTCCGCCAAAGCTTCCCAAAGCATCAAGCATTTTGTTGACTTACTCGTAGGCAGAAGGCAATAGAGGGAGGAAGGCAGTTTGGATGTACTGCAGAGAGGAAGAATGAATATGTATATACTTATCTGTGGTTTATTTGTTATGCCATTGCCACAGTGAAAGCTAACCGTGACTCTAGGCTCTGATCTTTTCTATCAGTCCAGCAGACCACTTGTATATCTAAATGACTTGGGTGTTCTGACCTTAGCTTCCCTTGCTAAAACCTTCAGGATCTGTAACAGTAAAACAGTAGGTTTTACAGTTACAATGCTATTATAAAATAGTATTTAAGGGCACCGCATTCAAAATGTTTTGGACAGAATCTACACATTTTAAACAATGGAATTTTCACTCCTTAAACTGATTTGTGAGAATGAGTGCTGTGAAACAATGAGTATTTACTTTGCACAAGGAACAGAACCTTTGTATCTTCCTTGCTGTTCCAGTAATTGGGATAAAAGTGTTATTTGCCTATGGAACTAATTATATGTCACCCACTTCTCTCTTTAGATGAATAAATGGACAGATAGATCTGGCTTTAATCAATTAATGGCTTGATAGACCAATCAATTGATCTGGATTTAGGTAATATGTATTTATATAAGATGGGAATGATTTATTTATTTTTTTCTGGGGAATATGAGACTCCTAATGGGACTCTATTGTACAAATGGCAAGAGATAATGTTGGAAGAGGCTGCCATGGTGCTCGTGCTGGGAGACAGCAAATTCATCCTCCTTCCTTTGGTTATAGATTCAGCTGACATTATGACACAATAAAAAGAGCATGCTTAAATATTTGATAAACATTACAGATGCAGATATCAATGTGTTGTTAAAAAACTCTCAGAAGCTTGGCAATTCCACACAGAAATATGCATTAGAACGTATACAAATGGGACTATTGGGCAATTTGGCCTCTAACACACATCATTTCTTTTCTATTCACTTGTTCTCTTTACAGGGACTGAGTTTTTACTAGATTAGGTTCAAAGGGTGAATGTCAGTTTCCCTGACAAAGTGAAATGGCTTCAGCACTCATCTTGGATATTTCTGGGTTTCCTTTATTTCTCATTCAGTTGACTCAATCAAAGAAGATTTTCCAAAGTGAATTGACTTTAGTCATTGACATATTGCTTATGTCAATCTGAAAATCAAATGCAATTAACTCATTAAGTGAACCTAAGACACAAAGATGGAAGACCCTTTAGCATGGTCAGTCTTGTGGCCAATGAACTTTCAAACTGTCTACCTTCAGTCCCCAAGGTGTGAGATGATACTATGTGTTGCAATGGGAGAGGGATGCCAAAAAGCAAGCATGAGTGAACAGGTATAGACAAGAGAGGGGAACATAAAAAGCCATTTAGTAAGGCTGCATTTTGTCTAGATTGACTCTATTGTGCTGAGATGGAAATATATATGGAACACAGAGCCCAAGCTAGGGTTTACCTTTTCTTTTGCATTTTACTTATTGAATGACCCAGTATCCTTTCATGGTCCTCAAAGCTTAGTCCCCATAAAGTCTTTTGGAAAATCAAACTGAAAATAGCTCCCTAGAGGTTATAAGTGGAAATGATTTACAAATCAGTGAGACCAACATACCCGTAATTCCATCTTGGTAGTTTTAGTTGGATTTAGGTTAAGCATTGGCAATGGGATAAGAGTTGTAAAATAATGTCAGATTTACTCAATAATATTGAAGATGATGAAGACAATGATGCCTGGCTTTTATATGACATTTTAAGGTTTATAAGATTCTTTCTATGTAGTATCTCATTTAATCTACCCAGTGACAAACTCAACAATGGTAGCTGCTTTTGGGGTGGTTTCAGTTTGTGGGTCATTAAAGATAGTTGTTATCTGTAACAGGAATGAGGTAAAGAAATCCACAAAAATGCACACTGTAAAAGGAAATCAAGGAGCAGTAAACACAACTGGAGATTATGTGGAAAATGCCTACTCTTCAAATAATCAGATCTCTTTCTTGGTCTGGCACAGGAATATTTTCCACAACATATCTTCTAATTTCTGTTTCTGCATCTTTCATTTTAGGAATTGGGGAGCATAATCCAAAAATAGCTCCACTGCAGATGAGCCAAGGCAGTGTGGGATAGTGGTATGAATACTGGAGTTAGAGTCAGGAGACTTTGGTTCAGTTATTCACTCTAACAATTGCTATCCATGTGATCATAAGGGGAGCTATCAAGTATCAATTTTCTCATGTATATATAGTCCATAGTCCAGGTGACTTTGAGCTCTCACGCACACTGAGTTTCATCAGTTTTCATCATCTGATCCTAAAAGAACATTTTTTTCTTTTTTTTTTTCTCATGGCCCTAACCTATAGTTCCGTAGGAAATTTTCTAAAAATATGTATGCTTGTATCTGTTGTTGATGCTCAATATTTCAGTCATGTCTAACTTTTCATGACCCCATTTGGGATTTTCTTGGCAGAGATACTATAGTGATTTGCCATTTCCTTCTCCAGCTCTATTTACAGATGAGAAACTGAGGCAAAGTTGCCCAGGGTCACACAGTCAGTAAGTATCTGAGGTCAGATTTGAACCCAGGAAGATGAGTCTTCCTGATTCCAAGCCTCATGCTCTATCTACTGCACCACCTGGCTGCACCAGCTTGTATCTAATTTTCTCCAAATATGGGCAACTCCCACACAAGCACTGCAAGTACTAAATAGATATGGGGTGTGGGATTGTCTTTTTTACCCCACAATAATGCATATTATACAAAAGGCTCGCAAGAGCTCATGAACAGAGATGGAAACACATAAAACCTTCAAATTGGTCATTAACTTGTCTCCTGAAGATAAATGTGTTCGGGGGACTGCTGAACAAGCCTTCCCCTTCACAATGGATTTGCACGGTTCAGGCCATTTACAGCAATGTAGGGAAGGGTGGGCAAGGTCCAGATCTTTCTACCTTCCCTTGCCTACTTCTCCCCTCAACTTCAAAACAGAGCTCTGCTCCTCCAGATGCAGGGGTCAAAATGGCAATCCTCTTCCTTCTCCTGTTGAAATTTTTTTCTTCTAGGAAGCCAGTGCATGATGAATGATTGAACTTGGGGACTTTGAAATTTGGGATTATCCACAAGATCGTCTCCGAGACTGGGAAAGTCCACTCTCATATCTCTCCTCTTAGGCCACATACAAACACATGACTGCCTCTGCCAAATGATTCCTCAGTGTAGTGTCAATGCAATATTCACAGTGCCTAGGGAAGTTATGAATATGCCAGCACCATTCTGAATTGCAAAATATAATAGACTCTCCACCTGGAAGACAGAACCAAAACATGTATTCAGACACCAGAAAGCCTAATCCATCATACCAGCAAAGAAATTCATCATAATAAACAAGAAGTCTATTATCAGGTCTTTCCACAAACAGCCTCCCCTAAGCAAAATGCCCTTCTCTCACTCACAGTCAGCTGCCTGCTTTCTCTGTCTTTTCCAGCTCTGACTAGTCTGACCAACTTCCTCTCAACTCTGCTCCCCATCTACCCCTTCCTGTTTTACCCATTCAGCAAGCTCCTCCCACCACAGGTTCTATGTGACTCAGTCTTCCATGTGACCCAGGCAGGTCACATGGGTCTATAAATAAATGGGAAAGATCTTCCCATTTAAATTACCATTACACCCAGGCACCTGGATTTCTGACCTATTCTAAGAAAAGGAAAGAGCAGAGTAGAAAATTCCAGGAATTTAAGGTCCAGGAAACTCAGACTTGCCTCATCAAGCAAGCTTAGACAGACTGTCATGTATGCCTCTTGCAAGTCAGCCTTAGCTGCTCCTGAGGAAAAGGAAGGGAGAAATGCCCTCTCTGTCCATAGAAGGAAGGTTCATTCTCCTGCACTCCAGTCTGGAAGCCAAAATTAAACAGAGAGAAGCATAGGAAAGGGGTTCCTTGTGTTCTCTCAACAAGGAGCCTGAGGGCATGCCTCCCTTCTATGGGGGAGGAGATGCCTTTCAGAGGCTTTCAGAAAAAGGTCCATGTCCTGTAGTTTCCTCAAGCTGTTGGGGGATTTCATCAAATGCATCAGAGGATTCTCTAAGAAACCCACATATTGGGGATAACCAAACTTGGCTATCCACCTCCCAGAGCTATTGCAAAGAAAGTGCCTTTAACTTTGCAGTCACATCAACCTGAGTTGTCATAATACAGTTTCTTGGTGACAAAATACTTTATCCGGAGACTTTGAAAAAGGAGAAGCCATATTTACATGGCCAAATTTTTGGGACCCAACGTTTGAGATTAAAATTACTTACCTGGAAAGCCATCTGGTCTCCAGACTGCTGTTTTAAATTTCTAGCTATATGACTGAGAAATTCCATTTTCTTAAGCTGTAATTTTCATGGGGTCCAAAACAATGTTTACTGTTCTCTCAACATTTGGCTCTCCAGCAATCGTAAAATGCTAATCGTGGTGCTGAACCGCCATTCTTCAGTAACACTGGCATGGAGCAAAAATAGTTTGGCAGGTTCCTGGGCTATACATATTGAATGTGTTTATTTGTTTTTGTTTAAGAAACAGACAGACAAGTTAATTTCACCTCCATTTGGGACACAGAAAAGAATCAATGTTTGCCAAATAGAAAAACACAAAATTGGTAAGGGGAAAAAATGGTATTTTCAAGCTTCTAAAATGGAATTAGGAGAAAAGAATAGGGGAGAAAATTCTCTACCAAATGACTTTGGAGCATCACTCTTAAGATTGTCTGAACCTTCCACTTAAAATTCTTGTTCCTTGAAGGTTAGCAGTTCAGACAGTACATCATGCCCCTGGCAGAGTTGGAGAGTCCACTTTGAAAGAAAAAGATTCGTTCAGTTGCATGTTATATTTTAAAATTCAAATAAATGGATAAATGAATAAAAGGGTTGGAGAGGGAAAAGTGTTCATGTGCATGTAGATGCATGTGAGTGTGCATATGCATATGCATGCATGTGTGTGTGTGTGTTGTTTTATAAAATCACAGATTATTATTGGAAGGGAGCATAGAGGCCATTTAATCAAACACCCTTACTTTACAGATGAATCCCCGAAAGGTTAAGTGGTGAGACCAGCATGTGAAAGAAGATCCACTGGCTCCAATTGCTGTGTTCTTTCCATCCCTGCCCCAAAACAAACACAGTTGTCTGTGGCTTAGTATCCAGAAACGTATTCAGTGACCCAACAATTGGGACTGACTTTGAAGTTTGGAAGCAACAAATTAAGTTTCATTAGAAATACACACCTGTTGGAGATAAGTTTAATGGACAAGAGTGCCAAGGCCATGCCAAGGGTGCTCAGGAGGCTTGTTTTCCTGGACCCACAAAGCTGCATTAGGAGTTGGGCCCCATGAAATGTAATCTTGGTACAGGGTAACAGTCGTATGGCCTTTGAACTTTGTAATTTCATCAGTTCTATTCTCTTGGAGCCCCAGAAATGCCATCCAGACATCTCAGCTTCTCAAAGACACTTGCCAAACAACTTGCCCAGAGCCAATGAGCTAGCCAGGAGATCCCTAGCTACCTTCAAGGCCCATGTCTGATGCTACTTCCTCCATAAGGCCTTCATTAGCTTCCCTGTTGTGAGTGCCCTCCTCCCCTGATAAAATACCTTTATCTTCCGTTTGTAAAACATTTTTATTTACTTAACTGTAAATGTTCTTTTCTTCACCGTAAACTCCAATGGTATATAAGCTCCTTGAGGGTGGGGACTATTTAATAAGAGTTAATATTTATGTAGCACTCGAAAGTTTACAAAGCATATTTTTATGTTTACATATACAAACAGAGGGAGAGAGGAGAGAAAAAGAGAGAGAAGAGATAGAAAAGAGAAAGAGAAGAGAGAGAAAAGAGAGAGAAGAGAAAGAGGGACAGAGGGACAGAGGGAGAGAGGGAGAGAGAGAGAGAGAGAGAGAGAGAGAGAGAGAGAGAGAGAGAGAGAGAGAGAGAGAGAGAGAGAGGGAGAGAGAGGGAGAGAGGGAGAGAGAGGGAGAGAAAGTACAAGCATTTTATTAGATCTTTACAACAACCTCAGGAGGGAAGTGCTTTCATTGTCCCTGTTTTACAGATAAGGAAATTGTGCCTATGAGAGCGTAGTGACTTACACAGGGTCACAGAGCTAAGGTTTGAAACAGGATTTGCTCTCAGCTTCCTAAGTGCACTGGGCCGCAAAGTTGTCGAATTAGTTGTTACCTTTGCGTCTCCATCACTCAGCACAATGCCAGGCACAGAACAGGAACTAAATAAATGTTGGTAGAATGAAAAGAAGCAAAGATTAAGCAAAGGAAGCTAATGTTGGGCAGAGAGGAAACCACATCTCCCTCTAATCATGAGGCTAGACATAAAATGCATAGTTTCCTTAGAAGATGCCTGGATCAAGGCCCAAAGCCTCTCCACCTAGGCACTCTCCCATCCTGCCCAACCAGGACTGTTTCTAATTGTTCTTCATAATAACCATCACGACCCACTTTCCTGCCTCATGCTAAACCAAGACCAGAAAATGGCACTTCCATTCAATCTAGCTCCCTTGAGGGCTGGAAACAAAGCAGAGCAGAGGGGATGGGGGTGGGGCGGACACGCTTTCCTTCAGCGTCTGATTTTATACTCTCCCAAGCTCAAGTGGGCCATCATAGTGCCGATTTTTCTTCTATGGCACTTTTGGACTTGAAAACCTCTCCAAAGTGCCCCCACCTTCCCCCCACCCCGACCCATCAGTGTTTTATTAAATGCTAGGTTGTGGCTGTCTTCAATAGGAAGAGGCAGAGGGTAAACAAACAGGCAACTTCAGGACAAAACAGAAACCTGAAAAGACACTTCAGGTTGAGCTGTTTTTCCCATCACTCAAAGAACCTCTTTATTTAGTTTAAAAGAAAAAAAAATTAAAGCCTAAGTCCTCCGTCTTTCCTCTTCATCTATGTTTTTTACCACTAATTAAGAGACAGGCTCCACAATGCAGCAGGCCTGACCCCGTGGTGGTTGTGCGTGGCACGTAGATGCAGCATCCCTGCCATTGCCTCCTGAGACCATTACCAGCTTCCTTCATTCAAGCCACCCATGTGTGTGAGGGGGAAGACACAAGGTAGAAGAGAGAGTTGTGGGGGGCAGAGATACAGACATGATCAAATATCAGAACCACAAAGGAGGGACCCAGAAAAGTAAAATGGGGGTGCTAGTCATAGTCAGGAGACGAATTGATTAAGGAATGGGCTGCTTACTTCAGCTATTGATAACAATACCCTCCCTCTGGCCTCCTCATCATCCCCTCTTTCAGTCATTTTCTCCATATTGTCTCTCCTCCTCCTGTCTATGGATGTGTTCAGGTCATGTCTCTCTTGTCCTGAAAATAAAAATTGTTGAACTTTTCTAGCCCTGTTGGCCTTCTTTTCATTTCTGTTTTTCTTTTTAAAAAATTTATTTCTTTTCTATGAACAAAATGAACACTCTCTCTTTCCCACCTCTCTCCTCCCCTTGGAAGAAAAGGAATAAAAATAAAACTATGCAAAGTCAAGCAAAACAACAGAAGCGTTTGTCTCATTCCCGCCACAGCAGGGTCAGTCCTCTGGAGTCTCGATGGCTCGTTGCATTGCAGAGAGTCCCGAGCTCTCGCAACACGGATTGTCTTTACTGTGCTGTTTTTATTGTACAATGTTTTCTTCCGGTTCTCCTTATTTCATTCTATATCAGTTCCTACAAGTCTTTCTAGGTTTCTTTGAAAATATCACTTCTCACAGCACAAAAGCATTCCATTGTATTTATATACCACCATTTGTCAACCCATTCCTCCAGCAGATTTCCTTCTCCCTTGGCTTCCATGACACTCTGCTCTCTATTTTTTTCCTATTTCTTCAACCATTTTCTCTACCTGTTATACTGTCTCTTCTTTTCCCCAAATGTATTACTCAAGAGTTTATCCTCAGCCTTCTGCTTCCTAAATATTCCTATAGTCCTTCTCTACACAACCTTATTTACTGCTGTGGTTTGCTATTACATCCCTCTGGGTAGATCAAGTATGTGTGGGACTGCACTATGGGAGAGGGTGTGTATATGTACAATTTCTATCCCTCATCCCTCTTCTGAGGTCCAGTCCTGCCATTTCCACTTCCTGATGGGCATCAATAGACTTCAAGACTTCTGTTAGAGTGCCCTGTCTCTGTTAAAAACCAGGTAATTTAGAAACTCATCTTGCCTTCGTTGATACTGTTGTTTGTCTTTCACTCTCGAAGAGGACCCATGACATCAGGAGGGTGATGTCTTGACTTGCAAGTGAATTGGATTTAAGTGAGGCAGGGCTATGCAAAGTCATCAGCCTCACTCTGTCCTCCAGTCATTGGGAGCCCATTGGCAAGAAATAAGTCAAAATGTCTGGGGATGACCCAGCCTTGCCTATGTAACCCACAACCTAGAACCACTGCTAAATTTACCAAGTCTGGTTCAGTCTTAGAAGAGTCCCACTAACAATAATAATAAGTAACTTGTTACTTATTATTACTTTATTATTATTACTATTATTATACTTGTGCACTTACTTTGCACGAGGAGCTGTGTTAATTGCTTTACAATTATTCTCTCATTCAATCCTCATAAAATTCCTGGGAGATGGGTGTTATTATTATCCCCATTTTACAGATGAGGAAACTAAGGCAAACAAAGGTTAAATGACTTGCCCAAGGTCACACAACTAGTAAGTGTCTGAGGTTGGATTTGAACTCAGGTCTTCCTGAATCTTAGAATCCTTTTGGGTCATGCCCCATTCCAAGGTTTCACTTGAGAATGTTGAATTCGGTTCATGTTCAGGTCTCCACATAAAAGAAAAAGGAGCTCAGCTTCCATGTAAATACTCAGGCTAACACAACAGTGAATATAGAACAAGATTTCAAAGGACTCATGGTGTAGTTCATAAAGAGCAAAAAGAACTCCTCCCATCTTGGGTGATTCCCATCTCCCCAGGGATCCATTCGTACAGACCTGCCAAGTTATAGCTCTGTTTGGTGTGGCCTCCTTCTCTGGAAAGGAAAAATCATGGAAGATTGCTAAAGATTGGAGTCCTTCCAGGAAACCCTACCTCCCACCACTAGTAGAAGGGGAATTCATACCTTATCAAGATGAAATCATCACCATCAGACCAAAGGGCTTACCTATGTTAACTTAAGTCCCACATATACTAGATATACCCAGGGGGATGCAATAGCTAAAATGGCAGCAAAAAAAGTTCCATTTTTTTTAAACCAGGAAAGAGAATGGTCTCTGAAAGCTAAAGTTAACCTTACACACAAAATTTATATAATACAATTACAAAATGTTCTTCACAGAAAAAAAGGAAAAGACAAATTATTACTGGGATAACTGAATCATGTGACTATAATAAGAATAAAAATACTACCTGAATGTAGATATATAATATATTGATTATTTTTTGGAGGCAGTCAGGGCTAAGTGGTTTGTCCAGGGCCACACAGGTAATAAGTGTCTGAGGCCATATTTAAACTCAGGTCCTCCTGCCTTCAGGGCAGATGCTCTATCCACTGTGCAGATCTGACCAAGGCCTTTGACACTGTCAGTTGTGAGGGCTTATGAAGAATTATGTCGAAATTTGGTCGCCCAGAGAAGTCAATCAGTATTGTATGTCAGTTTCATGATGTCATGCTTGCCTGGGATCTGGATAATGGACAAAGCTCTTGTGCCTTCCCAGTCACTAACACAGTGAAACAGGGCTGTGTGCTTGCTCCCATGCTTGTTAGCATGATGTTTTCAGCCATATCGTCAAATGCTTTCAACGAAGATGAATACAACATTAAGGTCAGCTACCACAGCGATGGTAATTCTTCAACTTGAAAAGGCTACAAGCCAGCACCAAAGTGGAAGGAGTGCTGGTGCATGATTTTCTGTCTGCAGATGATCGTGCACTCCATGCAGCCTCTGATGCTGAGATGCAACAAAGTATGGATCCATTCTCTGCTGCTTGTTTTAATTTTGGACTAACAACACCCAGAAAACACAAGTGCTCCATCAGCCACCACCACACCATCCATACATGAAACCATAAATTAGAGCAAATGGAGAAGTTTGGAATCCTGTGGATAAGATATATAGTTAATATACAGCACTAAATAGTGCTATGTGACTCAAATTGCCAAGGGGATGCTTTTTTAGAATTAGGTACAATAATAACAAAATTCATTTGGAAGAACAAAATATCTAGAATCTCAAGGGGAATACTTAGAAAAAATACAAATTAAAGGAAACAAAGAAAGATAGTATCTATTAAGTGCCTACTAGGTGCCAGGCACTGTGCTGAGCATCTTATAAATATTATCTCAGTGGACCACAGCAATCCTGAGAAGTGGGTGCTATTATGATTCACATTTTACAATTGAGGAAACTAAGGCAGATATAAGCCAAGTGACTTGCTCCAGGTCACACTACAAGCATGTACCTGAGGCTAGATTTGAACTCAAGTCGTCCTGCCTCCAGGTCTCTATGCACTGGGATACCCGACTAACTCAAAAATAGAAAAAGCTTTCTTCTGGACCTGTAAGAAGTCAAGAGTAATGAGTCCAGAACCTTCCCTCCCCCTTGTAGTGAGCAAGACTTCTTTCAGCTACTTGTCCAGGTCCAGTGGTTTGTGATACTGTTCTCAGTGGGTCCATAGGGTCCATTCCATCATAGACTATACCTTGTTACTCTGTTGAAGCTGATGCTTCTCAGGTAGTTGGTCCGCTGCTCTAATGATGCCATCTTCCACTCCAAAGGGCATTAGGAAGACTTCCTCTATGCTAATTGGCTCTTCTTCCACATATGGTCCACTCTATGCCGAGGACTGTGATCCACAGTTAGCATTGTGGGTCATGGTTTTCCACCTCTCCTCTAGGCTAGTTCCCTGTTCAATGATTTTCTTTTCTCAGCATCTCTTCCAGCTGTTTCTCAGTTGTTCATCCATGGACCTTAACTCTATATTCCCTGCTCCTCCATCCTTTCATGGTCAGGATGAGCATGCCTATAGGCTCCTACAACTTCTATGATTCTTTATCAGAGGCCCACAACTCTACTATCTATTGTTTACAGCTTTGGAAATACCTCTTTCTTGGATGACTTCAACAAATACCTCTTTCTCCTCCTAGTCAATTCATGCCAAGTACAGCTGTCCTCTTCATCACCTCTTCCCTCCAGTGCCTTGGTGGTATGCTCCTCACTCAGTCAGTCAGTTAATCACACATGGTCTTTCTGAGATTTAGAATGGCACTTTCATGGAGTCTTTTTATTAAAATATTTTTGGTATTTTATTTTTAATCTTTTTTTTAATATAGAGTTCCAGAATCCCTCTCTCATTTCAGCTTCTCCCCTACCCATTGAGAAGGCAATATGATGCCCATTACACATGTGAAGTCATGCAAAACATTTCCACCATGTGTCTTTCCACCTCCCACCTTTCTCGATAGCAGCTAGTTAAGGTGATGCAAACTATAAAAAGCTGCCTCTTGCTCTCCCAAGAATGGGGAGGGGAAGGTGAAGGGGAAGAAAACCCAATGCCCCTGGTACCATAAAGTTCTGCCTACTTTTCCCAAGCCTTAGCCCAGCTTCCTGAGTTTGATTCAAAGACATTCTGAAGCAAGGAAAACAAAGAGGTTCTTACAATTGTATTAATCCTGAAAATAAAAAATTATTTAAAGACAGCTTCTCTAATATACATATTTTTAAAAGCACTTTAAATACACATGCTCAAGGACTAAAAAAGGCCAATGTTCCATTTTCTTCTCTGAAACTGAAGGCCAGTGATTTTGACTTCAGTTCTTAGCAAACTTCTAGAGCATAAAATTAACTTCCTGATTTGTGAAATGTCTCAAAAACGAAGTAAAAATCAAGAACAAGCCTGCTCTCATCAGGAATAGGCCTTGCTAGATGAAGCTCATTTCCTTTTAGGATGGAATAACCACACACAAGAATCCTCTGATGCTTCATTTTGGCATGAAGTTCACCTGGAGTTCTTGAAGGTTAATGGATCATATGCTCTATCATTCCTACAACGCCTTAAGTGTGGTCCTGATGACAGACTATGTCTACTTTCTGAGTTCTCTCCTAGCTTAATAAAGAAGAGACCTTCACTGATGAGCCAGCTACTAGGCTTGGAGGAAGAGCAGAGGTTGTGTTGCTTTCAGAGATGCTTAACAGAGACGGGGATGTAGAACAAAGGAGGCCCAACATCAGCTGCTCCCCTGCCTCTTTGCAGGCTTGCCCCCTGATGGTTTGCATGGCAACCAAGGGCATTCTAGAGATTGAAAAAGAACCTTGTTGGCAGTTTGGCCAAGTAGAGTCTCTGGGCTGAATCTAGTAAAAAGAAATGTAATAGGAATAAATGTGAAACTTTATATTTGTATTTAAAATATCAATGTCACAATTATAGGACAGGGAGTAGACACACAAAGTTCCTATAGAAAAGACCCAAGACTTTAGTAGCCTGTAGGTTCCCTCTAAGTCAATGTTATGACATGGCAGCCAGTAGGAGCCGATGCTGTCCTGGGGCATAATGTTTACGGCAAGGGAAACGATGGCTCCACTGTACCCTGTCCTGGTCGAATCACACACGGAATGCTGTGCTTGGTTCTGAGAGCCACATTTTAGGAAGGACATAGACAAACTGGAGCACATCCAAAAGAACACAATAGTAAAAAGATTAGAAACTGTGCTATCTGTGGACTAGATGAAGGTATGGGGAACACCTGGAGAAAAGGAGACTGAGGGATGGTGTGCTGCTTGCCTTCACATATTTAAAAGACTGTTGAGTATAAGAGGGATTTGTTCCGCTTGGCCCCAAATGGGAAAACCAGTTGCCATGGGTGAAAGATGTCTGGAGGCAGATTTAAGCAAAGTGGAATTTAACTTAGCTTCCTAACACTTACACATCTAAGAATAGACCTGGCTGCCTTGGATGGAGGGGAATTCTCCCTCATCGGACTGACCATTTGTTATGAGCTGGACGACGTGGCCTCTGAGGTCCGTCCTCATGTTGACATGCTTTATCTTGGCTCCTCCTTCTCTTTCACTTCCCACATTTAATTAGTCTCCAAATTTTATTGTTTTTATTGCAGTTATATCTGCAATATCTGTTTCCTCCCTCCCATATCTACTGCTATCACCCTGTTCTGGCTCTCATTACCTATTTCAATAGCCCAGTAGCTGATCTTGTCCTATAGTATCTCTTCTGTGAGAGGAAACTTTCTAATGCCAACAGGTATCACTATGTCCCTGCCAGCTCTAAAATTTTGTCAACTAAACTTTATATTTCTTTCCTTAGCTCCCTCTAATCCATTACCCACAATGTTCTAACCAACTGGACCACTTAATTCCCTGAGTACGTGTGAATTCCAGCTCTTAGCCTGGGGTGTCTGGCATATAGTAGGTGCTTACTAAATGCTAATTGCCTAAATCTGTCTCCTCTGTGTCTATGTCAGTTGCCATTTGAATGCTTTCCCAGTCTACTTCTCCCACACCATCTCTAGACATCTTATTCATCCCTCAGGATCCAGCTCTTTAAGGTTACCTCCCCCATGAAATCTTCTCTGATGAGAAGTTGTCCCACGGCTGGAAGTCTCTCTCCATCCCTGACCTTCTAGAGCACTACATTCATGTCTCTCCTGTGACCCTTTTCACATTCCTCCTTGTATTATAGCTTTTGGTATACGGTTGTAAACTCCGGGAGAGGTAGGGGCCAACTCCTAGTTAAGTAGTTAAGGAAGTATTAATATAGGAAGTCTAAATAGAATCCCCAAACCTAATTTTAGCCAATTTTCCCCAACTTTATCCCCACAATCCCCAAGAACCTATTATTTGGAGCTACCAACAACCACAACAACAAAAGTTTAGTTTAAAAATGCCGTCTGCAAATACAACTCATTTGTACTTTATAATCTTAAAGGGCTGTCTAAGAGATTAAGGGACTTGTCGAAGATGTGTTTAGAGAAACACTGAAAAGGAAATACATGCTTCTAGAGTCAGTGTGGGAGAGTGGATAGTCAGTTAGAAAGAGCATAGAATCATAGATTTAAACCTGAGTTCAAGTTAGAGGCCCTGGGTTCAAGTCTCAGTTTTCTATTTACTACCCAGGTGACCTTGGGTCAGTCACTTAACCTCTGTGAGTCTATTGTTTTCTCATTTGTAAAATGAGGGGACTGGATTAGATGACTGAGTTTCCCTCCAGCTTTAAATCTGTTATTCTAGGTCCTGCCTGCTACACTTCTTAGCTGTGTGACCATAAGCAAGTCATTCAAATTCTCATTCAAGTTCTCAAGCTGTTTGAGAATACATTATGGATGAGTTGTAGATATACATCAGTGGAGGGAGTTTCTATACCAGCTGTTCCCCACATCGATGATGAAATCCAAAGTCTAGATATATAGATATATAGATATATGTATGTATATGTATGCACACATATACACTCATATATAGACATACACACAGACACATGCACACATGTGTATAACCAATCAATAAACATTTATTAAATGTCTACTATAGGCTAGGAGCAATGCTGAGAGCTGGGGACATACAGACAGAAATGAAACAGCCCCTGCTCCCCAGGAGCTACATCAGCTGGGGGAGACAGCATGCGCGCTTATCATTATCCTCACATACATGCACATACATAGGCATATATAAATATCACCCAAAATAAATACAAGAGAACCTGGCTGAGAACGGGAAGACGAGCATCTGGAGAGATGAGAAAAGTCTAAAGCAAGAGAGCTTAGCCTCGAGTTGAAGGACTCCCAAGGGGTCCATTGGACGGATATGAGGGAGTGTATGAACTTGTGTGGGAAAGAATTGGACCTTTATTTTTACTAACCTTTGGCTTCCTTTGTGATCCTATGTATTTAATTTTATACATTTAGAAATGGATTTCTGAGAAAAGGTCCACAGACTTCACTAGGCTGCCAAGGAGGACCAGCGTCCAGACAGCTCAACTGATCATCCAATCTAAACTCAACTAGGTATGAGTAAGTCCTTGATCAGCATAAAAGAGTCCTAAGAACTTTGGATCATTGGATTAAAGCCAATGATGCCACATAGAAAATAGGATAGTCTGAAGAGAATCAGTCATATCCTATGTGGCTGTGGATGAAACAGACAGCCTTGTCTGGGCTAGTTGAGTCTTGGTTGACTCTAGCGATGAAGAGGCAATTGTCCAAAAGACAGGAAACTCTCATGCCACTAATCACACCCTTCCTTCCTCATTGACCAGGTAACAATACTTTCAATTTTGAAAGATCAGAAGGTCTGGAGTTTCCATTAGGGTCATTAGCAGTGTCCACTGAGCCAGGAGTAATGTCCCCAGAGCAGCAGTAGGTAACAGCAGAATTTATGTCAGGAACTGAGAGACATACCAAGAGTAGGACAAATGCACCAGCACTTACCCTTAAAGTCAAGCATAGAACTGTACTTAATGAAAACTTTAAGAGCGTCTAATCAGATAGCGAGGAAGTGAGGGTCCGGTTATGGGAAAGAACTTTCAGGGGTGGGGAGTGAGGGTGGGAGGATGGGGAAGAATATCCAGGAACCATTTATCCTTTGACCATGCTCATTCTGAGTTTGAGCTCATTCTTTCCAAGTGCCTTGTGTGTGCAAAAAGATATTGTACCCCTAGATGAGAAGACGTTTCTGTAACAATTATCTTTGCTACACCTGATTAGTAAATACCTTTTCTAAAAGCCAATTTAATCTGGCTGATAATCAATGGAAATATACTGATGGGGGCTTCTGAACAATAGTACTAGTTATCCCTAGAACCCCGAGGGGAGTTGTAGTCAGTTGATTTATGGTTCTGTGACCTATCAAAATGAGTGGGAATTGAGAAAGAAGTCCCATAGGGTGTGTGCATGCATGTGTGTCCATATGTACACATGTATGTATCATACATGTTATATATCTATATCTTAAATGACACTTTTAGGTAGAGATGGACAACCAATTTCAGAAATATTAAGAGTCCCAGTTCAGAGTCCTGCTAAAAGCAGTTTATGTAAAAATAGGTTTGAAAGCACCTTGATTTGATACTGTTGATAATCTAACTTGAAAGGGCAGGTTCTTTGGGAACCAAGGACAGGATTTGGGGTGAGGGTAAGAGGCTATCTGCCAAGCTATATCCCTCCATTTCTGTTCTCCCAGCAGTCTATTTCTGGTCATCTCCAGCGCTTGCTTGTTCCTGGGATTCCTTTTATCAGAAAACCCACAATGCTTGGCCCAGCCCAGCTTGACCTCAGGCTGCTGCCTTGGCTGCCCACTCCCTGCACTGGTTCTCAAGCCCCGAAAGCTGTAAGCGGGTAGGTTGCAGCCCGTAATGCTGGTAAATCAGCAGGAAATAGGAAACTAGCCATTTTCTAGCAGGGATCTGTATCCGTGATGACCACAGATACCTTCCCTAGCGTGGACCAGCCTTGAAGCAGCTTGTGAAATTCCCAGGAAAGCCCCACAAACATAGGGCCAAAGGAAAGCGTCGTTCTTCACTGGCCGGTAAAAGCCGCCCAGGACAAGCGTGCAGCTCTTTGGCCACCTCCCAGGACTTCTCTGTTGCTCCTGCCTCCCAACCTTCCTCCTGCCAACCCGGGACTTGGCGGGATCGTCTTTGTTTCCACCCCCGGTGGGTGAGGCAGGAAGCGGCTAGGTGGCCGTGTCACCAGCCTGAGCTCGGAATCCCTCCTCCAGCTTCAGATTCCCAGGTCAAGCTCACTGGCCTGCACCTGCACCCTCCTCGGTTCTCCCCCCACCCATTTAAATAAGAGACCTCCAGCCAATGCTGAGTAATTAACTGTATACAATTGCTAACGGGCCAATCAATGAAAGCCTCCCTCTCTGCGGCCACAGAGTCTCATGCCGTTCTGGTCACAGACAATCGGATTCAGTGTCCTGTCACCCAGGATTGATCAGATTAGCGGCCATGTGGCTATTCATTAATTGCATTTTCTCCCAGAGCCCTTTTCAACCCTATTTGGGGCATCAAAAGCAAATCCAAACAGGACATTTTTATCCTCTCCCATGGATAATGTGCTGGCTTTGCAAAGCACCACTGAAGAGAAAAGGTCAATGTAATATTTAATTTTTTTTTTTTTGGAAAAAATCATTTAAAGGCAGAGGTTTTTCAAGCAACATTAGCTCTATTTAAAAAAAAAAAAAGGCTGTTAGGCTCTCTATTCCCACGTTGCTATACCAAACTCACCCAGCTCTTGGTGCATTTTCCTGGAGTTCTTCCATGACTGGCTTTTCTTGTGCTCCCATTGACCAGAATAAACTCCATACTGTCATTCAAGACCCTCCACCATCTGGCTACAATTGGATAATAAATAACTAGTGTTATACGGAGCTTTAATGTTCACAAAGCATGTTACACATGTTACCACATTTTATCCTTACAACAACCTTGGGAGGTGTTATTATTGTCCTCATGTCACAGGTAAGGAAACTGAGGTAGGAAGAGGTCATATCCGACTCCTGTTCATGGTGTCACCTAATCGCCTTACACACACACACACACACACACACACACACACACACATACACACACAAATTTGTTACATATTTTTATTTCTATTTACTTCTATACTTTATATATTATAGCATTTTATCATATATTATATAGTGGAGATGAACTCTGTAATCACCATACTATATGTTAGAACTTTCCTTCCTGGGGTGGGGGTTGGGGGAGTAGCAGGACAACAGAGTCACAACAACCAGCCAACGGGAAGGACTTCTGAGGCTCAGAGCTGCTTGACCTACCAGTGATCTTTTGGGATTGAACTCTGTCTGAATTTGGAGACGCCCACAGATGCTAGAAACCTCAGGACCAGCCTTGATCAGCCCAAGGCAACCTGGAACAGAAGTTACCGACTTGGTAGAAAGACCTTGCTCAGGACTTTCTAAACATTCTGCTTCTTGGAATATTGTGTCTACAGATGTCCTCTCCCTTAACCCCTGCTCCCCACCCCAAAGCCTCCAGAACAGAGGTTTTCAAACTTATCTGGCTTATCACTCCTTTTAAAAAAATTACTCAGAGTTTCTCTGGGAATCTTTAACCCTTTAGTATTTTTAAAAATTGTGCTTCATCTCTCTCTCTCTCTCTCTCTCTCTCTCTCTCTCTCTCTCTCTCTCTCTCTCTCTCTCTATATATATATATATATATATATATATATATATATATATATATATATATATAAATGACACATTTCAAATTTAATTATCTGTGGGGTTTTTCCTGCATTGAAATTTTGATGACAAAATATTGCTGTATGTAACCATAGAGTATCATATTGTAAACAAGTCATTACACACACACACACACACACACTTCCTGCCAGTGCAAGTTGCACTTCCCAACAATGCATGACACGCTAACCCCTCACACTGGCTTGTTAAGACCTATTGCAGATTTGAACACTGATGGGTTATAACTTGCATTTTGTGTGTTTATTTGGAAAATAATATAACTACTATGACTTTAACTTCTCTTACACAACAGATGAAACATATCTGAATGGTTTTCCAAAATTTTCTTCTCTTCTCTTCTTTCTTTATGCTCCCACTGCCCCCTTATTTTTATTCAATACCTCTCGATTGCACTCGAGGCTCCTACCGCTCCCTGAATAGTTCCAGCACCTCCCAGGGGGCAGTATCGCCCACTTTGGAATCCTCTGTGCAGAGGATAGAGCACACCCTGGAACCAGGAAGGCTCATCTCCTTGTATTCAAATCCAGCCTCAGACAATTATTATTTGGGTGACCCTGGGCAAGTCATTTAACGCTGTTAGCTTCAGTTTCCTCAGCTGTATAATGAGCTGGCACAGGAAATGACAAACCACTCCAGTATCTTTGCCAAGAAACCCCAAATGGGGTCGCAAAGAGTTAGACATGAGAAAAGACTGAACAATGAACCATCTAATCCAGTCCCTCCCTCGTTAACCACTGATACTCAGGACTTATTTTAGGATACAGCCACTCACTCATCATTTCCCTATCATAGTGACCCTAATTCTCCTGCTGAAGATGCATAAACTCTATCGCCTCATTCTGACTCCTGCCTTTACCTCCCCCTCATCCATATCCCACTCCAGACCTGTACACCCCTTCCGCTGTGCCCTCTGAGATGCGTGTTCCATGATCCACAGACCTCCTTTCTTTTCTCATTGGCTCTGACTTTGGGCACTCACTGAGCTCTGATTCCCTCAGTACCCCTTCTAGCCCTGGCTAGTTTCTCAGATCCCTTGAGTCACTGGTCTTTGTGTGTGCTTTTCTAAATACTCTTGCTAAATATTCACTGGTACTTTCTGACTCTCCCTCTGCTCCCATCACTCACCCATCCCAACCCTGTTCTTCTTCATCGTTACTTTGACCTCTATTTCCTCCATCTCTAAGTTCTTTGCCAGGCCATTACTCTTGCATTGGCTGCACTAGTCCCTCACCCCCCTTCCCTAATTAACCCCTGGGTGAACTAATTCAACTTCACACTATCCTCTACTATTGAATCCCTTGACCCTTGTCCAATCACTGATCATACCTTGCCAAAGCCCAAACCTCAATTACTCCAACTTTATATTTGTCTGCCATTGAATGAGGTTGAATGAAGAAATCACGAAACTTTGTTAATGGGATCCACTAAAAATTTACGTTACCTAATTTCAACCAGGCCCTCCCTGCAGCAACCGTTATATTCTTCTCTAATTGATTTCCCTCTCCATAACTGTTGTTCTAAATCTTCTCATCCCTCCTCAAGCCTTCCAGGACATCCCTTCGCCTCCTTCTGTTGAGGACTGCCGGTGGCCCTTCTCTGCAAGAGCTAACCCTTACACATAATCCTTGAGCCCCTCCCCTTTCATCTTCTCCAGTAGATTGTCCAAACTATCGCCTCTTTTCTTTTTTCTCTTCAATTATTCCTATTTATTGACTTCTTTCATGTTGCCTTTAAATACACCTGTGTCTCTCCATCCTTAAAAAAAGACAAAAAAACCAAAACCTCCCTTGGAGCAGCTATGTGGTGCAGTGGATAAAGTAGTGGCCCTGAAGTCAGGAGGACCTGAGTTCAAATCTAGCCTCAGAAGGGACACTTGACACTTAATAGCTGTGTGATCGTGGGCAAATCACTTAACCCCAACTGCCTCACCACAAAAACCTCCCTTGTTTCTGTCATCCCTTCTGTCTATAATTTTAGGTTGCCCCTCTTCTGGCTAAATTCCTTAAGGAGCCTGTCTACACTAAGAGCTTTCATTTGTCCTCCTAACACTGTCTTCTCAATTCCTGCAGTCTGGCTTCGAGTCTCATCATTCAAATGAAACTGCTCTCTTGGAAGTTCCCAATGACCTCTTAATTGCCAAATCAATGGCCTTCTCTCCATCCTCATTCTTCTTGACTTCTCTGTAGCATTTGACACTTTCTCCTGGATATTCTCTCCTCTCTAGGTTTTCATGACAAGGCTCTCTGGTTATTCTTCTCTTATCTGTCTGACTTCTCCTTCACTGATTCTTCCTTCATGTCATATCCTCTCATTGGGGGTGCCCTCCAAGGCTCCGTCCTTGGGCCGCTTCTCTTTCCCCTCCAAGCTATCTGACTTGAACTCTGCAGCTCCCACGGGTTCAGTGATCATCTCTGCAGATGTTCCCAGATCTATGTACCCAGTCCTGGTCTCTTTCCTGAATGTTAATCTGCCGCAACCATCTTTTGGACATCTTGCACTGTATGTCCTGTAGTTATCTCCACACCAACACATACAAAACAGAACTGATCTTCTTCTCCAAATTCTCTCCTCTTCCAAACTTATCAAAGACTTTTTTGGAGGCACTACCGTCCTCCTGGTCACCGACACTCATGATCTCAGGGTCATCCTTGACTCCTCTTTTGCATTCACCCCATGTTTTCCCTTCATTTTGAAAAGGACTGATGATATCATGAGAGATGTCTTGACTTGTGTGTGAGCTGGATTTAAGTAAGGCAGAGTTGCACAATGACGTCAACCTCACTCTCTCTTCCAGAGTCATCAAAGTCCAACGGCAAGACAAAAGTTAGGATGACCAGTGATGGTCCAGGATGCAGTGAATGACTTTGGTGCCTCTGATGTCCGACCCAGCTCTAAGTACTCTGCTTTAGCCGCCTTCTTGGCTGTTGGAACTAATTGTTCTCACCCGCCCATTCTGCTGGGAGAAGTCTTCACATGCGTGAGGTAAGCATACCTCTAATTCACCAAAGGGTTCGAGGTCTGTCAGTTGCCTTCAACCTGGTTTAGCGCATCTGCTGAGACAGTTTTTACGAGGGTATGGTCGCTGCGACAGCTTCTTGGAGCCACATGTGAGAGTTAGGTGGAAGGTGAACACCAAAGGTAGATGAGCAACCCTGAAAAGGGCCCATCAGAGGTACTAGTCCTCCTGAATACCCCATAGACTGCACTCACCCCATATGGAGACCAATGGTGGGCAGCCAGAACAAAGGGATGGAAGCAAGACATGGTGTGTTGTGTGGGAAGATAAGCAAAGAGACAAGTATAGCTGGATCAGAGTGTCAGTGGAGGAGAGTAAAAAATAAAAGTACTGGAAAGTTATGGAAAGGTTAGGTAATAAAGAACTTGAAATGCTAAAGAGAGAAGTTTATATTTGATTCTGAAGGTAATAATTATCTATTTGAGTTTATTGAATAGGGAGCTGACATGATCATACCTACACGTTAGGAAAATTACTTTGACAGCTAAGTGGAGGACAGAATGAAGTGGAGAGAGACTTCAGGCAGTGAGACTGTCAGAAAGGTACCTTGGGAGGTAGTTCCTCTTCACTGATGGGGACAGGGTTAGATTTTTTTTTGTTTTTCATAAAGCAGTGTATCTTTATTACGGCACATTTTAATTATACAAAGATAAGCACCCAGTGGCAGAGGTAGAGACAACAAGGTCAAGGAGAGAGGACACGGATTGCTTCTGGCCCTAAGTTGACAAAGCTTGAGTTCAAATACAGCAGGCTTTTGGTCAGTACAGGAGAACATGTATGGCTAGGTCTTACACTGTAGTCACGGGAGCACAGATTTAGAACTGGCAAGCTACTTTAAGGAAATCTAGCCTACTCCCCTCAAGGGAGACAAAAGAGACGTGTCAAAGTTCTCACTCTTGGTAAATGGTAACGTTTGTATTTTAATCTAGATCTTCTGATTTGGGATCTACTATCCTTTCTGCTACTAGATGGAAAGTCATTGGCCTCTCAGATGTGAAGGGTGTTGAGGCCACAGAAAATAGGAATTAGGAAGAGGCCATGGGGGCAGGGGTCACCCTCAAACCTAGCACACCCAGGTTTTTCCAAGTTGGGGAGAGGTTTTCAAGCCACAGGGTATACATTATAGAGGGGGCTCTTGCTCTGGAATTGGTTGGATTAAGGGAGCTCTGAGGTTCTTGTCACTCATCAAATGCCCCTTCTCATGGCAGTGTCTATTATTTGTGGTTGTTCAGATGTTCAGTCCTATGCGACCCTTCTTGACCCTGTGGATGCCAGCATGCCAGTGCTGTCCATGGAGTTTTCTTGACAAAGATACTGGAGTGGTTGGCTATTTTCTTCCCCAGTGGATTAAGGCAAATTGAAGTTAAATGACTGGTCCAGGATCACACAGCTTGTAAATGTCCAAGGACAGATTTGAACTCAGGTCTTCCTGACTCCAAGGCCCAGAGCTGTATCTACTGAACCACTTGGCTACCTCAATGTATATTACAGTCATCAACATTTCTGCCTATTCCTATATTAAGCTATAAGCTGTCTATTTCCCAGACTTTTAGCTCAGTGATGTGCACACGGTAGGTGCTTAATAAATGTTTATTGCATTGTTGTGTCAATGATAACAATATATTTTTCTTTTTTATTAGTTAAATTTTCCCCAGTGACATGTAAAAACAATTTTTAACATTCGTTTATAAAACTTTGAATTCCAAATTCTCTCCCTTGCTCCCTCCCCACTTCACCCCCATTGAAAAGAGAAGCAGTTCAACATAGGTTATACATGGGCAGTCATCCATAGTAGTCACATGGTGAAAAAAAGACAAAAAAAAGACTCAAGAAAAATAAAGTAAAAAAAGGATGCTTCTATCTGTCTTCAGACACCACCAGTTCTTTCTCTGGGGATGGATGGCATTTTTCATCATAAATCCTTCAGAGCTGTGTGGATGGTTGCACTGCTGAGAATGGCTAAGTCATTCATAGTCGATCATCTCACAACACTGCTGTTACTTTGTACATAGTACATTTCATCTTGCGTCAGCCCATGCAAGTCTTTCCAGGTTTTTTTGAGAGCGTCCTGCTCGTCATTTCTCATAGTACAATAGTTTTCCATCATAATCACATAGCACAATTTGTTTAGCCTTTCCCCAATTGATGGGCATCCCATCATTTTCTAATTCTTTGTACCCAGAAATGAGCTACTATAAATATCTTTGTACACATAAGTCATTTTTCTTTCTTTTTTTAAAATCTATTTTAGGATACAGACTTAGTAGTGTATTACTAAGTCAAAGGGTGTGTTTGGTTTTATAGCCCTTTAGGCATAGTTCCAAATTGCTCTACAGAGTGGTTGAATCAGCTCACAACTCCACCAACAGCGCATGAATCTCATTTTTGCCACGTCCCCTCCAACATTATAACAACATATTTTTACAGAGCATTAAGGTTTGCAAAGCACTTTCCTCACAACAATTGTAGAGAGTAGACACCCTATTGATAAAATATGAACTATCAGTCTTCCTCACCTTACTATGAATTAGTTGAATTAAGTGATTTCCTCCTAACAACAAGCTATGTGCTCTAAAGCATATCTCACCCATGCAAAGTCATGTTCTTAAAAGAGCCCCCTGAATTAGAGCTGGCCCTTCCAGTGTGAAGGGCACTGGATGGGTTCCCCAAGCTCCATTCCTCTCCTTTATGATTGATGCTGTCAGAGATGCCAAACAGAGCAGAGCAGGCCACGGTTTGGAAGATGTAATGGAAGACTGACCTTATGGCAGCCCTCTGATACTTGTGTGGCTGAGTTTGATAGTTGTCTCATAAGAGAGGGTGCTTCAGGGAACACATTCCATATCTCTACATTTCAGCTAAAGGAAATTATAAAAAGAATACCTCAATCAAACAAAAATTAAAATTAATTCATAAAAAATTTAAAATCAATTAAATATTAATTAAAACATTGTTTTATAAACTAAAATTATGATATTAATTAAAAATTAAAACAAACCCTAAACACTGATATCACACTTATAAAGCACTTTAGGGTTTACCAAGTTTTTTCATTACAATAACCTATGTTATTGCATGTATTATGTAGAACCAATATTATTAATTCCATTTTCAGAGCAGTTAATTGACTTGCCCAACGTCATACATATAGCAAGTTGTGAAGCTGAAAGTTGAATCCAAGTCCTCTGACTACAAATCTTGTACTCTTTCTACCTTACTATACTGTTTTCCTAATTCAGTCTTTCTTCACCTCTTGCCTAATCTACTGCATCCTCCTGTCTCAAGTCTCTACAGCTACCAAAGAGATGCTTTTAAGGCACAAGTCTGACATACCACTGTCCTGAGCAAAGAAGCTGCAGTGGCTCACTATTTCTTTTAGCATAAAATACCAGCACCTCTGTTTAGTATTCACAATCTGTCTCCAACTTTTCTCTCCAGACTGATTTCCCATTCCTCTCTTTCAAAGACTCTGGGTCAACCAAATTAGTCCACTTTCCATTCCCCATCCCTAACATTTTATCTCCCAGCACAGTCCTTCCTCCAGGTCTGGGGTACCCTCCCTCCTTACCCCTGCCTCTTGGAATCCTTCACTCCCTTCATGCCTCAGGTTGAATAGGAGTGATTTTCATTAGCCCCAATATCATTAATTGAATGGCCAAGCCAGAACACTGTTGCCCTAGCACTATACACTCTCATTTGATATCTTGGGAGTTCCAAGAAAAAGAGTTTTCTCCATTTATTAATTTTCAAGGATCATAGTATTGTAATGGGAAGAAATTAAGAAAAAAATCACTAAATAATTATCCATAAAAATTTCCTGACAGGGAGATATATTAGTGTGGAGTGTTCTCTGAAGGGAGGTAGTTAAGAATGCCTTCATTTGACAAGCAAAATTAGACTATGTGAAAAATTCAACTGGTAAAGGGAAGAGTCTTGGACAGGCAGGTGGGTGGACTGGGAGACCTTCCAGGAAGGCATCATGGGATAGCGGGAGAAAGGCAGTGAATTTGCAATTGGAAGTCCTGGGCTCAAGGGATGGTTTACTATGAACTAATTATAGGACTTTGAACAAGGTCAAGGGCATAGGTTCAAATGCCAAATCTGTTACTAACTACCTTTGTGAACTTGTGCAAGTCCCAAGTTCTCTGAGTCTGTTTCTTTATCCACACAATGTTTCGGTTGTTGCTGACTCTGACTTTCCATGACCCCATTTGAGGTTGTCTTGGTCAAGATACTGGAGTGGTTTGTCATTTCCTTCTCCAGCTCATTTTACAGATGAGGAAGTGATGCAAACCGTTAAGTGACTCGTGAAGGGTCACACATCTAGGAAGTGTCGATTCGGATTTGAATTCAGGTCCTCCTGACTGCAGGGCCAGCACTCTCTCTACTTCACCACCTAACCCGCTCCACGATGGAGAGAATATTAAATTGAACAGGAAGACAAGAACAGATGGAATTGAATTTGGGAAACTGCAAAAATTCTCCTAGTGACCCCGTTTCCCTCTGAAATGAGGTTGCCACTTTTTCCAGTGATGATGTTTTTCACAGGTCTTTGGAAAGCTGAAACCAAACATCACCCAAAAAGTAATGAGGAGGCACCTGGTAGCCATGAGCTGGCTACAACATGATACCAGAAAGGAATTGGGCATGATAGGTGGTACAAAGGATATCGGCAAAGAGCCAGAAAGAAAAGATGGGCCAGTCATTTGTGAGAACAAGGGACAACCAGCAACCAGCTTGTATATTCTCTTGGGATCCATGGAATGTCAAGAATGTACAAAGAAAGCCCCTGATTTCCGGGAAGATATAAAAGATCATTGCACAGAACAGACGGTCACGAACAGGGAGAGGTTGTGATGTGTACAGTGGAAGGGAATACCCACATCAATGAGCTCACAGACGCGTTAAAATATTAATGTATATACTAATAGGATACTATAAAACTCGAGGTTCTGGTAAGGAAAGTGCATTCGCACTATGCAGGTGTTGCTTCACCAGGTACTTCCTGTCTTCCTGATGTCCCAGGTTATGGAGCTAATTCTATAGGCAGGGATATTATCAAGCTCTTCTGCCCATTGCCCAACATTTAGCATCAGTTTCTCTAAATAGACTGTTGGGCAACGAATGTGAATTCTAAACCACTAAAAGGTAGATTCAAGCTCTAATGTACAACCCTCATGCATTCCAGTGATGTTTGTTAAAGGTTACGTGCCTCAGAGAAAACAATGAACTCAACTGGAATGGACATCACGCTTACAGTTTCAGGATACAATAAGCATTGAAGATGACGATGACTAGCCTCACTTCTACAGAAATGAAAATACTTCACTTACACCGGAACTGCCAGGTGAGTCACAGCAAACAGAATAAGGTAGGGAGTGACTAATGAGAAAGGCCGCTGAAGACAGCTTCTCCAAAGACCTTTTTTTAAGGGCATAAAAAGTGTGCACAAAAAGCAGCTTTGCTGCTTGCGCAAGTGTGGAGGGGGTGACATGATGGTACGAACACTTTTTACTGGTGGGAAAGTCATGAGAGTTGCCATTCCCACATGTTGTGATGACATAGTCATAGCTAACATTCATGTGGCACTTACTATGTGGTAGATACTATGCTCAGTTACTTCATTTGATCCTTACCACAACCCTGGAAAGTAGGTGATGTTATTATTCCCATATTTACAGATAAGGAAACTGAGGCGAACAGATTTTAAATGACTTGCCTGGGCTCATACAGCTAGAGTCTGAGCCGAATTTGAACTCGAGTCTTTCTGACATGAGGCCCAGGGGTGCTCTATCCACTGTGCTACCTCTCTGTACAGCCAAATACAAAATCCGTTTGGGTATATAAAATGCAGTGGCACAAAGTTGGAAATACCTGTCGCATGCAGCTTATAAAATTCAGACGTTGTTTTCAATTGTAACTGCTACTGTCACTGCAACATTTGGCAAAATGTTGGACAATGGCCATGGACAATGTACCTCTGGTTCTAAAATGTCAATATAACGAAATGTCCAGTGGAGAGAGGTCACTAATTTAACTTCTCAATATCAGCTCCACATCATTGTGTAGTGTGGTACAACAATAGAGTTGGCTGACATGCTCAGTAGGAACCTCACTGTTTCATTTTAATAGAGGGTCTACGGGAATCTTCAGAAATCTGAGACAATGGATAGCAACAAAATTTATGACGTTTAAAAACCCATGATGTAATTGGTTAATATTTTCCCCAATTATTTCACCACAAATGGCTCCACTTTCTCAGTATGGATGATTTTTATACATTTGAGTTAAAAATAATGCAGCTTCCAAGTGAAAAGTTAAAGACCAAGGCGAGACCTATTAGGCTGGCATTACACCTTTTTATTCCCCCCACTTACTTCTCCAATTTCTAATTATTTCCTTTTTCCTATGCAACAAAATAGGAGCCATAAAAGCTTTGATTTAATGAAAACTTCCCTTGCCGACCAGGATCTCCAGCCCTGCTGAAGGCTTCTGTGTAATTTATCTACCTCAGTAGGCAATGACCTTTAGTGAATCACGAGTCATTCTTCACCTCTAATGAGATGAATCCAGATGCCATTCCGCCCTGTGCATGTTTTCTCCTCCTCCTCCCTTCTTCTAACAGAAGGCTCCCCCGATGTCAAGCTGGTGTGCCCTGACTCCCAACTTTTTTGAAGTGGATTGTAATGAGCCCCTTTGAAAAGCAACCATCCTAACAATAATAGGAGCCCCCACGGACTCTCTTCCCTCTTTAGCCAACCAATTCCAGGATGAGATTTTTTTCCCTTAGTGAAAGAGAGGCAGGTGTAGTCTATGGTGATGATGCCTGTTTTCCTGATGGAGGCTCATCTCCGAGATTTAGGCTTTTGGTACCCTCTAAACTAGCTACAAGGAAAGATCTAGCTGTGTTCCCTTAATATTGTGTGAATGATTGGTCTCCTTGTTGGGATGTTTTAACGGATAATTACTTAGTGACTTTAAAAAGATTGTTCTCATTACAGTTTATCACCATTAAAAAATTAAATAGTGTTATCTCCTCTTACTGACTTTTTCTATGCTTTGTCCTGTATTTATACTACACAATTGTTTATCCCCTTTGTAGACAGACTGTTTCATTTTTTATCTTTATATACCCAGTGCTTTGCACATAGTAGTGTTTCACAGATGCTTACTGAATTTAATAGAAAATTAATAATTTCATATAATAAATTTATAATTAACAAAATAAAAGTTTCCCTAGGAGCACAGGTTAATAAAATGTTAGAATGAGGCAGATGCTTTGAGATCATCTAGGCTGGTAGTTCTTAATCTATGGTCTATAAAATAGTTTCATTTTGTTAAATATTTTGATAATTTCATTTCAGCATAGCTGCTTTCCTTTGTGGATTGGTATATTTTGTTTTATGCAATTGAAAATATTATTCTGGGAAAGAGTCTACAGATTTCATCCACCTGCCAAAGGAGTCCATGACACAAGAAAGGTTAAGGACCTTTGATCTCTCCTTTTATAGGTGAGGAAGTAACCCCAGAAGTGTGAAATAACTTCCTCAAGGTCATGAAAGAATTGAGACTTGAATAGTACAGCAGGTCTTTTTTCATCATGCCACATTTTCCCCCTTCCTGAGATGGCAAATTAGAGAACTAAGGCGAAGGGTTAAGTCAATCATCTGTCTATATTAAGCACAGTTTTAATATGGAGAGCTCCTGGGAGTTCCCAGGTTGGGATGGGGGGCAATAAATAGGCCTAGGTAGAAATAGAACAGGTCCAAGTTCCCATGCTGATCAGAGTGGGACCAGCCTGTGAGTAGTCCCTGTCCTTCCAACTTGGGTGAAATACAAAGATCCCAATCAAAAGAAAGAGAAAGAAAGAAAGAAAGAAAGAAAAAGAAAGAAAGAAAGAAAGAAAGAAAGAAAGAAAGAAAGAAAGAAAGGAAGAAAGAGAAAGGAAGGAAGGAAGGAAGGAAGGAAAGAAGGAAAAAAGGAAGGAAAGGAAGGAGGGAGAGAGAAAGGAAGGAAAGAAGGGAAGCTGCCCAAAAATATGTCTGCATGAACTTTTCGGCCTTGAGACGTGGTCTATCTGCCTGGAGAGCTCCCTCGTGTTGACGGTGGTGACTCTCCCCTTCCGTGGCATCCAGGGGACTGACAGCAAAGATAGCAGCTGACACTGACATAATGATTTAAGGTTTGCAGAGCTCTTGGTCAGGTGCTCTCATTCGGGCCCCACAGAAATCCCACGGTATAATTAGACCGCGTTTACAGGCAAGGACTCCATATACTCTCTCTCCCAGGAAGTAGATGAGTCCAAAGGGAAGCAGACTGCTTTGGTCACTGATAATAGTCACTTGGCTACAGTTTTTGCTATCTGCATCCAGAGAAAGAACTGATAAACAGATGTGTAGAATGGTTTTACATACACACAAACATCTATGGACATGTACATATCTGTGTCTCATGGGAGACACCTGAGGAGGAGGGAAGAAACAAAGGAAAAAAATGATATGCTAACTTTATTATATATTTAAAAAGTAGCAAGTTGTACATAATGAATTTGCAGTTTCATGTACAATCATCTTTTTTTTTTCTATTCTACAATGTTACAGAAATACTTGTTTTATTTCTTAAGTCCAGAATAAAATGAATTACAAGAAAGAGTCACTTGGCCACGATGAGAAAGGTGGGTCATATGCATCCTACTCAAGTTACTGCTGCATACATTCAGTACAGACCTTGTCCGAAGCATCCCCCTGCCCCTGCCCAGTCCTTTGTTGTCCTTGGCTATATTTGCTCAGGAAAGCTGCCTTCCTTTGCTTCATGGTCTTGTGGAGGGACTGGATCTGCTCTTTTGGCCCCAAAAGTCATAGGTAAGATCCATGGGTATTTGGTAGATAGAGTCAAGCATTTATTAAATGCCTGCAATGTGCCAGACACTGTGCAGGATCTAGAGGAATAGATGTAGGTGTGGTGTGAGGAAAACTACCAATCAGAGCTATCCAAAAATGAGAATGGAGCCATTCTGACCATTCTTGAGACGTTCAAGCCAAAAACTGGACGGCCACTGGAGACAATATCATAGAAGAGACTTCTGGCCAGACACTGATCTCTAATCCAGTTCCAAGATTCTGTCAGAACCTTGAGGAAACTGAGACTCAGAGGGATGTGATGTGCTCATGGGCCTGTCTGAAGCAACATTTGAACCCGAATGTCCTCTGATTCCAAGACTCTTTCCATGCCACCCCATGAAGAGTTCACATATACTTTTAAGCAGATCTGCAAATGTTCCTGAGATATTTCAAAGAGCTTTTAAGGAATAGATACTAGTATTAAGGGAAAAAAATCTTGCTCAATTTTGTGATCTGGACACTTAGACCGGTTATGACTTTAACAGAAGGCATCAGTGATTCCTGCATGACCATCCTAATGGTATCACAGCCTGCAAAGAGATTCTAAGTCACAAGAATGCAATTGTTCTTCTGCTTGAATGTCCCAAATTGGATAGATTGGATGGTGGAGGCCTTGAAGAGCCCGGGTTTCGGGGGCCTCTGTGAGCTTCAATGGACCACTTAATTGAAAGTGGAGGGACAGATGTCAGGGGCTTTACTCTATGCAAATTTGGAGCAGCCCATGGGCTCCAAGATGATCAAGGGGGCAGACGCTGTTCCTCACCTTCTCTAGATGGGAATGGTGAGCTTGTCAATCCCCAAGTGTGACTTTATCTATTTCACCCATTTCACCCCCTCATCTCTCTGTCATAAAAAATGTTTGGAAATTACTGACAAAGGAAAGTGTATAAATAGTTGCAAACTTTGAAGTGATTAATCTAAAGTGCTTTTAATTAATATGCATATTCATATGCTAATTATTGTAGAAGCTGCCTTTAAATGATTTTGAATTCACAGGATGAATAAAATTGACTCGACATACTAATCCCACTGGTGAAATTAATTTTTTCATTAAAATAAGAGAGAGAACACCGACTCTTCCAAATGGAAAACTTTCCTTCAAAGACCTTGATTTTGTAATTTAAATGTTGGCAAAAAAACAATGGGAGCTATGAGCAGATATAACCTTTGAAAAAGAAAAGAAATCCTTACATGATTTTCTACTGGTGATCAAAGACTCAGAATTTCAAACATTTGAACTTTTTTTTTTTTTTTTTAGGATGAGACATTTAAAAAAACTAAATAAAAATTTTAGAAAGTCTACCAATACCTGGCTTCTTTCCAGGTCAATGATTTTGTTTTACTAACATGTCTGGGTGAGACTGGTGGCTATGGCCTGCCCAGAGCACCCTACTGGCTTTGACATCTTTCAGTGTCCACTGGGGAATGCCTGCCTTAAATCTGTCAGGATGGCCCCTGGGCCACTTCTGCCGAGACCCTTGGGGATCAAATTTATTGTTACACCCCAACTGCTTTTTGGCCCCCTCCAAAATAGGAGTCCCAGGTCATGCTAATGATTTCGGAGAGACAGAATGCTCCCTCCATATTTTATTAAACAGGTCTTTTAACTATTAATCAAATGTGAAAATTATTTTCCATCACTGTGACATGGGGGCTAAAAGCGCTGGGATTTTTTTCTTTCTCAGCCTGTTTCTTTTCTTCTTAAATTGGCCTCAGTGGATCCCCTGAGCTTCAAAGCCAGCTAGAAGGAGTCTAGATTTACTGCCTGGCTTTTCAGACTATAATCACCCCCTTCAGGCACTTAATGGAGAAGGGCTGGAGCATCTTTGTGGAGCGAAGGATAAACACCTGAAAAAATCTACCAGAGGTTCCCCAAGATCTCTAATGGGGCCATAATATTGTCAATAAGTCTGCCAGGCTGGCCCGCACACTGCCGGGCTTTTCAATAGCAGTTAGGATCCGCATTTTACCCCAGTCCCTGCCACCAAGAAACAGATGGACTCAAAGAAGAAAAAAGCTGAAGACGAGTCAGTTTTATTTGCCTCATGCTGTAAGTAGGTGAAGAGTGAGGGGAATTATTGTTTTTCATGTGTATGTGTCTGCAAGGCCTGTTCCCAGGCTCCTGTTCACCTTTATACAATTAAGTGTAGCTGGACCTGAAAAGGGACTATGCAGGAACAGCGGCCCAGCACATTTTCAAGGCTATCAGCTCCTGTTCACAGGGCTTTCAATTTCTAGTAGGATGCCCTGGAAGATAGGTGGTGTCTTAGGGAGCTGGGATCCAGGCTACTGACAGATTAATACTAGATAAGGGACATGGCTAGAGAAATGCATCGCCAGCTAATCTGCTGACCTTTCCCTGCTAAAAGGTCAGAAAGAAATAGAGGTGGTCTTTCTTCACCAAAGGAACCTCACACTTGAATAGAAAAGAGGTGATTCTTGCAAATACAGAACTAGATGGAATATGAGGAGGTTGAGGCCTATGGGTGTTGGCCACGGCGCTTGGAGGTGAGCATCGATGGGGCTTTATATCCAAGGCAAGCCTGCCACAAGAACAATGTTCAAATGCTTGCAAGAGCAGCGGATGCCAGCAGCAGTGTCGATAGGCTCCCTCTGAGCGCTAATTACGTTATTAAGCAAATAGACCAACAGAGGACCTGAGGCACAGAACCAGATTCAGGACAGTTGGCTGTAAATAATCTTGAGAGATACTCATTTATTCCTCGCTTGAGAGATCTCTGGCAAGGTTCCTTCGCTTCTCCCAATTTAAAAATCATAGGGTCATAGACTTAGAACTGGAGGGCACCTTAGAGGCCACTGAGTTCAACTTCCTTTTTTTTACAGAAAAAGAAACTGAGGCGCGAGGAGGTTAAACGATTTTGCCCAGGGCTGCAGGGCTGGAAAGTTTCCGAGGTAGGATTTGAATCCATCCTTCTGACTCCAAATCCAGGAAAGAAAGGACTTTGTTAATTAAATCATTGTTGAAGGGGGGGAACCCATCTCTCCCTGCCCCCAGCAGATTCTTTAAATCTAATTTGTGCTTTCTGCCTCTATTTCTGCAAACCCTTAAGAGAGGAACCTATCTTCTTTCTCATTCCAACAGTTGTTGAAGAGGGGAAAACCTACCTCCCAACAGATTCTCGCAATTTAACTTGTGTTTCACCCTCTATTTCTGAGAATCTGTAAGAGAGCAATCTGTGTCTTCACAAGGGAAACCCAAGGCCTCCTGGTAGCTGAGGCCCACTGAGGGACAGGGAGGAGCTTTCCTTTTCTCATTTTGTAGCCAGTAAGCATTTAACTAACTGAGGCAACTTCCTAAATGCACATCAAGGCCAAGAACCTGAAGTTTTCTGGATCTGACTATGGCTAACCTGAGAGAGATGGCTGCGAGTCTGGGGTTGGAAGGGGTCAAGGGAGGCAGGAGGAGAGTCTGTGCGCCCTGGGAACAAATCTGGAAAAAAATGTCTAAGTGGGGCTTGCTGAAAGAAGTCTCCAGCAGGCTGAGCCAGCCATGTGAAAGGCAGAGAGAATGGAGGCCATTTGAATACTGATGTGGCCCTCACTTTCTTCCATTTCCATTAATGACATGCTCATCAAGGGCAAACAATAGGACGGGCTGCCTGCGCCTGTCACAGTGTTGGGTGCTGGGAATGCCAGGCTGTCATCCCCGGGCTGCATTTAGAGACCTGTACACTAATAAGAAGTGCTCTGCGCCATCAAGGCAGACAGGTGCTTCCGAGGCTGGGACATGCTCCGTTCCCTTCCCCCTGAAACCCTCCTCTCACAGCCCCCTGACAGATACCATGAAGTGCACAAATTAACAGCCCCATCATGTTGGGCTGCTGCTGCCTGCGGGGAAAGCGGAAAATCAAGTTGTCACCCAGGGTGCAGGGATAAAGCCGCAGCCTCATTTCTCTGTTGGTGCCCTGTAATAGCAAATGCCAGACAGCTGGATGG
The DNA here is from genome assembly GCF_028372415.1 of Notamacropus eugenii. Taxonomy (NCBI): domain Eukaryota; kingdom Metazoa; phylum Chordata; class Mammalia; order Diprotodontia; family Macropodidae; genus Notamacropus; species Notamacropus eugenii. Next base: position 471,786,081 of record NC_092875.1, read on the forward strand.
ATGGGAGGCTTTAGATTAAGGCCCTGATGCACTCTGGCCAGAGAATTAGTGGTTGCTGTTTCCATGTGGCTTATTTCTGTTCAAAATAAACATCTGGAGAGAGCAAAGATTCCTGGGGCAGAAATCCCTTTTTGTGTCTTTTTCAGGAACAAGAGAAAACAACAGATCTCATGTCTCCCTTCTGAGGCCCGATGGGATTTCCACTTGAAAATCTGCTTAAAACTTTAACAAGGACCTAAAACTATTTCCAGTTGAGCAAAGCTCTCTCTAGCTTGGGGTCCCTACTGCCAAGGCCAACCTTGCGGACAGAGAGGGAGATGGGAAGCAGAACTTTCTGAAGCTCTGCCCTCCATAAGCACAGCCCCTTCCTGTTGGGCCCAGAGAGCTCAGATGTAGGTTTCTAGGGGATAGGTCTGGAGGGCTCTCTGTCTTGTTCACGCTCCTCTTTCCAAGGAGATGTTTCTGGAACTTGCAGGGAATGGCCTTGGGATGTGGGGGTGACAGCAACTGGGAGCCAGCCCTACCCAGACTTCCCCACCCAGATCTTCAGGTCCTGCTCCAGGTACACCCCTTACCCTCATCCAAAGCTATGCCTCTGATCCCGGTTTCTGAAGTAATAAATACAAATAGCCCTTTGCTTAAAGGGGACAGGGGCCTGACCCCCAAGGGGGTCAACATTTGCCCTGGTGCACTTTGCTACAGGGGGAGTAATGGAGGGGTCTGAGCCCTTCAGACTCCAAGGAGTTTAATGACATAATGACCAGAGAACTTTAACATAAAACAGTAAGAGCAACTAACGAAACTTACCACATAAAACCCCCCTCCTGTCATTTTTATAGTAACAGTAAAACACTTTATTGAATTTATGAGCTACATAATGACTCTGAAGAATGTAACTTGAATTAGAACCAACTTGGACGTATAATATCAACTATAAACCCTTTTCTATTACCCCATCCCCTCAGCATCCTCGTTCCTCTCTCATTCTTACCAAGGGGACATTGCCTTCTTTCAGACGTCTGTCTCAGACATAGTTCAGAACTTGCTGCTAGGCCTATGTGGAACCTCCGACCTGGCTGGTGACCGATGGACTGGGTCATGGGGGAAGGATACAGGTCGTGCAAGGGAAGACTGAACCTATCTGTTCAAGGCCCCACAGACATGAGAATGCCCCTCTCTTTGGCGTGTGGCCAGGCTCCCAAGGGCTTGTAGTGAGCACACTAGCTGAAGTCCTCAGAGACATTCTGCAGGAGGGTGAGGGCCAGGCTTTCCAAAAGCAAACCTAGGAAGCCCCTGAGAGTGGGTGTGAAGGACCAGCTGATCGTTTCCGATCGTGTGTGTGTGTGTGTGTGTGTGTGTGTGTGTGTGTGTTGGTGGTCCAGATTCTGATGACCGCTAGTGGGGGGAGGGGGGAAGATGCACATCCCAGCTAAGGGGCATGCACTCCTCTGTTTCCTATTTCCATTTTCAGTCCTTTAGGCTTTCCGCTCCCCATGGATCTTTCTGAAGGGGTAATAAAATAAAATGGGTGAAACAAAGCCGTAAGCCAGTTAAATCTGAAAGACATGTCATCTCATCTAAAAGGGAGAAACGGACCATTTCCACGCCTAGGGCTGACAGCAACGCCTGAGCTGGCAAAGTGCTATTCCATCTGATTTATAGAATAATGGGGTGACAAATGATGACAAAAATAAACTTTTACTGCACTGAACTGCTCCTTTATTTATGAAATTTGGCCAAGTAGTGAAATCTTTTATCTGCAAGTTGTAACATGGAGTGGAAACGAGCGATTATGGTGCGGTAATAGTGATCCAGCGATGGAGGCTGAGTCAGTTGGAAATGGATTGAAGTAAAATAACTACCACGCCATGATAAATGTGACCAGCGCTTTGCTGACAGATGATCTAACAGGTGTTCATAACAACTATATAAGAGGATTTATTTATGACTCGCCACAGCCGCAGTACTGTAAATCAGCTCTAACAGCTGCACACCGTGGAAACCAAGTCCCTGATGGAGAAGCAGCGCAAGAACCCAAAGAACACAATTCACTCCAGAATCTTAATCACCAAATAACATTTTTTTTAGCCAATTATGCCACAGCGCAGAAATTAGAATTACTTTCAATTAGAATGCTGAGCTGACTACTAACTTTGCTGAAAACGTGTTTGGATTTTGGGCCTGTCATCTTACAGAGGCCCAAACAAAGGAAAAGTCACAGGGCCTGGGGAAACCAGGCCTCTATGGTTCACACTTGATAGTCTGACACTGGAAAGTAGCCTACTTTGGGTAGTTTCATTTTTTTAATCACAGATCAGGAGGCAGAACATAAAGGTATGAACAGACAGGCCTCTTTCCAAACTGCTGCTTTATCATATGTTTGGAATGACACACCAAGAATACTGATTAACCTTAGTTATTACCCTCTATTGTCCCAACGGAGAAGCATTAAATAGATGGACAAGGAGTAGTGGAAGGTGAGGGCTTTCATTTAGATTGAGGAGACGTTCAATAAATTGCTCATGCAATTGGTCACCAAGATACCATCCTTACCTTCAAGGAACTTCTTCTGTCTAGAAGTGGACATACGTACAAAGACAGACATTTATATTAGAATGTAAGTGCAAGAGAGAGAGGGCTATGGAAAATCAGAGGACAGAAGTTCACCTATGGCTTCTGGGGGCTAGGTTTTGGCCCAGATAGCCTTTCAAGCCTCTTACAACTCTTGAGATTTGGTGATTCCATGTATTTCGTGGAAGCTTTGACAGAGGGGGGGTCTTGAGGGATCAGTAAGGTTTTGGTAGAAGGGAGAATGGGAGGCAGAACCTGATATATTAGCCAGAAGAAATGTTATAAGCAAAAGCACAGCACCAGAGAGGTGAGGGACTTTTGCAGAACAACAAGTAGTCTAGTTTGACTAGAATGGGAAGGGGAGTAATGTGGGAGAAGCCTGGGAAAATGGGTCAGGGATGGGAGGTCTTGAATAGGAAGCTTAGGTATTGAATTCTGGTGAATATGGCTCTCTCTTTTAGTTTTGGGTGGAACAGAGTGAGTCTCACAGGGGGAACAGGGATTGTCATCTCATCTAATTAAGTCTCAGTGTGTTTTCTTTCCCCCCAAACTCTCCCTTTTCCCAAGCATCCCTCTTTCTGTCCCACACACCACACGCTAGTTACCTAGGTTCACAACCTAGACATCACCTTTAATTTCTCACTCTCGACCTGCATATCCAGTCAATCGTCTTGTGTTTTCTCCCTCCAAACATCTCTTGGCATCCCTTCTTTCCACTTACCCTAGTTCAGACCTCTATCATCTTTTACCTGGATTATTGCAGTGTCCTTACAGTTGGTCCTTCTGCTTCAGGTCTCAAGTATCTCTCTTCTCCAATCCATTCTCCTCTTCTACACAGGTGTTAAACCCACCTTTTCCTAAAAGTGTCCACCTAATTTCTCTATCCTATAAACTCCAAGGGTTCCCTAATGACTCTACAATCAAACATAACTTCATCTTTACCTCATCCTTCTAAAATGTCTATTTTTATGTTTTATGCTGTATATAATGTATATAAATAGAGGGAATGTACTCAAAAAAATTTTGCTGATGGGTCTGTGATAAAAAAAGTCTTGAGATGTTGTTCTAGACAATCTTTTAAAGAGCCCATCCATAATGATCGATTAAGAAGATGGCAGCTTTCTTCACAAATAGAAGCTGCAACTTAAACCAACCCCACGTTACTTGGTAAGTGGGGGAAGAGCTCCGTTAGTTGTACTTTTCGTCTTGGAAGTCAGCTTTAGGTTATTTGTCCCCAATAGCAGATGCTCCATCTAAATGGGTTACAGATGTTTCTAAGGCAAATCCTACTTTTAGTCTTGTACTGAGATAGAGTGGGAAAAAGCAGTAGCACTTTCCGAAGTGATATGTTACCAGGATTGCTAGGTTGGCTGCAAGACAGCGATGCTGATGTTTGTGAAATGGCTGGGAATGGGAGGTATACTGTAGAGATGATTATTTTTTAGATTTTCTTCCCTTCATACAAAAGTTTTTCCACAATCCGTTATTGAATTCGGTCTTCTCTGAGCACTAAGGATTTAAGGATTCCATCGCGGGGTATGTGCGTTATTTCATTTGATTTTCACAATGACCAATTAGGTATTGAAGGTATTGATAGCTTTTTATCGATGAGAAAAATGAGACTGGAAGATCGAGTGACTCGCCCGTAACAGCAGCTAGTCTGACTGCGTGCTAGTGTCTCCAAAAGAGAACTAGTCTTTGTTTTTCCTGACTTGACGTCCATAATCCATTGCTTCTGACACACAGAACAAGGGTTTGCATTTATTATTTAGAGATTTGTGATGTCCTTGTGTACATTGTCCCATCTGAGCTTTGTAACAACCTAATAAGGTAGCTGTTGTGTGTAATATTCTCCTCTCCATTTTATGGATGAGGCAGGATCTGAACCCAAGTCTTCCCTCACTCCAAGTGTAAAGGGCTTTCCACTGCTGCACTGCTTGTCTCACACACAGACTTCTAAAGAGGGAACTTCTCTTCTTTCCATGATCAGGAACCATAACAAATAATCAAGTTTTCACAAATAATTGATGACCTACCAGGTTATAGAACAAATCAGTCATTTTAGTTGGGGTTTTCTTGGCAAGGATATGGGAGCAGTTTGTAATTTTCTTCTCCAGTTCATTTTACAGATGAGGAAACTGAGGCAAACAAGGTTAAGTGACTTGCTCAAGGTCACATAGCTGGTAAATGTCTCAGGCCAGATTTTAATTCAGGTCTTCCTGTCTAAACCTGGCACTCTATTGACTGCTGCCCTATAGAACAAATAGCTGAGTTGAACAAGGAAAATGCAAGGATACAAAACTGCAAGTTATGGAATGCTCACAATACTGCTTTTAACCGTGATGAGATCCTGAAGGTCAGTGATAGCAAATGTCTAGACCCAGTGCTAGGAAATCAAAGCCCAGAGCTTATCAAGGGATCAAGAAATCTAGCCTGTTGTAGAGACATTTAGATTTAGATACTCTGGTTTTATAAGAAATGGGCCTTAAACTCTGCATTTCATATTCCAGAAAATCACAGACAGGTAAGAGGACCCCAGGCTCAGGCATGTTTCCCATCCAGGTATCATGAACTATCACGTTACTGCTTAAATAAATATGGAAACCTTACTTGCTTAACTCTCCATCAGCTATTTGGAATAGACCTTAGAGATCTTTACAGACTGTCTAGTCCAACCAAACCCTCCATTTTACAGACCACAGGCATATAACTTTAGATCTGGGAGGGAGGAGTGAGTCCAATGCCTTCATTTTACAAATAGAGTTAAATGTCTTGTCAGGGTCACACAGCTGGTATCTGAGCAGGAGTGGGGGGAGAGGAGGGAGGAATTGAACATAGGTTGTTTTTTCACCCCTTCAAATCTAGCATTCCACACTGCTACTGAAAAAACAGGCTCAGAGAAGGTGACACCCAAGAGAAATAGTGTCCTGACTGGTGGAGGTAGGAGCCGGGGAATCTAGGACTTCTTGGTTATCATAATCCATCCAATTTGGATGGTTCTTCCCCCATGGCATTTCATTTACCAATGAGTACACAAACCTCCCAGATCCCTCTTTTTATGTGGTGAAATGCTGAAATAAAAAGTTGGATCACTGTCAGAACTTCTCTCCTCTCTAACAAAACCTCAACAATCTTTTAGCTAAACTGGCCTCTCTACGAAGACTTCTCAGACCACCACAGCTCAGTCATCTCTCCCTTTTATAGTATTCTTTCACTCCTCTGGCAATGTGGGCTCTTCTCACACTATTCTGGCCTATTTGTTAAGTTTGCATTTTGACATCTTGGATATATTTTTCTATAAAGAATGTGATCAATGGCGGTTAGGTTTCTAAGTCAGAATCACACACACACACACACACACACACACACACACACATACACACACAAGAAAATAGATTACTGTTGCAATATCTACTTGAATACTTCAAGGATCTGTTAATTCCAAGGGCATTGGTGTCCCCTCCTAGGATACAGATGACAAACTTTGTGATTGAAAAGACTGTTGCAATACTAGTAGCTGTACAAAACTGTAGTGAGCTCCCAAGGGATCAACCAGCATTTAAAAGGATACTAGATACATGGGATACATAGATACTAGGCAGAAGCTGCCTTCAAGGAGTTTATAGGATGGGGGGAGGTGGAGATTGGGTTGGGGTGGAGAGAATACAATATGTTCATGGATTAGTAAATATAGGATATAAACAAAAAATGAAGACAGAGGGCACAAACCGATGGGATAAACAGGAAAGACCTCTTGAAGGAGAAGGTACATGAACCAAGACTTGAAGGGAGCAATGGAACACGGCTGAAGAGAGAGAGCATTCCAGGCATCACAGCTCAGCCCATGCTGGGACAGAAAGATGTAAGAGATAAAATGATGCATTGTGTGTGGGGAACATGAAATAAACCAGTTTGACTAGAGATAATGCTTGAAAAGGACTGTGGAATCAATCAGTATTGGAAGGATAGGTTGGAGTCAGATTTATTTCTTTTTAATTTTTTTTCAAGTAACAAGTATCTTAAAAAAATCTGTCCCTCCCACTATTCCTTTTCCCTCCTCCCCACCTCTGGGAAATTAAAAAAATAAACAGATCTAAAAACCAAATTCCTCCAAATATATCTACAAACGAATTCCCACATTAGCCATGTACAAAAATATCTATCTCTTTCTGCATTTAAGTTCATCACTTCTCAGGAGGTAACATTTTTGATTTCATTTTTTTCTTGTAAGCCGTATAAGCCATTCTTTAAAAAAAAAGCCATAAACTTGTGGTTTATCAATGCACTGGTAAGAATTCTTTCCTACTTGTTTTTCTCTATAATGTTATAATTGTTTAAATTGTTCTCCTAGTTCTTCTCACTCCTCTGTATCTTCCCACTTTCCTCTGAAATATTTCTTACTTCAAGGCCCAATGACATTTCATAATGTTCACATGCTTCAATTTATTTAGCCACCCCTCATTGTTATCTCCTTCATTTCTAAGAGGGCTACCATAAGTATTTTTGTACATTATAGATCTGTTTCCTCTTTCTTTGATATTTTTGGGACATAGGCCTGTAGCGGTACAGAGGGTCAAAGAGCATGCAGTCTGATACCTTCTGGGCACAGCTCCGAGCCATTTTTTAGAATGGCTGTCAGGATTCATCGCTGTAATTCATATTTACAGAGCCCTAATCAATGAATCTGTTTCTTCCGGTATTTGTCATCTTTGTCAGTTTGCCAGCTAGACCCCCAAAGTTGCTTTAATGGGTATTTCTCTAATTATTAGTTATTTTAAAAATATTCGGGTTTTTTTCATGATTATTGACAGCTTGAATTTCTTCATTTGAAAGATGCCTAGAGTTGGATTGTGAGGGGCTTTAAATGTCAGGGAAATATTTTATCTAAATAGCAAGAGAGAGACGCTGAAGCTTCTAGAATAGCGGACTGGTTCTCACACTAGTTTTTGATTGTGCCTAGTTCACTCCCATTTGACTGAGTTCCTTGAGAGGAGTTTTCTATCCTCAGCACTTAGTAACAGTGCCTGGCAAACAATGGGCGCTTAATAAATGTTTATGACTCTGGTTCTGACTCCATTCAAAAACCATTAGGATAAATATTAAACAACAGACCTATGTAAACTCTCCCTTACAATCCTATTCCAGCACCCCACTGTGGCAGGGAGGTGACCAAGTTCTCAAAGGCTGTGCCCCTGGGAAGGGAACCGTGAGAGTGGTTTCCATGTGTTGTCTGAAGCACAAACTGGCTGAGTTCTGAGTGTCTCATCACCAGGCGGACAGCAGGGTGAATTTTCTTTGATTATAGAACCCTTGGAGAATGGTTACCATTAGTAGAAAGAATATCCCTATTGACAAAAATCACCATGCTTGGGGTGTGTGCAGAGCACTATTGAATATATGGGATACGAAAAGATAAGTGAATCTTGGTTTGTGTATGTGTGTGTGTAGGAATAAAGAGAGGGAGAGAAGATGAGCTAGAAACAGATCTTCCAGGGATAACAGGTCCTTAGAAAACAGTAGAGAAAGAAGGAACGGAATTGAGGAGTGAGAAAAGGAAGGTGGTCAGAGATGGGATACAAAAGATCATTGAATAGCAAAAGGTAGGAGCATAAGGCGGTGGTAAGGAAGAAACCTACTCATCAGATAGAGAGAAAGAGACTGAGTCTGACTGTTACCCTTGGAGAAAGTAGCTCTGGGTTAGGTGGTGGGGAATAGGAAAAAGTAACATGCAACTGCCTTTCACATATGTATTTTATTTCCAATTTGGTGTTTAGAAATTGAAAGAAACCTTTATTGCTGAGGGTGTGTATGGGCTATTTCTTACACTTCTTCATATTCTCCATAAACTCAGTAAAAGGACTTGTCTATAGAGCATGACAAGTAACAACCCACAGATTAACTCCTTTGTCACACTTCAATTTCCTGTTATTTCTATAAAGCTAGAGAGTTGTGATGCCATGAGGTCAGCCATTCACATAGGTTACTGATGAATAAACTACATATTATAAGAACATTTAGCTCTACACATGCTCTATCTGCTCAGAGCAGTGTTAAAGTCCTGTTCATTTCATGCTCTAAGATACTCCAAGAATATGACCTTTCTTGTATAGAAATACTCCTTTGACTGGCTCAACTCAATGACTTTACTGGTTGGGCTTGAAGAGTTGCTTTGGCCAAAAGACGGATTATCCTTCAGCCAACGTGGTGATATACATCTTCCAAACTGACTGGGCTGGCGCATCATGACAGAAGGGCTTTCAGGCATGGGCTCAGTAGTTCATTCAAAGTTGTAAACAAATTATGCTCACAAAAAGCAATTGACCTTAAGTGCTGTCCAAGCCCATGCCAGCAGAGCCCAAGCTTAAATTGCCGCAGAAGTTCAACTAAGAGTCATAGAGGTGACTTTAGACTGGACGTAGGGAGAAATTTCCTGGTTATCCAAAAGAAACTGGGAAGTACTAGGCTCTCCTTCACTGAGGTCTTCAAGCGAAAGTTAGACGATCACTTGTAAACTACAATCTAGAGTGAATTCTTGTTGTGGCATGGATTGGACTTGTTGGACCCTGAGGTCCCTTCCAACCCTGAGATTCTCTGACTACTGGATACATTCTAGGACAGGCCTGACTCCGCCTTCTTTACTTCCTATATGACCAAAAAGGTAAGTTTAAAATTGTTTCATGTGAGACCTCCACGATCACAGTAACTGATGAAAAACACAAAGACAGCGGATGAGAAAAAAAAGGGAATATATACATAATTTTAAAAAATCTTCCAATTATCTTATTTAACCAACATTAGTACTTAGTTTAATGGCTTATTTTTCATTCACTCCTCTAACATCCAAACTCATAAACTTAGATTCTAAGGTCAAAAGTTTTTGAAACACACACACACACCAAACTCTTTTTATTAAAACATTCATAAGTCAGAATAGCCAAAGGTGGTAGCATTTTTAAGATCGCTTTAGGGTTCTCTTCAATCTTATAAAATTACTTTTCAAATCAAGAGATTTTTGCCCTATGAGGTAGAAAATACAATCATAGTTCTTCAAAATTGGTGTATATAAAATGTCCCATTAAGTGATCATTAAAATATAAAAATATAGCTAGAATTAGGACTTTAACTTTGTCTAACTCAACTCTATGGAATGATTTTAAAATAATCACAGAATATGATAAAATCAAATGAATTCTGGGTAAAGAATTCTGAATCACTTTTCTTTAAAAAAAATCTGCTGTTGGACACTTCAAATATGTGTATAAAAGTGTTTCAGTCATACCAAGCTAATAGGATTAAAAGTGTCCAATGGAAACATGGAAGAGTCACAGAACAGTTAAATACAGACTTTAAATCCAAAAAATAAGCAGTCACAATTAGTATACTTTTCTCATTAAAAACTGAGGTCGCACTAAAACTGCTGGAGTTGGTTCCAAAATACAGAAAATAGTATTCTAGGTTCTATTTTTAAGATCCCTTAAAATTTGAAAATTTATAGCCAAGAGCCTTTGGTTTGTCGAATTGTGCATCACTTTTCAACAGTAATGTTGTTAAGTTCAACAGTAACTTAAAAATCCAAAATGACCAAACTTTGGAAAATAAGAGTGAAAATGGAAATGCCAAATTTAGCATCATCACAGTGGTACTTGAGGGTATCACTTAACAGAAAATAGAGTAATTTAGAGTGAGGGATGACCTGCAACTCAGCTAACCATAGCTCTCTCCTTCGACATCAATCTGAACATTTGAAGAATTTCCCAGACTGTTCTTTTCTCTCAAACTCTATGTTCCAATGACCTTCAATTAAAATTCCTTTTTCCACTTCTCCTTCTCTCCAGTATTCATTCAAACCTAAACTGATCTACCAAAAGTTGGGATTTTTTGATGGGGGTGAGGAGGATTGTAGGCTGGAGCAGAGACTGGAGAAAGGCAGTGAGCTTAACACAAACTAGGCAAACAAATCAACCAATTACAATATAACCAACTTGCCACTGGAGCACTCATCGAGAGAAAAGGGTTTAGAAGGAGACTTTCAAATTGGAGAATGATTTTAATTAAAAAAATTGCAAGTTGCTAAACACCAGATTTTGCAAATACGTCAGGCTAATAAAAATAATTTTCAAGTCTTAAATTTTTCCAAAACTTGATGTATTCTTCATATAGCTTACTTTGGTGTTATTTCTGAAATCCACATTCAGATGAGTCCTTTATGCTTCATATTAAAGAATTTCAGTTCTCCAAAGTTGAACCTACTGGACCATCAAAGATCAGTATAACAGCCTGAAGTACAATTTACAGAGTTACTCAGAAGCAATAATAGATCTTGTAATAATAGATCTCATGAGTTGTTATTCTGTGAGTGGGCTGTTCTGGAAGGATGGTTTTTGTTCAGCAACACAAAGTTTTTGAAAAATATTTACCACTTATCTTTTTTTTGACACTGACCAAAGGGTTGGAAAATGTTTTGTTTTAGTAACAACATCCTGGTGGCTCCCTTGATATGGAACAGTTTTAGCATTTATAGATTCCAATAAAAAAAGCCAAGATGCATTTATATGCTATTTTATTTATTCTTTACCATTCAGAAAATCGGAGGACAGCAGTGGTCAGCAAACGATTACAACACAGATTCAGGGAACAGCAGTATTTTGCAAATATTCTCTTGTTTTCTTGCTTACTTCCAGACATCTTCACGGTTCTACGTCTAGCTGTGAGATCAGTGAGATTCTCTTAAGATTTTTGCTTATTTGGTGAAGGCAAACTGATTTCCAATGAACTTTAATTATTCAACATTTATTCATCAGAACTAGAAAAAGTCAAGAAAGAAGGGTCTAAGTGACAGGGGAGAATAGATGGCACATGAATTCAAGAGTTTGGATAAATGACAGTAAAATATATGTTCTTTGGTTAGCAAACCGAAAAAAAAAGGGGCAAGCACTGCATACATGATAGATACACACTAGCATTCTAAAGCAGGAGACAAGAATGTCAAGAGTGTATTCTTCCCCCACTGCCAGATGGAAGGGCTATTATTATAAATGAAAGGCAGCAGAGTGGATGCCAGGCACTTTCGTTGTGTGCCAGATTCGGAGGTCCAGATGTAAGCAGGTTACCCCTGGGACAGGACAGGCTTCAGCTCCCGCAGCAGAACAGAGCCAATCACTGCTTTCTCGGTGTTTATGATGAGCTGTGCTGTAGAGCCTTCCTTCAGCTCCACTGTGACTAGCATCAGTGCCCCACTGTGCACAGTTTTAGCTGCAAATCTGGAGGAAAGAAGTGAAGAGATCTTCATGATGAGGGGGAAGAAAGAAGAAAGCATATTGTTCCTAAAGTCAAATGAATTTAACTGAACTTTTTTCCCCCAAATGAAATACTCTAAGAACAGGATCCCTACTAGCAGAAAACCCAAACCCAAGCATTCTTCAGAAAATTAATAAACTGCACAACATCCTGACCATAAAGTCTAGAATTTCAGAGTTACTCAAGTGCACATGAAAGTGAAGACTCTTTAATTTGAAGGTTTAAGTGTGAATCTGCATGTCAACAGCCCCTTATTTATAGAGTATGGTATCTGAGGGGTAATTTTAAACGGTATTAATTCATTTGATATTTAATATATTGCCTTGGATATAGTCACTTAGAGTTCACCATTCTATTTGCCCTCTCAATGTTATTTTCTGTCCACAAAGGCAGCTTTCCAAGAGTTTGAATTTTAAGTCTGAGTATTTGAGATGAAAACTGTTCATGTAAGCAGCTGGGAGGGTATGCAGAGGAGGAAAAAAAACCTTTCTCCTCTACATAGAGTGAAAATGATTCCTTTGAAAACATTCATATTTCCACCAATAAGTCCAGGCAAGTTAAAAGATTCAATCTCTGGTGATGATGACTTGAAATGGAACAACCAGTGAAGTACTTACTCCCTTTCCTTGTACTTTCAGAACATTAGATCCCCCCACCCCCTTTTTCCTTTTGAATATGAGAGGAAACTTAAGGACTAATGCTTTATTACTACATCCCAAGACACGAAGAACCTACTAATTACATGGAATTAAAAGCAAAACTAGCCTTTTAAGCACCGCAATTGACTGAAAAGCCATTTTGAATACAATGAACTTGTGTCAATTCTGCTAATTCACTCTGCATGCACAGCCAAGCTCCAGAGACAGGAAGGAAGAGCATGGCAACCACCCAGTCCTCCATACCCCATAAGGAATGAACCACACTTTTTTTGGGGGGGGGGGGCATGACAAACTAGAGCACAACAAAGTTGCTGCACATGAGCTTTTGAAAACACTAACAAGTACAGAGCAGGTCTGTGACCTGCTGTGACCCCACTTTTCAGGGCCAATCCCCTTTCCCCTTTCTGAATGACACGTGTCTGAATCAGAGCCATCTGCCTCAATTTGCGCAACATCTTCAGTCACAATAGGACCCAGTTAGCCCTGACAACAGCTCACAATACATCAAAATAAAACTGCTGGGCTGAGAGCATGCTGCGGGCTATTCAGGAGCAAACCAACTGGTCAGTGTCTCATGTCTGACAATTAGCATGGGCCTTGCGCAGTGCCTACTGCGGTCCTCAGGGATCTGCTTAATTACCATTAACATAAAGGAGGGAGTTTATCAGGAGACACTCAAAAAAACTTCACTCTAGACTTAATTAAAATATTAGCCACTTAAGCAGGAAGCAGATTCTCTTTAAATGAGAAGTAATTTCTTTTTGATTTTTTAAAAATCACATCAAAATCTCATAACGTTACATTCATTTTTTGAGGGAAAGCTAACAGACCATTTTGGGCCCTAAATATGGGGTCAAGTCATGAAAAACAGTTTCCCAACGATAGTTAGAATAATTCACCAAAAGGAAAACAAATATGCTAATTTTGCTAAACTGAAAATATTATCAAGTCTTTTAAATTATGTTTTAAAATATTAGCTAATAATGAGTTATTGACAAGGTGTGGGAAAAAACCCCAACCCTTCACCATTTATCTGTCGTATGAATTGGCTTTCCTTAGACACTAAAACACACTGGGCATTTGTAAAGGGCATCCAAGGGAACAAAGGTTTTCCTCCTAAAGGAGGCTCCTCTTGAAGTTATCGGCTGAAGGGCAGAGAAGTCTGTGTGAGCGCAGAAGACGTCACCTCCATCTATGTGTCTAGGAAGCTCTGTCACACATCGCCTTGCTTTTTGTCAGACTCTCAGGTCCACACCTCTTAGACAGGAGGCTTATTACAGGCCGGTGGGATTTCTTTTGTCCACAATTCGGAGCTATTTCTGCTTCCCATCTCGCTACCCACTTGAACATGCTTTTATTAGTTACTTTTGTCTATAATCTTGGTCATTCCATCCATAATGTAAAGCCCCTGGTTTCTCCAGTTGATTCTGACAGGTTTATAATTATGTAAACAATAGTCTTATTAGACCCTTTATTTACTTAACACTTGTGTCATGGGACCACAGAGAAACCCATTACGTCTGAACAGCAGCACAAAAGCCCAGAGTTTTCAGTTTTAGTGCTGCGTAGCCCCAAGGCACGTTTTTACTTCTTTTCTATTAAAAACTTAAAGTGGTAGAGAGCCAATGTTATGATAATGCAAAAGTCATCAGAGATGTGTCCATTTTGGTGTCAGTATGTTTATGCAGATTAAAATCAGTTTCTTGTACACGTCCTTTAAATCCTATTACCACCAAATTCTCAAAATGCTCTAACAAATAAGAACATGAAGGAGAGGAGGTATGCATTTGCTCTGCAGTGGAAACATGCTAAACAAATCATTCCAGCAAGAGAGCTGTTAGCTAGTATAAAAGCAACCGCGTTTTCCACAAGGTCTCTGTGTTCTGGTGGGCATCCATGTTGGAAGCACTGCTTTAAAGAAGACCAGAAGATCAGATGTTCTGACATTCTCATTTCACAGTTCAAAAAAGATGTATTTAATTGGAACAGTGTGATCACAATGTGTTTTGTTTTGGATTGTAGAAAGCAAATGTGTGCGCCACGACTCCTCCCCCAACTTAATATGTCAGGGAACCATGAGCCAGACCACAGTTCCAACCTACTGTCACAAGGTGATCATTTTAGAAGTATTTCTAGGTAGGTTCATATAAGACAAAGTAATTTTTAGATGCAAGATTAATGATCAGGAAGACCACCGGTGACAATTACACAGCTATAGAAAGTAATAGCAGACATCATTAGAGCATTTTGGTTGTACTTGGCTTAAAACATATGTTAAACTGTGACATATTTTTGCCTGGAAGATGTTTGACTCCATGTTGGGTCAACACTGTCTTGCTTCTCATGCATACTGAACGTTTACTTTGTCCTTAATCACATAAGCTAATTTTCTTCTTTAGCAACTGTCATCACCTTCAAAAACCATAACTTATGGGGAGGTTTTCTTTTTAAAGAACACAAACAAATTTCCAGCCCTTGATTTGACTCTTTTTCTAATCAAATTCTGTATTTAACTTTTCTTTTCTTTATATAAAGGACATGCTTTTTCAAATGAGATCTCAGTGGATGGGCAATGCTAAGCTTTCACAATGGACTTCTTGTGATACAGGGCGGGTCTACTAGGAGACCAACCAACCTCGAGAAACAGTAACAGTAAATGAGAACAAGTAAGTAGGTTGACAGTTAAAAATGTATTGTCTATTTGAGATTATCTTATTAAGAGGTATTTTTCATAATTTTTCAATTCATTCCCTACCAAGTACTAGCTGCTTAATATTACCCAATAAAAACCATGATTTTAGCTCTAGAAAATCTTGGAGATCATTCCAAACACTCTTTTATAATAATATAGATGAAAAAAACCTGAGGTCCCAAAGTGATCAAGATCATGCAAGTCGTCAGCAGCAAGGGCGTGTTTGTATTTCTCCTTGCCAAATGAATGTCCACGTACGTGTGATATTACGCTACTGGCATTTAATGCTTTGGAGCACATAAAAACATTACTAGGATTTTAAAAACAAAAGAAAATAAGTTGGCTATTAAACTCCAAATAATGTGTTCCAATTTCCTGAAAAGTTCTTCTGTCTTAACTAATGATAATTAGGGTAATCAAAACCAATCAAATAATAAAAAATGACATATCAGTAGTATCTAAAACATATTCATGCACTTAAAATATATTTTCTCTAGATTTATGAGAAGCTGTCTGGGTACTCCAGTTTGAGGGAACTGAAGTCCCTTCAGTTTGAGGGAACAAAATCTTACATCGCAATGTAAACAGTTAAGATATATATATATATATATATATATGTATATATATATATATATATATACATATATATATACACATACATATATCATCATCATCCTTAAAATGATATTTGTCTCAAAAGCTGCATGAATTTTCTAAGGTATTAAAAAACAGAATTAAAAAAAAAAACAAAGCAAAACCCCAAAACACAGAACAAGATTTGCTAGGGTTCATGCAAACAGCTCTAAGACATGCTTTTTCTTCTCTTGGGTAGCCTTCCTGGTCCCTGATTTTTCTATTCGGAGTTCAATTTTCTCCTGTTTTCTGTTCTACTGGTTACCAGAAGCTGTGACAATGGCCCACTCAGGCTCAAACTTTTTTTTCCTACCCTGTACATGAAGCCTTCAATTACTGCCTGCTGAAGCAGACAGAATCCTATTAGTAAGAAAGACGAGCACAGGATGCAGTGCCCTGCCCTCGCTGTACAAAAATAATTAGTCCAAAGTTGACAAATGTGTAATGAAGTTGCACAAGCTTGTATGTAAGAAATCCTGCTTTGAATTAGTTTCCTACTTCCAAATACCAGAGTGAATTACTATGGGACAATATTTTCCAAAAAGGTGAAAAGAAACAAAAGATTTAAAAATTGTTACTATCTTACTAATCTGATTCAGCACATCACAGCAATGATACAGAAAATACTTTGAAATGGGAGAAAAATCTATAAGCTACAAAAGTTGGACATACAATTACATTTTAAGAGACAATCCTAGGGTGCTTAATTAATATTGAGAAAAGTTTAAATTTAATTTAAATTCATAAATGTCAACATCTCCCCTTTATAATTTCCAAAATTAATTCTTCAAAACCAAGATGTATTGCTACCAGTTAAGACAAAAACAATCCATCCCCAACACTATTCAGGTTCTGGCCATTCTCCATTCTGGTTTTAGATACTAAATATATTGCATATCTAAAACAACTAGTTTTTATTCAATGACACATTCTCTTTCTTCTACAGAGGAAACTCAATTTCTTTCCCAAACTCACAGGGTGAGAAGAAAAACTGTGCCCCCCCCCCCACCCCTGCACTGGTGGGAGGGAGGGAAAGATATTTTTAAAAAAAGGATTAAAACCTCCTCTCACCAAAGCCTTAAAACATAATTCTGAAGCCACTATCTCCTGCTTAGACTCTTTTTTTTAAAGTAGTGAATACAGAAAAAAAAAAAGCAATAAGGATACACTTTCTGTTATTTTAACAGAAAATAGTATGCCTCACAAATGGCAAAATTAAGAATGTTTTAAATTTAAAATCACTTTTCTGATTGGGTTAGCTTTACAAATATCCAATAATTCCTTCTGGTCAACAATTAACTGTAGGTCCCTGCTTGATTTTTCAAAGAAAATGATGCGTATGTATTGTAGTTCAAAGCAGTCCGATACAAAAGCAGTGCTGTCCTCTAGTGGACAAGAACCACCGTGAAAGAACCATCGATTTTGATTAACTTCAAGTCTAAACAGGTTCTACAAACCTTTAATCTTATTTCAGAATCAAAATTAACAAGATTTTTTTGGGGGGATGCCCCTACCCACATATACAACTCTAAAAATTAAGACGGCTTTCTGGAAGATGAAATAAGACTGATGTCAGAACTCATGACGTTAGGATGCTGAGACACCAAACATTAGTGATGGACAAAAAATATATCATGAGGGATACTCTAAATATTATTGAGGTTTTACATCTTCAGGAAGTACAAGAAATAAACTATATACAATCCTGGGCTAACAGGGGTGGGTTAGCAGAATAATCCAGTGGTTGAATGATATAATTCTTTTAAGATAAAAAACAATTAAATATTGTATACAGGAAATTTACTCAATAAAGGCCACCAGAGATACTATTTTGTGGCAATTAATGGCTACCCGAGTTGACAGATTAGACTCTTAACCAAGCTCATTTTGAACATTACCTGACCAAAAGTCACTGTCACTGTTGCTGGGGGGAAAAACCCCAAATGCCCTTTTAATGTGTTAAGTTACAAGTTGGACTGCATGTTGCCATGGATACACTGTTCCATTTACAGCACTTGGCTTTCCCCTAATAGCTAATGACCAGGGTGGAAGTAACAAACCTATTCCACTAACATTATATTTACCCACAAATTAAGAATATTGCTCCTATTTCACAAACACAACAAATATCTGTAATTAACAAGGAAGAGGGAGAATAAGACCAAGAGTAGAAACTGAATATAAAGGACTGATTAAAAGCAATAATGAAAGTCTTTCTATAGTGTTTCAACAAACTAAGAAGTAACATGAAATCAGGACAGAACAAAGGCTTTCACTCAAGAACTGTTTTTCTTTTTTAAAGGGCTAACACTGACCATGAAAGGGCACGGCCAACTATCATGGGCAGCAGTTTTTATCAACAAAACTTAGACTACTGAATGGGAACCTTGGCATTCTCTCTGGCTGAATGAGAACTTGGATTGGTTTGGACCAGAGATGACAAGGGGCCACTAAACCATACAGAAGAATCCCTGTGGGAGCATACTGGCTTAGAAAACCACACAGTAACATTATCTATGTTGTTTTACGTTATTTGTTTTATTAAATATTTCCCAATCACATTTGGATTTGGCTCAGCCTAACTTGAGAGTGTTGTAGACCACATGTGTGGGCAGCATGTTTGACACTCCTAGTTTAGACAACTCAAAGACTGAAGTTTTTTGTTACATATGACTGCAGATTATTCTGAATCAAACTATGGAAAAAGAAAGCTGTGATGTGCTGCTACAATTAACAATAACATATTATCTTGTTTGAGCACTTAAGCTATTATGGAGACAAGATTGAAAAAGCTGAAACAGTTTTTATCTACTGCATTCCCTAACCCACCATCTCCAAAAAGAAATGGATGAATATGTAAAGGGAAAGAACTTAGATACGTAGTAACAATCTTTTGTTTTTATTATCCAAGGTCTGTGGATTATTTAGCTGCTTCTGGCCATTTAGTTGCTCTTTAATAATATCTTTGCCTAACTAACTAAATAACCTAATTAAACAAAAGATGAAACTAACCAGTTCATTCTGCTACTAATTAGCAACTTGGGTAAAAGGCAGGATAGAAAGGAAGTTGAAATAAGCAATAAGGAGACTTCTAATTTTCTGAAATCTCAGTTCTCTCCTCTCCTCAGCCCTGCTAGACTCATCAATGGAGAGCTCTGCCTAGATATGCAGTCCCTGCAGCAATTCACCTATCTTTTTCTAAAATAAATTTAATCTTTAAAAAAATCCACACACACACAAATACTGACACAAAGTCACTTCACAAAAGACACTCCCTATCACCAACACTTTTTTGGTAGTTCCCTCCCTCCACTTTTCCCCCAAAACAAAACCCCAAACAATAAAAGTTAAAAATTCATTTACTATTAACCTCTAAAAGATATAACTAGAACCTGATATAACAATTTATTTTGCATAATCTTTATTTACTTCTGTCAGTCTGTCTGTGTTAGTGATGCCTGTCTCAGATTATAAGCTTATAAAGGGCTGAAGATGTTTCGATATTCTCTTTGTATGATACTATTACAGGAAAGGACTTAATAAAAGCTTTTTCATGAGGAAGCTTCAATGCCCACATTTTCCCAATTTCCCCTTTAATAACTGAGTTATCTATATTGTGGCAAAAAGCAAACTGCCTTTTACTAATAACAGTTTTTACTTATTTTAATAGCAGAATTTTCACATAGCAAAGCTGGGTCACAGATTTTCAAAGCATAATATTCTGATGGACTCTGATGTTACCATTCATTTTTAAAAGCAAAACTAAATGTCACGGCATAAGAATTATATTAAATAAGTACTGATTTCGTAGTCAAAACAATTTTTTAAACTGATCTGTTCCTTTAATTAGTGACTGTATAGGACCTATTGCTGCTTTGTGAAATAAAGTACAGAGACTATATAGATTTATCTGCTTTTTTTCTCCTTTCAGCAAAACCATTTTGTAAAGGTGCTATGGAATTTCATTGTGTTCAGTCTTGGTCAACTTCTTAATTAAAACTTCAGCTTCATATCTTGACATTTTTCTTCCTGAGAAGAAAAATGGACCATTTTCTTATTCACTCTTTTAAGTAAGAATTCACTTGATACTTAATACAAAATCTATCAAGAACTGGAAAAGCATCAGGCTATGATGCTCTTTGGTTTGTATTGAATGCCATTCTCCAACAATTAATTCCAACCTTCTATATCCCAACAGAAAGCAACAGAAATTTTCTTCTATAATGACAGTCTACAGATGGGTGTGGGATATGCGTGTGCACGTGTGTACTGTATACTGGACCAATAAGTTCAGTGGCACAGGGATCTCCAGATGAGGAAACTCCCTGTACCATGTAGGTTAGCATCTGCTTGGTCACAAAGAGTCTTAGGAGAATTGCACGAGATCCAAGTGATTATGTGACTCATCCAGGGTCACATAACCAGTATATGTCTGATTCCAAAGCTGACTCTCTGTTCATCATACCATACTGCCTCTCACACTTAGATATTATGAGTATTACTATTAAAGTGTTCATTAGGAAGTCAAAACATATTGTAATCTTCATGGAATTCTCCCCAAAACAAATAAGGTTTTCTTGTTGAGTACTCTGTAAAAGTACTGATATGTAATACTTTCGGTATGTAATTTTCCTTTACAAAAGACTACTCTTAATGCTCTAACAAAAAGGAATTTGGTGGCTAAGATGAGATTCCAATCCTGCCTCAGACACTAGCTGTGCATCCCTGGGCAGATCACTTGTGTTCCCTCATCTTTACTTTTCTCCTCTGTCAAATGAAGATAATAAGAGAATCTTCCTGATGGAGCCGTTATGAGGGTCAAATAAGATAATGTTTGAACAACTTTTTGTAAACCTTAAAAGTGTGAATTATTACTGGGACAGGGATGTACCTGGGATTTCACTGGTTTGGGGAATTCCTGGTTAATAGAAATCTTTCTATTAGAGCAGGTTAGCAGCTCCTTCCTAATTTATAGTTTCCAATTTCTAATCTTAGACAGCTAACCTGATGTGGTAGATAGTGCACTGGCCTCAACGTCAGGGAGACACATATTTGGCCATGTGATCTTGGGCAATTGCTCTGGCAAGCAAGAGCTTTAAGTAAAAATAAAGTAACACTTATTAATAGGCCATTCTGAAAGCATGATGTAAAAGAACTCAGAGGAATTTGTATTTTAACATAAGGTTAAGTGTAATACAAACTCACAACGATAAATTCAGTCCGATATGGAAATGTAACACAAAGTATTGCATGTTTAAAAACATCAACACAATGAAGAGACAAAGTGATAGTTTCTGTTAGTTATTAACATAAATAGTCATTTTAACTTAAAAATGAAATGAAGGATAACATTTGTGTCTATTTTATTCTAAGCTGGTAGTGTTTTTAATACGGAGGAGGAGTACAAGTCATGTAAGGAAAACGGTCCTGTCTAATGTCTTTTTGGGATCAATGCATGGAGGACTCTGTATTCACCCAGTTTACTCTTTCTCATTTGGAAGCTCCTCCGATCTTAGTATCACAGACATACTTTGTGAGTTCAACGATTAGGAACAGAAAGGCCAGTTAAGATTGACATAGTTACTGAGCATCCGCTATGTGTCTGAGAGGTCTGTCTCTGCACACCATGGACAGCGAAGTCCTGGGCCCTGATGAGGGGGCCTGCGTAAAGGCTGCCTGAGCGCATGACTCTGATCACATTCTAAAACCCATCAGAAATCACTTCTAGATTATTATCGCTTTCTATTAGCTATGCATGTCTCTTCCCTAATTTAGTCAGCCGTCATCACTTCAGTCCTTTGCACTTTGCTACAACAAAGTCACTGAGGTTCATGCCACCAGTCAAGTCAAAGAAGAGCTAAACTGAGGGTTTTATAGCAGTATTTTTGATGGCTCCCCAATAGGACTAAATCAGAAACCGCAGACTTGGCTCTCAGGTCCCTTAACCTCCCCCAGTTTTAGTTCCTCATGTGTAACAGAGAGATAGCAATACTTCTACTACTTATTTTGCAGGATCTAACAAGCAGGGGTCAAACAGTGTAAGGTCTCAGCAAGGACAGCATGGAATTTCATTTTCACCAACAAAATAAAAAATTTGGTTCTGGTAATGAATGCTTTAGCATTCTAATAACTTATTTATTTTATAGGGGTACAAAAATAGAACGTAACAGCATCTGCTTTATACAGATGCTGAAGATAATAGGTAACCAACACTTAAAAACAGGGGAAAATACTTACTGCACTTATTTCATTTTCCTCCTTTATTTGGAAGAATGGAATAGCTGCAAATGAAGAAAATACTTATCTCTGGCTCTTCTGAGAAGCATTAATTATCTACTGTTTTAAAGACTCATCTAATTCTCATTATTAAGCTACATAACAGACAGGATTGCATAACAATAATGGTACTGATAAGACCACTTTTTGAATTATGGCACTTTTAACCTCCCAAAGTATTTTCCTATCCTTCCATTTTACAGTCCTGTAAATCAGTTAACCTCATTTGATAAAAGAGGAAATTGAGGCCTAGAGGTGCTGAATGAGTTGCCCATGATTACCAGCCAAATGGTTTTATGGCTGGGACACGAGTTTCTGGCTCTACCACTAATTAGTCACGGATTTCAGTTTCACAGATCACTAGATTTGGAACTGGAAAGAACCTCTGAGATCATCCGCTCCAATCTTATTTTACAGATGAGGGAACCAAGTCCCAAAGAAGTTCAGTGGCTTGCCCATGGTTGCACAGGGAATAAAATCAGGTTCTCTGAGTCTAGAGTTGGAGTTCTTTTCATTAAACCACATTGCCTCTTATCTGTAAAATGGGGGTGTGGGTGTTGGACTAACTCCTTTTCTGCCTTAACATTTTGTATTCATTTTAACATTCCAATTAGTGGCAGAGCAAGAAACCAAACTTGAACTCCCTGACCACCAGGCTGGTGAACTTTTAGAGGTAAAAGGAGGGACATTAGGAATAAGCAGAAATGAGACTGGGGTCCATCTCTCCTTGCTTCCTCTATTTGACATTGACCCATATTAGGTCTGAAAAATCTTCACATTCTGGGCTCTGTCTTAACCTTGAAGCAGCCCTAGAAGGAAACCAAAGTGACAAAGAAAGAAAACTCAGAGATGGGACTGGGACACATGTCTCTACTCTCCTCCTTTCTTATGTATAATAAGTCCAATTCTGAGGCCTTCTAAGGTTGTTCTTATTGGAAATGCATTAACTACGTTGACAGTAAATTCAATTCAGTGGACTCTTGATGCCAATATATGATGGAGAGGCAGCATTCTGCAGTTCACCAGGAGTCACAACTTTAATACTTTCCAACAATCTGTCTTTGAGCAGATTACTTAACCTTTCCGAGCCTCGGCCCCCTCTCCTGTAAAATGGATACACCATTACGCTACCTACCTTGCCATCAAAAGAGATAAGGATCTAATAGGGTTTCATAAGCTACAAGTCCTATAAAAATGCTTTCGTTGTTATTGTTCAGTAGTTTTGGTTGTGTCCAACTTTTCATGACTGCATCTGGGGTGCTCTTTTTTTCTGAAAACGTAGGGCTTTATTATTACAGAGGGTGAGATACTGTTCACCTCTTTCAGTGAGGCCCACAGCGGTATTGAGGATGCTGCTATACAGGCAATCTGGGTCAGTTATCTGGTAAGCTATTAATTCAAATTCTAAAGTCAAAGAATCATAGAAAATCAGAATAAGAAGGGAGCATAGAGGTTATCTAGATCAAACAGTACCTAATCTGGACCCCCCTCCCCTTCAAAATATACTGGGACCAGGGGTCATCCAGTTTTTGCTTGGAGATCTCTAGTAAGGGGGCAGCCCATTCCACCTATGAAGAGTTCAAAATCTTGCACTTCAGTGATGTCACATGTTAAATCTAATCACTGGGGCCACAGGTACCATTATAAAAAAAAAGGCATACAACTATACTTGGGGAATATCATTTTCAAAAGACAAATATGAATCAAGGATTTTATATTTACGTATATCCATATATTTTTATTGCATCATTTGTCAGTGAAAAAATTACCTGTGAATGTTATCTTGTCCAGAAGGGACTATCCCTAGGTTGGCTACATTTACAACCTTCTGAAGTATCACAGGGGGAGCAGAATTCTGTGGTGAAGCAATGATTGTAGCTGATGTTTCATTCATCCCTGTCAGCATTCCTGTAATATTAAAAGGAAGATCTGTTATAAGCGCCTATCTTTATGCAAACCACATTTGAAAAAACCAATGCCTCCCAGCCAGTGTTTTTAAGAAGTTACTTTTATTAACAAAGTAATCCCTCAGAATGTATGCTAAGTTAAATTCATAATAATTAAAAAATGAACTGCTACTATTTCTCAATAATTATATATTCCCATCACAGGAAAAATGTGTGGAAATATTATTTCCTGATGCAGTCAAAGCAATTTTCCCCCCTTAATGGATTTGCTCAAGTACTAAAGAATAAAATGGCAGAAATACAAAGATGAAATCTCAATTTCAGTTCCTTTAAAAATATAATCAATTAATCTGAGACTACATAAACAAGCTTTTTCCTTTTTAGCTTATAAATATTCATTCAAACGTATTTTATTGAGACGTGTTAGTTGAGGGCAAATCGTAGTAGATTCTAGAATTCTGAGCTGCCATTATCTGAGGACTATCGGTCCTCATGAACTCACAACAGCTAAAGTTACCTTATCAATGATTCACTCAGTTACTCCCTGGTTTGTAGAAAAGTACAAGTTACACCTGATGACAGTGTCTGATTAAGTCAAGGCACTATAATTAAATAATTAGAACTTCAGGGACAAATCTGGGAGCAAAATCCATGAGTTGAACATAAAAAAGCATCTTGGCTTCTAGAGAAACAAACGCTGCTCCTTCAGATTTTAGAAATGCAACCGAGTTCATTAAAATCTTGAACAAAAGGAAATGAGATTAACACAAGGCATACCCCCAATTCTGGAGGAATTTTATATCAAAATATTTAGTAAACAAACACAGTACAATGCCAAATACTTGCCATATTACTGTAATTTAGTACCTAGGTTAAAAATAAGGCCCAGATATCACGTATCAGCCTGTGACCCAAACTTAACACTGCATCAGCGTCGAGACTTTGGAAAAGATGGATTTAAGTGCAATTTATGATGTTCGTGGAAATGACAGCAATTTGATTCGAAACGTTTTCCTTAAAAGCTCTGTATTTTCACGGCTGAGTGTTTTATCTGGGTTAAACTTATCCCAAAATGAAGAGGAAACAAACCTCTGTAACTCGCAGTAGGAAGATACTGAAGGCCGCCATCATAATCTGATTTATGCAGCAAAACATCAAATACGGATTACTCAGCTTCCAGCAAAGAGAAGCTTTAACCATGATCAAAGCTGAGAACAGTATGTTCTGTCTTCGACCGTTTAACTTCAAAATTAGGCAGAAGCTTTAAAACCTCCACAAGCAGTGGGACGTTGCTTTTAAGCCAAGCACAGTGGCTGCCATAACACTGCTGCGAGATGCGCGGACTCATTTAGGATTGAAACCTTCTCCATTAAGCTCTATTGAAGAGCGACTGCTGAATAAATGGATGCAACTATGTTTATGTTAAAAGCCTGTTTCCCGCAGCATGTAATTAAAGGAAATGTTGTACAAAGCCAGTACTTTTGTCAAGCTCCTGTAAATGGAAAGATGGATAGCGCTCAGAGAGGTGAACGCATTGCTCCATATTTAACCTTAACACTCTTGTCATTAATGGTTTGTCTAACTTGTTCTATAAAAGACAAGGTACTGCTCCATTGAAGTAAAATTAAAAAAATCAACCAAACCATGCTTTTCAGAACACAAGATTCATTATCGCCAGCTAATGTATTGGCATAAAGCAAAGTAACATCCTACCAAGTGAGGCACACATTCAATCTGCCTTCCTGCCCCCTCCCCCCTTTATTTTTAACTCATGCTGTTTTATTGTTATAGGCAATTTGTACCACTCAGCGTGACAGTGTAAACTGAATCAAGATTAATTTACATGCAAAAGAACACTTAGGAGAGCAGCGTGGTAAGCAAATGTATTGTCTCGATTGCTGAGGTGGAAAAGAAACTGGAAAGAAAAAAAAGGTGTTCTAATTAAGGGGCATCAAATATGATTGCTTGGGGTAGTTAAGGGCCAGAAAATAGTAAATGTCTGACCATTTAAAGAATTAGCATCTTGCTGGCTACGAACACCTAAGATAGATGCATAAATCATAATAAAATTAAGTAAACATCCTAGGTTTTTTTTAAACCCCAAGATTTCCTAAATGAAAATATATCAGGTGTTTTCAAATTAACTAGAAAGAGAATTTTGCAAAGGTTTCGATTAAAGTTTCACCTAGGAAGAGAGATTCTAAAATCTTATCAGGCTATATCAACCATACATACTGAAGGTTTTTAAAACAATGAGGCAATGTGTTTAAAAAATTAATAGCCGATTATTGAAAATTCCCCATTTTTAATGCTGCATTATTAGTCACTGGAATTCATCAAAATTCTGGTGAGAATTATGAATAACAATTAATTTGGGTTAATTAATTGCTACTAATACACACCAAATAATGAAAGGAATAAAATTAAAACTATTTTTTCAAAAGCTTTACATTGCCAATTTATTTTACATAGAGAAAGTGAACAGGGAAAATGAGTGACAGGGCAGAAATGGAGTTTAAAAACATTAAGTACGTATGGATATATACACATATATATGCCACACAGATGTATATATCTATAGACAGATATGCACACATGCATACACTCACAAAATGATTTCTCAGTCACCCACAGCGCCTGGTGTACCACATCATATAGTTGGAACATTAATGTGGCACCTGCCCGAGACTTTAACATAAGTGGAATGAATGATGTTCTGGTTTGAGTGCTGGAAACATGGATGGCATGGTGAACTTGATAATGGATGAGAACAAAAGCCAAATCACAACTACCCATCATATCATATTTCTATAATAAGCTTTCACAAAACAGGCATATTCAGTCACACATTTCAAAATCCCAAAACCAAGTAATGAAAGATTTGAAAAGGATGACAAAACAATTTGTTTTCTTATATAGCCCTAGGCTCTATTTTCAAATAATCTTACATACTTTTTTTTTAAACGAGGTTCTTCAGAAACTTATTTTTAGAGTTACTTTAACTAATAGCCACTGTTAAGGGATGAAAATAGTAACCATTTCTCTCAGTATTTTTATTTATTTTTTTCCCCATTTGAATCATAAATAACACGTCTAAGGTATTCGTTCAGTTATAAAATATTCTTTAAAAAAACTTGAAATAAGATACTAAGTACATAAATTAGTTTCATTTAAAGAAAGAAAATGTAAACCTAGCATGCAATGAAATGTCTAAGTTGCGAGCCAGCTTGCATTTTACCTCAGAGAATGCTGTACTGATGAAATCTGAGTAAATTTATTTTTATTTTAGATTTTCACTTAAGAGTCAAATCTGGAATTCTTCTTTGAAACAAGCTAAGCTGTTCCTAGAGTTGTGTAACAAACAAATACATGTGTAAAGTTGAGAATTGAGACTTCTAATACGAAAGCTGTTGTAAAACAGCTGGAATCTCTAACTAGAAAGATGCTATAGAAAAGGCTCTTTAAACGTGTGGTAAATTTGCCAGCATCAAGTCCTGCATCAAAGAATGAATTCAGGAAGACAGAAAGAGCAATTCAGAAATGCCAAGAGACCTTCATGGATTTACAAATACTTCATATAAACAAATTTTCAAATAGCTTTATTCAGAGTAGCCTTTCTGCTCTATTAAACATAGCAAACAGCTGCCAGATTTATTCAGACAAATAATCAACAACCATAGAAGTCAAATGGCAGAAGAGAAAGGGATTTTGGCAACAACTCCACAGAGAAGCGCTGCTATTCTCCAAGTGCCCCCTTCCATGCTCTCATGGTTCTGTATGGCCAGTCAGGAGGAAAAAAACCCCAAACCAAAACAAAACAACAAACCTTCAGTCACAGGAATGCACACACACAAAATACTTGATCAAAATATCAAGGAGCAGGGAAAAAAAGGTGAGGGCAAAAGGAGCACACAACGACCTGCTGCTTTATTTATACATTAGCTACAACACGCTTCCAAAGAAACATGGCAAAGCCTCACTCAGTCACTCACGTCACTCACCTTGGCGCGTGGGGCAGGTGTGAAGCAGTGAGGCAGGCTTAGCCAGCAAAGGGTAAGAACAGCAAATGTAAGAATCAATTCAATTTGTCAACAGGAAAAAAAATCACACACAGCTAATTTTTTTTTTCTATGGCACTGATCAACTTCCAAGAAAAACCAACGCGACGACGGGCTGTCACAAAAATAAACACAGACCCCTCCACAAGGCTACGCGCTTCATGGCTGGACATAGGACGGCTCACGTTCTTCCTTTCTTTATAAATACACCTTGTGTCGTCCCCGCAAGAGGGCAGCAGGCAGAGACAGAGTCAAGTGTCTGCTCTCCTACCTGGGGAAGTGCAGGGAAGTGTTTCTTGCCCTCCTCTGACATGGGGACCATAACTTTGTACGTACAACTCTATTTCATACCTTGCACATTCTAAGAACCTGGCAGTTATTACTTGATGACATCAATACTGTGAGGTTTTTAGTTGTCAGTCTGCTACCAACATTGGAAAATGCAAAAAAGCTTAATGGGTAGCATTTAAATATTTCCCAAATATGTAGAATTTTATACATTTTTTTTAGTGGGGGGAGGAAATTGGGAGTCCAGATCTGTGATTCATTAATTTAGGCAGCTCCCAAAGAGGAGACTCCCCTGACCAATGCTGATCAGCAACTGTATAACTTAGAGCCTTAGAAAGTTGCCTATGGGAAACGGAGAGGTCAAGAGACTTGTGCAGGGTCACAAAGTATGTGTCAGAGGGAAGACCTGAATCCATGTGGTCCTGAGTCCACCTTGTCATGCTGCATAACAGGAATGTCCCGGAGGCCATCTAGAGCTATTTCCCATTATTATAAGGAAAAAGCTCAATCCAATTAACAGCTGCGTTTGGCTTTGTGACAAGCAGAAGAGACATAAAATATTTTACGTGGAAGTGGCTATTTACAAATGTGTTGATTCAGATACATTTCTAAAATACAGCATTTCTCTTGTACAAAGTTATTCCAGAAGACAATGAAGGAGTTTGCACACTGAAGCCAGGAATAGGTTTTGAAGGGTAAAGAACCTTAATGTCCTAGGAGAAAAAAAAAGTACATTAGATGCACATGAGAGCGGTCTTGTAAGGAAAGGTGATACTGACATGCAACACTGTATTACCACACATTCAGGTTTTTAGGTGTTGCTAGGTCCCCAAACTTTGCCATTAACACTAATACAAAATGCATTAGTGTGCCATCAAGTTGACAAACCATAACTCCCAGGGCTCAAAAGTTGATTTTCAACTCAACTTATTATGAGTTCTCTTTTTAAAAGACATATTAATCAATTTTCAAATATCACTGGAATGTACATGGCCTATGCTTTTAAGGTTACTTGACAAAGGAAAAAATTAGTAGATTAGAAGAGCATACACCAAAGCCCATTAATGCCTATGTATATCTGATCACTTGTATTAGATGACCTGTCAGAAGAGCAAGCAAATGTTATTTGGGATATAAATTCCCAGGAGACTGAAGTGATTTCTCACCTTGCTCTCTCCTAAAATCTTTCTCTGACATGGCCACAGGCAAAAGAAGTTCTCCTGCAGGCGGCTGGATGTGAACGCTGAAGCAATCATCTTTTGTACTAAGGGAAGGAAACACAAGAAAACTGTCAAAACGATGAATAATTAAGATTTTCCCTTAATACCTGTAAAGTGGAACGAGATGATTTTCTTTGCCTAAGGGCTCCTGGACAAAAAGCTTGGGAAATGTATTTTTAGAGAAACAGCAAAGTAGAAAATATTTTCATTAAAAAAAAGCATTATTAAGATACTCTAAAGGGGCAATTTACACCATCCTGTCATTAGACTTATGAAGGACACTCTCTAAAATGTGGAAGAAAACCAGGGGAAAATGTATGCAGGGCATACGGAGGAACTAGTCAACTAGAGGACGACTCTATAACGTCCCCTAAATAAACAAGTGATATATGTTTCTTTACCTTCATGATTACAACTCTGAAATGCAGAAACTGGCAGGCTATACTCACAAGCAACTGAAGAAAACTTCCCTCTTACAACATGGGTTAGTCTTTGGCCTAGCTGTGTGCGTTCACTGTGATGCCACACTCCGCTAAATGAATAATGTTCTCATTCGTATTTTCACAAAAGCTCTAATTTACTTTTCAAGAATGTCTCTGAACTAAACTACAAAAAGTTAAGAGAAAAGAATATTCCAAAATGAAGCTAACATTACATTTAAAGATGGGATTCTAAGGTGATATTTCTGCCACTCCAAACAGGCATCAAAAACAACTGCTTTTGGTCCAGATCTTTTATTTCCTTTGTGAAAGGCACTCCTGGTGAGGAAATGCCCTTTGTCAGTAAAGATCAGTCCATTCTACAACAGGTATAGGCTTAAAGCATGGCCTCAGGGGTAAGTGATTCAATAACTTGCCCAGGGTCATGTGACCAGGATGAGTCACAGGTGGGACACGAACCCGGTCTCCAAGGACAGGTCTCTATCCAGTATGAAACGCTGCCTATTGGCTGGCAAATAACATACAAAAAGCTTCCTTTAAAACTTTATGATAGTAAGAATAAACCACATTCATACAGCATTGAAGTGTTAACAAAACTCTCCTCACAACATCCCTGTGAGGCAAGGGGTGTCAGTACCATTAATCTCCCATTTAAAGACAGGGAATCAGAGGTTGATGGAGGAGATAGAATTTACAAGAAGTGTTGAGGTCTGGATTCAGATCTAGACTATCTGACTCTAAGTCAAGTGTTCCTTCTATGACACCAATTCTGTCCAACGAACCTGTTAGCAATAGGAGAAAAGAAGAACCTGATGAATAACCACGGTTTTCAAAAAAATCACAAAGCTTCTTAAAAATTAAAAAAAAAAAATCTGATGCCTGAAGCTGGATGGATGGCCAAAAATAGCTGACAAACTAGTGTGAGTGTGTGTGTGTGCGCGCGCGCGTGTGTGTGTGCGTGTGCGTGTGTGTGTGTGCGTGTGTGTGCGTGCGTGTGTGCGTGTGTGTGTGTGTGTGTATTAGTTTGTTCCCATTTTTCCTAGAGAAAATTTATATACTGATTCTGATTTGAATAACGAATACAAACAGATGATGTTTTCATGCGTGTGGGCACTTGACCCATCAGTGTAAACGGATCACAACCCTTCCACATTTTAGTAGATGACTTTAACAAATTGCTGTAGATAAAAGAAAACCCTCTCCTGGTGACCCAGCATCCCAGAAGGCCCCTTAGCCAATTCTGAACCAAATTTTCCCCTATATCGTACCCATTAAGGTGCGGCCGATCATTTGCTTGAAGCCCTACAGCAAGGGGGTACGCTCTGAGGCGACCCATTCAACTTCTGGATGGTTTTGGGTCCAGTCATCCTGAACTGCTTGTACTCTGTCTCCTGCCTCCAGCCGCGGGCCCAGAATGCTCCTCACTCTGCCGTTTAAGTCGAGGTCACCTCCTCCTGCATGAAGCTTTTCCAGCTCCCCTTCATCCCATCCCCTAGCCCTGAATGCCAATGCACACCCTCTGGAGGCCAGCCTTTCTCTCTGCTTTCTCCACAACTACGTGTACAC
Source organism: Notamacropus eugenii (assembly GCF_028372415.1). Taxonomy (NCBI): domain Eukaryota; kingdom Metazoa; phylum Chordata; class Mammalia; order Diprotodontia; family Macropodidae; genus Notamacropus; species Notamacropus eugenii. Next base: position 471,817,688 of record NC_092875.1, read on the forward strand.
ATTCTTTCCCTCATTAGACGGTGAGTTCCCCAGAGACCGGCACAGTGCCTGGTATGCAGTAGCTGCTTAATAAATGTTTGCTGATTGACCAAATGAGAAGCTTTTCTCTATCCAGCCTAAATCTGCCTCTTTGCCACTTCCCGCCATCGCTCCCGCTGGTGCCCTCTGTGGCTAAACACAAGTGTCTTCCACATGAAAGCCCCCCAAATACTTGAAGTTATCATCACACACGGCAAGTTTTCTCTTTGCCAGGATACATATCCCCACTTCCAACTGAGCTTTGCCTTCATTCTGTCATCAGTTATCATGTCTCATCAATCTCAAGCAGCCATCCCATTCCTTCTTTGATCCTTGATTTTCCCCAATTAACCAAACAGCAAAACTAGCCACACTCCATTCTGTTGTCCTTAGCTTTCCTCAGTTCACCCTGAGCGTCAGCCCTCCTAACACCACTGACTGACTGTGCCACGTCTTTGTATGCATTCTCTATCGCAACCTGCCCTTTGTTTCCCTCATGGACACACCTCCAAGCCAAAATTATTAACTCAAACTGTAGTGAACAGTTAACACTATACCATAATTTTGCTAAAGATTTTTTTCTATGCCATATTTTAACAAGGAAGTAAGATTTTAGTTCACCAATCAGCAAGTTAACATATTCCTGGGAGAAACCGACCACACTAACATTGACATTCTCTTTATAAATGATATGAAAAAACAGAAGAAAGTTGTATAGCTAAGAGAAAAAAATGGCTCATGGGTCAAACATGGAGGAGCAAATAAATTATACGGCAGAGCTGATTTCATCATGTACCTACAGGTGGTGAGAAACATTACTTGAGGTAACATTTGGCCATCTTGCCTTCCTGTGCTCACAATCAGAACACACAGAAAGCTTACGCACCAACAACTGTTACTGAAGATGAGGCTGACTAATGCCGTAGACAACTCAGACTGTCCATCTGAAGTCAACACAGAGCCTACTACTCAGCAACTTCAACTAAGAGGCATGCGTAAGGAAAGATGGTGAAAAATGGGTTGGAAAACAGAGATCGAGATCAAGAAATCAAAGAGGCCAAAGGCTTGCATATTATACAGAAGGCTTACACCTATGGGCTAGCTAAGTGGTGCCATGCACAGAGCACAGGCCTGAGACTTAGAAGACTTGAGTTCAAATCCAGCTTCTGGTACTTATTGGCTGTGTGACTCTGGGCAAGTGTCTGTTTGCCTCAGTTTTCTCATATGTAAAATGGATAATGAGATAATGTTTGTCAAGCACAATGCCTGGTGCTCGTTATTTCAGAAATACTTTTTCCAAGAAGTCAGACAGTACTGAAATAACATGGTAAACACCAAATAATATCTTTGAAAAGGAAATGAACATCTTAACTGAACTGGAAAAAATATCACAGATAGTATTAACTATCCCCAAAAAGTGATTGCAAAGACATCAGCGACTGACCCATATCCCGCCCCTCCCCATAAAAACTTTAGGAGAGTGATTTACACACTCTTTGAAGCTGTCCACAGCAGGCTGTAACTTATTTAAAGGGGGGGGGGGGGCATTTCTTGATGAAACTGCATGATGTGCAATAATAAACAAGCGTGGCTATGAAAAGAAATTAGGAAATGGGTCTCTCATCCCTCCTTTGGCTCAGGACTGCGTCAAGTCACATATTTCTTTTGGATTTAGTTGTTGTACTGGTTAGTTTGGATTTTTTTTTTTGCTCTTTATTATTTTTTATTATAGGGGATTGCAAACTAGCTGTGGGAGATGGGAAGAGTGTATTTGGATATGAAGATGATGTAAAAACAAAAGAAATTAACTAAAACATTTTTTAAAAGGAAGAAAAAAAAACCCATCGTCACTTTTCATTACCTCTCCTAATCAAGTGCAGTCAGGCAAGCTGACACATGGAGCACCTCTGTTAGCATGTACTTTACTCCCCGTACACCGTTCCTCACCCCATTCTACCCTGCCGCAACTCTTCCTTATAATAAAGAAAAATAACTAAACAAAACTTCCAGTAACTGTGTCCAATTGAATTTGCCACATCTGGCGTTCACAGTACTCCACCCATGTCTCTACCAAGAGAGTGAGGAGTTACCTCACAATCACTGCACTCATCTCCTGCCTCCAAGACCTCCCATCTGCTGAGCCCCCTGCCTTTGCATGCCCTTCTCACTAACTTCCTTTAAGCAATGCCTTTTATGTCCTGATCTGGCCATTCCCCTCTGAAATACTTTGTACTTAAGCCTTTTTTTGTACATATTTTGTATATACTCAAGCACCTGGAGAGTAAGAACTACTGAAGTTTTATCTTTTATCCCCACTGTCACATAACAGGCACTTAACAAATGTTTGTAGATTTGACTGTCTACTTGAATCAATAATGGTCACTGCATTTAATCTGAATTCAGGGGCCTGCGCTGTTGCAGAGCGTATACATCACTGCAGCTGTTGTACACCTTGTCCGGATTCTGCTTTCTTCACTCTGTATGAGTTCATACAGATCTCCCCACCCTTCTCTGAATTCCTCATATTTATACAAGCTAAAAGTACAACAACACAGCTTTACATTCACACACCATGACTTGTTCAACGCTACTCAAACAAATGACACCAACATCCTAGTTTCCACACCTTTCCCTCCCCACTTTGCTACCACAAAAAATGCTATGAATATCTTGGTATTTATGGGACTGTTGTCTTTGTCCTGGAGAATCTTAAACTCAACGCATCCAAAACTACTCATTATCTTTCCAACCAAACCATCTCCTTGTCCTGGTTTCCCTATTAGTTTCAAGGGTACCACCTTCCTTTCAATTGCCTAGGCTCATACGCAGCATCATTCTCAACTCCTCCCTCTCTCACTCATGTTCCCACATCCAATCTGCTGCCAATTCTTGTCAATCCTGCCTTCGTAACCCCTCTCATATATGTTCTTTTCTCTCCGTGGATACTGCCACCATGCTGGTGCTGGTGCCACCCCACACAGATGGACTGCTGTAATACCGTCCTAGTCCCTTCCTCTCCGGTCTGGCCTCCATCCCATCCCCGCTCTCAGTGTGTTCAATAAACTCTGGGGGCTTCCTATTAACTCCAGGATCAGATACACAATCAATTCAATTCAATAAATGGTTATTAAGAGCCTACTATGTGCCAGGCACTGTGGACAAAGAAAAGAGGAGGAGACAGCTCCTGCCCTCCAGGAGCTCACACTCTAATGAAGGCAGACTGCATGCAAAATATGCACGAGGCTGTTGGGGTGTAAGCTCGGTTTTCACGTGAACAGTCTCGGGTCAGGTAAAGGTGAGGGCTTCTAAACCTCAGAGCTCTCACAAGGCCCCACCATGGAACAGCTGGGAATTGAGGAGTGAAACACGGGCCATCTTGTTTTTCCACCTCTTCTCAGTGGAAACTTGCTGGGGAGAGCATCCCACCCTTGAGATTGGTCCATGGTCTGAGCACACCTGTTGTTAATTAGCTAGGGGCTGGGAGCACACACGGTATTCACGTGCAAACTATGCGACTGGGAGAGCTTAAGTAGGGGCAGGAAAGCCTGAGGGGGCCCCTTGTGGCGGGGTCCTTGGAGGGAAGAGGGTCCCTCCCCTCTTCTGCTCCTGTCCTCTTGCTGTATGATCCTTGCTCCTTGGGAGGATAGGGGTTCCTTTCTCCTGGGGAAGAACTCGCCCTGCATATGGATACGTAACTAAGACCCTGAATAAAGCCTACCACCTTGTTTGACTCTGGAAAGTCTCTTCTCTCAATACGTTTATCCAGCTGATCACTGAAGGCCTGCGAAAGGTAAGTAGACTCGGGTAGCCCACAGCAATTAGGCTGAGCATGAGGCAAACTACACACAGGATAGACAGGAAATAATTAAGAGAGAGAAGGCACTGGAATGAGGAGGGGCTGGGGAAGGAGGTGGGATTTTAGTCAGGGCTTAAAGGAATCTTCTGTCTGGTTTTTAAAGCCCTTAATAACTTGGTCCTTTGCTACCTTTTAATCATCTTTCACTTTTACTCCTCTTCACATACTCTGTGATCTAGTGACCCTAGCCTTCTCGGGCCCTTGGTCTCCGTACACAATGCACGTCCGCTGCCTGAGCCAAGGCCTGGAACGCTCTCTTTCCTCACCTCTGGGTCCTGGCCTCCTTCAAGTATCAAATAAAATCCCACCTTCTGCAAGAAGCCTTTCCTGGTGCCCCTTAACATTAGTGCCTTTCCTCTGAGATTATCTCCAACCTGCCCTGTAGATGTCTTGCTCGAATGTCATCCTCCCCGTTAGAAGGTGAGCTTCTAGAGAGCGCACAATGCCTGGCACAGTAAGCTCTTACTATGCTTGTTGACTGTCTTGGCTGTAGAGTGGAGCATGTATCCAATAGTGGAAACCCTATGTCAAAGGGGGAGGATGCTTTCTTGCCACATTATATTTCCAAAATATTTTTCAGAACAATTGGCCCAATTCAGAGCTTTACAGCAGCTTTATAAATTGTGAACTGCTCCAACTGTTTTGAAAAATATTAGTCCAGGAAACCATATCTTCATAGTCAGTGACTAAAGGGCATAAGGAATAAAAAATATTACTCTGTTTAGTGTTGGGTTTTTTTTAAGCATTTGACTCAGCAGAGCAAAGTAACCACGCATATCTTAAGATTATATAAGATTCCTTAATAAACGAAGTAGAGTTTATTGAGCTTGATGATTCCCTATCAGTCTCAATCAAAGCATAAAAAAAAGGGATGTATGTTTGTCAAAGGTATCTGCCTCTCTAATGGAGAATGTCTAACAGAACACAAGAAGTAGGATTCAGTACAGATGGCAAATTCTTCCAGATGCTCTTATTTCCAGGTGACAATGTACTAATTTTGTCCCTGGAATTCTACGGAGGCAATCCAATGATATTTCCAATTACTCAAAAGTTTGGTCTAACAAACTACACAGGAAAAATCAAGTGGATGAAGAAGAACCTCTTGTCCAGACTAGGACATGGAGCTGGCAAGAGCTCACTGAATGAGTCTGTAAGTACATATCTTTCAGACAGAAGGCGTAGAGAGAGAATAACCTGGACCCAAAATTAAGTAGGCGTAAGACTGAATTTGGGAAACTGAACTATGTCTCCAGTGTTCCCAAATTATCTTCTTAAACCAGTATCTATCCGGTGATCCTATATGGCTGTGATCACGAACTACATCGATCTCTAAAGAAACAAAAGTGGCCAATGGAGAAATATATGGTGGGCACAAATAGTCTATAACATAATACTAATGATTATTTTCAGGAAAGGAGTGGCATAATGATATCAATCAGGCAATGCCTGATCAGAAAAGGATGTGAGCTGGTCACGTAATAAAGAGTGAAGAACAAGTGGACACTGAATGATGTACTGACACCCACAGAATATTAAAAGACCTAGAGAAAAGTGGGTGGGACATTTGTACATGAAGATATGCACAAGCATGACAAGCAATGGGAATGTTGGAGGAAATGCCAACGTTGATAAGATCAAGGATCCACCAAAATACTGAAACAAGAAGATTTGGTATTAGGCTGCTAACAGTCAAATATAGTTGGAACATATATTCCTGCAAACATGTATCATGTGTGTGTGAACATCTGCTTATCTCTCCACAGAGGCTAATATATATCTCAAATGATGAGGATTGTTTCTCTGTTTCTGAACTAGTTGTTGTCCTTCGTTTTCAAAGAGGACCAAAATGACATCACCACTGTAAAGTAAAATTTCAGTGTGTCCAGTGTGGCTGATCAGACAAATCCCAGCTTGGAATGCTGTACCACAGGTTGGGAAGAGATAGTCCATATGAATTTTGGGGGTGGGTACTTGAAATTTGCATATCCTACGTTTACTTTGTGCTGCCTCAATTCTACTTTGCTCAAAGAGCACAGCACCTTTTCTTATGTGGGCACGCCATGCTGACTGGTCCTGTGCCAGGGTCTCCCATGTCGCACAGTCAAATCCAAAGTTCTTGAGAGAGACCTTGAGAGTGTCCTTGTATCGTTTCTTCTGCCCACCATGTGATCACCTGTCCCAAGCAGGTTCTCCATAAAACAGTCTTTTTGGCAAGCGTGCATTTTGCATTCGAACAACGTGGCCAGCCCATCAGACTTGCGCTCTCTGAAACATAGTTTGAATACTTGGCAGTTCAGTTCCAACAAGGACTTCAGTATCTGGTACCTTGTCCTGCCAGGTGATCTTCAGAATCTTCCTAAACAGTTCAAAAGGAAGCAATTCAGTTTCCTGGCATGGCACTGGTAGACTGTCCATGTTTCATAGTCATACAACAATGAGGTCAGCACAATGGCTCTGCAGACATTCACTTTGGTAGTCAGTCTAATACCTCTTCTCTCCCAAACTTTTCTTCGGAGCTTCCCAAACACTGAGCTAGCTCTGGCAATGCGTGCATCAACCTCAGTGTCAATGTGTACATCCCTGGAAAGTACACTACCAAGGGAAGTGAACTTATCCAGAGCATTTAAAACTTCTCCATTTGTTGTAACCGAAGGTTCCACATATGGATGGTGTGGTGGTGGCTGATGGAGCACCTGTGTTTTCTTGGTGTTAATTATCAAGCCAAAATGAGCACAGGCAGCAGAGAATTGATCCACATTTTGTTACATCTCAGCTTCAAAGGCTGCACTGAGTGCACAATCATCTGCAAACAGAAAGTCATGCACCAACCCTCCCTCCGCTTGGGTCTCGGCTTGCAGACTTCAAATTCAAGAACTTGCCATCAGTACGGTAGCTGATCTTGAATGGAAGCATTTGTCAACATGGCTGAAAATATCACAGAGGGGTCTCTCTCTCAGTCATTGCTGGCAAAATTCTTGCTAGAGTCCTCCTTAACAGGCTGATGGTCATATACCTGAGAGCCTGTGGCTTCAGAAAAGGCCATGTTTGCTGCCCAACAACTCCAGGAGAAATGCCAGGAGCAGAACAGAGGTCTGTACACAACGTTTGTAGATCTCACCAAGGCCTCTGACGCCATTTGTCATGAGGACTTACGGAAAATTACGTCAAAATCTGATTGCCCAGAGAAGTTCATCAGTATTGTACATCAATTTCATGATGGCGTGTTTGCCCGGGTTCTGGACAATGGACAAAGCTCTCGTGCCTTCCCAGCCACCAGTGGAGTGAACAGGGCTGTGTGCTTGCTCCCAGGCTTTCTAGTTTCTAAACGGCATTGGCTTAAAGGTGTACTTCATGATTTATGGGTGATACTCACAAGGTATTGAATCGAGTAGCCATTCGAAATGTAAATATATTAGAGCAAAGTTAATCTCTCCCATTAAGTTTCCTATAATCATAATAACACAAAACCAACCCATAGCCTCAATGAGACAGCACTCATTGCCTCATGTTCTTTCTGCAACTGCATTTCACAGCTTAGATCTTTATGGTTCACAGCCCCTTTGGAATGTAGAATCTACTACCTATGCTCTTCTTACTTCTATACATCTACATCAATGCACTGGGAGGAAAAAGCAGCATTTATCACACATTCCTGCTTTTTCTTCCTTTTTTATTGAACCACCAAGAACAGTACAGTACATCACTAACCAAAAAGGTGCTATTTACTATGCAAAACACACAGTTGGTGATTGGCATCTAAGACCAATTGATCTACACATTACCACTATGTCCCTACCCCCACAAGCACTACTACAAAGCTATTGATTTCAACACTGTCGATCGGTTTCCATTTTCTGATTTTGGGCAGGCCAATTAAGAAAGTGAGTAATTGTGATTACACTGCTTCAGGATCAATTACATCTGATGCAAGACAAAGTGCTCTTTTTGGACACATAAGGAAAATAATGATGATTCTGGGGGCTTTGGTGCTGCGCCAATTCCTAATAAAATTTCAAATAAATGCCACGCGTATAAACCTCCACAGTTAAAATTTTAGAAAAAAGTACCTACGTAGACATTATTAAGATATTATGGAAAATATATTTAAGTTAACTTTTAAAATAGCCAAGACTATTTTATGCCTATTATAAATAATTTTAGAAAAGTGTGACATAAAGAGAAATTGTTTAAAGCAGTTCCAATGCTTATAGACTAAAAAGCACCTACACATCGATACCCAAAAGGGCTTTAAGTTTAAGTTAGAAATTGTTTTACCCAGAAAATTATTTATGCAGGCTATACATCTTTTAAAAAAAGAGCAAACCATAAGAAAACACCATGGCATGCCTATCCATCCAAAGGGTCAAAGAAATATGAAAGCTTCATAAGAAAAGGGACAATTGTGGGTTCTCAATTTTAGACTAATGTGGCACATGAGCTTTGTCATTGGGCTCACATTGCCCAAGTCATTACAATGAACGCACCGGTGGTGTGGGAGGCAAATCTATTTACAGTGACGTTACTCATAGTCTGGTGTTCAGTAATATTGATCTGTCTTGTTTGTCTAATAGGAAAATAATAAACAATTACTAGGCAATGTTGGAAAAAAGCAATCAGTTTTTATATTTCACTAATACAGCAGACCTCCCAAAACATAAAGGTGATAATCTGCATAAAATCAATGTGCTATGCTACATTGGTCATATTCATCATCGCAGATTCTCAGCAATAAATGGTATAATATTAGGCCTGAATCACTGGTAAACTGAAAAGTTACATGTCAGAGAAAAGTTATGTGTGTAATCAATGTCCCTGTTACAAAGTGACTATTTTGTAAACGTGATGATTTTTTGAAATAAAAATTTGTGTGATAAGATGTCTGTAATTTAGACAAAGCACATCACATGTTTCTTCGGCAATAAAAGCACCACCGCCTGGAACTTTTCACGTTTTCCAGTAAGACAAACAAAGCTCACAGTTGATTAGAAAAACATATCTGTAGAGAAAACCAGACTTTAAAGATTAAACTCAGGGCTTATTAAGGATCTGACTGATTGATGAACATGGGGCTTTAAGAGAATAATAGCAAAAGAAAAACATATTAAATGGTCAGAACAGAACAAGAAATGACGATTTCAAAAGAAACCTTCGATTCTGGAAACTATCATTACAAATGACTTCTAGAAACAGTCTTCACCTCCATTCTCTGAAACAGTTCTCAGCAGCGGTCACTGTGAAAAGTGAAATAATCCTGACGTGACAACAGCAAGCCATGGTTCTTAAACTGAGGACTAAAGTCCTAAGTCCAGGAGGTTTTCAGATAACTGAGCTTGGTTACCGATCCTCACTGTTAGAATTGAAGATGAGCAGCTAAGATGGACAATTATGTCACATGGGATCTTCTCAAATTTTCCATATCATATCATAATTTCTCCATACATCATTAAGAAAGATTTAGGCTAACATATGCACATAAGACTATAGTACTCTAAAATTCAGTTAGGAAACTAATTTCAGTCATGAAACAAAATACTGAAACTGTTCATATTCCAGAGTAGTCTGAAACAGATTTAATTTTTATCTTTTGGAAAAAAAGGCAAGAGAGCTGAAAGAGCTTATAAACAAGAGTTTGTTATTAATAACCAGGCATTTTTCTCAATCAACCTAGTATCATTAAAGAAACTGCAAATATAAAATAGCACCTGAACTTACCACAACTGGAAAGAGGCAGTCTGAGTGGAATCACAAAAGTCAATTCCCATTGCAACAGTAATGGATCCCCCAGGCTCAAGAGATTCTAGGAAATAAGATCGTTTGGAAGTGAAAACACAGTGAACGTCACAAATAATGAACCCAACGAAATACCCCAAATTTCTCTAATACGAGTTGTTTATTGCTATAGTCAGGTCAAGTCTGGTCATTCCACATAAAATTTCTAAAACTAGGGATTTTTAATTCCAAATAATTTACACATTATAACAAAACTTACCATGCCTATTAAAGGAATTCTCTTTAAAAGTTCAGGGTTTTTTGTTTTTTTTTTTTAATAATATTGCCTTTATAGGTTATAGAGGTAAGGATATAATGAATTACTTTGGGATGCTTTAGCACACATACTAGTCCTCAGGGGACTTAGAAGAGTTTATTTATGTACACTTAGAAGACAAACTTAAGGACAATAAGCTTATAATGGGAAAAAATCCCACCAATAAGAACAGTTGTTAAGGGTTTTAAAACATAAACTGAAGGGATGCTGGAGTAGTTAATCACCTCGGAAAAATATCAGAAACTAATCAGGAGAACTGGTATTTTTGGAGACCAAAATGACAAATCTATTTGCGTTATCCAGAGGGTTGCTGAGAGGAAATCAGAGTAGCAAAGGATGAGACCATCTTAAAAGACAAATAAGCCAGAGACACGTTATAGTTGTTTCAATCTTTGGAGCTTGATCAATCAACTAACCTGGTCATGAAGGGTTACCACAACAAACACACATATCTGTCTTGCTCAGCTGTCATTTACACTTGTCAATTCAAGTAAAATATTTTATTCAGCTTATGATCTGAGCCATTACCTTTCAGTCAGGTGCATTTACTCTATGTACCCAAATGAAATGACAACCATAGAAACCAGTCGTTGGAAGGGACCCTACAGGTCAAGGCCAAGTATCAGTTAAGAATGTCTTCTACAACATCCCAACAAGCAGCTCTCCAGACTCTCTACACAAAGACCCCCAGCAGTGCGAGGGAGCACAAGGTGGTCAGTTCATTCACTTTGGGATGGTTATCAGTTAGGACCATTTCATAATCGCTCATTCATTTTTCCTATGTCAATCCTGGATCTTCCTCTTGAAGATTTCTATTTGTTGCTTCTGGTTCTTTAGTGGCCAAGTAGAAAAAGTCTACTGTCTCTTTCGCAGGATGGCTACAGTTTTGCTTCTGAGTCTGCTTTTCTCTAGGCTAAATCTCTCTAGTTCCTTCAACTGATTCTTATTGACATTTTCTCTTACCATGTGTATGAGTCTCTTCAGGACATTCTTCAGATGTGGTACCCAGAACAGAAAACAGGACTGCAAATGTATTTTGATCTGGGCAGATTTATGATTTTCTTCATTCTGAACAGAATTCTTCTCAATATAGCATTCTTTTCTGGGGGTGGGGGCTAACAGGTTCATACTGTTAACACGCAATGCTAACAGCTGCCAAACCACATCTTCTTCACTCTATATTCATGAAGCTGATTTTTTTTAATCCAATATAGAATTTTACATTTTTGTCCCCATTGAATTTCATCTTATTTATTTCTTCCAATTACCTTAGCAAGTTGGGGCCTTTTGGGACTCTGATTTATTGTTAACATGACTTTGTAAAGAATCCACATGAAAATACGAGTCACATATTATGAAGAAATATTAGAAGCATCCCCATTAAAACAGTTCAAAACAGGATTGTCCATTTTTACTCTCTCGTTAGCAGTTTTAAAAAAATAAACGCTAGCTACAGAAATACATGCTTTATGTTACAGTCCATCTGTCATTATCATGGGAGTGACACATATAAGCAACCATTTCTACATTGTTGAGATGCTGCAGAAATGTGGCCCTTGTGGTTGTGAGCCACTGCATCACACAGGGGCTTCATTTTACAGGATGTACAATGCCTTTGTTCAGAAGGGAACAGCCATTTTTTATTTCTGTTTTGCTATGAAGTCTACGCACCTTACTTAGGATTCACTGACTTGAGCCTGACCTACAGCTGCTGCCCAAGCATCTTACTATTGTCTACTCTCTGTGTGTGTCCTGTCCAGCGCAGTTATGTGGCAGCAAGCACCACAATATAGACTACTGGTCATCTTAATGGTGAACCTATGTTTTTTTCCCAGTGTTTCAGAGTGCTTTCTTAAAATTAATAGGCTACATTAGACTTGAAATCTGCCACTTCTGAAATATACTGGGTTTAGAGCATTTTTTCAGTTTTAAGTCACATCTAAAGAGGTACCTTTAATAGAATGAGTGATGCATTCCATGCTTACTGAAAATATAATACAACAGTGAAATGGATTATTTAAATATAATTTATGCACATATTGATTATAAAAACAGATCTCTTTCAATACAATATTCTCTTTCTCTGTCTTAATAAAAAATGATAAAGCAAAGAATAAAACTCATTTTTGAAGCTGCAGAGGTCTGGATCCTCTCTCCGTATGCACACACTCTTTATCATTCGGGAGAGCTCTGCGTGTATAGACAGCGTAAATACTGAATCGAAGTCCTGTTTTGGATTCTAGGTTAGCTTAATGACGTTCCTCACTCTTACATGGCACCACAGTGACATTGCCTCCATTTCTTCATTTATTATGCCATCCTTACTCATCCTTTATCCTCCTTCCTATGTTTCTCTAGATGAGCTAAATGAATTCTAGGAGTGCTCCTCACTCTTTGACTCCCCATGCGCTTCCATTGATTAGGGATCCATAAGGACAGTATGAAGCCTCCCTAATTTGTCTGTACCCAATTGTAAGAAAAAATAACATGCTTTTAATAACAGAAAGAGGTACATTTATAAAGCACTTTAGGTTTTGCAAAGTGCTTTACAAATATCTCATGTAATCTTCACAACAATATTGGGAGTTAGGTGCTATAATTATCCCCATTTTATACATGAAGAAACTGAGAGATTAAGTGACTTGTCCCAAAGTTACACAGCTGGTAAGTGACTGAGGCTTGATTTGAACTCAGGTCTTTGTGACTCCAGGCCCAACACTATCCACTCTACCACTTAGCTTTCTAGAATTTAGAGAATTACATACGATTAAATGAATTAAATAATCGGGCAAAGAGTTAGAAAAAGCAATAGATCAAGAAGTAAAATTAAGCTTGTAAATGGACTTTTAAAATATGTGTAAACAAGTTATTGAAATAACTGAACAGTAGGCACATGAAGAGAAAGGTTCACACCAGTCCAGTTATTATTGCTAATGTAAAACAGGTTAGAACATCAATGGGCTATACTGTTTTGTTCTTCTTGTAAAACAGAATACCCACTTAAGGTGTGACTAGCACAATTTATAAATTTACCTGAATAAAGAAAATGTTGATGCAAATGCTTGTTTACAATTTAAGTGGATATTCTGGTTTATACTAAGCATTAAGTAATTCTCCATCAGATCATTAAACATTTCATACGTGTCCTTGTCAATGACTAAAACTGGGGTATGTATATACCCATCTGTCCTTCATTTCTGAAGATGAAATCTGGAACAGTAATGACAATATGTGGATGGCTGAAGAAAATGTGGCTGGACCAGTAACTACTTCTAGACTGCGCTTATACTATTATAGAATTTGGGCAACAGACTGTGGGATGAACAATTTACCTTTGAGTTCTGACAGCAACATGTTCAACCTCTATCATTCCTTACTTTGGGTAAAAAAAATCTTGTTCAGTTAAAATTGGCATTCTTTAATATGTAATTTTTTTGGCTGGTTGCTTATAAAATCATCTTCCAGTCACTGTAGTCTTTAGAGTCTTATGGTAATATGTCTGGGTGAATCTGAATTTATCCCTGATGCCATATCCTATGAATTCTGTAATCTGTCCCTTGATTTTAATATTTCTGGAAAATTTTCTTAAACAGTTTTATGAAACATTCTTTATTCACTGTTTTTAACTGTGTAATTCTTAGGTCCTCTCTAGGTTCTGGCCTATAGATCTGTTACTTTTGTTAGCAAAGCTTCCAAGTGTTCCTGCGCTTGGGTCCCTCCTTGAATTCCTTTTCTCTTATTTCCTACAACAGAAGAACAGTAAAACTGCTTTACCATGCGCTTCCAGAGGATTTCCAAGTTGAGTTTCATTATCTTGCCTTGCACCTTCACTAATTTCATTTCTTCTTTTATTTCCTTAGGTTTATTTATCATCCAGTTTATGACTTTGACTTCATTTCTAAGGCTGCTGTTATTTCCCTTTCTGTGTTTCTGAGTTTCTTTTGATACATATTCTTTATTCCTTGTTTTGGAATACAAGGTTTCCTGTCTCTTTTGGATCATTTTTCCTTTCCTGGGAAACAACTGTCTTTTGAGGCTTTTTTTTGTTCCTGCCTTTGACAGGTCTGTCAGAGGCTCAACTCTCTTGTCAGCTCTAAGACACCATCTATCTCCTCACAAATCTAGAACTTCACAATCTCAAAGACCTTTAGAGAGATCATTATTCTGCAAATAAAGAAAATGAAGCCCAGAGAGGGTGACTTGCTCAAGGTCAAACAGCTTGGTAGCTAAAGACGGCCTTGGTGTTTTCAGCTATTTCAAAACCTTATTTAATTGTGTTCATGCTTTGGGTGAAGAGAGAAGGGCTTATGAAACTTTTGCTCTTCAATACACAGGACTAGAAATGGACAAAAATTCAGAAATTATCTGCTCTCTAAGTCCCTAATTTTCCAAGTGCAGAAACAAAGGCAAAGACAGGTTAAGTCACTTGCTCACATCACACGTAGTATGCAGGACAGTCAGCACCTAAACCTACGTGTTATGCGTGCAAATCTGGGGACTCTTTCACCATCTCTTATTTGACATTTTCCAACCTAACCTTGTTGAGAAATAGTTGCTAGATTAACAAATAATGTACCTGTCTATATGAAAAGCACTAGAGTAGGCATTCTCATAACAGCGCAATGTTACTGGCTCTAAACACGACATAAGTTTTATAACCTGGGACCTGCAGATGACCCTGCCCAGTCACGGCATTCTAGAAGACATGCAGATTGTACTAATGAACTTCTTTAAGAAGCTGGCTATCCACCATGAACTGACCTTAGTTATTTCACTACACAGGAGTAAGGCAGTCCTGCTGCTTTGTGGACCCTTAGCTGGTTTTGGAGTTTGCCATCATTTTTGCTGGCAAGCACTTACTATTTTCTCCCGAAACATGCTTCATCTTCTTGATTTGTGCTCCTACTTTTTTCCTTCTCAGGACATCATTTGACAGATTGTTTTCTATGTGGCGAAACAAAGTGACAGCCTTCGGAGAATGAATGATGTCAGTCTCTGGCTTGTGCAATTTCTGCTGGCATGGCTCATCCACTGTCAGCCATCCTTGTTTCATGACCATCCCAGTGCCTCTCAGTGTAATCCACTGTCCCCCTGACCTTCTGCAAAGTTCTTATTTGTTCTTTCTGTTGCAAGCAAGGTGACTCAAGTTCCTGTTCTTCATTCTTCCTAGTGGAAGACGTGAAAATTATCATAGGCAGCACTCAGATGTTGAAGATCTTTGCCCTGATTTTCCTGGGCATGTCATGAATCTAGTTGAAACTGATCCAGGCTGCATATTCTGGTTCATTTTTCATCCAGAGTGTCATCCTTCCCAAATCACATAGGTGGATCACACTTGCAGATAGGTTTCATGGCATTTGCTTTACTGAGAGACTTCACATGTAGATGAGACTAAGAGGGCACCAGCAGAGTAAAAGCTGACTGGTGCAGGAGACCAAAAAGTGTGAGCCATGATAAGGAAGCCAGGAATTCTCTTCATGGAAAGAGAGTGAATGCCTTAAACCTATTCTTGCACTCCTTCTCCACCTCCCCAGTCCCATTCACTACTCTGCCTGGATTCAATACAAAAATACAACAACTTTCCATTACCACAGAGCTGCGATGAGACAAACCTACTGTTGCTGGACTAGACCTACATCAGAATCACATCTTCAGGCATCAGGCCCTTTTCTCTAGGACATAGTCCTCTAGAAATTTTGCTATGAGATCCTGTCTATAAGTCTAGGACTGAGCTTTGACTCTAGGCCTCTAATCTCCAGAACCACAGTCACAGGCACTAGACTAACACCTCCAAGATCCTACCCAGGGCCTGAACCTCAAGGCCCAAACCTTTTTTGCCATGAGAACTTCATCTAGGAGCAGGGTTTCTAATACTAATCATAATTTTCCCCCTTTCCTAGTGCTTGATAGAGAACTGACACTCCCCTTTGCCATCCTAAGGCATTTCAAAGGAGGAGACCCAGTCAGTAGATAATGAATTCCCATCTTACAGTTAGCAAGGGTAGCTAGGTGGCTCAGCGGATACAGTGCCGGGCCTGGATTCAGAAAGACCTGAGTTCAAATCTGGCCTCAGACAGATCACTCGCTGTGGGACCTTGGGCAAATCGCTTAACCCTGTTTGCCTCAGTTTCCTCATTTGTAAAATGAGTTAGAGAAGGAAAAGGCAAGAAAACTCCAAACTAGGTCATGAAGAGTAGGACACGACTGAATGACACAAACAGCTGGTAAACTCCTCCCTTCCTTCTGTTCTGAGCACGGCTGAGATGAAAATCCCCTTACCTTTCATACCCATCAACGACTCATGCTGGACCATCATTCTACTGTTAAACTTCTCGTTATCTTAGGCCTTTTCCTCTATAGATTCCTGCATCATCTGACACTTACAGAAATCTAGTTGGCCTCAAAATATGTTGGACGTTCTAATGACATCTCAAATTTGAAATACAAAGTAGAACTTTATCTTTCCTCCAAACTATCCCTTGCAATTTCTCCACTTCTGTCAAAGGCACCACCATTCTTCTGGCTTCTCAGGTTCTTAATGCCGACAGCATCTCCCACTCCTCACCACAACCTATCCAACCAGATGCTGAATTGTGCTGTTTCTATCTCCATAATGTATTTATATCTAACCTCTAGTTCAGGCTCTAATCACATCTCTCACCCACAACAGCTTCCTTAGTCTCCTTGCCTCATTCTAATTCATCCTCCAAACAGACGCCAAAGTGACTGTCCTCAATCACAGATCTACTCACCATCCTACTCCAAACCTCTAGTGGTTCTCTGTTGCCCCGAGAATACAATATACAACCTGATCCCAATCTATCTTTCAAGGTCTACAGTGCTTTTCTTATAGTACATTTACTCCCCTCCCACACTGTAATTCTGCCAAACTGGCCTTCTCTCATTTTTCACGAGGCACCATATCTATCTCTATATCTCTGTGCCTCAGGACTGACCAACCCCCATGACTACAATGTGCTCCCTCCTCACCACTGTCTTACACAATCCTTCTCTTTCTTCTGGACATAGCTCAAACACCATGAAAACCGTCATGATCCACCAGATGCTAGTGCCTTGACTTTAATTTTATTTATTTCCTTATACTTATGTAGCACATCCCTTAATTCACTTCTTAAAGAGGCAAGGCCTTTTCCCTGAATAGGCATTACCTCACTTCCAAATGCGTACCTGAATAGGCCAAGGTCTCCCATTACATCCTGGGCCTTCTCCAGTCAACCTGATGAATATCTGGTCACTGGATCCAGATGGCCCAGGAGGAGAAAGTGAGGCTGGTGACCCTGCACGGCCCTCCCTCACTCAAATCAAAGTCAACTGCAAGTCATGTGACCATCTCCCTAACGTCATGGTCCCCTTTGAAAATGACAAACACAAAAGCAACAATGTAGCACATACTATATATGTATGTGGTATCTCTCTGTCAGGATTTAAGTGTACTGCAAATAGGGATTGTTTCACGCTATGTATCTAACGTCTCAAAACCTTTTAATCCATCTGGCCCTGGGCAGATGCTTAATACGTGGGTGTGCGCGTGTGTGTGCGTGTGTGGGTGTTGGTCCTTCGTTGCCTAAGAAGATCATGCCATCGGAGAAGTAATGACATGACTTGCTCTTGACTTTGTTTTGAGTTAGGGAGGGCTTAATACATGCCTGTTGCTTGACTAAGGGGATTTTGATCAGCTTCTCCAGTACTAGACATACTTTCTTGAATGTCCCATAAGACACTAGGCCAGGACAGACAACAGGAATAATACTTTTCTTCCCACTGCTCCTTCCTTTCTCAATAACTAATTCCTCTTTGTTTGAGGCTGCCACACTCCCCCACTGTGCCTTTCAATATACGTGTGTGTGTGTGTGTGTGTGTGTGTGTGTGTGTGTGTGTGTGTGTGTGTGTGTGTGTATTCCTTTCCAGATCCTAATACCTACATTCACGGTGCACACCCCTTTTCCTCCCCCTTCCATCTAGATCCTGGTAGCAGTCATTTACCATCCCCCAGGTCATTCTCCCTACTTTCTCACGGGGTTAGCACCAATTTAGCCTGCACATATTCTATTCCCACATAATTGTGTGCATGTTGTTCCCACCATTAGACTATGAGGTCCTGGAGAATAAGGACTGTCTTTTGCCATTTTTAAAAAATTTCCAGTGCTTGGCACAGTACTTGGCACACAGCAAGTACTCAATAAATGCTTAGTGACTGACTGATTCTTTCTTCTCATCTCAATCCTAGCCTTTATACTTGAGGCATACATATGTAGTGTTCCCTCAAAACCCCCGGTCTGCAAAGTTATCAGTCTCCTTAAATCCCATGACTTTCCCTTTCATTTTATCTCATCCACACACAGAAGCAGTCATACCCTTGATCTCACAATCACTTGTGGCACTCCCATTATTGGGAACTTTGACATTTCGCTATCTAATCCTTATTTCCTATCCTTCTCTCTCTCCACGTGCCTCCATTCCCCCTCCTCCTAACCCATTATTCACAGTCACTTTGTGACTGCCTCAGTGTTCTCCCAGGCCATCAATTCTACTCCTTTCCCTATCTTGACTCTATGGTTCATCAGTTCAACCACATCCTGCTCTAAGTTCTTGAATTTTTCTATCCCTTTTCTTACCCGTTCACCGCTTGCTAAACTCTAAATCTGGGCTTCCCATACCATCCACTTTCTCTGCTCTGACTGTGCTATGCTGGAGGAAGTCACATAACTTTGCTGACTAGGCCTCTGACAAATGTACGCTCCCTCATCTCAAGTGGACCTTTTTTTCCCTTCTCTAATGACTCATACATAGCAATGATGCCAGATATCTTCTTTTTCCAAGCCTCCTACATGCACCATTCCTTTATGTCTCCTCCTAAGACCTTGCCTCATATTTCACTGAGAAAATGGTCATAAGTCATGAGCTTACTCCTTTACTCTAGTCAGTTCCCATCCCCCAAATTCCTGGATATTTTCCCCAATCTCTCCTTTACTTCTTTCTCTGTTAAAGAGACGACCCTTCTCTTCACTGATACCAACTCCTCTATTTATATGCCCATTCTGAATCACTGCTGTGTCCTCCAGGAGTGCCCTCTCAATCATCCCCACTAGTCCTGCCTAATCTTTATTGTCTGCCGGCTCTTTCTTTACTGTCAACAAATATGGCCAGGTTTCCCCCCTCCTCAAAAATCAAATCAAATCAAATCTGCACTTTCACTGGACTCTAATTTCAACCTATCATACGAGATCTCTCTTTCCTTTCAGAACCAAACTCCTACAGGGGAAAAGCTGTTTATACTTGTTGCTTCTACTTCTTCTCCTTTACTCTCAACCTATTCTAATCTCACTTTTCACTTCACCACTCACTTGAAACTTTTGTCTCTAACTTTAGTAATGATTTCTTAAGTCAAATAAACCTTGTCCTGGTCTTTATCCTTTCTTGACCTCTCTACAGTAACTGGATGTCCTCAAGTATCTCAAACTCAACATGACCCATAAAGAACTCCTATCCTTTCCTTCTGAACCACTGCTCTTCCTTTCCAACTTTGCCAAAAGCAAAGACCATCCTTAGTTACCCAGATGTGCAAATCTGGTGTCACTCTTATCTCTCCATTCTGCCTCATTACTTACATTGAAGTAGTTGTCGAGCCTCGCCAATTCCGCCTCCAAAATACCTCTCGCAGATGTCCTCTTCTTCTGATTCATGGCCACCACCCTATCTCCTTTCTGAATATTACAACAGCTAACTGGTCTCTCTGCTTCTCTTTTGTTCCTTCTTCGATCCTCCCTCCACAAAGACATCCAAGGGATATCCTTAAACCACTGGTCTTTGGGTATCCTTCCTCTGATGAAGAGATTCTCCCTTTGCTTTTGGATGAAAATATACACTTCTCTATTTGAGAGCTAAAAACCTTCACAATCTGACTCTAATCTATTTTTGTAGATTTATCTCATGTTATTTTATAGAACTTATGCTATATTATTGTCAAGATGATCTACTCTTGTTGCTTGAACACAACATTTCATTTCTAGAGTTCATGCCCCTGCCCATGTAGGATCCTTTCTTTCCTCCTCCCCACCTCTTGGTCTTCTCAGCTCCCTTCCAAGGGCAGCCTAAGTTCCACTTCCTACATGAGGATATATCTCCTGATCTCACTACTTGTGAGTGTTCTCCCATCTTAAACTACTTTCCATTTGTTTTCTGTATACTTTATATTTACTAATCTAAGTATCTGTTTGTTGCTCCCTCTAGTAGAATATGTTTTTTGAGCGCAAGATTTGTCTCTTATTTTGTTCTTGTATCCTTGGGACCTTGGAGATAATAGATGCTGTCACACAAATAGATGTATTTATTAAATACCACTGCATTACATTTAAGACAGAATTTAATATGTTATGGGCACTCAATAAATCATAACTAAGTCAATGATAAACTACTCTTAAATACTTGCCTGTGAATAGGAAAGCAGAGCTAAGAAAGTGATGTTCATCTGTATTTATTTCTCAGTTAAAGTAGTAATACTAAGTTTATTATATTTCTTCTGTTCTACGTTGACCATTAAAAGGTCAATTCATCAACTCATGCCAGCTCTAAGAAATGTTAATACTGTTCTACTGTTTTAACCTTTGGATAACATTTCTAATGTTTGGAAAACTCATATTTCAGTTTTTAAAACTAAGCTGTAAGTTTTTAACTCAGTAAAACAAAAAGCTGTATTATAAGCAATGAAAAGAAAAGATAACTACCTATTTTTTATATTCCTAAGTTTTCTAGCAATACTTAAATTTTAGTACAGTCCAATGGAAATCAGACAGGACAGGTTTTGATAGGACACCTATACTTCATTTACTTATTTCTTAATTACTAAATTACTAAAACTTCATTGAACATATTCTAAAATCAATTTATGTCAGTTCACATCTTCTTTAGTCTTGTTGATTCTGTAGAAATACCACTTCCCATTCAGTAGGAATACAAGATACTTTCCTATTTCCTTGAGCAGCGTTGTCCAAGGTTATCACTAGTCTCCTGTCAGATCTGAAGAGCTTTTCCTCCGTCCTTCCCTTTGCTGACCACTACCCATCACCAACTGGATATGCATGAACTCAACATGTCCAAAGGACAAGTCATTATCTTTCTCCCCCAAATCTCCCAAACTTCTCTAATTCTGTCAAAGATACTACTAAATCACTTGGGTTTATAGCCTGGGAATCATTCTAGAATCTTCATTCCCCCTCAAGCAGCACACACAATCAGCTGCCAAGCCTTGCTGATTTTATCTGCCTAATATACCTTGTAGGTGCCCGCTCCTTTTCCCGCCAGCTCAGGCTCTCATTACTCCTCACCAGGGCTGCTGCAATAACTTTCTGACTGGTCTACTTGCCTTCAGTCTTTCCTTTACCCTTTACCTTCAACAAAGCTGTCAACCACAGGTCTCACTATGTCACTCACAAGTGACAGTTTTGTCTTAAGGATCAAATAAAAACTCCTCTATCTGAGTTTTTAATCAGTGGCTTCCTTCACACTTTGGATCAAGTGCCAGCTCCTACAGGAAACTAATACTGAACCCTACCCTAAGCCCACCGAGATGACTATATATGTTTTGTATGATTTATGTACAGATAGATTCTACCCTACTCCTTGAGAGCAGGGCCTATTTTAGTTTTGTCTTTATATTCCCAGTGCCTGACATAGTGTCTGGCAATAACAGTTGTTTAATAAATGCTTGCTGATTAAAGAGGTATATATTGCCAAGAATGACTTCCTCCACTGAAAGATTCAGCCAAGTAGCTTAAAAGACTTCAGAATCAAAGACTGCAAGTTAACAGGCTAAGAATACTACAAGTCTGAAGCCCAGGCCAAACGCTGTACAGAAGAGGCACAAGAAGACAAATTTAAATTCCTCACTATATGCAGCCAGTCAAGAAGCATTTATTAAATGCCAACTGCAGGCCAGGTGCTATGCTAAGGTGTTAGGGATAAAAACAAATGCAGAAGAGAGTCTCTTCCCTCAAGGGGCTCCCAGGTGACCATCCCATGGACCATTCCGAGACACTAGATCATCGTCTTTGCTGTACAACTATCACACTCATTTGTATTTTGTCTCTTTCTTCTTCCACCTATGTCTCACTGAATATGACCACTCTAGCTGAAGACTTAAAAATGAAGAAAACAAGGGTTATTTCAGGTATATGTCACCCCCAAAAGACACCAAGGTTCTAAATTTTACTTCCTAAATGTAACTGAATTTCAAAATTCTTTTAATGAGAAGTGTTGTACTGTTCAAACGAGATGGAAAATATGGGTAGAATAGTAGCTCAATGTCCATGATGGCAGCTTCTCTAACCTCCTTCTCCTTATATCTTTCTTTCACTTCACAGAATGAAGAAATGGGGGGAGATGAAGGGCAGGTAGAGGGACTGGAACTTGATTGGGAAAGGCAAACAAAGGAAACTACTGGAGTGGTTTTCTGAGAGGTATTCAGGTCCACTGCCATCATTCCTCATATCTCATTATCCATTTAATGAAAACTGAACAGTTTCTGAGAAGCACGATTTATCTTTAAGAGTAGGGAAATCTGAGGAATACAAATGCAGATAAAATGTAAAATTAACAATAATCAAGAGTCTACTAATAGCCAAACAGTATTTTCTACTTCAGTTTTAAGGAGAAGGTATCCTTTAAGTTATTAAACATTTATAAGACTGTAAAATTTTAATTCATAATTATTATTTACCTATTGGACTAAACACATGCATCCGCATGCCTGAAGGCAGTTTTTTATCAGAAAGATGGATATTCTCAATCTTCCGATCAGTGGTATTCTTTAACGTCACCTGCACTGAGACCATCTGATCACCAAAAATGCAAGGCTGTCTTGGAAAGTGATAACTGGCAGCTAATCCTTTGCCACTCATTCGATGAAGCAGCTCATGGGTCTTCATCGGTACAAACACTGGAGCACTGACCTGTCAAAGAGAAAGAGATTCTAAAATTAATGAGTCACGGGATAAATACTTTTCAAAGTACATAGAATAAAGTGGTTAGTTAAAGGATATTTGTTTCTACAAATGTGTCATTGACTGTGAGATGTCACAGCAATCAACACCAGTAGGAAATGGCTTACAAACAACCAGCTGAGAAACATCAACATTAAAAAGCAGAGAAGTATAAAAAGAGCACCCTCAGGGTGGCCGCTGACAACTCTCGGCGCGACCGCCGCTAAGAGCAGCCGGCATTTACGGAGTGCTGCAAGGTTCGCAAAGTGCTCGATATACTACCTCGTCTGAGTCTCACAACAATAGGCAAAAATAATTTATCTACATCTATTATTCTGACGATAATCAGGGGCAAATACTTCTGACAAATGAGCCTTCCAAGTGCTTATTAAACTGGGCCTAGTTTCCAGCCAGAAGATCAAAGGCTAATGGAAGGAAAAAACCTAAAGCTGAAAATTAAATTTTACTAATGCTGCCTTTCTGAAGAAGCTGATGAGCTCTTGTTTCCCTGGTATAATTTCCCATTATTTCTAGCGTCTTCTCCCTCCCATGCCCCCGACAACAACCACCAATTAGAATATACTGTCAGAAATGGCAACATTCATTTCCACCGTTGTCCGTAGTGCTTTAAAATACGAGTGTGAGTGGGTGTGTGTATGTGTGCGTGAGTGTGTGTGCACATGCGTGTGTGTGTGTTTGTGTGTGCCTGTGTGTGTGTTATGAAGGCATTTAAGTGCTGACTATCCATCAAAACTGCGACTAAAATAAGCTGAATTCTCCTTGCAGGCATTATTGGAAGACCAGGCTGATTTTAATCATTTGGGGATTAACACAGACTACGTTAAAATTCTTTTTCCTAAGAAATCCCACCCAACCCAACTGGTCTCTTGTTGCTTATCATCATAATAGATGCAAAATCCTTGTTAAGCTCCCAAGCACTTTCATTGCACTAAAGCTTTAGTATTTTTACCATTCACAATTACACCGTTACAAATGAACAACACGTTCCACACTACAACATTCACACTGAGCAGTACACAAGGAAAGCAGTGAAGTGAGCCACACACAGTAGGTGCTTAATGAACAGCTCCTGGGTACTGAATACGTTGAAAGGGGAGCTCACCCACTTTGGAGTGATTTTAGAAAGATAACACTAATGTAATCCCACCAATAATACAATTTCCCTTTATTCGACGTGTCCAGTCTCTAACCACAGAGTAGTTAGCACTACTCTGCTTAGGCGTTTATAAAGCACTCGACTTCTGCAGAACAGCTAACTCAATTACTGTCTCCTTAATTTCCATTTCCTGTAATGGCAAGGATGGCATCAGGCCCATTCATTCTGTCTGCAGACTTTTTGATAATGGTGATAATATAACTTTCATCTATATGATGACTTATAGTTTTCAAAGCACTTTCTTTGGTAAGGTCAGGATATTTCTCCTTAAATATAAAGAGCTCATTTCAAAATGCTTATCCATCTTTCTATTTGAACTAATTGTTGGGGTTTTTTTTAATTCTTGTGGACTTTTAGCATAATCATTAGGCAAAAAAATCTTTCCGTAGGCTTCTTATAGGATGAGATTCTTCTGGATATTCAGAAGCATTTCAGTAGTAGTGAAGGAAGGGGGAAGATATAACTCGGGTCTGAAGTTCGGGAGGGTACAGCTGATCTAAAAACGAAAGGGGCAAGAGATCCAACGGTAGCAGAGAGAGGAGTGATGGAGAGCAGGAAGGGACAGAGAGAGGATGAAGAGTAGGTTCAAGAGAAGGGAGACTGAGAGTGAGATGGAATGACAAACTTCAGAGCTCGTGATCATAAACGAACAAGTTGGGACTTGTGGGAGGCTGGTCCAAGGGCGCCCATCCTTTTGGATGATGTAAGGAGAATGGTAATTCTTAGTTACAGAACTGGGAGGCCAGCATGCCTGAAAGAATATCAATGGGCAAACGGAAGTCTCACAGAATGGGGTGGATAAGACTATAAACTAGGTGCTAAAATAGGGCTTGAAAAAAGAAGAGTGACCTGGATAATGGTAGATAAAAGCAAGAAGGGTTAGAAAGGAATCTAAACTCCAAAGGGTTAGAGGGTACAGAGGGATGCTGCTAAGGGAAGGATGGAGCATGGTGCGGCATGCTGTGCCAAGGGGCATGTGAAGGGAATGACGAGTGGAGAATGCACTAGGGCTATGTCAAAGCTTATTGCTTATGTGCATGTGTGAATGAAGTACCTCAGATAGCTCATTTTTCATAGATGCAACAGATCAAAGGGATAAGAACACGGATGGAAGTAAATGATTTTTTTGATCCAGCAAACGAGGCTGAATGATAAGAATTAGAAAACCAATCGGTGAATCAATCGACAAGTATGTTACTGCGTCTAAAATACGTCAGGCACTGTTCTAGGTGTTGGGGGTACAGACACTAAAGTAAGACCAGTCTTTTCCCTCCAGAAGCTCATGTTCTACTAATGGTAAACACAGCTAAGAAAACAGAGTATATATACACAAAATAGATATGTAAGAATCTAGAGGGAGAATGCTAACAATGGGGAGAATAGGTAACAAGGCTCCTCCTCCTATGTGAGGCCTGTCCTGAACCCACAGGGGCTAACGCCCTTGCTACTTGGAAATTATTTTGTATTAACTTTCTAAATGTTTTGATTCACTTGCCAGGCCACTTACCACCTGAAAGACTCAGTTCCCTCCTCTGTAAAACTGTAGGTACACTGTCCAAAGTCACGCAATAAGAGGGCAGTCATCCTCAATCCAGCACTTTCTATGCTGTGTTGTCCTAATCCTTACAAAATTGCATTTTATGTTCCTGGTAAAGCACACTTTTTCAAAAACATGGTATTTAATTCACCAAAATTGGACTATTAAGACACAAAGACAGATGGGAAACGGCCCTGTGATTTCACTGTCAGAGGGAACCCCTGGGGTGACAGCAGTTCTCTACCAGCATAGGTTGGCAACTCCTCTGTAACTTATGCTCTCAGAGAGATGTGTAGCACACTGAGAGGACTTGCCCAGGGTCACACAGCCAGCATGTCTGAAGAAAGACTTCAGCGAAGCTCCCCTGGCTTTGGAATTAGCGCTCTTAAAAGAAACGTCACAGGATACACTGTTTGAAATCCTCAGTTTATGTTTCTTTTTTAAAACCTCCAATGAAAACAGAAGCACCAAAGCATCCAAAATTTGAATTCCACCTTCACATGGATTGGGCCTACTGTGATTCCTGAAGACGTGATTAGTCTGGTGATTGCAGTCACTCCAAATCCAAACCTTCCCCCAAGAGTCAGCAGAACAAGGGACATCTAGTCACAGGAAGCCAGAGCCCACTACCAATCTTCACACAGCATATGCTTAAATAATAAAAGAGCCGCTTGTGTACCTTTGGATGGTTTAAGAAAATCACCAATCAATTCTGCAGACACAACATTATTTCTACAGGAAATCTATGTGACTCACGATGCCTGCAGATACACAGAGACAAACCACACATATTTTATCAGTTTATTACAGTAAGCAAATAAGCGTGGAATGAGAGCGCACATAACTGTCTACTTAGTGCTTACTGAAACATTTATAAGAGCTGTTATCTCCCTAATAACAGACAGACAGCGTGCAATCTGAGAGAGGAGAAAAGCTTCATATTTTTTAACACTTCACTAAAAAGTAACTGAAGAGTGTAAAATGAAAAATACTCTGTGCAGTTAGCTGGTAATGGACCATATTATCAACTCAAGTTAGATTTATAGGATACAAACTAGTCACTAATAGCTATTTTATGACATAGCATGTCTGCTTTTCTTCGAGATTACTAAGATTAAAGTTGTAAAACTTTTTTGAATATAGCTATTCAAAATGATTGAATTATAAAATTTAAAATGAGAATTGAAAAAATGAAACATGGAATATCAAAGCAGCTCCTTAAAAATGAAGCTTATTTAACACTACCCTTAACATCTAAAAAAAGGTACTTTTAGACAAAGCTTTCTGTAAATAATGGAATTGCTTTATTTGATGCTCTAAATATGATTAATTTTATTAGCAGTAATTACTTAATAACACTTATTAACAATAATTTTAAACACTTTTTGGCTTCCAAAATTTACAAATATGAAAATATTACAGGATAAGGAAAATTCTTCCCTCTGACTCATTTTATTCCTGGAACCGGTTTAGGTTTGTGATTTATAAAAATGACCGAGTGCCAACAAGACTACAAATAGGGATACATTCTCATCTTTACATGGATGGCTGTAACTAAACACAATGTACACTGCGCCTCAATTTGTAAGAGCCATAGCCTAAAAAAATCATAGTACTGTCACATCATGCTTCACACAGAAAATGCAGAGAGCAGGCCTCTATCTCATCTTCAACATTCTATAACCAGCCTGGTATTTATTTAATAAAGGACTTTAGGATGGACCCAACTGGCTGCAGTCCTCACTGCAAGGATGAGGTTAAGACAAAGAATCAGGCAGTCTGAATTTCCAAATACTGCTTTACGTAAACGGTTTAAAACAGGACAACTGAACGTAGAAGAAGGCCCACTGAGTCTAGATCTGGAAGCCTTCATTTTAGCCTCTGTCATTTACAAGCCGTACAAGCTTAGGAAAGTCACTTCACCTCTTCCTTCTCTTGTCTCAGGGTTTCAGTGTCACCTTTAAAAGGAGGGGGTTAGATGAGAGTCCATTTCGGTGGCAATATGCTGTGATAATGTAATTCTATCTATTTTATTTAGCTAAGTTTTGGGGGAAAATATATAAAGCAATTGTGGTAACTGCCACAAGTCAATCCAACAGTTCAAGAGAGGGTTTCATTAAGACCCTGTAAAGGATTCTCTATGTGGTGCTAGAGGAGATTCAAAGTTTAGATAATCCGTTCCCATCTTCATGGAGGTTAGAGTTTACAATCACAATATGGAGGCATCATGGTGCAATGGAAGGGACACTGCATATGCGGTCAAAGAGCTGAGGATGGATTCCCATCTCTGCTATGACCCAGGGCCCGTCATGACTTCTCAAGGCCTCAAGATGCCTTATCTAAAACTGAGAGAGATGGACTAATGCCTTCTGAGGTCTCTTCCAGCTCTATGTTTAAGTTTCTATGGCCTCATGGGTCATTTAGCCTACCCCATGCAAGGAATGCCCATGACATTCCCAACAAGTAGTCAGCTGCCTATACATAAAGACCAGCGAGGAGAGGGGATTAACAATCCCTCAAGGCAGGTCATTCCATTTTTGGACAGCTTTTGGACTCTGCAACTCCCATCCACATATGCTTCCGATTTTGTCTTCTGGGGCTAAAACAAACAATCCTACTTTCTCCTCTATGTGATAGTCCTTCAGATACTAAAATCCAGCTATTAGACTCCACTCCCAAGTCCTCTATTTTCTGGTCTAAATATCCCCCTTTCCTTCAAATTATCCACATACAGCTTCCAGGTCTTTTACCATTGGGACTGCCCTCCCATGGGTACTCTCCAGTTTACCACATTCTTCTTAAAACTGTGATGCTCAAAAGTGACTACAATATTCCAGATGAGCTCTGATGAGGGTAGAGTATACCGTGAGACTGCTGTCATCATACTATTCTTGGAAACTATGCCTCTCAACAAGGTCTTAAATTACATGAACTTTTTTGGCTGCCCTACCATGCTCCTGAGTCATACCGAACCAATAAAACCCCAAGATCTTTTTCAGAACAATTGCTGTCTACTCAGGCCTCCCTCAGTCTCTACATGTGAAGTCACTTCTTGTGCCCAAGTGGAAAGCTTTACATTTATTCCTACTGAATTTCAGATTCAACCAAATGCTCCAACCTGTCAAGACATGTTTGGCTCCTGACTGTCATACCACATCAAAGCGTGGTCTATTTGGCAAATTATGACCTCTGAGATCCCTTCAGGTTCAAATTTTAATATTAAAACATGTGCACAAGGAGTATAAAATACATTCATAGTATTCTGTTTGGCACTGGAACTTCAATAACAAATTCAACAAAATTTATCCTATTACATGCAAGGTGATATACTGGGAATACAATAATTTTATCAGTTCTAGTCACTGCCCATATGGAGCTCATAACTGACAAGAAAAGAAGCAGCTTGGATACACA
This sequence comes from Notamacropus eugenii, assembly GCF_028372415.1. NCBI lineage: Eukaryota > Metazoa > Chordata > Mammalia > Diprotodontia > Macropodidae > Notamacropus > Notamacropus eugenii. Next base: position 471,846,734 of record NC_092875.1, read on the forward strand.
GTGGACAGAGTGCTGGATGAGGATTCAGGAGATCAGCATTCAAACTCCACTTAATAATTTGGACACAATAGCAGCTTGGGTAAGTCCCTTCACTTCCCTAAAAAATGAAGGGGCTGGATGTGATAACTTCTAAGGTCTCCTTCTGCTCTAAACCCATTACCTTAGGAAGACAATAGAATGAACACAGATAAGTGACACACTAGGTTCTCAGAATCATGATAAAAGGGGACCCCTTGGAATGTTTATCGGGGAAACCTCAAATTTGCTATACAACCAGCACCCTGCCCTGCCTCCCTTCCACACAAATTTTTCTGATACCTTTTAACGTTCAATTTCTTTAATGTGTTTCCAACACTTCCATAAGCCATTTAAAAGAATTACACCATAATGCAAAAAGGTATCTCAAATAATTTTCTCCACATAGTACAAAACTGTTTAGTTTTTTTCCTTACCATGTACTGCATACCAGTTCAGAAAAACAACTTAGAAAAAAAGCTCAAACTCTATACCATAAATTTCTTTATCTGTGTGTCAGCAACATTGGCTTTTTAAATCATCTAATATTTTTTTTTGAAAGGGTTAACAGAACAGTTGCTTACTTTTAAGGAATGTCTATCCTCCATCTTCGGAATATAAAGAACAATAATCCACAAGTTCTAATTAATATTAGTGGTAATTTGCTTAAAACCTTAAGGGTTAATTGAAAGTACTTCAGATGAGTTCCTACTAATAAAACTCAACATGAAAACCAACTTGGTCAGTTAATAAGCATTTATTAAGTGCCTATTATATGCCAGGCTCAGGTTGGAGTGCTAGGAATAAAGAAAGTCTAAAACACAGTCCTTGCTCTCAAGTAGCTCACATTCCAAAGGGAGAAGCAGTATACATAAAACTATGTATGTCCAACATATATACAGTATAAATGGAAAATTTCACTGAAATGGGGATTCACGTCATAGGTAGAATCGGAGTTGAGCCTTAAAGGAGTCAGAAAGTAAAGAGGGAGAACATTTTAGGCACTGGGGACAGTCACTGCAAATGAAGAGTCAAGAGATGGAGTATTGTATGTGTAGAACAGAGCAGCTGGCACAGGTGGGAAGGGGATTTAAATAACAAACAGAGCACTTTAGATTCCCGGCCCTTGGTATCACAGCGTCTCAGCCTCACTGTGGCTGGCTAATTTCAACCAGAAGCCTCCATTTTGGGAAGGGGCTCAGGGTGGCCAAGTTGTCCAGCCTCTGCTTCTGACCCTCCCCCACCGCACCCCATGCCATCCCTTTTTCTAAATCACTCCTGAATGTCATTTTCCTGTTAGAATGTAATCTCCTTGAGGGAAGATTCTTTTTCTTTTTGGTAGTGTTTGGATCCCTAGTGTTTAGCACAGAGCCTGACGCAACCATGCCTTTCTATATTAATGCTGGATCTAAGAGGGAGCTGCCTGATTTTGGCAAAGAGAGGAGTGATGTGGTTGACAGCTGGAAGGATGGATTGGAGTTGGTAGAAACTTGAGGTTTTGGAGTTTGCTGTTCTCTCATTTTAGTCATATCTGATCAGTGACTCCATCGGGGGTTTCCTTGGCAAAGATATTGGAGCGGTTTGTCATATCCTTCTCCAGTTCATTTTAAAGATGAGGAAATTGAGGCAGACAGGGTTAAGTGACTTGCCCAGAGTCACACAGCTAATAAATGTCTGAGAACAGATTTGAATTCAGGGGATGAGTTTTTCTGACTCCAGGTCCAGCACCCTATCCATTGAACCATCTAGCTGCCCATGAGATTTGAGGCAGGGAAGACCAATTAGAAGGCCATTGCAAAAGTTTAGGCAAAAGGTGATTAGGGCCTGTACAAGTGTAGCAGCTGTATTAGAAAAGAGAAGGAGGAATATACAAGTGATGTTGTGAAGGTAAAAACTACATGACTGGAGAATAGATTGATATGTGGGGGTGAATATGAGTGGGGAATGGGAGAAGATGGTGGTGCCCCCAAATATAACAGGCGAGATGGAAGAGATAAGGGGTGAGAGAAGAAGACAATGAGCTCTATTTTTCATGTTGAATTGGAAATGTCCATGAGATATTAAATTAAGATGCTCAAAACACAGTTTGTGACTCAGGACTAGGGCTAAGGAAAGAGATTAGGACTGGATGTATACATCTGGGAATCATCTGCACAGAGATGATGGATGAATTCATGGAAGTGGATAAAACGATTGAGCAAGACACTATAGAGTAGCAGTTCTCAACCTGTTTTGTCTTAGGGTCTCTTCATATTCTTTTCATATGCTTATATTCTTGAAAATTATTGAGCATTCCAAGAAGCTTTTGTTTATGTGGATCTTGTCTACTGTTATTTGTAGCATTATAAATTAAACCGATTTTTAAAAAATATTGGTTAGCTCATTTAAAAATAATAATAACCCAATCATCTGTAGCAGGAGAAACGTTTTTAACAAAAACAAAACCAATAACTCCATATTCTCCCTCCCATCTTACTCCCCCCAAATTGGTAAGAAGTGTGGCATTGTTATACGTATTTTTGAAAATCTCTTTAATTGCAGATCTGTTTCTGCATTCAGACTAAAGCAGAACGTTGTTTTGGTTGAATGTACGAAGAAAATTTGGCCTCACTCAGATATTTAGTTGAAAAAGGAAAGGAATATTTTAATAGGCAAGTAACGTCTTATAATATTATGAAAATAATTTTGATAATGTAGACTCCTTGAAAGGCCACACTTTGAGAACCTTTGGAAAAGAAAAGGAAGTCCAAGACACTTATGGTTACTGAAGGTAACCCAGAGGAAGATCCAGCAAAGGAGACTGAAAAGGAACAGTAAGAGAGAAGATGTAACTGAAACTAAGAGAAGAGAGAGAATTTGGGCGAAAGTAGTGGAGTCTACAGTGAGGTGAGGAAGGATGAGGATGGAGAAAAGGGTCTTAGATTTATCAATAAGAGATCGTTGGTAAATCTGGAGAGAGGAAAGAGTTGTGGGAAGACTGGGGAGAGAGGAAAAGATTTCGAATGGCTACTGTGGTGAGCAGAACAGCAAATGGCACAAGCACATTGCCTGGTTGCAGTGAAGGCCCAGTTGAGCTCATGTGACATGAATCTCCAGTGGACACAGTCAGCATGATCATGAGTTTCTCCAGCTCTGTTCAACAGGACCCAGTGAGAACGATTTAAAGCTGGCAAGGCACGATCAGTAACAGGATTCAAGTGCAGAAGAGAGTGGAAAGCACAAGGCTGACAACTTAGGCTGTGCTCCAAAACTTCATTTTACGTTGAGTGCAGGGAATTTGAGCCTCCTTTTCCTAGAGGAATAATGGGATTAGTAATGACTAGGTTTTTTAGAGGAGGGACCATCTTTTACTTCTCCTGCATTCCCAGAGCTCAGCTGATGCATCATAAATGCTTAGTAAATGTTGACTGGCTGACTACATTAGTCCATTACACATGTGAGCTACAGCATTAACAACAGACTAGGGCATGAATAAAAGACGGGAAAAATTACACTGGAAAATGTGTTTCAAAAGAACAATTCAAAAAGCAAGGCACATCGGGGAGGAAAGAGGAGACGACATTCATTACCTTTGACAACCACCTTCTCTCCAACTTGGATAAAGACAGATCAGGGCCCTGAGTCCAAGATTCTTGGGAAAAGCAGTGCCTCCCAAGCTCCCCTAAGGAAAGAAATCTATCATTCTTGTCTCCACCTACACCAACTGCTGACTTGGAATGGTAGGTAAACTCAAGGAGCCTACATTTTTTAAGGAGAGACAACACAGATAAGTATATACCAAGTACATATGAAATAGTCAAAAGTTATCTGGAAAAGTCTGAGGGGATATGGAAAGATTTTATATAGGAGGTGGAACTTGAACTGAACTTGGCAAGAAAGTAGGGGATTGTAAGAGGTACAAATTAAAAGGGAGATGAAACTGCACGTGTGAAATCCAGCAAGAAGGTCATTTGGCTATGCTAACAAGCATTATGGGGATTACAGTGCAATCAAGCTGGAGAAGCAAGTTAGAGCTTGGTTAGAGTGGGTTTTAAATGCCAGAGCTGTTTATATTTTATCCTAGAGCCAATGGGGAACCAATTTACCAGCAAGGGAGTGACACAGTCAGACCCATGTTTTAGGCATTTCATCTTGGCAGCTTTGTATAGAATGAACTGGAGAAGAGGGAGACCTGAGGAACGAGACACATGAGGAAGCTATTAGAATAGTCCAGTCAAGAGGTAATAAGACCTTACACTTCATTGGTGGCTGGTTGAGCGGAGGAGGGGACAGCTATGAGACAGTTGTGCTATGTAGGTAGAACCAAATGGCCTTGGCACCTGATTGGATTATGTGAGATGAGGGAAAGTGAGTACTTAAAAGTGATTCCAGAGCTGGAAACCACTGTGACTGGAAGAATGATGGTATCCACAAGAGGCAAAGGGTGGGTTTTTAGGGAAAGATAATGAGTTATTTTGGATATCTTAAATTTGAGATATGGGATATCCTAATGAACATTTCCATTTCCAACTAGAAGTTGGTGGTGCAGGACTACAGTTCAGAAGAGAGATCAGGGATCGATATAGAAATTTGGGAGACATTTTCCATAGAGATGATAATTGATTCCAAAGGAATTAAAAGGTACCTGAAAGTGTAAGAGTGGTTCACATACTCAACAATGGCAAAGACCTTAGCAGTCATCTAAAAACCTTTTTAAAGACTGCTGAAGCCGAGAGAATTTAAATGACATGACCAGAGTTATGTAAGTAGTGAAGTGGCAGATACACCTTCTATGTTATCATGAAATGCGCTTTCTCAGGTCGAAAGCCTCAGAAGGTTGTTTGAGTTAGAGAAGCTACTTTTCTTTCTTAGCAGTTTAGTTTATTTTAGCAGTTAATTTATCTCACATAACAATTTCTGCTGAAATGTGTACCTGTTAGATGTTTCTGAAAACATAAGTACTCTAACTAAATCAACTGAAGATGCTCAAATCCATATTCTGCCCCAGAAAGACAAAATGACAGCATGTATGAAAGTTGTAGCTATAGATAATTAATTCACAAAAATTCCAGTGTTTCTCAAGTTAGACCATATTTGCCCTAAAATGAAAAAGAAGAAAGTTAAATAATTTGACTGGTTTACATCAACAAATCTCATCTTATTTCAGAGACCTAGATATTTTTAAATATGACTGGATAAAGACCTTTGCCATGGCCATTCATTTGCTCTTACTCCACCAAAATAAGAATGCTTCACTGACTTGTCTTGTGATAGTTTGCTGAAACAAGAATCTGAGCCTGGAAATCTTATGCTTTGGTCATGGGTGAATTAAAAAAAAAAGTTTCTGGGTTCATCAAACAAAGCAAAACAAAGTGCAGTACTATTTATAATTTCTTTTGTGTGAAACAGGGCTTTCTGGTTACAGCTGATGTAAGAAAAGATAATCTTGACTATGAGGAAAGAAGGCAACTATGAGGAGCCGTTTCACAAAAGGCGCAAGGTGCTGAGAAATGCTTTTTAAAAGCGGATTCGAAAAGGGTCAGTGTGGAACACGCGCAGACACGGCACAAGGCACGCGGGGCGGCTCTGCCTGCATGAGGTGATTCTCTAAGACTCCAAGGGGCTCGAAGGAAGGGAGGGAGGCTCCTTGTCCTGGAGTCCCTTCCAGATAAAATCACTCGTGTGCCTCCATTACTATTATTTTTACTAGTGACACATAAAAACTGTATATGCTTTTATCAATAAATACTGGTGTTACATTATTTTTGTGACATGTTTAATAAGTTTCAGTAAATTCTTAGTTTTGAGTAAAATACAAGCTAAGTATTTATGTGGATTGTTTTATGAAATGGGGCAAGGGGGTGACATCGCTTTTTTTTTTTAAAAAAGCATTGTTACATAAAGTTTGCAAAACAATAGATTAAATGATGGATCCTTATTCCACTTTCAAGCAATAAAAGGAATTTAATGCCTTCTCTAGTGGTGAGATGATTTCCTCCTCCCCCACCCATAAGTAGAAGAAAGAACTAGGTATTTAAGATTTCTTTCCTATGAACAATGACAGAAGAAATGAAAAATTTTTGCAAAAGGTTTTCATTAGGTGAATCTGAATCAACCATTTGTATATTTACCCAATATGATAATTTTCAAAGAAAATCAGTAAAATGAGATTTAAAAATTGTCTCAAAAATCAGCAGTTATGTGATAGATGAGATACCTGAAAATAGCTTTCAAGTGACAATTTCACACACACACATCATTAATTCTACGATAAGGAAAAAGAACTGCAAGAAAGCTATGCATATCATAACCTGGAACATACGCTACTCAGGGTCCTGGGAATTCCAGCCTTGCCTTGAGGTCAGATTCTGGTGATAAAGACTAGGATGTTTTACATGTCTTCGTTTCTTCAGGATTATTACGTTAACAAAACCCTCACCACCATGGCCACGGCCATTCTGGCTTTACCATGATTACAAGGAATTTACCTTTTCTTCTGAATATCTAACATGGGGAACAGGCTTAACAGAAAATTGTGACTCCATACGGTATATGTTTTCTTTATTCAAAAGAAATGAGAGGGTTAAAAAGTCCTAATGGCTGTATCTTCAAAGTCATTAAGTCCAGTTTCTCTTTCGTATGCCTGTCAATACTGTCAGATAACGGAGGGCCGTCAGGTTGGAGTACATGCCAAAAAGCTGCATCACCGCTGGGGGGAGGCTCTTTAAACAACGCTGCCATATTTACTGATAGCATCATGATGGACCTTTTAAAGGACGCGCTCCCCCACCCATGGCTTGTGTGTGTGCCAGTTGTGGGGGAAGAGGACTGTTCTCTAAAAGGTTTCTAAGTGATGCTGATGTTACAAAATATAGGATCGCCATTTAACAGCCTTTTAAAGAGCAGCTCCCAGCGCAGTCTTGGTTAACAACTGTGGGAGGAAGGGACTATTATCTGAAAGGCTTTTAGAGGATGTTGTTAAAAGAATAGATAGGGACATCGTTTAAAAGCCTTTTCAATAATAGTCTTCCTTCCCCCCCAATTGTCATGTCCTTGGCTCTCATTTATTCCATGCTGTAAGTCGGAAAATGGACATGCCGACATGTTATTGGCTGTGGCAGGCATTTGTTGGACAGAAAATGACGCATTGCTTTTTAAAAGGTCAGTGTCCAGAAATAAATCCAGTCCTTAAGGAAGATGGTAACACTTCCACCCCGGACATGGCCCACCCACCTTCGCATTAGGTGCAGTACCTTTTGCTTGTTTTCTCTAAGTGTTCATTTAAGGTACCAGCAGGTCAAAATGAGGTTTCCAGAAGTCATGACTAAATCATTTCAGCTTTCTCTGCACCATGGATAGAAGCCTAACTTCCATCTGAGTTATGCCACCAAAGCCAACTTTCCACCATATTTACGGAAAATCTAGCTTTTAGTTCTCGTTGACATTGCTGCCTGTTCAGCATATTTTCTTATCCCCTATCAATTAAAAGAAACAACAAATCCCTTTTTAAAGTTGATATTATATGCACAGTACCATGTTAAGGATGAAGATACAAAAATGAAACAGGACAGACTCTAGGCACAAGGGGTTAACAATCTAGAAGGAAAAAAATGTGAACATAGAGAGCAACACTATAAATTAGTTTATTTAGACATAAAGGAGAGGACCAAACGAACAAGTGTCATGAGAAAATTCAAGGACCTCTTGTAGAAAGTAAGCTCCTGAAAGCAGGAACTGCTTCACTTTTATTTTAGTATCCCCAAATTACTCAGCTTGCTGGCTTGCACACCGAAAAGGGAATAAGCATTTAACTATTTCCTACTAGGTGATAGGCACACAGGGCTAGGCACTGTGCTGAGTGCTTTACAAATTATTCCTTCCCTTTGATTCCTTTATTTGATCCTGCAAGGTAGGGGCTGTTATTATCCCCATTTTGCAAATGAGGAAAATGAGGCAACCAGGATCACACATCTAGTTACGTGTCTGAGGCTGAATCTGAACTCAGGTCTTCCTGACTCCAGGTCTACTGCCCTATCTACTGTCCCACCTTTATCAAGTAATTTATCAAGTAAGTATGTAATAAATGCCTGCTGAATTGAATGAACTGAATTCCAAATGCCTGGAATCAGGGAGTCCTTATGGAAAGGATGACACTGAAACTGAGTTTTGAAAGAAGGGACTTGGCAAGGTATTTCTGAGAGAAGGTTTGCAGCAACAAAGGCGTGAGGATGGGAGAAGGAAGGATAACTGGGATATTACGTGCACTGGACTGGAGGCTAAGTTAAAGTTACATGAAATCAGGCTCAAAAAATACCCTGGATCTATAAAGGGATATTGGATTTGGTATCTGAGGGCTCTTCTAGCTTTACGACTCTGACCTGGACCATGGAAGGCCTTGACTAGCGGTATAGACAATGGGGTTCCATCTAATCTTTGAATCAAATTTACTTTAATCCAACAGGTATGGAAAAGGAAAGGAAATTCTAAGTTTTCTCTATATATTCAGTCAATATAAGACATACAAGAGATGAAGAGTGTGGAAAAGAAATGACAAATGTGACATGGAGAAATAATATCTAAGTGAAGGGAGAATTCAAATATCTGGACAGCGACTGGAGCATCAACCATTTCATCCTTCAAACAGTGGAGCAACCAACAAACAAAACTGCCTTCTGGACCGCATCCTTGTCCATGAGAAAAAACTGGATGCTGATGGCAATTCTGGAGGAGTGTGTGTGTGTGTGTGTGTGTGTGTGTGTACGTGCGAGTGTGTGTGAGTGAGTGTATATGTGTGCGAGTGTGTGTGAGTATGTGTGTGTGACTGTGTGTGAGTGAGTGTGTGAGTGTATGTGTGTGAGGATATACGTGTGAGGATATATGTGTGTGAGTGTGTGAGCATATATGTGTGTGTGTATGTGTAAGTGTGTGTGTGAGTGAGTGTATATGTGTGTATGTGTGACACTGTGTGTGTGTGTGAGTGTGAGTGACTGTGTGTGTGTGACTGTGTGAGTGTATATGTGTGTGAGTGTGTGTGTAAGTGTGTGAGTGTATGTGAGTGTGTGAGACTGTGTGTGTGACTGTGTGTAGAGCGTGTATGTGTGAGTGTATGTGTGTGAGTGTGAGTGTGTGACTGTGTGTAGAGTGTGTGTGTGTGTGAGTGTATGTGTGTGAGTATATATGTGTGAGTATGTGTGTTGAACTTTTTAACAAAAACATTTGCACTTGAATTATATCCGTACAGTTTTACTTAACTACAGTTAGAGAGCAATTAGGCTGTAGGTATTTTTTCTTCTGGTCTTAAACGCCGCCATACTATTAATTCACCTGTGGTCTTACAAACACGTTTCTTATAACTGCTCTTCTATTTGAAGTCCCTGTTGGAAACCAGTTTCAACAGCTAGATTCTTATTAAATGCTCAACCACTTTTAATTCTGCATTCACTTAAGGGATATTCTTTTGTTTTGGGAAATATGGACTATATTTTCCATCCATAGGTAAAGGTTGAAACATTATCTGGAATGCATGACTTGGTAAGTTTATGAGGAATCCAGTATGTCCAGGTGAGAGACTTCAGATATTTTGTCACACTCTGTGCACTGCCTTGAGGGACTGTGAGCTATTAAATACAAAATGATTCTCATCAGATAGCAGACTTTTAGCCTGAGGGACAGTAGTCTGTTGCCCCTCTCAGATTTATTTCTCCAGGCAGCTGAAAGCACGACAGCAGAGACAAAGAAACCACCTCTGGTCCAGCAAACGTGATCTCCAGCAGCACATTTCACTCCCTTTGCAGTGTCATGCCCGAGTCCTCCAGAATGGGACCGAGTTAAAGAGATGGCTCATTCCTTCTGCTCTCAGAATTTGTGAATCATAAAGAGAACCCTCAGATCCAGCGGTCTAGAATCTGGCGAGCAAAGTCAGTCCATGAATGCAGAAGGCTGTTCTCAAAAATTGACTTCAGAAGACACAAAGTACAACAACTCCAAAGGCAGGAAAAGAGAGTTATCTTTTCTAAGATGTTCTTGTAAAAAGTTTATTTTTCAAACTCTTTTTAAGAGAGACCAATGTGGACACACAGGGAATTTTCAACCATCTTAGAATTTTAATGCGTGTACAGGAGAAGGAAGCGAGGGAGGGAACTGAGATTGAGTGCAGAAGCTAATTAAAAGATGACAACATATTCACTCAGGGCTTTAAGATTTACAAGGCACTTTCTCACAACTCTGTGAGGAAACTAGCACAAGCACCTTCAAGAAGGCTACGAATCATTTCTACCTTATGATGAGCTCACACATCGTACTCCATCTGTCATCCTCATGCCTTTGGGTTGGCCATCTCCTAAGCTTGCTGTGTACTTCCTTCTTACCTCAATTCAAGAATCCCTCCTTTCCTTCAAGATGCCGCTTAACAGCCTATTCCAATGTAAGGCCTTTCCTCAACAGATTATTCCTTTACTCCCAAACAATCTTTCATTTAACTATCTAGTATTTATTTGTATTTATCCTTCTTCGTTGTCTCCCTCATTCACACAGGAAGCTCCCTGAGATGAAGGACTGCTTCATTCTCTGTGCTCCCTAGCCAACAAACAACACAATCCCTGCTTCACAGAAGGCCCTTAATGCTTGTTGGCTGATTAATTGTAAGAGATACTCGGGGTAGGGGTTGGGGGAGACACTGTGGTTTTCACTGATTATTTTGATAGGTATTGATGTGTTTGTCCTTTGTTATTAAAGAAGACCATGCCATCAGAGAAGTGATGACATGACTTGCACCTGACTTTGTTTTGAGTGAGGGAAGGCTGTGCAGGTCACCAGCCTCACTTCCTCCAGAGTCATCTGAAGCCAGTGACCAGATATTCATCAGGATGACTGGAGATGACCCAGGACGAGGAAACTGGGGTAAAATGACTTGCCCAAGGTCACACAGCTAGTGAGTGTCAAGTGTCTGAGGTGAGATTTGAACTCAGGTCCTCCTGACTCCTGCACTGGTGCTCTACCCACTGCACCACCTAGCTGCCCCCAGTAGGTATTGATAAAGACACAGTGAATGACACAGTTCTTGCCCTCAAAGAGTTTACAATCAACTCTTTCAAGTCTGAGCAAACTAGAACTGAGCTGAAAGTAGATGGCCAACTATATACTGACAGGCAGTTTGGTAAAGCAGAAAAAGTTCTGGTTTTGGAGTTAAGAGAAAGCTGGATTCAAACCTGGCCTTCTGAATTCATGCAGCCATCTGATGCTGGGTGGATTCATTTAGCTTCAATAACACATGCATCTCATAGCCCTGCTCCACCACTTACTGCTTGTGTGACCTTGGGCAAGTCTTTTAACTCCCTGAGCCTTAGTTTCCTGGTCTGTAAAATGAAGGGATGGAATTCAATGACCTCCATCTCCCTCTTAGCTCTAAATCTGTGCCTGTATTTTCTCTGAAATTGTTTCCACATCTGCAAAATGATCCAGGACTGAACTATCCTCTGTACATCACCAGCCTTCCTGACTCAAATTCCTTCCCACATCCACTAACTCTTCAACTGACTGTAACTTGTTTCCTGTCACTAATCTATTGAAATTACCTTCTCTCCAAAGGCACCAATAACCTCTTAGTTCCTAAATCCAGTCTTCATCTTCTCCCCCTCTGTACTATTTGGCAGTGTGGACTAGCACTCTACACGGCCTCACCCCAAACCCCTGGTAAACATTATCTTTTCTCAGTTTCCCATACACTACTCTCTCCTAGTCCTACCTCTCTGACCAATCCTGGCCACTACTCGCCCACTCACTGCTGCTCCAAGCTCACCAGAGATCATGCCTGAGAGGAGCTAAGTGACTCAGTCTTGCTTTCCTTGGGGTCATGTCTCTTCATCTTTACCCAAGCCGTTTTGTGCCCTAGATCAGAAGGTGTACCCTTCCCCTTCTGCTTTCCCTTTTTTTTCCTCTGAGAATTATTATAATACAGTCAAACCAATATTGCCATTGTCTCCAGAAAGGGCATGTCAATGAACTAGTCACCATTTTCAGGATTTCCCAGACTCTAACTCCCTTCCCTGCCCCTCACTTTCCCACACCCATTTTTTTTCATCATTAGAATTAATTAAGCTTTTAAATGGGAAATTGGGAAAAAAAAATCTATGTACCAAGTTTTTCATTTTTAAGATCTTTAGGGAGCTGACTGAAGTTTATAAGTCTAAAAGTTGTTTCCCCAACTGATATATGGTCAAAGAAAATGAATATGCAGTTTTCAGAGGAAGAAATTCAAACTATCAATAGCCATATTTAAAAAAAATTCTAAATCGCTAATAGAGAAACAAAAATTTCTGAGGTCCAATTTCCCTACAGATCCGCAAAGCTGACAAAAAGCAGGATGACAAATGCTGGAGGTGCTGCAGGAAAACAGGTACATTAATGCATTGCTGGCAGAATTGTGAACTGGTTCAGTCATTCCAGAAAGCAATTAGGAATTATGTCCAATATCTATAAAATTATACATAGCCTCTGCCCCAGCAATGTCACTACTAACTCTACACCCAAGAAAATGTCAAAGGTCCCATATGTACAAAAGTATTTATAGTAGCTCTTTTCATGGTAGCAAAGAACTGGAAACTGAAGGACTGTTCATCTACTAGGGAATGGCCGACTTATGGTGTATGTATATGGAGGAATGCTATTGTGCTACAAGAAATGATCCAGGGGATGGTTTTAGACAAACCTGAGATTTGCAAGTACTAGCGCAAAATGAAGGCAACAAACCAGGAGAACAATTTCTACATTAACAACAATGCCATAAAGACACATGCTGATAAACACAAGGAGCCAGCCACAGCTCTAGAGACCTCGTGATAAACAAAGCATGCTGTCTGCCTCCAGACACACAAGTGACGGCCTCAGATACAAACTGAAGCACATGGGGAAATTTTCTTTTGCTTGACTATACCTACTTGTAACAGGGATTTTTTGTGCTTTCTCAATAGATGGGAAAAGGAAGGTGGAATAGAGAGAATTTGGAACTGAAAATAAAATAAAATTTAATTTAACAAAAAAAGGACAGAAGTTTTTTGATAGCAGGGACTCATTTGCTTTTGTATATGCATCTTAAGTGTTAAGTAAACACTTAAAACCCTTTCAATTAACTCTAAGTGCCCTTATTTTGTTCCTCTTCCTCTTTTAACACTTTTCTCTAACCCCTGGAAATACGGCTTCACTCGCGGTCTTCTCTCTGTACATTCTCCCCTGGCTATCTCACCTTATCCAGTTCTATGCCTTCAAGTTATAACCTCAAATAACTACAAATCTAAGTTCTAACACTATACTTGCAACCCACTGCTTATGTGAGTCTCTCGATCCAAAACTGGACTCAGCATCCTCTTCCTCCCAATGGATGGCATCTCCTTTTCTGAGCTACAGAAGCTCCAAATCTCAGAATCATCTGATTCATGGCCCATCATCTGCCAAGACCTCATCAGTTATCAAGACCTACGGACCATACTGTTACTCTCCTGGATCTGTCCCTTCCTCTGTATTCACACTGCATTCACCTCAGCCCATGCCCTTTATACCCTCCTTCTCTCCAGTCTATCATCTCTCCAATTCATCTTTCATTTTGCTGCCCAAGTAACACCTCCTCTTCTTATACCACTCCCCTGCTCGAAGATCTTCAATGGCTCACCACCTCCCTCCTCAATCTTTCTCCTGGTATTTTATCTGGATCTCTCCTTTACCCTTCTTTCTCACATTCCATTTTGTACCATATTTGTCTAGGGGCCTGGTCCTCACTATTCAACATTAAGGACGTTGAAGGCAGAGATGATCATTTTGTAGCACTGCAATTCCAGTGATTAAAAGCTCCTTGTACATAGCAGGCTCATAGACTGCATGCTGAATTTAATTAAATTTCTTGGGCTTCTTAACTACTCTGGACAAGTAAACATGCTGGGCAAGTTTGCATATATTTCCCGTTGTAACCACTGGTGTAAAAAATGAAAAAATGTAGGTGATACTTATACAATAAAGTGCATTGGTTTCTATGTAAAATATAAAGTCAATAATACCCATAAACACATAGGAAATAAAAGTCAATCTGTATTGATCGACCATATTTTATTAACAATGGGGAAAAAACAAGGCATTTGTTTTTTGGTTGGAAGCCATACCACTAAAGAGCTTTTTGCTATTTTTTTAAAATTTCACTTGAAATGTATGTATAAATTATATAATCATGAACTTAGAGGAAAGGGATTTAAGATGCCATCTAGGTCAATGCCATCTCCCCCCATTCCACAGATGAGAAAACTGAGGCCTTAGAGGTCAAGTGCCCTACCCAAGGAAACAAAGGGGTTAAGAAGCAGGGGTAGGAGGCTAGGCTGTCTGACTCCAAATCCAGCTGACAGATTTAGTTTAATAAATCCTTTACCAGAAAATCTGAAGTTGCCTAAACTCCATTGTCCAACTTTACAAGGAACGTAGCAGACACTGGCTGACAACCAACCATTTAACTTTAACTGGCTTTAGAGGGCAGGAAGAATAGGGAATTTTTATCCAACTACCAATGTTTTCTGATAACCAGTTTCTAGAGCTGAATGAGAATTCTGCATAGATCCCTTTTGGCTGATAATTCTGAATTAATCTGGGTGTACTAAGCTGAATCACTATCGGTAAAATGTAGTTCTGAAAAACGAAACGACAAGTCAAAGACCACACCTTGTGTCAGAACCACATATAGTAAGACAGAAGAATTCAAGCTCTCAACAAAATATCTGATTTTCTTCAAGTGGTGGCATGTCTTCTTTATACAATAAAAGGAATCGCTTTCCCTAAGAAAACCCTTCACCAGAAAAAAACTGAAAGCTCAATACTTGTAGGGGTTGGTCATTTTTTCCCCTTGAGTTCTTGTGGTCAGCAAGACATACCGAGAGATTCCACGCAGTCTCAGAAGGTAAAGCTTCCCTCTCTACTCTCCTCCCCCAATTTCTTTAACTACAATGCCGACTAAGAAAACACAACCTACATGTAGGCAGATTTGAACCAGGAATGCTAGGTATGAGTAGCTTCTGCAGAAATGTTAGCATTAAATAGCATACACTGAGCTACATGTATTCACAATTTATTTACAGAACAACCTCCTTCTTGCAGTTAAACAAACTTTGTCGTGGGAACATCATTTGGTACGACCCCCTGGACACAAAGTGAACACTCATTAACACATTTTCTGGCACGTGTCATGTCTCTGTCACTAAGCGATGTCTTCATTTCAATTCTTGTGTAAAGTCACTGCTGTGACAAGCACTGTCACTGCTCAGGGCCTGTGAGAAACTTCCAACTGCCTATTATCACCCACTGACAAACTCGCCATTTTATGAAGAGCCCCCTTGCACCCTGACTTATCCTTTATGCCCAGAGTAAATAACTAACAATTCATTTTGTAACCTTGACTGTAGAGTCCAGCCTTTCTACCCTTCTCTCTTTTTCTTCTTCCTAAACAAGTGACAAAGAACAAGGAAGCTGATTGAAGGGGTCCATTACGTATCAACTTAAAGAAAGGCAAAGTGATTGATGAACGCAGCAGTCACCTTCACTGCCAGCTACTGCACCTGTATCCTTTTTGTCAAATGACCTGAAAACCTGCTGACAGCTTAACATTCGCTACAAGGATACACAGTATAGGACTAGAGGTTTTCAATATTTTTACTTGCCCTGGAACCTTCAGAGGCTTCATTCAGAAACTAAAGATATTTCACAAACGTTCAAGTCCTATGTTTACCTCTCACATTTTCTCTGACTTCTGTCAAGTTGCTTTTCAAAATGCCCTCCTGAGACAGGTGAACTAGAGACTCACTTCAGGCTTTACTACTGTTGTTAGTAAAGAATCTGATTGTTTTCTCAGCAGGAACCCCCAGCTGGGTGATTCAAGAAGCACAATTAATTTCATTGCTGGAGAAGGAATTATTATCTTCCAGTCTCCCTCAGGGAAATAGACAATGTCAAGTTTTAAACTTTTTTCTTTTCAGAAATTAATAGTCAAGGAGGATGTTCACAGTAGGTTAAAAGCCTTTCGGTAATGCTTAGGATTTGCTTCTCAATGGTTACTAGCTGTTACTTCAGTGAAGTCATTAGCTAATCAAAAGTCACTGACCATTTTTTTTTCAGGGGGGGTGGGAGAGTATGCTGTAAAAGTTCATCTAAATTAAGGAACTTCAGTCATTTCCCTACAGCACCGAATTTACTCATAAGCCTACTGTGGCGACTAGGCGACAGTGACAACACTTAAGAGGGAACAACACCTCAAAAGAAGCTCCTGCCTCTGTGTGGGGGACACAGCACCATTTCCTCTGGGCATTTATTACCTGTTAAAAACCAATCTTTTGGTGAGTGGCAGTTCAGGGTTTTTGAGAGCAAGCTGCAATATTTCTTCGGGTCTGCAGAGTCATAATTAAAGCTGAACTGAGCGGAATTGGAGAGGGAAGGTCAGCGAGGTGCCGTATGAGAGATGAGGCTGGGCTGATGGGCACCAAATGAACAAATTATGATGGGCCCCACTCAGTGTGATGAGGTCAAATGCTTGTTTCTACCCACTGACAGTTCAATTTCCCTGAAATGTCTCTCGGTTCTCTATGAGCTAATTATGAATGAAGAGTTATCAACTGCCCGCACCAAAAGGGGCTTACGTACCGCTTCTTGGGGCTCTTCATGTCAAAATATTTTTCAAAATAGGACGCTACCCCAGGATTTCTGCTCAAACGTAATGCTTGAGTTAATCTAAATACTAGTGGAAAAACGACAAGGTTTTCTTCTGTTGTCCACAACATGTATGTATAAAAATTTTTTAGCATGTCCATCAGTTTAGTAAAAAAGTTTTTTAAAAAATAATCTTATCAAGCAAATCTGTGTTATGGTTACAACTCATCCCCACAGCAATAATGGTCCAGTTGTGTCAGGATGTTGCATATCACAGGCTACATAATCTTCACATAGCAGTATATTTTTTCCAGGAACAATGCTGCTGGATTATCAGCTTCTAAGCATCAATACTCAAGATTCACTCCATCACACAGATTTATTACCCTAAATCAATTCAAGAACGGTTGATAAAATGCAAGCTTCTTTTACAGAATCTAAGTTTTCAAGACACAATGTTCCACAGCCTGCATTGAGGAGGGACAATTCTTTTCTTTGCATCTTTCAGCACAAACGTTTACAACTTTCTGAATTCTTTGACAGATGACAAATACCTGACAGAGCTTCTATCCAGCTAATTTTTTAAAAATGCTTAAATGCATTCAATCAGTCACCAGGAAAAACTAATAAACCATAACAGAATATTGGAATAAAAAATTGTCAGGAGTCTTCCAGCAATATTGATTAGGTATAAAAGTTGGTACTTATGACCTAAAATGAAACGATGCTTCTTTCAGAAGTCACACAGCGTGTCCTAAACAGAATGGAAACTATAACCAAAGATCAAGTCATAACTAAAATAATTATAAAATTAATTCCATGACTATTTTTGAAAACAATACACTTCTCACAGAAAGTGTCAACTAAGTTGATTTCAGGGAGCAAAAAAATATGTCAGGGCTAGGCTAGCTTAAGAACACTGGACTAAAAAGTGTGAACAGGAGAAGTTCTATGGGAAAGGTCAAGGATGAGTCATACAAAGATACGGCGTTTTTAAAACATTACGTTGGAATGGTGAAAAGATTTTCCCTTTCACAAAGAAGTGCAAACTCCACTCTTGTATAATTCATAGAACAAATACCTAGCATCAGTGATCACGGCTGCATCTGACATGGCATACTCTGTGACATAATGTCCTGTACCCTTTACGTTTAGGTGTTAAATTCAGAGAAATGTCGTTTGTTCACTCTAGAACCTCTTTAAGAAGTTGATTTTTTCTAATTCCTATTGTAATTGCATTGTCCTAATCCTGTATTATAAAGGCAGCTGCTTGCCTATCATCTGTACTTTCCTCGTTAATCCTGACTCAGTGAATTAACCTTTAATTACAGCCGTTAAAATTGAAATGAGCCTCTTGTCTGGCTGGGGCTGCCCTCTTTCAGTGCATGGTTCTGATGAAAATTTTTAGGGTCAATGAATATGTCCCATGTCATGTCTGATAGCTGCTAAAGATGTGAGGAGGTAAATGTTACTTTAGAAAGATGTGATTTAAATTTTGAGGAGATAAGTTTTATTGACAGCAAAATGAAATAAAAAATGGGATCTCATTGTGTTTATCAAAGCTGTATAAGGAACAAATTAAAATATGATTTAAGAAATACAAAACTGGTTACTAAGACCGATTTGTTCAAATAATTTAAAGCAATAACTTTTAATTTCCTTAAAACTAGGGCACAGCAGTAAAATTAACACGTAGAAAGGAAAGGTTCGTCACTATTTTCTGGTTACGTGCTGGGCAAAAGTAATTTCTGGCTCTCTGAAGGGCACAATAAACAAATACATCGTTAACATAATGCTTAAACTGACATTACAGGTAGAGAGGCCCATGGGAACGAAGCTGAAGAACAAAAAAAGGAGACACTTTTGACTACAGGTAGCGACTCTCCCTTCTACATACTAAAAAACAATCACCCGAAAGCAACGCCTGACATTAGGCAGGAATGAAAACAGTTTTAATGTCCGAATATCCGTCAAACATGATTTCTCTTTCATAAATGCTTTACGATGCCTTTATGTACTAATAATGGGCTAATTTACTCAATACAAGGAAGACGAAGGTGAGCACAAGTCCGGGACATTCGTGCTGCCCACTCCATCCTGGCAAACTGGCCTACAAGATACGCTTTCTACAGTTTTCTGCACAACGTTCTTGGGGAATTTATGTACATCTCTGCTACAAGAACGGGAGTTGTCTAAAGTGTCTTTGATGTTTTGGACTGAAAGTCAAACAGATCTTTAATATTACCAATCATCTGAGAGAAGCAATGTATAGCAGCTATAAATATAGAGAAATAAGCTTTATTGATAGGATTATAAAGGCTGTACACAATTACAGTGCTGAACGATTTGAATAATAGTCTGTCTGACATCCCAAGATAAGTGGCTGTGACTTTTCTTTGATATTAGGGTCACATACTGTTCTTAGCTATTTTTACTCTATATTCTCCTTTCTCTGGTAATAAATTAATTTCTTAGTGTTAGTTCAGTGTGTGCCCTACAGTTAAATTCATTTTTTCTTCTCCTCACAGGAAAAAAAAAGTTTGCTTAAGTATCATAATAAATTTTTCCATTCTTCTGTGGTCTCTCACAATTCAACAATTCAATTCAAAGTAAATTCATTAAGTATCTACAGGTACAAAGCGCCACAAACACAACTATTAAAATCACATTTATTCATTTTCTAAGAATGGCTCCAAAATGACAAAGATTTGATGTGACTTCTAAGAGATTAAAAGGAGTTCAAAAATTAACTCGTTTGATAGTCATTACATAATTAAGCAAAGATGCTCTGAAGGGTACAAAGAAATTCTCCATTTCAACTGTTTTAACCCGAAAGAAGCAACAAGTTTTATCCCAGTACAAAGTAACTGCATATAGAAGCCAAAGAGTTGCTATTCAGACAAATTCAATCAACTTGGGATATGAAGGGAGCAGAGGGATTCTCTGTGCACACTCTAACTTAACACTGGTCAAACCTTGCTATTAAATACTTCATAAGAAACAATTTTTATTTCAATTTTATTTTATTTTTTATTATAGTATACTGTGAGTAAACTTATTCTGGTGAATAACAGAGCAGATGCTCTGTATGTCTCTCTACTGAAGCCACCCTACTGATCGGGAGGGAAAAAGAAGCAATTTAAAGTCAGAAAAAGGCGTATTTCATCTTATAGGATCATAGAATCTGGAAATGTAAGGGACATTAAAACTCATTTATTTCAAAAGCTTCATTTTGCAAATATGGGAATCCAACAAAGGTTCACTGACTTATATCCAAGATACATGGAGAGTAAAGAACAGACCTGGAATCTGAATCCAATCAGCTGTCTTTTTAAAAAAAATTTATTCATTTATTTTTAGTTTTCAACTTTCATTTTCACAAAATTTTGAGTTCAAAATTTTCTCCACCTCTTTCCCCTCCCCCACACCGAGATGGCATGTATTCTGATTACCCCTTCCCCCAGTCTGCCTTCCCTTTTATCATCCCCCTCTTTTATCCCCTTCCCCTTTACTTTCTTTAAGGGCAAGATAGATTTCTATTCCCCACTGCCTGTATATCTTATTTCCCAATTGCATATAAAAATGATTTTTTAACGTTTGTTTTTAAAATGTTGAGTGCTAAATTCTCTCCTTTCTTCCCTCCCCACCCACCCTCATTGAGAAGGCAAGCAATTCAATATAAGTTATAAATGTGTAGTTTTGCAAAACACCTCCATAATAGTCACTGTTGTGAAAGACTATACCATTTCCCTCAATTCTATCCCTCTCCCAATTATTCTATTTTCTCCTTTGATCCTGTCCTTTCTCAAAAGTGTTTGTTTCTGACTACCCTCTCCCCTAATCTCCCCTCCATTCTATCATCCTCCTCTTTTAGCCCCTTCTTTCCTGTAGGGTAAGACACCCAGTTGAGTTTGTATGTTATTCCCTCCTTGAGTCAAATCAGATGACAGTAAAGTTTACTCATTCCTTCTTACCTCCCCCCTCTTCCCCTCCATTGTGAAACCTTTTTCTTCCCTCTTGTATGTGAGATAATTTACCCCATCTGTCTCTCCCTTTCTCCTCCCAATATATTCCTTTCTCACTCCTTAATTTTATTTTTTAGATATCATCCCTTCATATTCAACTCACCCTGTGCCAGCCATCCACCCATCCATCCATCCATCCATCCATCCATCCATCCACCCATCCCAGCTACCCTAACACTGAGAACAGTCTCATGAGTTACAAATATCATCTTTCCATGTAGGAATACAAACAGTTCAACTTTAATAAATCTCTCATGATTTCTCTTTCCTGTTTACCTTTTCATGTTTCTCTTGATTCTTGTGTTTGAAAGTCAATTTTTCTATTCAGTTCTGGTCTTTTCATAAAAAATATTTGCAAGTCCTCCATTTCATTAAGGATGTCCATTTGTTTCCCTGCAGGATTATACTCAGTTTTGCTGGGTAGGTGATTCTTGGCTTTAATCCTAGCTTATCCCTTAATGTAGAAGCTGCTAAATCTTGTGTTATCCTGATTGTATTTCCACAATACTCAAATTGTTTCTTTCTGGCTGCTTGCAATATTTTCTCCTTGATGTGGGAACTCTGGAATTTGGCTGCAACATTCCTAGGAGTTTTCCTTTTGGGATCTATTTTTGGCGATGATTGGTGAACTCTTTCCATTTCTATTTTACCCTCTGGTTCTAGAATATCAGGGCAGTTTTCCTTGATAATTTCTTGAAAGATGTTGTCTAGGCTCTTTTTTTGATCATGGTTTTCAGGCAGTCCAATAATTTTTAAATTCTCTCTCCTGGATCTATTTTCTAGGTGTTTTTCCAATGAGAAAATTCACATTGTCTTCTATTTTTTCATTCTTTTGGTTCTGTTTTATAATTTCTTAATTTCTCATAAAGTCATTAGCTCCCATTTGCTCCAATCTAATTTTGAAAGAATTACTTTCTTCAGTGAGCTTTTGGACCTCCTTCTCCATTTGGCCAATTCTGCTTTTTAAGGCATTCTTCTTCTCACTGGCTTTTTTGGACTTCTTTTGCCATTTGGGTTAGTCTATTTTCTAAGGTATTATTTTCTTCAGTATGTTGTGGGTCTCCTTTAGCAAGTTGCTGACTCAGTTTTCATGATTTTCTTGCATCATTCTCGTTTCTCTTCCCAATTCTTGCTCTACTTCTCTTACATGATTTTCAGAATCCTTTTTGAGCTTTACCATGGTCTGTGACCAATTCGTATTTTTCTTGGAGGCTTTGGATGTAGGAGCTCTGTTGTCTGGTTGTACATTTTGATCTTCTATGTAACCAAAGTAAAAATCTATCATCTGAGTTCTTTTACAATATTTACTCATCTTCCCAACCAAATACTTGACTTTCTAGCTCTTTATCAATGTAGGACTCTGCTTCCAGTGTGGGTGGGGTTGGGGATGGGTGTGTTGTCCCAGGCTTCAAGTATTTTGTATCAGTCGCTCCATCTGTGGGCCCAGAGCTCTGGAAGCAGCCTCTGCCACCATCCCCACCACTCTGTGGCTGGGGTCAACGTGGCCAGACCACATGCTCCTCTTCCACCCAGGTCCCACAGACTTTTCTGACTGAAACCTTTTTGGCATTTGTGGGTTGAGAAGTCGGGAAACTGCTATAGCTGCCAATGATTCAGTCCCCTGAGGCCTGCTTTGGCCAGTCACTGCTAGTGCAGCCCATGCTGGACTGTGCACCCTGCTCCTTGTCCAGTGAGATAAACCCTTCCCTGTTGACTTCCCCAGTTGTCTTGGCCTGGGGATTTGTTTCACTGTCATTTTGTGTGTTCTGTAGCTCCAGAATTTATTCAGTTATTTTTTAAAGTTATTTGGAGGGTTTTGAGGGAGAGCTCAGGGTAGTACCCTCAGGGTAGTCCCTGCTTTTACTCCACCATCTTGGCTCCACTCAGCTGTCTTGTAAAATCTACAACATGTCTTATTCCAAAGTCCATGCTTTCATGTAGAGAGACTTAGCTTTTAACTACTTTTATCTTTCAAGTTACTTGCTATTTGGAAGAAGAAGGGCAAAGCAGAAAATCATTTTGGTGGATGCTTTAGATTTTCATCATTTCCATGTTTTAAAGGAAACAAACTGAATAAATCATTTGTTGTACAGGATTAATCACTGAAGAGAATCACTGCATCCATTCCATTCAATTTGTTCAAGTAAAAAAGTATAAGAAGCACCTACTATGTTCACTTAAGTGAGGTCGGCATGACTGGGAATACAAATGTGAGTAAAACAAATCTGAACCTTGGCTGTGCTCTTTGGTACAGTGGAGACAGGAACAGAGTTGGAGTCAGGAGATCTGAGTTTGAATACTGCTCCTAACATTTGCTAGCTGACTGATCACTGTCCAATCATTTAATCTTCTAAGTGTTGGTATCCTTGTACATAAAATAAGAACACTTACAGTATCTATGGAATTGACAGATTTGTGTTGTACTGAAGCGCAAATGAGATAACGAAGTGTTCTGTAAACATGAAAGTACTTTTATAAATGCCAGCTCCTCTTTTTCCTTTCTTCCGCTGCTTCCTTTTCCTTCTTATTATCTGTGTGACTGCTGGCAAATTATTTTGACTTCTCTGAACTCAGTAATCTTGGGCAACATGATCTCTGAGGTCTCTTTCAGTGGTAGCCTGTCAACATAATTGATCCTCAGGATCACGAAGGATCTTAAAACCTAGTAGTGGGAAGCAAACAAGAATAAAACTAACCAAAATGCAAGACAAGGCAGGTAGGTGGCTCAGTGGAGAGAGGGCCGTTCCTAGAGTCAGGAGGGCCTCAGTTCAAATCTGGCCTCAGAAATTTACTAGCTGTGTGACCCTGGACAAGTCACTTAACCTTTGGTTGCCTTAATCTCCTGGAGAAGGAAATGGCCAAGAACTCCAGTATCGTGGAAAGTAGGGTCCCTAAGAGTTGAACGCTCCTGAACAACAATGCAAAACGGAATATGGTAAGTACCACATGACAGGCATCACATGCTAAGTGATTGTAAAGGAAGGCAAAAATACATTCAGCAGATTTCAAGCAGGAAGATGCATCTGAATCTGAGCTGGGCCTTGAAGGAGGGAAATGAAAGAACGCTGGTGGGAAGTGCATGGATTTAGGTGTAAGGCTGGGAAAGTTCACAGTATCATCTCAGGACCTCTGCTCCTAGCCACCCATTCTACAGCTGAAGAAACTGTGACCCAGAGAGGATGTGACTTCTCCAAAGTTGCACAGATAATATACAGGCATCAGAGGGAGGATCTAAAGTGACGGACCCCAGAGCAGATGATTTTTCATTACACCATTTTGCGTCTATAATGACTAGTTTTTTTTTGACTTAAGCAAAGTGTCAGAAGAGGGGAAGCTGAAGGTAAAGCTGGAGGTGGAGGCTATAGGATGAGACCAAAGAGTCCTGAATTTCAGACCAAGGCATTTGGACCTAACTCAAAAGACAACAGCTAGCTGAGCAAAGCTCTGCATGTCTTTGTAACAGTACACTTTTCATTATCACAGTCTTTGTTGAAGAAGGGCTTGACCTGCACAGACTTTCCTAAACCTAATTCAAATAACTGCTCAACAAAAACCTTGTGATGGAAAATTAATAAAACTTTAAAAAGCACAAACAACGAAATAAGTTCAGTGCCTCCTGATAATCTAAGAAGGGGAAGAGGGGATGATGGTCTGTTTTAACTCTGAGATAAACGAAGCAGGGTGGGAACTAAAAAGTGACATACTTTAAAGTTTAATTTAAAAATGAAAGCAACTCATACTTAGAAGAGAACTGAATCAAAGAATAAAATGGGACGTGGCTAGGCAACGGAGATACAAAATGCTGTCAAACTTTAATTAAAAAATGTTTTCAATTTAAGCAGACCCAGGCCAGTGATTTTTCATTATTTTTACCACACTTCCATGACTACTGACATTTTCATCAGAACAAATAAAGGATTTTCTCCAAATTTATCATGACAAAATTATTTTTAATTTTAATCTACAATTTCTCTCATTCCCCAGCTCTGAGAAATCTTAAGCCTAACACTTAAAAGGTAACTTGGTAAAATTTTTATAAACATTATAATGAAAAGAGGTCATGTCATATTATCAGGAAATAAACTTTGTCAAAGCAATGTTATCATCTATCCTCACAAATGAAACTAGAATACTTAGTGAATATCTATCAGACGATCTATTAAGTCACTGGTTACAATGAAGACACCCTTGGAAGCCAGCTGTCCTGACTGAAAAACTAGAGGATAACTGAGGCTTTGGCAGTTCGGACAGGAGTGAATTCACAAAGTTAATCATAATAAAGAGAGAAGATCACTGTAAAACATGTCAGTAACAGTTCATGTAAAGAAAAATGAAAAATTATGCACTACACACAATAAACCAGCAGTCTGAAAAACTAGTTTTCTTTTAAATTACTCTTTTACTATAAAAACTCTGAGATATATTTTATTTAGAAAAATGCACTTATATTTTTGATTGTTAGAAAATGCTACAAATAATCAGAAATCAAGATGTGAAAAGTATAAAGACAAAAAAACTGTATTCAAGCACCAGCTACCATTGGAAGGTTATCTATTCCTGGTGGCTTGGTGGCAAAGTAGATAGAAAACTGACTGCTGAGTCAGAAAGATCTGAGTTCAAGACATAATGGTTTGATACATGTGAGCATGTGTCAAAAGCTAACGTCTTAAGGCCACCAGGCAACCTCCTAAGAAAGTAAGTTATAGATAAGTTACTGACCTCTATCGGTAGGGAGAATGTTCCTACTAAGTTTCCCAATAATAAAATGGCTGACTCAGACCCAGAATGAATGAATGAATGAATGAATTGGGGGAAAAAAACCCCCCCAAAACCCTCACTATTTTAACAGGAGGAAAACATTCATATTGAGAGCCCTCAATGGCTTACATCCTTTTCTTCGAGATATATTGTAATTGGTAGTGCAATCCCCATCTTATTCCCCCTCTATCATCTCATTAGATCCCTATTATACCAATAAGGTCACTGTCCCAGCCTTAGAGACACAGAATAACACCTCTTCTAGTTGCCAGCCTTTCCCAGAACAGCACAAAACATTATGCCTGCTGCTTTCCTATGTTCCTTACATTAACTCTAAGACACAAAGGAATACAGGCACAAACTTCAATTGTTGGGCAGTAGTGGATATGTATAAAACGTTCTTGTGGTTATCTTTCTCTGTCAGTTTAAATTCAAATTAGACTCTTAGGGATAGTTTCCTCTTTTTACTCCCACCTACCACAGAGACCTGGATTTATCAGTTGAAAGGTTTCTTGGGAAATTTTTGGCTACAATGCCAAGCTTTAAAGCATTTTTCTAATGGAAATTTCAAACCATTTACCATACAGGGAACCAAATTAGGCAGTTTCTAATATCACTTGGTTCCAGTTTATTCAAGCTGCTGCCATGGTTCCTTCTGCAAGGATCATCAAGCTGATTAATCCCCTCACCATCCAACACTGTGCAGGGGGGTAAATATTGCACAGAAAAAAAGTTTGATTGTCTCAACTGCTTCTTCTCTCTGGCCAGAAGAAAGGTGACGATGGCTACTTTTCCTTTTGCAGTGGTTTTGTCAATACAAAGAATTTTGTTTTAATAACATTATAAGCCAAAATAATACTAGAAAAGCAGGACTGTATCAATGACGTCTGCACTATAAATCCAACTAAAAGATACAAGAAAGCTGCAGCTAAATGGCTCATAGATTCTCCTTGAAGAAGTAGTTAGTTTCGCTGTGTATCTAAAAGCTTCAAGAAACTTGGTCATTTCTCACTGGAATGCTCCTGGTAAGTATAAGCAGAAAGACCACCATGAAGAGAAAGGCAGTTTTTATGCCAACACTGGTTGCAGAATGAAAAGATAAAGAAATTCTAGAAAGAAGTCAATAAGAGAGAATGCGCTCCACCTTCCTCTTGGGAAGTATCAGTGGGAATTACGCAGTCTGAATGTGGCCAACAAGGGGCTCTGCTCTATTCTTCCGTCCAGCTTGAAAGGGTTTTTTTGATTCATTTTTGTTTTTTAAATATAAAGATTTGCAATTTTCAAGGTTCCTGCTTGTCAGAGATGGAAATTTGCTGTCATGTAAAAACCATAAAGACAGACCAATGATTTAAAAAAAAAACAACTCAGTAAGGTCTTCTTTTACATTGCATTTTAATACTTGGTGACTGATGCAAAAGGTGGTCATGGGGAAGATCAGTGAAAAGTTTTAGAAAATATGGTTTGGAATCTGGAAATAAAAGAGGCTAACATTTGTAGAATATGTAGAAGCTTCATGCTTATTTATGGTTAATGCTTTCCTCAAGAAGTTAGAAGGCGTTGGACACGGCAAGTACCAAATATCACGCATAAAAAAGAAATAGAAAGTATACTAACAGACAGAAAATGACTATCAATAGGAGTCATTTCTGAATCAGTTGTATGTACGTAGTCAGACCATAAACTTTTTAAAACAAAAATTAAAATAAATTCCAAATAAGAAAAAAAGATGCAAATGACACAACATGCAATCATAATTATCTCTAAGATGACATACAGAAACAAGCCACTATTGCTGACAAATAGGAAATGGGGAAATGTCACGGCCTTTCACTTTTTCTTCTAGAAGGTAAAATGGCATGGAGTCAAGATGGTGAAGTAGAAGGATGGATCTGTAAAAGCTCTCTCCGGATAGTCCAGAAAATACCTGTAAAAATGACTATAAACAAATTTTAGAGCAGCAGAAGCCACAAAACGACAGGGGGAAAGAGTTTTCCAGCTCAAGACAGCCCGTAAGGCTGATAGGAAAGGTCTATCACAACAGGTTCAGAGTGTATCACAGCGGGGCTGCGCGGCACCAAAGGGACAGGACAGCAGCAGGCTTCAGGGTGTGGAATCATGGGGAGCAGGTGCAGTTTCCAGATTTCTCAACCCAAAGCTTCAAAGGTCAGTAAGAAAGCTCTTTCAGTTGGGTGAGAGAGGAGCTCAGTCTGGCCCCAGCCCTGGCCTCAGGGCAGCAGCAGCCACTTTTGGAGCCCTCAGCCTAAAAACTCTGGGGGAATTGAGAGGCTGATTTGGGTCTCAGTTCTGAGTGACAGTCCTGGGGTTAGGAGGACTGCTGGCGTGGTGGAGCTAGTGGTGGCTGTGGAGAGGGAATCCTACTCACAGATCCTGGGCAGAAAAAAGTGCTTGTGGGTGCTCGAAGACCAGAGTGTAGGCCAGGAGAAGAATAAACTCCTCTCCCTTGACTGTGCCACCTTGGAGGAACGGAGAACTTACAGGTCCTTAGAGTATACCCTCCACTTGACAAAGGACTCAAAAGTCAAGTAACTGTCTGGAAAAATGCTCCCAAAAGCATAAGACTATAGAAGGTTACTTTCTTGGTGAAAAGGTATTTTCTTCCACCCTTTTAGATGAGGAAGAGCAAAACCTACCATCAGAGGAAAAAGTCAAAGTCAAGGCTTCTGCATCCAAAACCTCCAAAAAAGTATGCAACGATCTCACACCATGAAGAGCTCAAAAAGGATTTTGAAAATCAAGTTAGAGAGGTGGAGGAAAAACTGGGAAGAGAAATGAGAGAGATGCAAGAAAAGCATGAAAAGCAAGTCAACAGCTTGCTAAAGGAGACCCAAAAAATGCTGAAGAAAATAACACCTTTAAAAATAGGCTAACTCAACTGGCAAAAGAGGTCCAAAAAGCCAATGAGGAGAAGAATGCTTTAAAAAGCAGAGTTAGCCAACTGGAAAAGGAGGTTCAAAAGCTCACTGAAGAAAATAGTTCTTCAAAAATTAGAATGGAGCAGATGGAAGATAATGACTTTATGAGAAACCAAGAAATTACAAAACAAAACCAAAAGAATGAAAAAATAGAAGACAATGTGATATATCTCACTGGAAAAACAACTGACCTGGAAAATAGATCCAGGACAGACAATTTAAAAATTACTGTTCTACCTGAAAACGATGATTAAAAAAAAAAAGAGCCTAGACATCATCTTCCAAGAAATTATCAAGGAAAACTGCCCTGATATTACCTAGAGGGTCAAATAGAAATGGAAAGAATTCACCAATCACCTCCTGAAAGAGATGCCCAAAGGAAAACTTCTAGGAATATTGTAGCCAAATTCCAGAGTTTCCGGGTCAAAGAGAAAATATTACAAGCAGCTGGAAAGAAACAATTCAAGTATCAGGATAACACAGGATTTAGGAGCTTCTACACTAAGGGATAGAAGGGTTTGGAATATGATATTCTAGAGGTCAAAGGAGATAGGATTAAAACTAAGAATCACCTACCCAGCAAAACTGAGTATAATACTTCAAGGGAAAAAATGGAATTTCAACAAAATAGAGTACTTCCAAGCATTCTTGTTGAAAAGACCAGAGCTGAATAGAAAATTTGACTTTCAAATACAAGAATCAAGAGAAATATGAAAAGGTAAACAGGAAAAAGAAGCCTTAAGGAACTCCTTAAAGTTGAACTGTTTATGTTCCTACATGGAAATATGTTATTTGTAACTCATGAGACCATTTTCAGTATTAGGGTAGTTAGAGGGAATGTGTGTGTGCGCGCGCGTGTATGTGTGCATATATATATATGTGGGTGTGTAAGGGTATATGTATATGTATATGTACATATTATTATGTACAGGTATGTATAGGTACATGTGTACACACACACACACACACACACACACACGGCACAGGGTGAGCTGAATATGAAGGGAGAAATACCTAAAAAAAAATAAAATTTTCTGTTGAATGGAATGTACTAGGAGTAAGAGAAAGGGAGAGGTAGAATGCAGCAAATCATCTCACATAAAAGAGGGACAAAAGAGCTTTTACAATGGAGGGGAAGAGGGAGGTGATGAAAGGAAATAAGTGAGCCTTACTCTCCTGGGATTTGGTTTAAGGAGGGAATAACACACACTGCATTGGATATGGAAATCTATTTCACCCTGCAGGATGGCAAGAAGAAAGGGGATAGGAGAGGGAAGGTAACAGAAGGGACAGCAAATTGAGGAAAGGGATATTCAGAAGCAAACACTATTGTGGGAGGACAGGTCAAGGGAAAGAATGGAATAAATAAAGGGCAGGATGGGACAGAGGGAAATGTGGCTAGTCTTTTACAACATAAATATTATGGAAGTGCTCTGCATTGTTACACATGTATGACCTGTATTGAATTGCTTGTTTTCTCAATGAGGCTGGGTGGGGAGGGAGGGAGAGAATACGAAACTCAAAGCTTTAAGAATGAATGTTAAAAATTGTTTTAGCATGCAACTGGAAATTAAGCTATACAGGCAATGGAGTATAGAAATCTATTTTGCCCTACAGGACAATAGAGAGGAAGGAATGGAAGAAGGGTGGGTAATAGAAGCGAGGACAGACTGGAGGAAGGGTGGATGGGGTGCATGCTGTCCTGGGGTGGGGGGGGGGTGAGGAGTGATGGGGAGAAAATTTTGTATTCAAATTCTTGTGGAAGTGAATGTTAAGAATTAAAAAATAAATAAATTTTACATATATATGAAGAAAAAAATGTGAGGTCCTTGAGAGCAGGGGACTTTTTTTTTTATATTTGCGTCTCTAGTGCTCAACACAATGCTTTCACATACATTAAGTGCTTAATAGTGCTTCATTCACTCTGATAATATAGACAAGCTCTTTTCCAGCTATTTTTTGCTCACTGAAAATAAATAAATTATAAATTGATAAAAGGTAAAGTGATATAAAGTAATTATTGCACCAAAGAGGGGAAAAGAGTCTAGAAAGGGCTTCAGATAATAAACTTGAACATTTCTAAAGCACAGAGTTACAAAATCTTATAAACAAAAGATTAAATGATCCAGCTTACAGTCTAATGTAAACCATTAGAATACAACACTGCTAAGTCTGAGGAAAGGGCACAAGGTTTGGTGGTAAGACGGTTATAAATGATCTCAAAGGGTATACTTTAAGTGATAACTAGAAGAGATAGAGAAAAAAAGTGTGTGGGAAGGAAGGCATGGCAGTAGACTAGACTATTTTTTAAAAAGATATTTGGCAAGAAAGGGAAAGGGGAAGATGGGACGCTTGAGATGTGAAAAGGCAAAAGAAGTTTCTTACCTATGTAAAATAACTACTTGTTTTAAAAAATGCTTACCATAAAACTAAAAAGTCTCCTTTCTGGTTCATGTAAAATAAACATAGCATTGCAAAGATTTATGTATTAATTCTCTAAAAATGTTTAGGTTATGTTTGAGGGGGAAGACAACTTTCAGAATATAATTAAATTTTTTCTGCAATACTAATTATCTGATATTATGTACTAAAATGTAGCTTTTAAGAGTGAATTAAATTTGTCAACTGATATTTTTTTGTGCCCCAAACACAGGGACAGAACATCTAAAATTATATAAAAACAAGATCCAGGTAGCAGAGGTAAACAAATGCAGGACTTGGAATTTACCACGTTAATGAATCACTTTGTATTGTAGTCCCTGCTTTCTCTTTCCATTCACTAAGGAGCCTAACAACTGAAGAACTGATGTTTTTATGTTCTTTGGTTTGATATGTTATGATCTGGAAACTCCCTGCAAAATAACATTTTAATAAAAAAAATTCACTAAATTAACCACAGTCTGTTCACTGAAATAGTAGGAGGCTCTAAAATGTATTTTCATTTATGGAAACATCTGCTGGATGATTGCCAATTTATCCCATGCAAGACTGAAACATATATTGTGTTTATCCATTATCATGATCAATTTTGGGGGGGAGAATGAAGTTGTTCCCTGATGCTGTTACTGACGTTCATTAGGCGCTAAATCTTGCAACCATCCTATTCTGGAGATGTTATTATATATAGCATTAGGGCAGAGGATGACAGTAGTTTTAGAGGTTTTATTCTTAATATTTTTTTAGAAATGTAACCTAATTTCACTAACATCACATAAAAAATCAAATCGAATATCAAACTACAGGCATAAATCAAAATCCTGAGATGAAGTACCATCAGCTGAGAAGGAACATGAAACTTTACCCCGTCATCACACCCTCTTTATCTCTTCTCCAATCACCTGAAAACAATTTCTCCCTCCTCTTATCTACGGACATCTGCCTTGAAAATGTCCTTTTTCAGCACAACCTTCCTTGGACGCCTCGCCAGAGAGGCAAGTTTGTTACCATCCGTGTGTAGCAGTGAGGACCCTAACGTGCCCAGGAGAACTTGCTGGCACAGTTCTTAGACCTGCTTTTCTAAGGAAAGCCACTTAAAAGGGCGTCAATAATCTACTTTAATTACATCCACCAATAGAGAAAGTACGAGCAGAGAAATAAAGAGCAACAGACAGGGCTTCTAACCGATCACAATACATACAGCTGTCTGACCATTACACATACATACGCAGCTCCCAGAGGGAGAAGCACCAATGTTTGGGTTTTCCAAGTGGGGTGGGGGAAGCCTCCTTAGCGGCTGCCCAGAGTCTCATCTGGTCATAGCACATGAACATTCTCCCAAAAAGTAAGCCCCCAAAGCAAGACCTCACCTCAGAGCATGCATACTTTTCAGAGCTGAGAGCCCTGGTGATCCAGTGCCTCATTAGCAATAAACAAAAAGTGTGGGCCTTCCTACAAATCAAGCCTCCCCTAATGGAGCTTCCCTTGTGTGTGTATGTGGGGGGGGGGGGGGGGAGGGAGGAAAAGGTCTTTAATTCCCATTACACCATACAAAGAAAACTACCGTATATCCAAACCACATGACTCCAAGAGGAACTTAATATTGCCAGGGGCTATCATGTCTCAAACAGATTTTTCTTCTCTTTTAGCTTATCCAGAAGCAAGAATGTTAAGTACATGGATGTTAAAACCTTTAATATCTCTTTTATTTATCCAGGTGTTCATGTTCATTTTGGTCTTCAACTGAATCATCATTAATTAAATGTTCTCTATATGAAAGGCACTGGGCAAGTTTCCAGAAATACAAAGGCAAACACAGAAATACAGAGCCTATGGTCTACTACAGTCCATAGGAGCCTATACTCTACTGCATTTAGGGTTAGGGTTAGGGCTAGCCCTAACCCTAAATGCCTTTACATTTTGACTACTGGAAACAAATAATAATTCAGGTATTTGTTAAAAAACAAAACAGAAACTTCCCAGTATGGCAGAAACTAGATATAGACCCACATCTTACACTGGGTATCAAAATAAGCACGATTTAGATAAAGAGTGATACCATAAACAAATTGGGAGAGTAAGGATAGTCTACCTGTCAGATCTATGGAGAAGGGAAGAAGACAGAGAGCATTATGAGATATAAATGGATAATTTTGATTATGTTAAATTAAAAAGATTTTACATAAATTAAACTAACGCAACCAATATTAGAAGGAACACAGAAAGCTGGGAAATAGTTTTTATAGCAAGTGTCTTTGGTAAAGGCCTCAATTCTCAAATATACAGAGAACTGAGTCAAAGTTTTTTTCTTAAGCATGGTTCTTTTTAAAAAATTATTTAATTTATTTTTAGTTTACAACATTCAGTTCCACAAACTTTTGAGTTCCAAATTTTCTCCCCCTTCCTCCCTTTTCCCTCCTCTCCTCCCCAAGACAGCATGCAATCTAATACAGGCTCTACATATACATTCGCACTAAACATATTTTCACATTAGTCATGCTGCAAAGAAGAATTATAAGCAATGGAATGAACCATGAGAAAGAATAAAACAAAAGAGAGAGAGCGCCAAGAGTGCGCTTCGATCTGCATTCAGACTCCATAACTCTCTGGATACAGATATCATTTTCCATCATGAGACTTCTGGAGCTGTCTTAGAACCCCGCATTGCTGAGAAGAGCCAAGCCCATCAGTGTGAGTCATCACACAATGTGGCTCTAACTGTGTCCAGTGTTCTCCTGGTTCTGCTCCCCTCACTCAGCATCAGTCCACATAAATCTTTCCAGCTTTTTCTGAAGTCCACCTGCTCATCATTTCTTATAGCAAAACAGTATTCTTTTACATTCATTTACCACAATTTATTCAGCCATTCCCCAATGGATGGAATTGAGTCAAATTTTTAAGAATATAAGTCATTCCCCAACTGATAAACTGTAAAAGGATATGAACAGGCAGTTTTTCTGATGGAGAAATCAAAGTTATCCAGTCATAAGAAAAAATTCTCTAAGTCACTATTGATTAGAGAAATACAAATCAAAACAACTCTGAGGTATTACCTCACACCAATTAGATTAGCTAATATGACGGAAAAGAAAAATGATAAACACTGGAGAGGATGTGGGAAAATTAGGCACTAATGCACTGCTTGTGCAATTGTGAACTTATCCAATCATGCTGGAGAGCAAATTGGAACTATGTCCAAAGGGCATTCAAACTGTGCACACTCTTCAATCCAGTAAGACTATCCAAAAAAGGGAAAGGGGAAAGGTTGGGAGGGGGAGACCTGTTTGTACAAAAATATTTATAGCAGCTCTTTTTGTGGTGGCAAAGAATTGCAAATTGAGGGGGATGTCTATCAACTGTGG
Organism: Notamacropus eugenii; assembly: GCF_028372415.1. Lineage (NCBI taxonomy): Eukaryota > Metazoa > Chordata > Mammalia > Diprotodontia > Macropodidae > Notamacropus > Notamacropus eugenii. The sequence goes on from NC_092875.1 coordinate 471,880,910, forward strand.
AATGACTGAACAAGTTGTAGTATATGATTGTAAGGAATACTGTTGTGCTACAAGAAATGATAAGCAGGATGATTTCAGAAAAACTTGCAAAGATTTTCATGAACTGATGCAAAGTGAAGTGAGCAGAACCAGAAGAATATTGTACACAGTAACAGAAATACTGCATGATGACCAACTGTGAATGACTTGGCTCTTCTCAGCAATACAATGGTCCAAGACGATTCCAAAAGTTATCCGTATCCAGAGAAAGAACGGATGGAGTCTGAATCCAGATCAAGCACACTCTCTTTCAATTTCTTTATTTTTTTCATGGTTTTTTTTTCCGTTTGGTCTGTTTCTACTTTTACAAGATGACTATTATGGAAATATGCTTTACATGACTTTTATCAAACTGCTTACCATTTTGGGGGAAGGTGAAGAGGAAAAAGATAAAATTTAGTATTCAAAAATTTTTGTAAATGTTAAAAACTGTCTTTGTATCTAATTGAGAAAAAATAAAACACTCTATGTTCCATATAAACAGAGAGGCCTCCTTTCTACAGCAATTTTATATAAATTCTGAATCATGACTCATTTTTCTTCTACAAAACATATGTTCTTCCCACAATAGGAAAAGCCAGCAGTAGCAACAAATATCTATCTAATCCTCTTCCTAAAGATTTTCGTTAGTATGTGCTAATTTGTCCTCTCATCCATTCTATATCTTTCCTTTGATGTCTGCTTCTATCTTCTTTATCACATCCTTCACTTGCTTTTCTACTTGACATTCTATACATATGAGCATCCATTCAACACTTAATTAGCAATTTATACTTTTAAAGTGTCTTTTAAATATTACTCTTCAAAACATCTTGGTAAAACAGGCCAGCTAGTGTTATTTCTCACTGGGAAAGAACAGGGAAGCTAAGCGACTGCTTTAGTCTGATCAGCTTGAATATACCGAATACCCAAGGAATATGACTATTTAGTAAATTTATATTTTCCTCCCAACTTAATCAGCTATATATTTTCTGTTCCCTTCAACACCCAATACCCATGGGAAAAAAAAAGTCACTCACTCAACTATACACCCACCAGAGGCTTCTCTTTCTACATTTCAGATCTGTGAAATGCACTTATCTATAACTAGGGCTTTTTCTAGGGGAATTAAAGTTTCTGCACAACAAATCCATTACAGCTAAGATTAGAAGGAAAACAATTAACTGGGGCAAAAAAAAATTTCCAAGTTTCTATGATAAAGGTCTCATTTCCATGATATATAAAGTGATTCAAATGGAATAAGAGCCACACCCCAAGGAATACTTGGTCGAAGGTTATGAACAAGTGGTTATCAAGGAAAGAAATCCAAATTATCTATAACTATATGAAAAAAACCGTGAATCACTAATAATTAGAGAAATGAAAATTCAAGAACTCTGAGGTTCTACTTCAAACCCATGATACTGGCAAAAATGACAATAAAGGAACAAGATAAACATGCTAGAGAGGGTACGGGAAAACAGGTACAAGGATGTACTGCTAGTGGAGATGTAAATTGATAGTCATTTTGGAAAGCCAACTTAGAACTATGCCCCTCAAATTACTAAGCAATGCAGATCTTTTAACCGTGATACTATTACTAGGCTTATAAATCCAAAGGAGATCAAGGAGGAAAAGGTCCCATATACACAAAAATAATTTATAGTAGCTCTTCTTGTAGAGACAAAGAACTGGGAAATGGATCAACAAATTATGGTATGTAAATGTAACAGACAGTATATGATACTGTGTTACGAGAAATGAAAACAATGAAACTGAAAAACAAAGGGGACGGTTCTCCAGAAATCTGGGAAGAACTGTGTGGGCTGATGCAGAGGACAGTGAATGGAATGAGAGGAAAAATGTATTCTATAATATCAACATTGTATAAGTAAATAATCTGGAAAGACGCAAGAACTTTAATCATCCAATAGTCAAGCAGAATCTCAGAGGAACGATGATGAAGAATGTTATCTCCCACCTGACAAACTGGTGATGGACTAATGCACAGAATGAGGCAGACGGAATTTGTCTTGCTTAACTGCGCTACTTTGTTACAAAAGCTTTGTTTTTCTTTCTTTTGGAGGGGGAGGAAAAACAGAGGGGAAAAATGCTTGATAATTTTTTTTTCAAAAAAGGAATCTCTGAGTTTCAAAAAACTCATCACCCTGTGGCCATTCTTAGACAAAAGAAATACAGGCCGGATACATAACACAAACGAAGAATAATGGGACAGCAATACTTAACAAAAGCTAATATTTACCTCATGAGTTGAATGTGGATAAAATTTGAATAGAATACATTCAAGAATTTTTACAAAGTCCAAAGGGGTGTGGAGTTCTCAAAAAGACTATGGGTCAATCTTAATTACTTGCCTTTTAATACAGACAGAAAGTAACAGTATAATATGGAGGCTTAAAAATCATATTAACATTATTTTGAAAATTACTTACATTGATGACAGGGGAAGAAGCTGACAAGTTTAAACCCTCCAGGTCAGCTATTAAACCTGGAGAAATAGCTGGTGTGAGAACTGCTACTGGTGTGGATACTGGGTTAACTGAAAGAAAAAGTTCAAATTACTAAATGCACATTAAAATTTGCTTCATGTTATCAAAGACAACATTTTTATTTTGTTCATAGACATAATTGAATTACTTTGATTAATAAATGCATGACAAGTCTATTTAACGTCTTGATTTAGTTAAGTTAATATCAAGTTCTGGCAATTACTGTTCCTCTCTTAAGAGAACAAAGCAAATCCTGTAACTTTTGAAATAGTATAAAAAAATTGAAACTTTACAAAGAACTCTTCCACCCTGCATAAGAACGTGGGCCTTGTCTGCAAGGAGTTTACAATCTATAGGGGAGGACACAATCTCCACATCTAAAAAACAACCAACAATAAATGGAAATGAATGATTACTGCTATGGACAAGAGACGTGGGAGAGTTCAGACGAAAGAGAATGGCGCACCAGAGTGGTCAAGGAAGAGAAAAAAACCAAAAGGAAATCATGGATGTATAGTTTGTACAGGGAAATAACAATGCTAGAAAAGTGGTTTAGGGTTAGATTGTGCAGACCAGGCTAACGAGACTGGATTTATCCTATGCTACATCACTTCCTCTTGATAAATAAAAGCTGGTTTCATACAGGATGTCGGGTCTACAAAATGCTTCCACATATACTAACTTGACTAAGCCTCCTAACAACCCTGGGACACAGGTATTCTATCTTCATCTGAGGTAAGAGGCATTAAATGACTTGCCCAGGGTCACACAGCTAGCAAGTGTCAGGCGCAGGACTTGATGACAGGGCTTCCCGATGACAGGCCTCCACACGGAGAATGGGGAGACACTGAAAGAGGGGCTGAGGAGAGTCGTGAGAGGAAACTGGCTGAATTCAATAGCAGTACGTAGGATGCACATGGGGAGGCAGAAAGGAAGGGAAGACCAGCGGCGGTGGAAGAGCGCTAGAGGTCAGACTCTACGTGTGACCTCCAGACTCTGAAGGCGGACTCAAGCACTTCTACAATTTTCTTCACCTTTATTACGCGTGTGTTTCCTTTGCAACATGGCTAATATGGAAATGTTTTACATGACCTCATGTCTGTAATTGATATTATATTGCTTGCCTTCTCACTGGGCGGGGGAGGGGCAGGAAAGCGTAAAAGAATTTGGAATTCAAAATTTTAAAACTTGAATGTCAAAATTTTTTACATGTATTTGGGAAATACTTAATGAAATAAATATAAACATTTTAAGAAGGGAGCAGGTATGAGATGAAAAAGATATTAACCGAGGTGGAAGCAACGAAAATTAACAGGAAGATGTAGGAATGTGAGGGACACTGGACAAAGAGATGCAGCGGTGAAACAACTTTGCAAAGGTCACAGGGCAAGTTAGTAGTGGAAGCAGAAATGAAGTCCAAGTGCCTTGACCTCTAGTCTTCTTTCCACCACAGCAAATGTCTTTACCAAATATACTAGTATTATTATCATCATCGTTGTCATCCAAATTATTCTTCTCTGGGACTGGTAAGATGTACCGCTGTAACACACACACACACACACACACACACACACACACACACACACACACACACACACACACACACATAAATACCTGTTTGTAATGGAGAAGGGAGGAAACTCAGAATACAATCAAGATTTACAGAACTCCTTAGTCTAATAATTCTTAAAGAATAACTCTGTTATAACACAGGGTTTTGGTAACACTAAAATCAAAACAAAAAATATGTCCCTGATATTGAAGACAGACTAGCAAGACGTACATTATATGATTTTAAGCCTAGAAAGATGAGGATATTGATACTTTCAAGAGATTTCACAAACTTTATTATGAGACAAATTCACTATGCTGAAGTACAGAAAACCATCCTTACCCTGGCCCAAAAAAAAGCTAAAATTATAATCTGTGTATTATAGTAGATTAACATCTAGTTCATTTTGTTGATAACTGTCTTATAGTTATAAAAGAATATTCCTTATTGTGATAAAAAGGTATATATTTTCAAATTTAAGAATGAATGAGAGCTTTCAGACTAAATGGTTTAGGATGGGGTAGTTATCCATTTGTTAAATAACTAAATGTAAGACAAACTGTACTTGTTAACCATGGTAATAGCACCATATATAAGTTTACAGGACCTATAAAAGAAAAAGACAGAATATATTGTAATATTCCCATTCAACTGATTGAGATCACATGGTATTTACCATTAAAATATTACTTTCATATTCATAATCGTAAAATGTAACTGGAAAACTCTAAACATGTTACTATATTTAATTTGCCTTTTAAAACATATTTTCTCCAAAGATCTCAAGACATTTTCCCTTATTTTCACATGATTCCTATGGCAGAGTGAACAGAATTTCAGAGTTAGACAACTCTTATAAACTGTCCAGCCAACGTCAAGCCAAGCGACTCATGTCAAAATTAAGGAAACCAAGGCCTACCGAGGTTAAATGACCTTCTGAAAGTCATTCACACAGAAAATCAGCAGAAGAAACAGAATTAAAACCTAGACCTGACCAGCTAGTCTTGTATTCTTTGTGGCAGCTCTTATGTTCAATAAAAGGTCTAGGGAATGCAATTGGTTTTTAGGGCTAGGATACTCTACTGACCTAACTGGAAACCAGGTACAGTGGAAATTCGAGTTGCAGTTCTATTGATTTCCCAAGCAACACTGAGCAAATCTACAATTTTTGTGTTACAGTTCCCTCTTAAATAAAATGGAAACAAAGTGTGTTTCCTCCTCTGAGCTAGTCCTTAAAGTAATACTAATAGTTTGCATTTACAGAGCACTTTCCAGTTTGCAAAGAAGGGAAGGGAAAATTACAGAAGTGCAACAATTGCAACGATACGCAAGGAGTAGGAGTGGTGAGTTACGCGTTGCCCCTAACGCTGAACTACTGAGTGCCAGCGCCCCCTTCTTCTGGATCCTGTGGGCACACGCTAGTGCAACCCAGAGCTGTGGGGAAAATGTTTTCTATGTAAGCTCAGTAAATGTTTTTGTTAAAAGCTAATTAAGCTAACCAGTTGACAGTAAACAGGGCTCCTGAGCTACAGTAGGAGTAGCCACCCAATGGGGTTAGCTGATGAGAGCCTGAGAGCAGAGGCTGCCCTCTGGGGACACATTCATCATCTATCATCACACAGCATCCTCACAATAACACTAGGAGCTAAGTGCTCTTATCAATCTCATCTGCAGAGGAAGAAATGGGATCAGAAAAATGAAAATGACTTGCGTAGGGTCCCCAGAGCTATTAGGAATCCCACGTGGCATGCCAAGCTTGGGCTTCCTGACTCCCAACCCAGCACTCTTTCCACTATTCCTTGTTCCTCAGTTACCTGACTTTTTGGTATATGGTATCATAATTAAAGCAGAAGTAATCACCTTCACTGGGTAGGTGATTTTATAAATATACTAGCAAAAATGCAATCTGGCTTTAAGGTTTTATTGGCTTTGTCATTTGAGTACAATGCTCTCTCTCATTTTAGAAAAAAACAAATCAAAAAGTATAGAATGAAGAGAGCTGAGGATAATACTGATGTTACAAACCCAAGAGATTAAGATGGTACTGCCTTTTATACAAATAGAGAATTCTGGAAGAAGGGAGGGCTTGGGGGATGGAGGAGGAACTTGTGAACATACAAAAGGGATACAGAATGGAGGGTAATGCCATGGGGTTTTGAGATGATGAAAAGGTTAAAAACAAAATGGAAAGGCCTAAATATTCTCAGTAAAGTAAGAAAAAGGTTCTCAGTTGAAAGAGTGTGGGAAAGAGCATGTACATGAGGGTCTATTTTCACAGATTTTAGCATGCATCTGAATGGATACCCTTGGGCAAGCAAATGATCAGTGGCCTGGATGGGAAACAGGACCAGAGGATGAACACCCTAATCACTAGATAGGCAGAGTTCAGGATTGATCCAGACCAACATGAACCAATTAGCAAGGGAAGAGTGTCCTCAGGTCACACAGGAAGCCGGCCAAATGGGGAAGTTAGAGTACACTGGATATGGCTCTTCCTTGAGCAAACATGCATTATAGGCCAAGGAACAAAGTGCCAGAGTGGCTTTGAACCATGGCTAGCCATCAATATTAACATTCTGCTGGCCTCACTCTATGACAAGAAGACATGGCACACAAATATCTCTTTAGAACTACAACTGAATGCTATGGGGGTTGAGTAGGACATAACACAGAGTAAACTAGAAACTCAACAGAACAGCAAGAACCGAGCAACAGGAAGAACAGTTGGGCTGGTCCCGGGGCAGGAATGAGGGAGGATCAGATACCTGTCCTCTCATGTCTCATCTCTGACACGTTGGCTCCTGGGTGGACCCCCTGTGGGGAAGATACTAGTGTTGCACAGAATCAGCAGGACTATAGCAGAAAGAGAGGGAGTGAGAGTATAAAAACACTTACGAAATGTATTACGCAACTTACTATATTCAAGATTTTCACTTAATTTTAATAGTGATTACTTAATGCCTATTCTATATCCATTTCTGTATTTAAAGACAGATCAGCCTCCCCTTAAGAATTTACAATTTCATGGGATCTAAGAGAAACACATATGAAAGGATGTGATAAACTGATATAGACTCAAGTGCTTTGGCATATGTATGCTAATATGGGCCGTAAGTAGGGAGAATATTCACAGAGGAGGAGGAACTACAGACAGAACACAAAGGATGTTCAGGGGGGATATGGGTAAGCAAAAAGAGATGCCACTGCAGACTAGGGAAATTCCATATACTTTGAAAAAGCCTGATGACTCTGATAGGATACTCCTATTGAAGAATGAGGAAAAATAAAGCTGTGAAGGTAAACAGGCCCAGATCATGGAAGGTAATGTTAGGATGACCAGCTTGGACTGAACCTTAGGTTGGGGTCCCTAATGATCTCCTGGAGGGGAATTACTTTTGACTTTTTTAAGTCTGATGCTTCTTCAGTAGGGAGATGGTAGGTCTTTCTAGCAAAGTGAGTGTCAATAGCATATCACTGGTGCGGAAGATACAAAGGGGAAGGTGGGACCCCCTGTTCTGCCACTTGTGGGAACACTGAAAACTTCATTTTCCTCAAAGCTGTGGGAAGTGCAAGAGTACAGCAACAGACCTAGACAGAGACTCCTAATCACCGAGCCTAGAAAACCCAACATTCTGGGGAGATCTTGATAGTCAATCCTGTTCTGACCTAGGTCCTCTCATTTCAGTTCTAATGTTTTCTATCATGATTAAGCTAGTGGGAAGTGGAAGATCACCTGGAAAGGTTCAAGAAAAGAGGCGAGACTCTGCCTATCGCAATAATCTAGGCATGAGGATTTGAACTAGGAGGCTTTACACAGAGCCTCACTGAACAATATTGTTACTGTGTGTAACGTCCTCCTGGCTCTGTTCATTTTACTACGCACCAGTTCATGTAAGTCTTTCCAGGTTTTTCTGAAATCTGCCTGCTTGTCACTTCTTACAGCACAGTAGTATTCTATTACAATCATATGTCAGAGCTTGTTTAGCCATTCCCCAACTGATGGACATCTCTTTGATTTCCAATTCTTAGCCATCACAAAAAGAGCTACTATAACTATTTTTGTGCAAACAGATCTTTCTTTTCTTGGATATCTTTGGGATACAGACTTAGCAGTGGTACTGCTGGATAAAGGGGTATGCACAGTTTTGGCCATAGTTCCAAACTGCTCTCTGGCATGGTTGGATCAGTCCACCAACAGTGCATTAGTGTCCCAGTTTTCCCACATCCTTTCCAACATCCTTCATTTTCCTTTTCCGACATATTAGCCACTCTGACAGGCATGAGGTGTTACCTCCAAGTTGTGTTAATTTGCATGTCTCTGATCAATAGAGGTATCTTTTCTCAGATGATCAAAGACAATTCCAAAGTACTAACGATGAAGCACACTATCCACCTCCAGAGAAAGAACTATTGATTGAACATAGTCTGAAGCATGTTATTTTTCACTTTCATTTTTTTTTTATACAAATCTTCCTGTACAAAATGACTACAAGGGAAATGTTTTACATATTTGCACATGTCGAACATACATCTGATTGCTTCCTATCTAAGGGAAGGGGCAGGAGAGTGGAAGGAAGGAACAGAATTTGGAACTCCAACTTTTAAATGAAAAGGTTAAAAAACTGGGACAAAAGAATGAAACAGAATGAAGGAAAACTCAGAATTAGTGGTGAGATGGAAAGAGGAAAAGAGCCATGTGGTGGTATCATCAGCAGAAGCTAGGAAGACTGTGGCTAGGGGGTGGGTGAGTTTAAATTACAAGATACCCAAGTGTCCAGGGAGGGGCTGAAAAGCAGGTAACTGACACTTTGGCGAGATGTCAGTCCTAGAGACACAGACTTGGGAATCATCTGCACAGTACAATAGTCTGTAGAGAGAGAAGATGAGGAGGCTGAGCCCGGATGCAATCCCACAGTTTGTGTGTGCTCTGAGAAAGGTAAGGTAAGCAAGAAAAGACTGGCAGAGAAGGTACCATCCAAAAAATAGTGAAAGAAACAGAATAACACAACTGTCATGGAACTTACAGGGGTCAGAAGAAAATTTTAAAAAGGGATGGGGGTACTGTTCAGTGTTCTATGGGAAGATTTCCTGCAAAAGGCTTTTAATAAGTCTAAATTGGCTGTTATTTTTAAAAGAGAAGCATGCATCACATAAAAAAGTGATTTAGTTATTAAAATATGAATCCTAGAGAACCAACTGGAACAAAAGACTTCTTTGCCTTCAGGAAAATCGATCCCTACAAATTTTCACCCTTTCTTTGATTACACAAGGAAAGCTATTTTATACAATTTGTCTTCCACTTCAGCCTTATTTGTCAGGAATCTCAGACACAAATTCAGTGGCAAACCACTGTAATTATCCCATATGGCAGGGAACACATATGCCTGACTCTTTTAGATTATTTTCTTTAAAGAAAGAACCCCTTTTTAAGTCCTGTATTTTGTATTTAATTATGAAAATGTCTAAATAAATTAATTAATTAGGAGCAAGAAAAAACAGAACTGCTCCAGTGGAGTAGAGAGATTATCTTGCAATGTGATAGCCATGCAAATTTACTCATTCTTTCCCTCTAATAATACTGTTTAGCCAAAGTGCCTGATAAATGACAGGCATTTCATAAATTTTTATTGACTGATTAATAATGATAAAAACATCACACTTAAACTCAAACAGTACTTTATATTTTTCAACATGTTCTCACATAAATGATTTCCTTCAACAACTTAGGCAGGGTAGGTATTATGATGCTCATCGTACAGATGAGTTAAGTGTTACCAGTGCTAGCATTCCGCCTTATATAAAATGTTAACTGGAAAGGGAAAGCAATGGTCTGTACTCAAAGGCTACCCCTGTCAAATTTCCCCCCAGTTGTGCAGGTGGTGGTAGTGCTAACACACTCCTCATTTCTATACAGCAGAGGTGCCAACGGTGTTGTGTGAGATGCAGGAACTTAACTGCTAGAAGCTGGTATGAATTACCACAGTGAAATAGTCTTAAATAATCTTTTTATTTAAATTTATTTAAGTTTTCAATATTCATTTTCACAAAATCTTGGGTTGCGAAGTTTCTCCCCTCCCCTCCCCCCACAACGCCGAGCATTCTAATTACCTCTATCACCAATCTGTCCTTCCTTCTAACATCCCTCCCTTCCTTCCCTTATCCCCATCTTCTCTTTTGTCCTGAAGGGCAAGATAACTTTCTATACCCCATTACCTGTGTTTCTTATTTCCTACTTGCAAGAACAGAACTCAACAGTTGTTCATAGAACTTTGAGTTCCGGCTTCTCTTCATCCCTCCCTCCCCATCCATTCCCTTTGGGAAGGCAAGCAATTCAATATAAGCCATATCTGTGTAGTTCCGCAAATGACTTCCGTAATAGTCGTGTTGTATAAGACTAACTATATTTCCCTCCACCCTATCCTGCCCCCCATTGCTTCTGTTCTCTTTTTTGATCCTGTCCCTCCCCAAGAGTGTTGACTTCTAATTGCTCCCTCCCTCCCACTGCCCTCCCTTCCATTACCCCCCCCACCCTGCTTATCCCCTTCTCCTCCACTTTCTTGTATTGTAAGATAGGTTTACATACCAAAATGAGTGCGCATTTTATTCCTTCCTTTAGTTTAATGAGATGAGAGTAAGCTTCATGTTTTTTCTCTCACTTCCCCTCTTTTTCCCTCCACTAAAAAGTCTTTTGCTTGCCTCTTTTATGAGAGATAATTCGCCCCATTCCATTTCTCCCTTTCTCCTTCCAATATATTTCCCTCTCACATAGTTCAACTTTAGCAAGTCCCTTATGACTTCTCTTTGCTGTTTACCTTTTCATTCTTGTGTGTGAAAGTCAAATTTTTTCTTCAGCTCTGGTCTTTTCATCAAGAATGCTAGAAAGTCCTCTATTTCATTGAGAGACCATTTTTTCCCCCCAAAGTATTATACTCAGTTTTGCTGGGTAGGTGATTCTTGGTTTTAGTCCTAGTTCCTTTGACTTCTGGAATATCATATTCCATGCCCTTTGATCTCTTAATGTAGAAGCTGCTAGATCTTGTGTTATCCTGATTGTATTTCCACAATACTTGAACTGTTTCTTTCTAGCTGCTTGCAATATTTTCTCCTTGACCAGGGAACTCTGGAATTTGGCCACAATGTTCCTTGGAGTTTCTCTTTTTGGATCTCCTTCAGGAGGTGATCGGTGGATTCTTTCAATATTTATTTTGCCCCCTGGTTCTAGAATATCAGGGCAGTTTTCCTTGATAATTTCATGAAAGATGATATCTAGGCTCTTTGTTTGATCATGGCTTTCAGGTAGTCCCATAATTTTTAAATTGTCTCTCCTGGATCTCTTTTCCAGGTCAGTTGTTTTTCCAATGAGATATTTCACATTATCTTCCATTTTTTCATTCTTTTGGTTTTGTTTTGTGACTTCTTGGTTTCTCATAAAGTCATTAGCCTCCATCTGTTCCATTCTCATTTTGAAAGAACTATTTTCTTCAGTGAGCTTTTGAACCTCCTTTTCCATTTGGCTAATTCTGCTTTTGAAAGCATTCTTCTCCTCATTGGCTTTTTGAACCTGTTTTGCCAATTGAGTTAGCCTATTTTTAAAGGTGTTATTTTCTTCAGCATGTTTTTGGGTCCCCTTTAGCAAGGTGTTAACCTGCTTTTCATGCTTTTCTTGCATCTCTCTCATTTCTTTTCCCAGTTTTTCCTCCACCTCTCTTACTTGATTTTCAAAATCCTTTTTGAGCTCTTCCATGGCCTGAGCCCACTGAATATTTATTTCGGATGTTTGGGACACAGAAGCCTTGACTTTTATGTCTTTCCCTGATGGTAAGCATTGTTCTTCCTCATCCGAAAGGATGGGAGAAGATATCTGTTCACAAAGAAAGTAACCTTCTGTAGTCTTATTTTTTTCCCCTTTTTTGGGCATTTTTCCCAACCAGTTACTTGACTTTTGGGTCCTTTGTGAAGAGTAGGGTATATTCTGGGAATCTGTAAGATCTCAGGTCCTCCAAGGTGGCCCAATCAAGCGTGCACTGGTCTGGACGCAGAGAGGGATTTTTGTGCCCAGAATCTTAGCAGTTACCTCTCCACAGCCACCTGGCCTCCAGTTCCTCCAAGTTAGCACTGGGGGCTGATTTTCAGATAAGCTGGATGCCCAGGGTAGCCATTCAGTGTGAGACAAAGACCAACTCCCCTAGGGCCTCCACGAGGGCCGAGGCATGACTCAGCTCTTTGATGCCCCCAGGGGTGTTTACACTCTAAAAATGGTCTGGCTGCTGTGCCTGCAGATGTGGCTGCTTGCCTATGTGGCCTCCTGCCTATGTGGCCTCTGCAGTGGCTGCCTAAGGCCAGAACTATGGAAGGCTCTGCTTCCTTCCTGGCCAGCTGAATAAACCCCGTCACTGACTTTTGGCGCTTGTGGGTGAGGGATCTGCGAACCTGCTGCTGCTCGAACCGCAGATTCCATGACTGGAGATCCTGCCCCCAAGGGCTGTTCGAGAGCTCCGTGTCAGGTGCAACAGATGTTTCCAGTGTGCCTTTCAGGTCACCCTGGGCTGGAAATCTCCTCCACTCTGTTGTTCTCCACTTCTGCTGCTCCAAAATTTGTTCAGAGTTCCTCTCTACAGGTATTTTATGGGCTGTGTGGGGAGACCCTGAGTATGTGTGTCTTTCTACTCTGCCATCTTGGGTCCACCCCCCGCCTTAAATAATTTTTTAAAAGATACTTTTACTTAATGATTTCATTCATGCAGGGTATCCCAAAAGTCTTAAGCAGTTTTAAGCTTTAAAAGCTTATTATCATTAATAAGACTTTTGGGATACCTTGTATTACGTAGTTCTAGTGGTATCTAGGATGCAGGGTGAGGTTTGATGTCTGGAAGAATTAAATTTTGCCTCTTAAACTTATTTGCTGTGGGACACTGGGCAAGTTATGTGCATTCTATGTGCCTCAGGTAACTCCCTAGAACCTATCTACTAAGTTATGGGCTCTGGAAGGAGGTTCTCGCTGAAGATATCCCAAATCCTTCTAATATGTTTGGAAGACAGCTGTGGTGTTTAAGAAAACTATGAAGAGGAATAACCTCATCAGAATCAGGGCAAAGAAGGGCAAGGCAGGCATCCTTCTGAAGTGCAACACAGAACAAAACACAATGAAAGAGACTGCTTTTTCTAAATGGACATAATTTTAATGCCAGAAAATCTCACTCTCCCTGGCATTTCAGCGACTGTTTTGTAGTGAATGAAACAGCATCCATGGCAGGAAAGGCTCAGAAAGCCTCTGGTGGACAGTGGGCACAGAATCTTCAAGCACTGCTCAGGACTCACTATTATTGCCTTATCCTTTCTATGAAAAAGAGAAATGTTCCCTAAATGCCAAGACAAATGACTGCAGAAAATCTGGGCCTTTCACTCTATAAAGTATTCAACAGATGCTTAGAGCTGAATTAAAGAGATTTTGTCAAAATACATAGTTATAGTTGACCAAAGGGAAAATTACAAACTTCAAAGATGTAATACTTACAGTCATCTAGATCTAGAAGAGAAACATCTTTTTTACTAGGTTTTCTTTCTGGCCAAGTTTTCTTCTCTTCTTTCTGTCAAAAGTAATACATATTTGATTTATAGTTACATATTTTGCTGCTTGTAAACAATTTTTCCCCTAAATATGACAACAAATTGTGGCACTGTGCTCTGTTTACTTTCTCAAACACTATCCACTGCCAATACAAAATATTTTTTAAATCAAGTTTAAGTTGTAAATTTAAAAATTCAGTACAAATGACTGGATGGTACCCCACAAAAAATCTCTAGTTAAGGTTTAAAAATATATGATTGTTTACAGATGAATGATACTTAGTAAAAAACTTAAATATTAAAATCAAAACAATTTTCAAATTGGATAAAATATTTTACTAACATAAAAGTCACTTAATTTTTAGGTAACACGATCAAAATAACAAATAAAATTAAGTATCAATCAAAATTTTTTAACAAGTTACAACTTTTTAATATGTGAAAATGATACTTTACTTTACGCGCTTATTTCTTAAACAGACCACAAAGCTCCTCCTGCTGAACTGCTCTGGGGGTCTCTTGCTCCTCACTTGCCCCACTTGTATGTTACTACATTCTCACACATTTTAGGGATTTTGATAAAGTGAAGAACTACTGTCTAAAGTAAAAGACTTAAGCATAATACATACTATTTTTTTTCTTTTCAAAGAAAATAAACTTTACATGACAGAAGTATCCTAATTCAAAAAAAGAGAATTACACACAAAGGATTTACAAAAGAGAGAGAAACATTACAGCTATTTTACTCAAATTCACTTTAAAATTCAAATACTCTGTTCCTCTTTGTCAGCAGCAACAAAACTAAAGAGTTCTCATAGAAATTAGATTCAATTTCAGGAATCTCAAATTCAATTCCAGGAAAACTGGATTTAAAAAAGAGTTTGCTTTTTAAAGAGTTTTTCTAAGAAAAATTAAAATTCCCTTGCCCAACTAAAATCAATGCCTTCAAATTTTCTCGCTATAGAATATCTGCATTCTATCAGCAGTAAGAGACCCCTGCCTTCATCTGTACCTCCAAACTGTCATGTGTATGGAAACATCAAAGTAATTTAACCATGAAAAATCTTTCCAAGTGGGGATGAAAACACATACACACACACACACATATATACACAGACACACGCAAAACTTAGCTTTGTGCCTTCTCTCACCATTTTTCTTTAAACTATCCCTAGTCTTTTGAAAGTCAATACATAATTAAGCCTAATTATCTAATGATATCTTACTTTTAGAGTATTTCCCTCTGAGTAATCCTTAAATGTTAGAGAAGCAAAGTCTGTAGTCATGTTTCTTTAGTAGCCAAGTTCGACATGTCCCAAAGGACACAGTAGGTGTGGTTCACAAATAAAAATAAAATGTCTACTTTAAGCTTTTAATCACTAAGGCTTTAAACATATATTCCCTTGTTCTTAATCTAGAAGCTAGAATCTTGATCTGATCCTATAAGCCTTCTAGGCTTTAGAACCAGAAGAACCATTCAGATACTCAGACAATGCCCCCTCCCAGGCTCCTGAGGAGGACAGTGAGACCCAGACAGCTCAAACTTAGCCCCTCTTCCAGTGCGGATAAATGTGGTTCTGGCTATGCTAGGCTAATAACACATTTCTGAGTCTCTCGGTCTCTTGTTTAGCTTATTGGGAATACGGTAAGAATCAGTTATTCCCAAGCACATGAACTGCTTCAATCATACAACACATCTTGATTTATTTATTTATTGCCTGAGTTGTTCTTTAGAAACTATAAATCAATCAATTACCAAAGTATGTTAAAGTGATTACCAGCCAGTTCAGGATCAAAGTACTGACTCATTTAAAAGTGGTCCTACACTAATAAGAGTTGTAATTTCCCTTATGCTGCCCTTGAGATTTGGAACAGAAGAGACTCCAGCTATCTCTTATTGCTTTAATTTCAACGGGGAATTTGCACTGGGTTTACCTTTTAGAAGACTACATTTGTCAAGTCTAGGCACACAGAAGATGGGGGGCTTAGCCATGTGAGGGTGATAGAAAACAGCATTTGTTCTAGAGTTCAAAATTTACTGGTAAAGACCGAAAACAGACATGAAAAAGACTTAAGAAACCTCAGCAAACAAGCACAAACTGAGTGCTAAGTGATCCAACAGGAATTTAGAATTTAGAGGGATTCACCAGGGTCAATGTTACTTTGTCTTTAAGAACTATATTTTTTTACGTTAAGTCACCCTGAGTTATAGGTACAGTTATGTTCTGAAAGTATTTACCAAAGGAAAAAGTTCCACTTGAAACAAAAAATAAAATATCTCCATTCAAAGTCAACAAATTTAATCAAAGGAAAATAAGTCAGAGCTGAAACAGAACTTGAACACCATTGACCATCAGGGACGAGGAACCTGCGGCCTTGAGGCCACATGTGGTCTTCTAGGTCCTTGGGTGCAGTCTTTTGACTGAGTACAAGTTTTACAGAACAAATCCTTTTATTAATGGGATCTGTTCTGTGAAGTTTAGATTCAGTCAAAGGGTCACACTAGAGGACCTAGAGGGCCACACGTGGCCTCAAGGCTGCAGGCTCCTCCGCCTCTGTTACCAACACTTCTTTTTAAAGATGAGAACGTGAAGGCAAAACGCAGGGAGAAGCAGAAGGGCCAAGATATTGTATCTATTATGTGAATGATAAATAAGCCAAATTAATTTAATATTTATACACTTACATTTATTGTGTAGAAGTTTCAGATAACTTTAAGATTTACTTAATTAGTAAATCAATTTTTTTCCTGTATACTCCTCCCATTCCCTTTTTTTAATCTCTTTTAAGAATGTATGTTTAGAAATCCATATCAGTTACCTGGGATGTGAGGGGGTTATTACCATTTAATTCAAGAAACAAAGAAAATAAAGATATTCACTTTTCACACTTTGCTACATATGTGCCATTTCTAATAAATTCAGAAATTCCCAACAATTTTTCCTAAAATTGTAAAAGCTGAGTATCTGTAAGGCCTATTTCACCCAAATATTTTTCCTATGTTGACAATTTAACATCAGCTAAATGAACACTCCTTTTCCTTCTTTAAACACTTAAGCCTCCTTTGTGCCCTCCAGTGAAAAATTGCTTTAATGTTCAGAATAAGCTGATGAAATTTTGGTTCCATACCTGAGAGTCAAAAATTTGTAAGTACCTGAAAACACAGACTCAGGATCACAATCCCATCTCACCTAGGGTGTCACTACCGTGCAAAAACACATAGCAAAAAAGACGCTTTAGAACCATGTGATACTTGAAAATGTTACACTGAGCAAAATGGTCGCAGTTACCTGTAAGCCACAACAATGCGTTACTACCACCTGAAAAATTAGCAACTCATCAAACCAGGGTCAAGGTAAAAAGGCCTATACTAAGTCTACATTTTACTCCTACTACAGCAAAGAGTATATACCAATATCTACTGAATACACATCAAGTCATATACACAGAACAAAGCTGCAGATGCAATCGGCATTAGCTCTTAGAACTTCAAGACAAAGTAAAAAGCTCTCAAAAGGACAGAAATTCATTGACTTTCTGGGAAGAGCAAATAACAGTGACTGAAATACAACATTAGCAACAGATAACGGTCATTTCTGCTGCACTGAAAAAGTCTTGCATTCCAATCAGAGCTAGGAAAAGCTTGTGAGGTGCCCGGCATTTTCCTTTTACATTATATCTCAGTGTTTATCTAAAAAAATTTTAAAATCAAAACATTTTCTTATTTAAAGCATCTACTATGAAAAGAAAAATCTGAATTCTAAACAAAGAAGTTAAGAGCCATATTCCATCCAACATTCCTCCATTTGCAATTCATCTTGGTAATAGAGACAGAACCTGGGTAAATGCATATGGGAGTGGAAGCAGGAGATTTCTCTTGCTCAATGCATAATTCATGTGCTCCGCCTGCAAAGTGTGTAAAATGAGAATTTCACACCGCAGCATGAGCCACGGAGCTGCAGAGAAAAGGCAGATGAAATCATATTTTACTGTGCGAATTTTATTTCTTACCCCACCAATGTTTATATAAAACCATCATTGACAAACCAAACGCATTGACAGATCACCCACTGTTTCCATTGTGTTAGCACTTGAAGAGAGATCAGGCAGAAAGATAAGACAATTTGTTTGTGTATTTTTTTTAAAAATATGGGATTAGGTTTTTAACAGCTGAGTGACTGTATTAAACTTGTGTAAGGACAGTGGGAACGGCTCCTAAAAGCTCAGCACAAAAAATGTCTGGCTATCCAAGTATCTTCCCTCAAATCTGCATTGTGCTTGTATGGTAGTAGATTATGCCTTTGAACACTCTGAAAGATTCAAATGTTTTAGTGGAATACAAAGCCAGTTTTAAGATCTCAAACCCTCTGCTCAAGGCATCTCACATTATTGAAAGTGGGGGAGAATTCAAGGAGCTATGAAGTTTCAAAGAGAAGCACACACAAAAACGTGTACTGCACCTGTAAGGATTTTTGCCTGTTCTCACCACTCGTTTTCATTCTAATAAAAGTGGCAAAGAGGATACAGAGACATGACGTGACAAAGCCAACGTAAGTTTTTAATGTTAAAATTACAAGATGAGATAAATACTAAGCAAAGTTCAGTAAACCAACAGTCAACGTTGAAATCCAGGACACAGTTCAATGATAATTTCTAGTATTAAGCCAAGATATTTGGAGACTTCCTAGGGCAAATATTTGCATGAAATATTTTCAATTAGAGTTGTCAAGGCAACCTATTGAATCTCATGCCTCCATGCAAAGTATGTACAGCTGATAAAATTAATATTAAATTTTAAACCAGAATGCACTGTGAACTCCAAAGCAATTTCCATTTGTTAAAATTCAGTAAATCTCAACTACTGTGTATTCAACTTACAGAATGTCTTAAGAGAGTTACATAAAAATCTAACGTCTTCAAAATCCACAAATTTTATGCCACTGTCAAAGAATTAACCCTTTTTAAAAAACCTGTTCCTCAAACATAACCAAAACACATCTTCCTGGGAAATTTTCCTAATTCTTCTGTATATGCTCTACTTGGTACAACATTCATAGAACTGTTTCAATCTATGACAATTTTCAACTTGTTAGATCTTTATGACATGTTAAGGTTAGCCATCTAAAACTTTTACCTTAAAATTTTATAGAGGAAGGAGCACAAGTATAGGACTAATTTCTGTGTATACATCTTCAGCTTGGTTATAGCAAAGTGACACGTATACAGAAACAACCACCCCTCTAACACTGCCATGTATTCAGATGCCACTTAATTGTTTTGATGACCAGAAGATGATTATTAAATCTTCACCAAACTACTGTGAATTCAGTTATTTTCAAAATCTTATGAATGTCAGTAATAACACAAGTTTTTAAAAGGTCTGGATGTGAGATACTTTTTATAACTAGATAAATGCATTAACTTATTTCACACAGATGGTTTTTGCTCTACACAAAATGAAACCCATAACATAGGATTCATATGAAAATCTCCTATCTAGGACACTGAGAAAACATATAAGCTAAGGAATCTTTTCACAGATAATGCGTAATTATTTTCTTACCAGTGTTATCTAAAGCAGTCATGTCAACTCAAATCATACATAAGAATCTCCGCTGTCTTCTGGCTTAGTTTTAAAATGTAATATCATCTATGTTTTAGTATATTTTTATTTGTTTTATTAAATATTTCCCAATTGTTTCTTAAAATGGCTTGGGGAGCGTTAAGAACGTTGTCAGCTGTGTTCTGACAACGTCAATGGATGGCACTTGAATTACTATCACTTGGTTAAGTCATTTTGAATATGGTTAGAAATACTCTACCCTAGTTATATACATAAGTAAAGGACTAACATGAAGATGGGTACCATTTCTAGCAAAGGGAAGCTTTTTAAAGGACATTAATTTAAACATAACCTTCACCATCTGTTCTGTTCATGATTTTAACTAAGAATAAAATATAATTGTATCAGGAGATATCAGATAAAGTGATATAAATGGGAACCTCTTCTTGCCATCACTGATTTTTCTGCTGACCTTTTTACAAAGGAAAGTGGTCTAATTGTTATAAAAATATTCTGACAATAAATTAACATATTCAAAATCCTTCAGAAAGAATGCATCATTCATATATATTTTTACTTTGTTAAATGATCACATTCTATAAGTAAAATACATAAATTATCAATCCACAAACCTTCATTAAAGGCTTACTACGTGCCAAACATTGTGCCATGGGATGCAAAGACAAAGATAGTCTCTGTACCCAAGGAGCTGACGTGTGCACGCATGTGTGTACAAATAAATATAAATTTATATACACATACACACCTGCTTATTTTATCCACATGCACCGTGTGTACATATGTGTATTATGTGTAAATCTATAGTAATCGCAGGGGGCAGCAGGGAGGCAGAAGCACCAGCAGCTGGAAGGACCAAAAAAGACACCACGCAGAAGGTGGCTCTCAAGCTAAGATTGGGAGGAAACCAGGGATTCTAGGAGATGGAGATGAGAAGAGCGCGCATTCCAGGCCTGGGGGAACAGCCTGGGCAAGATGCAGAGATGGGTGACGGGGAGAGAGCAAGAGAGGAGATTATGTATTTGAACAATACAACAGTCTACCCCTACTTCTACTTATGCGCTGATGTTAATGTTAACTTAATTAGAACTTGGCCTTCACTGCATTAAGGCAGCCCTTGCACTCCTTAATTGACTCTCTGTCCCTCTCCCCACAGACTTTCTCTTCAACTTAAAACTTTTTTCTCTCCTTAAACCTTCCACATCTACCACTATCTCCACTGTTTCAGCTGAGGACTTCACCTCAACTCATCTCCCCCACAGTAAGAGTGCCACCACACCACCTATATCGCAGACCCCTCCGGCATCATCTCCCATTTTCCTCCTTTACTCCAATCTCTGATAATGAAGTGAACTCTTCTTCATCAAGGCCCACCCTCCTACATGTGCTCTTTAATCCCATCCTTCTCTTTTTCTCCAGCAGACTGCTTCTTCTGTCTATCCTTCCTCCCTCTTCAATCTTTAATTTCTTCCTATCTACTGTTTTCTTCCCTGCTGCCTATAAATATACTTTAATCTCCTACATCCATAAAAACTCTCACTAGATCCTGCCAAAGGAAATCTGAGTGCCACAGAAAGAGTGCTTTCAAACTGTGGTGCTAGAAAAGACTTCTGAGATGCCCTTACACAGCAAAGAGATCAAACCAGTTAATACTTAAAGAAATTAATTCAGACTATTCATTGGAAGGTCAAACACTGAAGCTGATGTTTAAATACTTGGGCCACATAATGAGAAGACAGGACCCTGAAGTTGGGAAAGATTAAAGGTGAAAGGAGAAGAGGACAGCTGAGGATGAGATGGATAGTGTCATGGAAGCAATGAACATGAACTTGGACAGACTTTGGGAGACAGTGGAGAATAGAAAGGCCTGGCATGCTATGGTTCATGGAGTCAGGAAGAGTTGGAAACAACAACAACGAAGACTCCATCACCCTATGGATTATGGGGCTCCCATTAACAGCCAAACTCCTTGAAAAAGCTGCGCACATTCATTGCCACAGCTTCCTGTTTTCACTCCCCAATCCTTCACAAACTATCTTCTGACCTCATCAGGTAAGTGAAACTTCTTTCTTCAAAGTCAACTAGTCAATGAATAAGAATCTATTAAGCATTCACTATGTAGCACCTACGTTAGGTTTTGAGGATACCAAAAAAAAGCAAAGCAGTGCTTGCCCAAGGGGCTTACACTCTAATAAACGATCCCAATCCTGCCAAACAGGAGGGCCTTTTTCTCAGTGTTCACCATCATTGATTTTTCTGCAGCATTTAACTCTGCTAACCACATTCTCATAAATAATCTTTTTTCTATAATTTTTTTTGTGGTACTCCTCTATCTTGGCTCCTTCTCAGTCTCCACTGCTTGATCATCGCCCGTAGCACACCATTATCTGTGGGTATATCCCGAGGCTGAGTCCTGGGCCCTCTTCCTCTTTTCTCTGTACACATTTTTACTTGTTGACTCAACTTTGATGACTTAATTATCACTTCTATGTAGATGACTACCAGATCCTTATTTCTATCATCACCGGTTTCCAACTGGATGTCCTATGGATGCTTCAAAGTTAACATAGGGCAAAAGAGAACTCAGAAGTCTTTCTTTCTCTCACTCCCTTATGAATTTCTCTATTTCTGTCCAAGGCACTACCATTCTTCTAATATCTCTGGTTCTCAAACCAGGTGTTATCTTTAACTCTTAACTTCCTCATGATCTCATATATTCAGTCAGTCACCAACAGCTGCCATTTCTACCCATGTAACACTTCTCACATCTGACTCCTTTTTGCAGCTCACATTTGTCCCATTACCTAGACTACTGAAATGACCTCCTAACTGATCTCCCAGACTCAAAAGCTCTTCCCATTTCAGTCACCAAAATGATTCCCCTCAAGCACAAGTCTGACCAGGTCACTATCTACACAATAAATTTCATTGTCTTCCTACTACCTCAAGGATAAGAATAAAGACTTTCATAATGTTTAAAAGCCTTTATGACCTGGTCCCAAACTTTTTTCCCAGTCTCAGTACATAAACATTATTCTCCTGTTACTCTTCATATATGATACAACACCTCTCATCTACATGCTTTGCTCTGGTTGTCCTCCATTCCTGAAGGTCAACCAACTCATCCCTATCTTATTCCCCTTAAGATTTAGGTACAAGTACCTTTTCTTCATGAGGTTGCTCCTGATCTCCTCAGCAGCTGGTGCTCTCTCCTAAAACTATTGTTGTCTATATATTCCTTACATAATTATATGTCATACTATGCCCCCTCATATAGAATGTAAACTCTTTGAGGGCAGGGTCTGGTTCATTTTTTTTTTTAATCTCCAGTCAGTGAGTCAATAAGCGTTTAAGGGCCTGTTATGTACCAGGCATTGTGCGAAGTGCTGAAAATACAAAAAAAAAAAAGGGTAAAAGACAGTCCTTGACCTCAAGGAGTTTACAATTTACTCTAAATCTCAATTTTATCTACTTTTATATGTTTTCATTTAATCCTCACAACATCCTGAAGCGGGCACTATAAGAAGCTGCTTAACATGTCCAAGAGATCGCCCCTCCTAAGTCACAGGACGATCCACTGGATTAAGGATTTTTAAACAGACCGGTCAGAGTGGCCCAGACTTGGAGAAGTGCTCCACAGGCCCATCACCAGGCTCACTTCCCCTGAACACACAATCTTGGGGGGAGGAGAGGAGCGTAAGGAGAACATGCAGGAAGGAGAGAGAAAGGACTTGGGAAGCTTGAAGATTACAAGTAAATGAATTTTCTACATACTTTACCATATTAAATTAAGTATCAAGGTAAGACAAGAGAGTCAAACATCCACCTTCATTGTTAAGATCTGGAGCAGAAGTCATTATACGTGATAATAACAAGTCTGTCCCGTTTGACAAATGCCTAAATAAATCCTTTAAAGACAAAGCATGATAAAAGCAATTTATATAAAAAATTCTAAATCACTGGCAGAGAAGATACCGAGTGTTAGCAACTTCTCCAAAAAGAGATGTACCTGAGTGAGAGGGAAGAGAACCTAGGGAAATGGGAAATTATACTCATACGTGAGATTCTAAAGTAAGTTTTATCTAGTTTAAAATGGGTAAGAAGGTGCTCATGATATGGGAAAAATCTTTTCATAAGCAAATTGCATGGACACAATGATCAATCAACAAGCATTACTAAGTATAATCCAGCATGACTTCCTAAGCCTTACTAAATGCAACAGCTTGGATTGTTTCACAATGACTTTCCATATTTAAGATTGACAATTCAACACAATATAGTCATTTTTATAATGGGAATTCTGTAGGCCTTAATTTTAATAACTCTTGCTCAATGATTTTTTGTTTTTGGTGGCAAAAAGTAGACAGATACAAAAAGGCAAAGATAAATTCAGCACACTGACCTCCTCTGTAACCCTTCACCCATCACTACCTTAACAAACTCCTTTGTCAAAGAAGAAATAGTTATATAATTAGCCATGAGCCATTCAGGGTACATGTCTTCACTCTAATCTTCCCTACATTCTCTTCCCCCTCCCCAATCCAGATGAGCACAGTTTGGATAACAAGTGCCAAGAACAAACTTGTGTACGGTAAAGCACCACATACAACAGGGGATATAACTCAGCACCAACTCTAGGAAAATTCCACATATTGGAAAATGTCTATTCATAGTCAATAAAACCATTTAAGAAAACCTCAACTAAGCCATATGCACTTAACATTCTACTGTTTAATGATAATTGTCAGTTCAGTGTTTCCCAAACAATGGTTTCCTAGTCTGAGGAGTATTTAATATTAATTAGAGCATCTGCAATAATTTTTTAAATATTTAATTTCTTTGGGTAATTTGCTATGAAGATAATGAGATGGTTCTAAATTCAATGATAATGTCCAAATGACCTTTCATATGTGGATGAATTAATAAACTAATTCTAAAATTCCCCAAACTGTCATTTACTTGAGTATTGAAAATGAGTGACCTAGAGGCAATAAGAATTTTTAAGAGTAAAAATTAATCTCAGTGTGCAATTCACTTTATAAACTCTAGTCTAAATTTGCAATCATACTACATATAAAAGTATATAAAATGAAGTGCTATGATAAATAATGAACAATATGAAAATGGCTGTGTTTTTAAGGAATGATTACACTGGGGAAGGTGATTGACTGCTTTGATAAATTCATATTTATCCACGATTATTACTCAACATACTAAAAACAATTCCAAGTGAATGCAGCAAACTCAATTAAAAACGAAGAGCACACCAGGATCAACAGTAAGTCTGGCTCAGTGTTCAGTCTGAGTGACAGGTTCTGCAGAATGGCAGCAGTGAAGCCCAGAGTCACTGATACCATCTCTGCACAGCAGGGGACTTGCTAGTAAAGGAAGGGAGATTATTTTTCTTGTTTTATATTGATATGCTTAGCTTTTACATTTACTTACTTAGCAGTTTAATGCTACAAATGCAATGTTCAAAATATTTCTATCAAAAAGCTGCACTAATTTTTAAAAAAACATTCAGTTATATATTTATCAACTGGTAAAGTAATCTGGCTATCATTCTATTTTCTTTTTTATAACATCCAGAATAGTCATTCATACTTTTCCTCTCCAGTATTTGGTCATACACCCCTCCTCAATACTCAGTTGATGCTAAGACCATAAAATGATGACTCCATCTAGCAAACACCGTCTTCAAGTTCAAATGCGTAGGGACAAGTGGGCCAAGAAACAAGAGCCCTTCCTTCACCTGAATCTAGTGACCAAGAAGGAGCATGAAATGTATCCTGGCACAGCGGACAGAGACACGGCTTTGAAGACATGAAAGCCTGGATTCAAGTACCTCTGACATGGACTGGCCAGGTGAGCTCGAGACGGTGCCAGTATGCACTGGCAGAGAGTTTCTTCCTCTTGGAGTTCATATTACCAAAGAAACCACAGGCCCAATCCTTATCCCTATCTAACATCTGCACCAGTTGAATGGAATATTACAAAAACAAAACAAGAAAACCTCTTAAAACGACTTCCCCTTACACTCTCTCACATTTATCTGACCAGAAAACCTAAAGAGGAAAGACGGCTGGAGTGGCTCATGAGGCAAGTGGCAGGCATTACTGGGCTTTTGTGACATTAAGTATAGTTTATTTCAATGACAGTACATGAAAGCTCAGGACAAAAGTTAAATAGGACCATTCTTGGATTTTAAAGTTTTCTAATAATTTTTTAAAAATAAACGCATCGATCCCTAAGAAAATGACGTTAGAATATTCCTGTCGAAAAACAAACGTACGCTCCACCCAAGATCTCACCTCACTCATTCTTTTGGCTTCACAATCACTTTGTGTGTCTGATTCAGAGTCTGAAGAACTCTCCTCTATTGAACTAGATTCAGAATCAGAAGAATCAGGGGATTCCAGTTTGGCATTTGTCTTGTCATCAGCATCAGAATCACTGTAAAATAATATGGAACATCAGCTTGTCATTATTTAAAATAAACATGTTTGATGAAAACATGAAAAGCAACGACTGCATTACCTGGGAGTTAACTGTGCAAACAAATTTAAAGAACCTTTGCTAAATCAGAGTTACAACCTGCTCCCTTTAGTGTGTAAAAAGATATTTCAAGGTAGTTCAAAAATTCAGAACATATTAATGGAATGATAATGTAGATGGTGTTCTCTATCACTAGGGAAATCATTATCCATAAACTCATCAATTACATTAAAAGTCACATATACTTCGGATAGGATAGCTAGAAAAGGTCATGAAATAACACGAACCAATGTCATCAATAACAGTGCTAAAATAATTAATGGCTGTTGAAACAAAATTCACTGAGTTTATCTGAAAAATACATTTACCACATTTAGGTTTTGATTCTGAAATGGAGAATTTTAAAAATTAGTCATTGTTTAAATTTAAATTTACACACACAGACATATCTCTATATAAATTTGCTTAAGTGTGATTTTAAAAGAAATCCTAAAACGCAAAGACACCACAAACATAACATATGTGACCAGATCTTGGCTCAACCACACTGTGATCTTCTCATCTACCACAGATATTAATACAGAAGAAGGTAATTACATACAAACTCTCATCAGAAATGTTTATGCCAAAGTATTTGACACCGAGGTCTAAAAAGGGCACGTGAAGAGGCCGTCCTGAACTCCCAGGGCATTTTCTCTTCTACCCAGCACAAGTGATTTGTTTTATTAATGAAATATTTTAAACTTTATATTCCTAAATTTAATTTTGGAAATATTTTTTGGAGAGAGAAAACTATAAGCCATCTTTAAAAATAATTCTTTAAAGTATCTTAGTTTTTCAAAATTTATTAACATTGTACTTCTTGCAAGAAGAAGAAAGAAAACTTTAAAAACTATAGGAACTACATGAAAACAAAGTTAGA
This sequence comes from Notamacropus eugenii, assembly GCF_028372415.1. Lineage (NCBI taxonomy): Eukaryota > Metazoa > Chordata > Mammalia > Diprotodontia > Macropodidae > Notamacropus > Notamacropus eugenii. The sequence goes on from NC_092875.1 coordinate 471,907,555, forward strand.
AAGGAAATCAGTTCTTTCCTACAACTGACTATTGTGGAGCAAATATAATGACTTTTTAAAATAGAACCACAGAACAGTGGCAGAAGGATGGACAATTAAAAATAAAGGCTGAAATATGGATATGAATTTTTTATAAAGAAAACTGGAATACTTTATGTTTTGGGGCACTTTTTTAAAAATCAGTGATTTTTAAGAATTCTTATTTATATCCTATCATTTTAAAGCAATTTCTTCTCCTAAGATAAACCATTTTTTTCACATTCACAGACCTGAAGAGAACAGGCTATTTTTGTGGAAAATACTTCATACACATTTATAAACTTTTAAGAAATATTCAAAAGAATTTAAAAATGATATAGAGCTACCAAAGTATAAAGAGATATACTGAAAATATAGTAAATGAAACAATTTTTACACCTGAAATGCTGGCAGTTACAGCCATCTGTCTTCTACCACTGATAAAGTAACAGAGAGAAAATTTTCTGTTCAGAGAAAGCAGTTCCGAGCTGAATGTTACTGCTTTGTTTCAACAAGTGAATGATTTTGTAACTTCTACCTTTAAGATAAGACTTTCTAGATAAAAGTAGTACGTTATTACGCATCCCTCAATTTGGATGGGTAATTATTGTTTACCTTACTGCTTAGAGTTTCAGATGTTAATCTAATGAAAAGAATTTACTGGTAACTAGCTTTTTAACTTTGCAATGATGAAAAGCCTGTATTAATTTAACCTACAGATTTCATTTGTTCTGAACAGGAAAAACAATATAAATCACTTTTAAAATCATTAAATCCTGACTTAAATTAATAAAGTCATAATTAGGGCATTATGCTGTGTTTGTTATGGAAGTGGCAGGGCGAGCTGCTTTAATTACTGTCTGTAATAAAAGGAGCAGAGTGCGTACTGCGCCCAATCAGCGCTGTCAGCCACGACGGAGCTGAGCTGCAAACTCATCAAGGAAGCTGGCAGCAGAGAAGAGGGTGACAGGTCTGCAGAGGCCACCTCCTGACAGCAGTGGAGGAAACAGTTGTACAATCCAAGGGATTAGCCCCAATTACTCCAAGTTTTAATGATACTTTAACACATGATAATGTTGTTGATAACGGGTAATCTTCTGACACTTAAATATCTTCTGACCGTCTCCCTTCACAGCCCCTGACTCTAATATTTGGATCATAATCTTTTTAATATAACGTTATTTAGAAAAATCAATTGTCTTAGTTACATAATGGCAAAGTGGAGAAGGATTTAATTTGAGTCCTCAGCAAAATTGCTGCAAAAGGTAATTAAGTGTTTCACACCTACTGCTTGATCACTTCACTCAGCCTCCCAAGGTTATTCCAGTTTTCCAAAAGCAACCCCCAAGATCTGCTCAAGTTAAAAATGAAACCTAAGCACTATGGCAGCTTTAGTATGGTCCACTACGTCATGGTAATTCAAACAAACGCAACAACCACATTAATTTATTTACTTTCTACATTATGGGGAAACATTAACTTAGGACGACTGTCACACACAAGCGTTAACGTGTTTACCTTTTTCCTAGAGTTTTAAGCTTGCGCTTGGCTACTTGATTTTTGTTGTCTACATCAGACTCGCTTTCACTTTCGTCAGAGGAGTCATCACTGCTGTCCTCACTACTGCCTTCTTCCTTTCCTTCATCTCCACTTTCACTTCCAGATCCACTCTCTGAGGAAAAAAAAATATCCCTCATTTTATTAGAAAGGAAACCGTGCTCTGGTTGGTCACTGTAGTAGGATTCTTGGTGGTCATGTGACACAACATAAGCCCAACAGGTCCTACACCAAGGTGGATCAGCTCAGAGGAGGCGAATGGGGCAGCAACTTGTGCATCCCTCGTCCAAGTTTGGAAAGGCTCATCATCAGATGTAAATCCTCTGAGGTGGATTCGTTTTGGTTTTTGTGCCAGTAGCTCATGAAACAATCTACTTCTCTGAAGAGTAAAGGTTAAAAGTCCTGTCTGTAAAAAATATCTCTCCCTCATCCCCACTGGCCTTCTATGGTGTCCAATACTCTCATTACTGGAATGATTCCATGGAATTAAGGCCATGTCACTAGATTTCCATGTTAAAGTGCAAGGAGACAACATGAAAATGCTTTAAATGATTGCATATGTATGATGTCCAGATTGCTTAGCATCTAAGGTAGGGGGGAGACATTGGAGGGGAAGGGACAGAACATGGAACTCAAAACTTGAAAAAAAGTTTAAAACTGTTTTTACATGTAATTGGGGGAAAAATAAAATATTATTAAAATGCAAGTAAATTATCAGGGAGGGTAACTCATGAATAATCAACCATATCATATCAACAAAACTTAATTTATCCATTAAATCTGCTTCAACCCAGTATTTATCAAGTGCCTGTTATATGGAAAACACAATGTTACTAGCTTAATGTACAAAGAAAGGCAAGTTTTTGATGGGAAAAAGGAAAAGCAGAAAAATAAAGGCCTACAGCAAGAGATATTACAGAGGAAACGACATGGGAAGATCCCAGGATAGAACCATGAAGAAGAGTAAGGAGATGAAAGACAAATTTTACTCACTTCACCTTTGGTTAGGACAAGTTGTGTCTTCACACATGGTACAACCGTGCAGCAGTGGTGTTACACAAAGGTATAAAAGTGTTTTTCATTATCTGTATTTTAAAAGCACTAAATATTAAGACTTGAAAGGGACCATACAGCTCATCTGATTTGCAGATGAGGAAACCTGGACCCTGAGAGATGAAGTAATTCACCTTAAGGTCATACAGCTAGCGATGAGATGGAAGCAACTAGAATCCAAGTCTACAGGGTCTGAGTCCAGAGCTTTTCCCATTATACTTCAGATTCTTGTCTTAATTAAAAAGGGAATAGCTTTGTATCAGCTTTATTCCTATCTAGTTCTACATTTTAGAATAATTTAAATAACTTAAGGCAAGCATAAAAGACAATTTATAAGGCCCAAATACAGGCATATCCCACAGTGATATTCAATTTCCCAGTGTGCAAACATCCAGGGTTCTTGCTATTCTAAGGGTTACTGTCATAAAATGAACATCATGTTAGGACAAATGATAATCCATACCGCTCTCACTGCTGTTGTCAGAAACATCCTCTTCAGATTCTGAATAAAACGTTTCATCAGGTTTCACTTTCTTTACTTTTCCAGATACTGATGTCCATTCCTTTGCCTGCAAACACACACACACACACACACATACACATAAATACAATAATCTTCCCTTATTTTGGGGAGGCACTTCTGGTAAATGCTTCCATTCAGAATCCAACTATGATCATGAAAGCCAGTGGGAAAAGGCCTCTAAATGGCTTAATAGATGTCACGAGACCCTGAACTAAAGCCCATGTCCTTATCCCGAAGCAGATGGTCTTCAAACCCCAATTCTGATTCTATTAACTTACATCACCAGTAAGCTTATTTTATACCTTACACAATTCTAACAAACTTAGCTACCCAAGGCAGATCAGAAGCTTTTAGAAGTACATCTATTGACAAGAGGCAGAAGTGGTCACTGACAGGGGAGCAGATGAGGCCATTTTAAAAAACCTGTTGCTATATAACAATCTAGAGTCATTCAATGTAGCAGAGCAACCTTCCAAGTGCTAACAGACCCAGAGTTTACTACTGGATCATCATAAAGTACACTAAACGTTACCCAAATTGCTAAGAAAACATAATATTATATCCTGCATGATTTATTTAAAAAGGTAAGCAGCAGCCAGGTGGTACAATTGATTGAGCCCGGAATCAGTGAGATCTGAGTACAAATCCAGCCTCAATCACTTGTAATTTTAGGAAAACTAGTTTCTGGCCCAAAGCAAGTACTTAATAAATCCTTGTTTCCTTCCTTCCTAGAGAAATAAGATAACATTTTAGAGGGGGCAATCAAAAACGGATGCTGTAAGATAAAGAGAAGTTCTGATTAGAAGAGATGAAATTTTAATTATCAGGGAAAATGAGTTATTTCTAAATGTTGTTAAGCAGGTGGGGGATAGTGGAAAGAGCACTGGGATGACAGAAGCCCTCGCTTCACCAGCTAACTTCAGGCTGCTTCTCAGAACCTCAGTTCCCTCATCTTTGCAAAGGAGGTAAGTTTCCCTAACGACTTCAGAAGGGTGGAGCTAACTATGACATGAAATAATGGGCAAAAGTCTGGCCAAAGGAAGCAGTCCCATTATTCTGAGAAGGGGTCTATGAGGTTTCACCAGACCACCAAAGAAGTCTACAACATTAAAATGGGTGAAGAATCCCTGCTCTATCAATCTTTTCTGGAATATATTTTACTTCCATGGATTATTTCCTGTGTATTTAATCTTGTGCAAAATTGCAATCCTATTGATCTTTCATTGCTGTTATCTATGTAAGAGCAGAGACCGTCCCTAAATGACAACTCCATATTGTAAAACATTGCTGAAGGTTAGATACTAGGCTGCACAGTGGACAGAGCACCAAACCTACTCAGGAAGACCTGAGTGCAAATCCAGTCAGCTGTGTGACCCTGTGCAAGTCACTTAACCCTATTTCCCAAAATCTCCTCATCTTGAAAATGTAAAAGGAAAAGGCAAACCCCCTCCAGTATCTTTGCCAATAAAGCCCCAAAGGGGTCAGAAAAAGGCATGATTGAAACAAATGAGTGCCAATAACACTGCTAGCACCCTTACGCAATGTGCACTTGTCTAATGTTGATACAATCCCTCACAATAACACACCTTCTGTTTATTGCAGCTGCCTTTCCGAGAAATACATCAAATGTTCTGTGCTTGGAAAAATGACAGCAGTTCTCTGTAAAGGGGCCTATGATAAAATTTAATTCTATAATAATTTTTATAGGAAATGTAAATGTGTATGTTTCCAAAGCCTAAAGCACATTCCCCATGAGGAGTTTTGAGAAAAAGAAGTGTACCTGATTCCTCAAGGCATCGAACAAGAGGGCTGTCATATCAAATCAAATGGGATTATATACGTAAAAGGACGATTACTGTTGTTACTTCTTGGCACAAAAATCCACCACAGTGAGCTACTGTCTCCAACAAAGAACACTGTATTATCATAGTCTTAGGGCCCTGAGCTGAGGGCCTGGGGATGCCCCTCAACAATATGAAAATGCTTTGACCATCTCAAGCTTTTTTTTATTTGGGTGCTTATGCAAAAGTGGTATTATGACGATCTAACTAGTTTAGCTTAGCTCTTTTCGCATGACATCTATATGTAATCTGTCCCCCGTTACAGATGTGGTTTTCCAGACTGCTCCCACATACAGCAGCATGGCATTTCACTGACTTAGGGACTTCCACTGAAGATGGGTCTCTTGTGATGTTAACAAGTATTTCAGACATAAAGAGATTAACTTGCCCAGAGCTAGCACATGTCTGGGCTATAATCTGATCCCAAGGCTGCTTACTGGGCTGTCTTTTGGCTCTTATTTAGTGGGGAACATGTCCAGCCTCAATCATTCATTGCTATGTTGTTTGTGGTGTGTTCAGTTGCGTCTGACTCTTCATGATCCCATTTAGACTTTTCTTGGCAAAGGTACTGGAGGGGTTTGCCATTTCCTGCTCCAGCTCTTTTTACAGATGAGGAAACTGAGGCCAACAGGGTTAAGTGATCTGCCCAGGGTTGCACTGCTAGTAAAGTGTCTGAGGCCAGTCTTGAACTCAGGAAGATGAGTCTCTCTGACTTCAGGCCCAGCGCTCTAGCCAGGCTCCAAAGCCAAACTGCCATGAGCTCCTTCTGTTTTCACTGAACTAACTATTCTCCAAGACTCATCACTAAAGACTTTTTATTGACATTCGAAGTACTGAGTAAATGCTGATGATCAAAACTGTTCGAGAAGCAAAATGTGGTCTCCACATCACAACAAAACTTCTGCTTCTTTGAAAAACTGCCACAGAGTTATTTGTCTTTTCTAATCTCTCAGACGTCTAGGCTTAAAATTGTAGTATTAAAGACAAATTTAAGGATGAAAATACAAAATGCATTCTTTTTTTAATATGAAACTGTAACATTAATAAAAATCTGACATTTTCTTCCCTACTTCCATCCCTCTTTATTCCCTTCAATAACACATCAAATTTTAATGGACTCTGTTTACATAATGCCCTGGATTTTTCAAAGTTAGTATTCATGCTTCATTATCATTTATAGATTTAGAAACCTTTTATTGAACTTTTTCCTCCAGAATGACAAAATCAGTATGACAAAAATCAAGAGTCTTTCCATTTTAATGTTAATTGACCTAACAGTATAAAATATTATTAATTTGAAATGGATGTTAGTAAGGAAAATGGGCTTTAAATTAATTGGATTTATTTTAGCTGGTATTTTGTTTAAAAAAACACAGGCATAGAACCTAGTCACCTCGAGGATGACATTAGCTTTAAATTATACAGTGTTTTTAGACATCATACATGCAATCTATTTATGTTGTGACACCAGAGTATGTTTTAAATAACCCTAAAATTTTCTCTTGGTTGGTTTTGATTGAATTTTTATTTTTTTGTTACTTTTGTATTTCTGCAAATTCTGAGGTCACACCCATGTCTTTTCTAATATCTAATATCCATGCCTTCTGATATCAGAGCATTATTACAGTCAATAATTCTTAAAGAAATTAACAGTACATAGGTTTGAGGTAGACCAGAACAACTCTGCTGCAGGAAGTAATGGGCATTTGATAACTGTTAATTGACTGAAAACTTAGGGAATGTCTTAAATATGATCGACAACAGCGCCATTAATTTTCTGACTACATTAATTTGTCTCCAAACAGAATACAAAAGAAAGGATTGTTTTGGAATCAGAGTTTTTTCCCTGCTCAAATTTAAATAGGGGACAAAAATAACAACAAAAACAACCGAGAACTTCAACGCAGAACAGCCGCCTCAGCCACATCCCATGAAGGAGACTGACTCTCACTGCGTCACAGGAAATGGCAAGGATGAGGAACTCGGAGGAAAATGGGAAGACTTGTAAGAGCTGGCAGAGGATCCAACAAGCAATACGAGGAAAACCATCCACACGAGCCGAGTATGAAGTTAACCACAGTCACGGACCTTGACAAAATGAAGAGATAACGAAGCCCCTCCCTCTACATGGTATCAGAGGATGACACGCTATTGGTTGGTGTTGCTGAATTATTATTGCTTGGGTACGTATGGCAAATGATGGGGTGGCAATTCCCAGAAATGACTGTGATTTCTTTTTTTTTTTAATTTTTTATTATTTTTTAATGTTTAACAATCACTGCCATACAATTGAGATTTTATCCCCTCCACACCTACCCCCCACTACCCCCCTCCCTCCCCACGACTGCATACAATTCTGTATAGGTTCTACATATACTTTCCTATTGAGTATATTTTCACTATAGAATGACTGTGATTTCTAAAAAATGTTTTAAAATATAGATCCTGAATATGCCTTTTGGAAATTTTCTGTAAACATACACATACATACATACATACATACATATATACACACGCACACATACATACAACACATATATATACTCTAAAGTAATATGGAGAGCTGCCTCTGAAAAATCTACTCTGCTCCCTTCTGATTTCTCCTCTGTGAGTAGGTGTTCGATGTTAATTGTATTAGATGATTTTACTTCAGAGGAAATAAATTTAAAAGTCTTTAAAAATATATGCCTCCACTGTATAAAATTCTACCTTCCTTTCAGCAATAAATAGTCCTTTTTCACATCTACTCTCATTGATACAGAGTATAAAAAAGAGGGTTTCATGGCTGAAAACTTGCACTCTCAGCAGAGGTGGTCTACTAGAGAGGCCCAATGGAGAATTTCTAAAGTACAATGTTTTCTTGGCCATTCCAATGTTACCTGATAAAAAAAAAGCTTCTCTCCTCTGCCCACAGCTATAGCCAAGAAGGCTGCTGTTAATGCACTGGAGGGAAGCCACATGAGCCACATGAATCAAAGCAATCTATGAACAAGGCCAGAGAGGTCCAAGAGTTGCTGTATCAAGCCTGAGACCTTCAGTTCTGAAAATCTTTTCTAGTGGTGGAGAGTCCCAACTGTTTTGAGAAGAAATATGATAGAGAAATATAAGCAACTATTTTCAAAACTTATCCTTATACTATCACTCATATGCTAGCAATACTTCTATAATGTCTGAAAAAAAGTGAGAAACTTACGGGTAGATTAATATCATCTTCCTGAATCCAAAGCCTTTAGAATGGAACAGGGAAATTATTTTTTCTGTCCATCAGTATCCACTTAAAAAATTTTCTGGTTACATAGAATTAGTTTCCAGTAATAGCCAGAGAGCCTCTATCTTCCCCATTTCCAGCAAGGGGATATTATTATTGAGTCTGGGACATCAATCTTTTGACCTGAATAAAGGTCAAATGTGTGCACTTGTTTGTGCTTTTAAGGAAAAAAGACGAGGATTTATACAGAAGTCTAACAAAAACAAAATGTGTGATGCGAAAGCAACATAAAGCACATTAGTACTTTGACATCGCGTCCCCCAAGAACATCAGTGTACAATATCATCGCTGTACAAAGCCAGGTTTCGTTAGGAACATTCTGTTTTATGAAGTCATCACTTGATTAGGTACAGCAGAAAAAGGCTATCTATATTTTTATTGGAAGGGCACAGGAAAACATTTAGAAAAATGTGGACATGAGCCTTACAAAACAAAGGGAAAGATGACGTCAATGAATGTGAGCATCACAGACAACTCACTTAACACAGCAAAACACACTTTCAAAGACACGTCCTTTACAAAGATCAATTTTTCTTTACTTAAGAAAAGGTACACTGCACGTCTACTGTCAGAGACACATCTGTCTTTGGTGCGTACAGAGGCTTTTTACAAATACACACAGATTACAGTAATAATAGATCTTAGTTAAAAATCTCAAAATGAAATACTTTTTGGAATGCTTAACGAAAATTACTTTTAGAAAGAAAGACTTACCAATTCAATCACTTCTACGTTTCTAACCGACGGGTCAGGCGCCACCTCTGGCCAATTAGACAACTCCAGGTACCCAGAAGCTTTCGTGTTCAGCGTGTGGGACAAGGTCCCAAGCTGGAAATGATCCCTGTCTAATAGCGAGAGAGGAAAATACAGAATCACAAAGAGCAATCCCAATCAGGGCTACAGGTAACTGGCACATTACCTGAAATGTCAGGGAATAAATACAAAGTAGGAAACTCTTCATAGGTCAAAAAACTGATTTCAGTCCACAGATTACAATAATCTCCCCCATAATGGTCAATAAAAAAGCTAATCAGTCAATGTGTTTAGAGGTGTTGCTCTGAAATGTAGCTTCTCTAAAAATTACTTTACTGTGAATATTAAGAATGACAGCATGGTTAAACAATCCATATACATGTCCTGGCACAAACTCATTCAGAATTTTAATAGTTTGCTTTTTGTTTTGTTTTTAATAATGTTGAGCTCTTTTGCCACTTTAAGGAAACTGAATATTAAATAATTAATAATACAAAAATTGAGGTAGATTAGAATTTGTTTCCAAGTAAAGTGATCATTTAAGTTGGCAAAATACTTAATTGTTGCTTTTAAAAATCAAGGAAAAATATGTCAACTTCTCCTTTCTCTGAAAAAGAAAATCAAATCTGAAGAGGCTATTACCTTTAAAAATAATGATTATTTTAAATGCTACTCTATAATCACTAACATCTCCCTCTTCAGGGAAACCATTTTATTTAAATGATCAAGATGTCTATTTAAACAGAAGTGAAGTTTAATACCTAATAGGAGCCTCTAGTTTTTTCTATTATTCAAACCAAATTCAAAATCTACCTGATTAGAAGTTAAATTAGTGTTTTCAAAATCATTCTGAATTTCAGATGTGTTAAACACACAAATCTAAAATGGTGTGGCCATAAAGTGTGTCCCAAAGCCAGGGCAGTGGAAAGCATGTTGTTCTTACATACTTCCATGTTAATCATTTATATCTGCTACGTGAGATTCTTGAGCATATTAGAAATACAGCACAAAGCTGTAGTTCTTCACGAAATATGGGTTTAGGAATTACTCTTGAAAGCGTACCTTTAAAAGGAGATTCAAGTAATGGGGCAGGCTTTTGTGCCAAAAATATTTTTTTGGCATATTTGCTTAAGGCTCCGCTCTTCTCATTCGGAACAATAAGCTGCCTAATAAATCTTGTGCGGTCTCTGATGTCGTAGCTTTGGTCATACTTGCCGAGATTTAATATGTATTGGGTAAGCAATTTCGTCTGTTAGGAAAAAAAAAACATAACAAGAAAAGAATACAGTTATTTATGATTATTGATAACTCTGGATAAACATATTTAAAGAGGTAATAAAAATGAATGGTTATGTCAAACAAATGTTGTTCCATAGGGAATATGCATTTCTAACACTGCAAATGGAATTTTGAAGCCAAAGCACATGTCCTCCTCTGTACTGGGGAGGTGAATGCTGAGCACTGAGAAGCAGCCATGTGCTAGATTATTAAACTGCTGAAGTGGAAAGAAAGGCATCATTAAAAAAATAATCATATATGGCAAACCCGCTGAAGGGTCTACGTGAGCATAATGAATGTGGAAATACAACTAAAAACATGGCACTCAAAACTTAATCGGAAAAATATGCAGGACATCAAAACATCAGAGGGTATTAGGGGGCTGGCAAAGCGCTTCTGCTGAGGTGTGTTTTATGAAGAGATACTGTCCCTGGCAGGAGCAGTGTCTGCACTCTGACTGCACTCAGTTACTTTACCCTGAATTATGACCCATTAAAGCAGACACATGAATCACTGAACTGGATTACTGCAAATTATTTGCAGTGCATTTAGCTGTTACTTTTTCATAAAAGCAAGCTGCTGATGCCCTCTAAAAACTAGGATAAAAGACTACTTCCATTTTTTTCCCCTGCTGCTTATAGCCTCCAATAATACTGGTCATTTATTTATCTAGGTAAGGGAACAACTTATATTACAGCAGCTTTTATACCATAATCAGGTTTCCTAATTCAATTTCTGAGTGTGCCACATTAATACAACATTGAAATAATTTTAATAAGAATTAAAATAAAATGGAATTTTAACAAAAAGAAGAAAACTGGATACTTCTATTCAAAATTTTGGTTCTTCTGTAAAAAAAAAAAAGCATAGCCATTAATTTACTATGCAGATGTAAAACTGTAAACTTGGAAGTTAAATGTTATACACATGACATGTGTAAAATATAAAGTAATCTGTATAAGCAGAGTTAATTGGCAAACATTAGAACAACACAAGCCCCCTAACAGCCTAGCCTAGCCAGATACTTTAGTGAAACCGAAAACAGCACAGGCAGTTATCTAGGGCCATTATTACTATTTGTTAAAAGCATTTTTCCATATAGAAGCAGCCTTTTCAGTAAGAAAGTCTTCAAGATACTAAGAGTTTCATTAATACAGAAGAACAGCTGTAACAGCAATAGTCTTCCATCTATCGTGCCTATCAACAATTGCTACGTTGACTAAGCTTCACATGAAAACAATCTTATGATTTGTTATTTTAATGGGAGTAACATATACACATACGTAACAGCCAAATAAATGGTTTTTAACCCTTCTAGCTCATGTTTGCTAATGACTGGTAAATGACTCAACTGTTCATAAAACAGTGTTCTTAAGAAGTAACAGTTATCAATGCTGCTTGTGAATATGATCTCTCAAATTAATTTTCAAAATACATGGTTGGCATGTGCTTACACAACTTAACAAGGACAGCAACCATCTTAAACAAACATCACCCAAGAGACAACAAAGTCCGGCCAGGCACAACAGACTTCTGTGCTACTCTTCGATGGGCATTCTATCACAGACTGCAATCTTGACCTTTTTTCTTCATAAACAAAACTGAATCAATGAACAGACAGAACAAGAACAGCTCATTTTTATAGGGCACATTAAGATTTACAAAGCACTTTCCTCGAAAACCAAGCAAAAGGAGATGTCTACACTGGCTTTCTAAAGAAATGCCATTATATATATATATATATGTATATATATAGATAGATAGATAGATAGATAGATAGATAGATAGATAGATAGATAGATATAAGGTCAATTTTTATTTAAACATTTGAATAAACAAAGTGCTGAAAAAATATAAAAACATGAATTCTCGGCAAAAATAGCTTATTTTACCACAAGATGATTATATGATCATTCTAAACATAGCACATAAATTAGCTCACTGTACTTTACAAATTTAAAATGAATTTTAAAAGTGCTCTTAATTCTATGAAAATTAATCTTAACTCCATGATGTTGACTCTGTACATTTTTTTAAATGAATGACTTTAGCAAAGGTAGCGGGGTTCATGAAGAAAGGCGACATAAAACACTTGACACAATGACACTGGAGGAAGGCATCAATATGATTTCTGGGCAGTTATTTCCATGATCTCAAGTGAATTAAAACTGCCAGGTGACCCAAAGAGCAGTGATAAGGTGCAAAAGGAGAGGGGAGCAGAAAGTAGCAACCAAAAAATTATATACAGTACTCTTATCAAGGTCACAACTATCAAGGCTACAGTTCGTTAAAAGGATGATTCAGACCCAAGAAGTGGAATAAAACACATTATTAAGAACATTAATGACTTCCTTCTAAGAAGGGAAATAGCAGAACTTAAAGCTACTAAGTTGATAGCTGTGAATGCTGCCTTTACATCCATGATAGACACAAAAGGACGTCTTTGGTATATAAGGCAGATACTCTTTAAGAGTGTCTTGGTCAAGAACTATACAGCAGGAGAAGACATAGACAAGCTCCAAGAAGTACAAGAAGAGATGGAGTCCGTATCTACAGAGACATTAATAAAATGAAAAATGCGATGTTTTTAATTGTCACTTCTGACCAGAAGACCTTTTAAGTACGAGTTTAGTTTACAATGGACACACTCACACCTCTCTAACAATCTCCATGTTGTTTCTTATTCGGCACAGTTTTTCCCAGGTTCTTATACTTTGTGGTATTAAAGTCATTTCTGAGAAATCAGCTAACAGAGGCGGTAGCAACATTAATTACTGTGGAGCTTCCAGCAGAATCAGAGATTAGAACGTGGACCTTCCATTTCAATGGGGACAAAGGAAGTTCCCCAAGATTTCAAGCTGCATTCCAACAGAGGGTCTACAAGTGCCATTTAACTGCTATTTTTAGTAAGTAAAGTAGGAACAAACAAAACTATATTGGAACTATAGGTGGCAAGGATTACTTAGTTTTCTTGCCAAGACCATCCAAGCTTTTCCTGTGATCACTCCTGGATGTGGAAGGAAGGGGCAATAGAAAGAACAATGAAGAACCTGATTAAGAGAGAAACTCAAGAATGTCTCTCAAAAAGGCAAAATACCAAGAGGCACATAATGCACCTTGAGTTTTCTGTACTGTCTAATTTCAAAGTACAAAGTGGAAGAAAAAACCATGTTTGCTTAAATTCATGGTTTCTTGACAGGTGTAACTTTACTGTAATGTTGAGGATGTCCATCTGAATTTCCTCACTTAATTTTACCAGTTTTTGACACTAGTACCAAAATGTTAAAAATTGAAGTGTTAGTAATCATAGTGGAAAGAAGAGAGAAGATGACCAGCGCAGGTTCCTATGCACTCATTGTTTTTTTAAAAAGTAAGCCTATCAGTTCTTGAGTGGTTGTTTTAAGGTAGTGTCCAAAATAGATTAATGACATGTTATCTTTCAATATACAATCAAATGTGATTGCACATGGGTGGAAATGGTAATAGGAATATCATGGATAAGTAACTATTGTTAATCAAAAAACATTACTTAATGACCTTTTCATTAGCCAAAATGATATGAGGTTCTCTTACTTTTTATTCTCTGATAAGGTGCTAAGGAACCATTATGCGGCTAAAGGGCAGGTGGAAGGGAGAGGAGAAAAAGCAGAGGATACGTAAAAACTTCAAAATAGAAAATCAGTACAGAACTGAGTGGGGCGCTGATTCATGTCTTTAAAATGGGACTTTCCTATTTCTAAATTAAGCGATAAATGATACACCAATATAACGAAGCCACATTGTTTCAAGTCATGTCATTTAACAGACAATGGCATTTCTACTTTACTCTAGAACTATCAGGGATTCACCGAAGTTTCTTGAGCAGGGGAGTGACACGGATAGACCAGTGCTTAAGAAAGGTCATTTTGGCAGATGTGTGGATGATTGCCAGGAGGAAAGACTGTAAGAAAGGGATAAAGCAGAATGCTACTGCAATGGTACAGGCAAAGAGTGATAAATGTATGAACAGAGATGAAAACTGAACCCAGTGAAGCTGATGAGATTACGGAGAACAGAAAGTAAACCAAGTCCAGGACAGAGCCCTGAAATACATCTACACTTAGTGGGTGGGATTTAAATAACGATCACCAAAAAGAGGCTTAGAAGGAGTAAATGGAGAAGAGTGCTTTGCTGAAGCCAGGGAAAAAGATGGAAGCCATGGAAATGGTATCTAGCAGTATCAAAACTCAAGAATAAGTAAGTGAATAAAGCATTTATCAAGCGCTCACTATCTGCAAAGTACTGTGCTAAGCAATGGGGATACACTTAGAAGGGTAAGACAGTCCCTGATCTCAAGCTCACATACTGATGGGTCAAATGACACACGTGGAAGGTTTCAATTGAAAGTTAGACAAAAAGGTCATACAGTTGGAATGGCAAAGCAAATGGTAATGCCTCTTCTTGAAGGTTGTTTCCACCGATAAAAATCATTTTAGTTTCTGATGCTGAACCATTTGACAGCTCCAAAGACTGTGGTGGAAAGAACTTTGCTTTTTGGATCTTCAGGAGCTGTGGCTGGAGTCCTTGCAGGAACAGTCTGCAGGCTACATCTCCACAGGGATGCTGCATCTTCTCAGGATGATGGCTGAGGGCACTGAGTTGGAAAGATTGCTGTTCTAAAGGCACTTGGGTTCAGGAGCCTGTGTCATCTCTTTTAGGTTCCGAGACAACATGGTAGTCAAGTTGGTGGGGACAGTTTGATGTCCCTGGCACATGCTGCCTCCTCTCTCTCCCTCAGGGTGCCCCATCGCTTCAGTGAGGTGTGCCCGTCTGCTCTGTAAATGGTGGTTGGTTGGCAGTTGATGGGAATAACCAGTCCCCTCTATACAGAATCTGTTCCCCAGATGACGGCTGTTAGGTCTGGGCTGATCAGCTGGACAGGTGGACTAGGGAGCACTGTCAGCCTCAGGATTCCTGTGCTCATCTGCCTATTGGTGGCAGCCAGTCTGAGATCCGTGTCCAGTCACAGACCTATCACATCTTTTTGATCCTCTTTGTCATCTCTCACATTCACACCCCTCTCTCCATTTTAATAATGCTCATTTAAACATCTATCACTCATTCCCATACCACGGTGGTAGCACCCTAATCAGTCTGCATTCTTATAGTGTCTCTTCTTAGGTATATGCTGCTGCCAACCAAACTGCCAACATGACGTGCCCTTGCTGGTATGAATGAGAAACATTTTCCAAAATGATGGCTGAATAAGTTGGGCTGGAAACACGTCTGGTGGTTCGGGGGACACTGATATTCAGAAGGCTCTTGGTTTCAGGGTCCAGGCTATAGCTCCCATAGAAACGTCTACAGCAGTTCTGAGATAACTAAGTAGTGACATCCAACAAACAGCTTTAGTGCCTGCGGAAACTAGGATGTCAGTGGCAGCATTTCTTTTTTTTTTTTCTGGAAGGAGATATTGAGATTTTTTAAAAAAATTTATTGATATCATTTGTTTTTACAACTACTCCAACTCCTTGTCATCCCATAAAAAATATACTTTAAAGGAAAGAAAAAAGAAACTTTAGCCAAACTGATGAGTACATCAAAAAAGTCTGAAAATATGCATCGTGTCTAACACCTGTGAAGCTGTACAAAGGAGTGAGAGGTGCCTTCTCCTGGCTCTTTTTTGAGGCCAGGCTTCTTCTCAGTCAGTTCTTTAGGGGCTGTTATTCCTAAGATATGAATTTTGCAGTCACCGTGATGTTGTTTTCTTGGCTGTGTGTACTTCCCTCTGCATCAGATCACTTAAGTCTTTCATGCTTCTCTGCATTTATCACACTCATTGTTCCTTACAGAGCACTGATATTCCTTTATATTCACATATGACAACTTGCTTAGCCATTCTCCAGGCAATGGGCATCTACTCTGTTCAAAGTTCTTTGCTCCCACAAAAGGTGCTGCCACAAATACTTTGGCATATATGGGAACTCTGTTCATATCAATTACAGTTAAGGAGTTATGGACACTTGTGGTCCCTTTATTTACTTAATTCCAGTCTGCTTTCCAGAATGTCTGTCCTGACTCACATCTCTCCCAGCAATGCCCCAGTGTGTTTATCTTCCCACAACCCCTACAATGTTGACTCTTATTTTTTTTTCCATCTTTGGTATTTAGCTGGGTGAAAGATGAAACTTCAGGGTTGTTTGGATTTGACTTTCTTTTTCTAAAAAACTTTTAAAAATAAGTCTTTTTCTATACCACCATAAATTCCCCCAGCATCTCCCCCACCCCCCTTCCCAGAAAGCTGTCCTACGTCAGAATGTTTTTAAAGACAAAACAATAAAGATAAAAAAATCAGCACAACTGATCAATACCCAGACTAAGTCCTGCATGTGACGCCTGCAGAGTGGGGGAGGGAGGCAGGAGAGCTGGCAGCATATTCATTCTGACATCTTCTCTTTCCATTTACACAGCTGCAGTCATTGGGTACACGATCTGCTTGGCTCTGCTTACTTCACACGGTGTCAGTTAGTGCAGATCTTCCTGTGCTTCTCTACGTTCATCTCATTCAGCATTTCTTAAAGCAAAGCAGTATCTCTCAACTGATGGGCCTCTACCACAAAAAGTGCTGCTATTAATATTTTGGTATATATGGGGGCTTTTTTCTTATCAATGACCTCTCTGAAGTACAAGCCTGGTAAAAGAATCTCAGAGCCAAAAGATATGGGCATGTTCGTAGTGAGGAGATAGCCAGAATGTAGCATGGAGGTGTGGGCCTAAGCAAGATGAGGTCAAAATTCACCTTTCAGAGTCCGAGGACCCTTGGATGGAGAGCCCAAAAACTCACTACTTAAGTTTTTCCATGCTTAGCTAGTTTGGTCCTTAAAAAGCTGATATAGTGAAAGTTCATTCATAAAACATTATGAAGATACAAAATTTGGAACTGTATCACTTCAAGAAACAGTAATAAGCAGTGGAGAGAAAAGAGAACTTAGGGAAAGGCTGTTGTGAGACCCAACTAAATCAGATCATCCCAAGAGAACGGGGAGATGCAAACAGAAGAAGGCCCCAGGGATCTATAAGGATACACTGAAATCATAAGTGAAGGGGACCCACCACACCTGTACTCCCGATTCCCTGGCACCTAAAACTATGTGAGGAAATTAAAAAATATTTTAAGAAGATGAGGAAATCAGGATAGATGGGTGGAACTGAGTAAGAACACATGAAGAAAACCCATGTTGGAGGTGGCAATCAGAAAGGACCAAAGAATCAATTTTAAGGGAGGAGGAAAAAAATAAGGAGGGAGAAGTAGAGGGAGAAAGAGAGAAGGATGCTCTCCCTCAAATAGGGAAGACATCAAATTATGATATAAAAAGGCAATCAGGAAGGTATCTGCACTGCTGACTGACATGATATGCTCCTCATCTATAAAGCAATCCTTATAAGAGAAAAGGTAGATTTTAATAAACAATTTTCTAGAGCAGACCATATCTTCAACATGCATACAAGTGGGTGAGAGTGGAAGGTCAGGAGGATACTAAAATACAGTTCAACTATCTTTGCAATATATCTGACAAAGTGTCTCATGCAATTCTTATGGAAAAGACACAGAAATGTAGACCAGATAATGGGAAAGTTCGATGGATTCAGAACTAGCTGAATAACTCTACCAAAGAGTGTTTATTATCAGTTTATGTCAAATATACAATAGATCTGTTCTCTATCCTATAGTGTGGTCTCCTCCATTAGTCAGTAAGCATTTTTAAGCACCTACTGTATGCCAGACACAGGCCCTGGGCATACAAAGAGAGGCAAAAGACAATCCCTACTCTCATCTCCACCTATTATAAATCTAACAGGGGAGATAACAATCAAACAAATGTATAAAAAGAGGCAATACAGATAATAAACAGGAAATAGTTAACAAAAGAGAAGCACTGGAATTCCTCAGGAATAGATCCCTGCTACAAATGGGATTTTAGCTTTATTTGGAAAGAAGCCAGGGAAGCAAGGAGGGGCAGCAAACAGGGCATTCCAGGCATGAGAGATGGCCAGAGCAAAGCCCAGAGCAAGGAGGCAGGGTGTCTGCTTTGTGGAACAGCCAGGAGGCCGGCCACTGAACTGATGAGTGTGTGGTAGGGTTTACGGTGTAAGAAGACTGGAAAGTTAGGAGGGGGCGAGGTTATGAAGGGCCCTGAAAGCCAAACACAGCATTTCCTATAGGATCCTGGAAGGGATAGGAAGCCAACAGAGTTTGTGGAGAAAAGAGGGACTCCTGAGAGCAGAGGCTGCCTTCCTTTTCTTCTGTTACTAGGCTTAACACAATGTGGTGCTTTACACAGGTAAGTGCTTGATAAATGTTTTCACTCACTCATTGTTATGTCAATAATTTTATCAATAACCTGAATAAAAGCATACAGCATTATACGATTTTCACATGACACCAAGTTAGGATGAATTACTAATATAATGAATGAAAGAGGTAGGAACCAAAATGATCTTAGCTTGAAACACGGGACCAAATCAATTAAGAAAGTTTCAAAGCTGACTTATACTTGGGGTAAAAATGGGGAATACGTGACTGAAAAATATTTACTCTGAAGAAGACCGAGGAATTTTAGTGGCCTGCAAGCTCAAAATGTGGTAACACTGTTATTATGGTAAACGAAAGATAATCCTAACTGCATGAAAAGAAGCCCAGTGTCCAGAAGTAGGGAGCCATAGCTCTGCTTGCATACTGGTTGTGAGACCCTAGGCAAGTATAAATCTTTCAGTGCTCTAAACAACTAAAACTGGAGGTTGCAGAGACAATGCTGACTTCAACGGAATGATTTTTCTCATTTGAGAGTTTTATCAGTGAAACCTTAAAGGTTCCATCCTGATCCCCATCATATCAGATATTAGTCAAGATTCAATGAATGCCATGTATCACAATGAATATATAATCTCTCTGTACATTGTTCCTATTACATTTCTGTTTGTAGACCTGTAAATTATTGGTTTCAAGGCAAAACTATTTCTAGTTTTAATGAACATAATTATTTTTAATCTTGCTAGTAGTCTACAGTGACAGTTTTAAAGTCAGAGAGCAGAAGTACAATATTTTTAGTAACCAAAAAAGGGAAGAAGTCATTATAGTCTCAATGTAACTTAATTCCTAGATTTAAGGACATTATAGTTTGAACATCAAGAAACCTGAAAGTTATAATAATATTTTATCAGTAGGCAATTAAACTTAGAGCAAGCATAATTTCCCATTTTATTTCTCAATTTTAAAAAATGAATCTATTGTTTGAAGAAATCACAAAGAAATCTGAAAATGATTAACTCAGTTCTATCAACAATAACTTGGAACCTGATAAAATCTAAAATATGGAAATATTTCTAACCAGTAACAAAAGGTTGGATGGAATCATCATGAGCCTTGCATGCGGGCCAACCAAATCATCTTTAACTCAACCAACATGGCATCCAGGGAAAAGAATAATCCCAACAAACACGAGAGAAAGTTAGACACCACTTTAACAGGCATTGGATGCCAAGAGAAAAAACAAATAAAGAAATAAAAAAATGGAAGTCCAGCATGTTGGGTGACCAATAACAGAAAGTCTCCTGGGAACAGCAGTGGTACCAAGAGCAGTCGTAACGATGGCCTGCGGTGCTTTATCTCACTGATCTTCTCAACAATTACAGGACATAAGCACTATTACTCCCATTTTACAGATGACCAAAGTGAGGCAAACAGACGTTAAGTAACTTGCTCACGGTCACACAGTATCTGAGATCAGATTTGCCACCTATATTATAGAATTAAAATCTTTCACCAAAGTTGGTCAGCATAATTTAGTCACAAAACTTCACACTATCACATTTAATCCTCAAAACTACTTCGTAAGTTATTATGCCATCAATGGCCTTACTAAAAAGCATTCCTAACAAAGTACCGAATGGGAATTCAGAAGAGAATTTTAGAGCTGGATTTTTATAGATTCTTACCTGCTTTGAGTTTGTTAAATACAATTTGGCTCCTAGATTTAAAATCTGTAGCTTTACAAGATCATCCTCGCCAGTGAAGCTTTTAGCCATCTTTCTCAAGACATCAGGAGCAATTTTAGGGACACGTTCACAATTCTCCCCTATTAACCAAAGAATACTTGCTCTAGCCACAGGAACCTAGAAAAAGAAAGTGGTCATGATGGATCGTTAATAAGGAGTAGACATATCACTCTTACTGTTGATACAGAATTAAGTGCGTTAAATAAGTCTGCAGTGTTCTAGGAACGAGCCTACATTTGCATACTGTTGTTATCAAACTGCGATGGCCACGATTCATTTCATAGTGTCTGATCTGTGATTTCTACCACCATTCTTAGGATGCGTGTAAGGATGTGTCTGCCTCAGGATTCTAGAAGCACAAGTGCTATCTTTCTGCTGGGGAATGCCAAGGAATTGATATTGTTTATTAGAAAATATATACATTCACATGCCATCTATGCTTAGCTATAATGAAAATTAAAGACCACCCCTGCAACTGCCAACCCCATTAGGATCTTTATATACAGGCAATTTGTTCCATTGCTACTGCAGAAACGGAATTAGGACTCATCTCTAGACTTTCAAGGGAAATAGCACCTCCATCAGGTGGCCTTTGATCCTCACCTAAAAAATAATTTAAAGTCACCTTCTACTTGTACTTGCCAGGAAATAGAGAGGAACTCCCTGGTAAGATTTGTACCCATGTTCATTGGCTGCTAACTTGTATACTTATGTAGTCTTCACTATTCCTGGCTTTCCTTTACTTTCACCATTAAAATCATTCAAGAAGGTCTCCTCCAGCTTCTACAAATTTCATTTCAGAGATAAAGTGCATACCTGGGATGATAAGACTCTTCACATGCCCCTTGTTAGTTAAACTTCAGTAAATTGAGAAACACATTCCTATACGCTTGTGCCTTTCACCCAATGAGCTCAAAGACCCCCCCAAAGTATTGTATAAGTTACAAATAGCAACTTAACTGCCCACCAGTTTCCATTTTAGAAACTCTCAGGGAAGGAAGTGTTTCTAAAATTAATCAATAATGGAACTTTTTATGTATAAAAAGGGAAAATTGGATGACCCATCTTTTAGGGAGCTACCTGCCATGTCATTATTCCAAACTGGCTGGAGATATGGAGGTCCATAGCTCATCCCTCCAATTCCAGTCAGCTATAAAGAATATCTTCTAATCAATTTCCTTTTAAGTCATAAGATATTTAAGTCTTACGCTTGGGTTTTCTTTTCCTTTCTGTAGAGCGGATGCTGAGCTACTACAGTAAGACCTCTGCCTACAAATGCTGCCAAATGTGGAAAATGAAATCAATGCCAAAAACTCATCAAGCTTCCTCACTTTGATACTTTTCAAACTCATATAGAGAACCCTACTTTAGATGGTCTTAGTAAGCTACCTATATTAAATAAACTGGAATTTTGCTTCAGGGTCAATGCCTAGGAAGGCTTCAGAGATGAAACTTCCCTATGGTGGGGTCTGCTTAGTATTTTAATAATTAAATCCCAAAGGATGTGCTCTAAAAGACACTTCGTCGATCACAATTGCTATCAATAACATACAGTGCTATATACCAAAATTCTAATGTGTATCAATACATGATCCTAGCTTTACACTATAACAAAAATATCATTTAAAAAAACAGGATTGGAGACGATGAATATGAAAGGAAATTATTATATGAATATCAAATAAAAAGTTTCAAATGTCATCTGAAATCTACTCATGAAACACAGTAAAGCGGATACAATTACTCTAGGCTGAATTCATAAGAGAAAGAGGTTATTTCTAATGCTCCAAAGGCTACACCACATTAAGACCTTACTCCCAATCTATTACTTTAAATTGGGCTAAAGAATAGTAATTGAGTGGTACATTAAATTTTCCAGTATGAAAGCTGTTCAAGTTGCCTGACACAGGCAGGCCTCTCTAAATAAGAATATGGCGGCAGCTTCTGATTTCGGTTACGCTAGATCTATTTTCCTATACACTAGTTTTAAACATTAAAAGTCTACAACATAGCACCATCTGCAAGCCCCCACTCCGGGCAATTTTCTTCAAAAAATCATCAGTTGTATTTCTACCTTTTTCAGATGGCCTCCCTCCCCTCAGACTCACAGATTTCTATGAATATGGGAGAATCTAAGCCTTTCACTTTTTTGAGAATACTAAGTTGCAAATAGAAACGAATATTCCAAACACTCAATATGTCTAAACCATTTACTGAATAAGTATAAGAAAAAATATACAGAATAAGATAAAAGGTTCATGATTAACCTGTATCACCATGGAAACTGGTGAATTAAAAAATACAACTTAGTGATATCTGGAGGTGTTTTAAAATCAAGGTGCCTATATTCCTGTAGAAATAGAACAATATTTTCTGCAACAAGGATCAAAGACAATTGGAGAATATTTGAACTGAGCATTTTTTAGAAGAGACAATGATGAACATGATAATTCCCCATGATCAGAACTGCCTGCAGACTGTTTTCCAACTTTGTCTTGACAGTTTAAATTTCTCAGTCCTCCATCCACACAGCCCTGAGTATGATATCACGTCCACTATTTTTGTAGAGTTGAAAACAACAACAAAAAACCCAGCGAACAAGAAAAGCAGCCACTTTTTATTCTCCAGTCTTTTCAATCACAGCCTGAGTGGAGACCTTGAACTGGAGAAAAAAAATACACAGGAAATCATCCTTTCATTATGTAGCCCTGCTTTGCATTCTCTTCAAAGGCAAACAGTACTGTCAATTACTTTGCCCAGTTCTTTACTCTAAATGCCCTGAGCAAGTGGCTAAGTGCACTTTTCAGACCCTGGGCGATCAGGCAGTTTCCGTTGCCATTTTAACCCATTAAGTTGCTAGCAAAAAGGTACAATGATGTCTGAACCGCTTACAGCAGTTACAGAAAGATGTCCAAAAAGATATTACAGATCATTTTGTAAGAAGCTCAATTTAAAAGCTATCATGTTTCACCAATATGCTGATTTCACAATGTAGTACTCTAAAATAAACCTCACAAACATCCATTTTTATTTATTTAAATTTGTTAAAGTAATCTGTAGGCATCTAAACAAACTACAAATAAATAACAGATTAGATCTAATGTTTTTGTACCTGGACCCAATATACTTTAAAACTTCTATCTGGAAACACAAACAAGTAGGAGGGTGGAGAAAAATTAGTGAAACAAACAGGCTATTAGTAAAACACCTGGGCAAGAAGTACTTATTCCAAGTGCTGTTTCCAAGTTACTGAATGGTCTTTTACATAGTAACACCTTTCAAGGGCACTTTTATGGTATGAAATTCCCACCTGTGCCATCAAACATTATGTAAATTTTATTTAAGGAATTTTCTGATGGTGTACTTTTTATCCCAGAAGAAATCTGATTCAAAGGTGGTATTTCCTACAAATAAAAAATGTTCCAAAAAGATGGAAGATTCAAAATCAGAATATATAACTGAATGTATTGTTGATAAGAATTTTAAATTAGAATTAAGTTTTAATGCAAGATTTTAACCATAGAATTTTGCCAAATATCCACCCAAGAATTGGTCCACCGTAAGATCTTAAAATTTTATTCTTCACTTTAAGAACAAAGAGGAAAATCACAAGAAAACAAGCTGACATTAGGGATGTTTCCTTTCATTAAGTTTTAGTAATGCCTTTTCATTTACACAAGTAAAAATTCTCTTCTTTTCTCCTATAAATCTTCTTCCCCTCCCCCCACCATATCAAGAATCCTCTGTTGTTGTAAATAATAAATAAAAAAGAAACCAAATGCCTGACCTTGTATACAATGCCATGGAAGGCAATGCCTCTAATCTACTGAGAAGTATGTTTAAGGATCTGTTCTCTGGACCATCACTGATCATTATGATTCTGCCTACCTCTGAGTGTTAGAGTTTTTAAATTTTTAAAATTATTATAGTACTATTATTATTACATATATTATATACGTATTCTAGTCTAGCCTTTTCCTGCTAATTCTTCTCTCTTCATTCTGCATCAGTCCACATCAGTCTTCCCATGTTTCTTTGAATTCCTCTTATTCATTACTTACTATGACCCAGTAACATTCTGTGACATTCATATACCACAATTTGTACAATCACTCCCAAAATGACAAGAACTGACTTTACTGCTAGTTTCTTGTTATCACTAGTGTTGCTACGAATATTCTGATGTGCATAGAGACATTCAGTCCTGTGGGAAACAAAAAAAAGGAATTTTGTTTCCACGGGGTTAAAACTCTTCTCAGCTTTAAGTCATAGCAGTTAATTAGAGTTGTGACCTAGCATGGTCAGGTAAAAAGGTCAGAAACTTGTGCACAGGCTTGATGGGGAAGCCTATCAGAGAGGAAAACATGAAGGGAGGCGTTCAGGAGGCTTCTTCTAGCCAACGGATGGTGAGGTGGGAGATCTGAATTGAAACAGTATAAGGTGGCTGGAATTGGTCTGAGTAACTGTAGCGTTCCCCCAGGAGCTACCCATTCATTCAGGGGAAATGAACACAAAAATTAATCAAAGCTTTCCTGATTTCACAACAATCTCCAGCTCAAAATGAAGGTAAGTATACTTTAGTGTCTTTTTTTTAAAACATAGCTCCAATTTCTTTATAGATTCATTTTAAAATAAACAAACACTCCAGTGAACCCTCCAAGGCAGGAATTCTAGACATTTTTTTCCCACAGAATCCTTTGGCAGGCTGAAAAAGCTTGCAGACGCCTTCTCAGACTCAAGTTTTTAAATGCATAAAATAAAATGCACAGAATTACACAGGAACCAATTATATTGAAATAAAGATGCACTTCTTTTTCTCATCCAAGTTTACCAAAACCCCTGAAATCCATCCAGACTCCTTGTGGTTAAGTACCTCTACTCTGGGGTCATCCTAGGTCTACTTTATTAAAACATTTCAGTCCAGCTTACTGTAACATGTCAGACAGCTTCAAAAACAATAGGCACAAAAATTTTCTTGGTCAGTTCATAGTTTTCTAGATAATTCATAAGAAATATCCCTCAAATACTGGTGCTTTCAAACACATAATCAAATAAAGTAAACCTGAAACATTCAGGTGGATGTAGCAAATTAATAGATAATTAGTAACAATTAAGTAGCTAATTAATAGAATACTTTTCTGAAAGTCTAAGAGACAGCATAACACCTAATAGGTAATCATGACCCACTATTATATCTCTCATGGAACCTTCAAAAATTGTATCTCAGGGTCATTTTAATTTGGGGAAGCTTATTAGGAGTAAAGGAATGAACTGGGGCTAGATGTTCCTTTAAAATTTCTATGTCAAGAAGCTGACATGATCTTTCTTGGATATGGGGTGAATGTTATGGCAGGTAGGCAAGTGTACGGCAGAACACTTCCACCTCTGTAAATAATTCCTTCTACTTTTTATAGGTAATGGTAATTACTACCACCCCCACCCCCATCAATATCTACTTCTTAGCATAAAAAATGACAAGCAACTGATACTCATTTATCTCTGTCCACTAACCTTCCATTTATTTACTATTGTGTCATGCAGTATTGGAGGAAGACCTGACAGCACAGTAAGAACCTATCTTCTTAACCTTATTTTATATGGAACTTAGAACAGTGCCACGTACATATTCATCTAAATTCATTTTAATTTAAAACGTAGCAGATAAAAGTTGAGAGCAGTTTCTGTTTTTATTAGGGATTGGCCAGGTATCTTCTAATTATGGATCAACATAGAAAAAGAGAGGGTATGGTGCAGGGATGATGGACAAAAGGACAAACTCAAAGAGTTTAGAGAATTCCAGAAAAAGGCCTTGATTTTGATATATTTAAAGCCTCCTGGGAATAGCAAACAGCTCAACAGGCAGCTAGGTGGCTCAATGGATAGAGTGCTGGCCCCAAAGTCAGAAAGATCCAAGTTCATGTCCAGTCTCAAACACTCACTAGCTACGTGACCCTAAACTTCGTCTCTGTTTGCCTTATTCCACTTTGTCAAGGAAACCCTACACAGGGTCACAACTGAGCATCAACAGGATGGGCAAAGGGGCAAGTTGTCACAATTAGTTATGGAAATTTGGCCACCAGAACTCACAGTACCAATCGCACTGGCAATAAGGTGAATCTATTATCAAAACCTTAACCCTAAAGTTGACAGTTTCTCATACAATCTTTTTCCCTGTTCTTTGTATGCTGACATATTTGTTGATAATGGTTAAGTTCACAACTTAAATGTTTCAATTTTTTAAAAGAGGAAAAAGTAAACGAGAGGCTTTAAACACTGAAGGACAAATACAAAAACCTCAACACAATAAAATAAAATGCTGACCTGAAGCAAATAAAATAAAATAAAATCTAATAGGAATCACTGGAAAATTTTAGAATTAGATTCAAAAGACGAACTTGCAGAAGCATAAGATGTGAAGATGTGGCTGAATGTCAGTTTGCCTGAAAAAACAATCTGTGGGTTTTATTGTTCTATTTTATCACAATGAGTACATAACATGACAGAACAGGAAAAAAGGTATGTGATCTCAGGGGGAACGGAGAGGAATCATGTTTGGATTCAGGGATGGGATGGTTCTTTTATACTCAACAGCATCTGAATGACAGTCATATTCAAACAGTGATGGCCAGAATGGTAAAGAGACTTTGGATCATTACCTCATATGGCAATGTAAGAATGGGCTGATAGAATAAAGGACGTGTAGAGCAGAAAAGACTTTAGAGGATGATAGGCATCACCTGTCTTCACCAGTATTCGAATATTCATAATAGGAGAGAGGAATTGAACAACTTCTGGGGGGCATTAGCAAAATTAAGAGCAAAAGGTGAAAAGTGAAGTAGATTTTCGCTTGATAAAAGGAAAACCTTTTTATTGGGCTGTCCTAATGTGAAATGCTCTGCTCTGGGACTAGAACCAGAAGTAGTGATTTTGGTACCTGAGGTTAAGTGAAAAGTTGAAGGACATCTCTAAGAAAGAGCATGAGGTTGCTGCTGCCAGGGAGGTAAGTACAACAATACTGGGCTGGGAAAAAGTTCTTGGCATACAGAGCTTACCGCTGCCATACAGTGGCTTTCACCTTCACCGTATCATAGGGTAGCTTTTGTGTGATGCACTGGTGGCTGAGGGCAATCCTACCACAGGAAAGGCTAGCTGCTCCTCAGAGAACGAAGCCCAAAACATCACAGCAGCCCAGAAGCCTCACTTTCCAAATCCCAGAAAGAGGTAAAGTACAGCAAAGTCAGGGAAGGTGCACCACAGAAGGGGCATCGCCCACGACCCTGGCATATACACAGCAGAAAGGAACTGGTTCCTGGAAGAACAGTCACAAGGAGGATGCAGAAGGCTATGGTGTGAGCATGATGGACAAAAGGTCAAATCGGAAGGAAAATGGGACCCTTCAAGTTGCACTGATGGAAAGATTCTTTTCCAGAAGATAAATTTAAAGACCATTGTGTGGAAAATTAGAAGACGGTAAGTAACGATTTCTGTAAACAAACAGAAACAAAATTATTTCCTGAGGTTTTTTTTTTCCTGCTTGAGGAAAAAGCCTGCTCTCCAATCCCAAACTAGTCGTGCTTTCACAGTTTAATCTTAAACTGTTGAGCTTATTTTCAGAAATAATGAAAATAGGAATGAGTCATTCACAAAGTTATCGCCCTATTGAAACTGAAGGTGCAGTAACTGAGTGTCAACTGGTGTGTTAATTTCAGAGGCCCTCAGTTTATCTGTAAAATAAAGGAGTCAGGACTGAGGACTTCCAAGATCTCTCTTAGCTCATAATCTACGGTCCTAATCAAACCATTCATTTCAGAGAGAAGACTAAATAAAAGTTATCCTGAAGAGCAGAAAACAATTCATTTGTAAACTTAAGAAAAAAATCTTAAAGAAATAATCATGTTGGATTTAACTTCAATTAGCTTGACATTCTATGCTATTTTAAATGGCTTCTTAGGATATTTCAGAAGAGTGAGTAAATTTTGGATTGGATGACACTTCAGAGAAACACCGCTATAAAGGATTATTCTTCCTGGATCTAGGGTCCATTAGGCACCTTATCACTGAAAATGGCAATCTCATCAGCCTAACAAAAGTGAAATTTATAACAACATTAATACAACAAATTTGGGCACCAATTTAATGTAACGCTATATACATTTTGCAGCAAAATGAAGAGCGCACCTCCACATAACAAATACAACCAAACAAAGAAGTTATTTTGAAAAGGTTTTCTTTTGTCTCTGTTACAGTTTAATACCTCTGGCTTTTAAGTTTCCTAAAATTATCTAAATCAGACTACGTTAGTCTGAATGACTAGCACACGAATTCCGATAGCAGCTGTCATCTAATCCGACTCTACGTAACCACCATTTTAAGCCACACTCCTCCAGAATGATTCCACCTTTGAGACCAAGAAGAATATTAAAAACAAAAGCATTTAATACAGGGACTGCATCTAACGACGCCTACAATTTTCTGCATTTGCAGCTTCCCCACCTTCCTGCCTTGCTAGGTGAACATGCGTTTCCTGATCTATTCTGTGGGATTCTTTCAGTCACCTTCTAATTCACACAGCTGCAGTCATGGGGACATCCTGTTCTCTTGACTGAACTTACTTTGCTCTGAATAAGCTCACGCAGACCATCGGATGTTTCTCTGAATTCTTATCTTCGTTTCTTACTGTATAATAAAATTGTATCACACTCCTTTGTCACAGGGGTTTTGGTTTTTTCCAGTCATTCTCCCCAGTCAGTGTCCATCCACTTTGTTTCCAGTTCTTTACTGCTGCTGTGAGACTTCTGGCACACGTAAGATGGGTCGGTGATCCCTGCAGATATTATTCTGACGGGTCCAAAAGAACTCTGAAGAACTAAACATCAGCAAGATCATTTCAAATGCTACATGATAAAAGAAATCTATGAAGTGACGCTACGTCAGATGCTGCTGTTGGTTTTATTTAGCTCTATTCCTGGGAATCACAGATCAGAGCTTTCTTCTAACTCTTGGCAAAAAAAATGATTATCAGCAAAAAGTTTCCCATCCTGTTCCACAAACTTCCTGAGACTGATCTCCTGACTCAAAATACTCTAGAAGTCGGGTATAATGGCCAAGATTACCTATAAGACAGTCTTTAAGGTATACTTAGCTGCTATTCAGGGAGACAGTAGGTAATACATAATGAATGCTTCTACTTGCAGATTAGTATATAAGCATTTTTGAGTCATCCACTTGAACCTTTGCATTTTGAAGATAGTTTTCCAAATAACCAACATTATAGTTAGGCCTTGAAACTGTTAAATTTCTTCCTCAAGAGACATTAAATTCAAAAAGGCATTTATTAAGCATCTACTATGAACAGTACCCTGGGCTAAATGCTGTGGATAAACATGAAAAAAGATGTTTTCTGCCCTCAAGAAAGTTACAAATCAAATGCAAGCATACAACATTCCTACAGGTTAAGTATGACAAATAGAGGGGAGAATGTGCTGGGACAAAAGATAGTTCCAAACAACCCACTATAGGACTAACAGATCACATCCAGCCTGAGGGAGCAGGGTGGTCATCAAAGAAGTAACATCTGAATTAGCCTTCAAAGAGGATTTGAACAGACAGGGATAGAGAGGTAGGAGACTGCAGCTCTACCTTATCACATGTATAGTACAGTTTTTAATCTACAGAAGGTTACTGGGTTGTATGACATTTTTAGAATGTTTCTAAATGTGTAGATGAAAAACCAGAAGCTTTTTAACAGTTTCCATACCGGATGTCCATTTTTTTTTTTTTTAACTACCAAGAAATATGATCAACAAGATACTCATGGCATATCCCTTCATGAACGCAAGCAGGCTTTAAGTCAATGTGGTACAGAAGGAAAAAGTCTTGGATTTGGAATCAAAGCCTGATCCAGGTGGCAGCTCCAACATGAGTCCTTTTCTAGTCTGTCCACCATTGTCATTGCTCTTTACCTCTAGAAATTACTTTGTATAAATCCTATATTCACTTATCTTTGTAAGTGCATTCCCATCCTCTGTCATATGCAAAAAAGAACAGGTGAAAACTCTCCCCCTTTATGAGCAAGCCCTTTGCTACTTGGACTCTGCTATGGACATCTTTCATGCAAGTAACAAGCATCTTTAATGAAAATGTTTCCCTGCTTTATACCTTGCCTGATATTAAAAAGCAGAGGGTTAAACAAAAGAATCTTATATGATTTTACCACATGCACTGGAGAAATACTGTTGGAGTATTGACTTTAAAGAGCAAATCGAATGCTTTTATGGTGAAACGCTAAGCCCTGCTAGTCTCTGTATTCATTAAATCTTCCAGTCAGGTGTGCTCCTATAAAGATTAATAGGCCTATGTGACCTGCTCTGAGCTCTGGCCCAAGCTCACAGCTGTGACACAGCCTGAGTCACACGGACCCTGAGTCATATGGGACCGACTGTGGGAGGAGCTTGCCCAACATAATTTTAACTGAAATAGAATGCTGAGAAGACAGAAGTGTATGTGAGATGGCAGTGAGGGGAATTCTGCCTAGGGGAACTCGCTTGGGTGGAGGCCTAACAAAAAAATGCTTAAGATGTTGGCGCTCTCTGGTTTGATGGTAAATACCTTGCTAAATCTCACCTCCTGGTATTCTAATACGATATTCCAAATAAATATTTTGGTTTTGCCTTAAAGGAGGGGAGTTTATTATGTTTTGCAAATCAATCCTGGAAATACATATGCTATGGGTTATCGCATTGGCATTACAGGTCTGTAAAACCTATTCCTTAGTAGATACGTGTTCAAAGAATATGAAAACAAATTCAAAAAAATAAAGCTGTAACAACTACTATATGAAAACTGCTCCAAATCAGTCATAATGGAAATAGAAATTTTAAAAACTCTGAGGTTTCCATTTTACATCTAGCAAATTACCCAAGATGACAAAAGACAAGACTACTGATGGCAACACTGGGAGACCTAAGACCCAATCCAAATGCTTTAGAAGGTAATCTGGAACATTTTGTAATATGACAAAAATATCCATGCCCTTTGACCCTGAGATTTGCTTTGTTAATAGCAAAAAACTGAAAACAAAATCGCTAACCATCAATTACACCAACTGCAGGGCACAAGTATAATACAGCGTTGTTGTGTAATAAGAAATGACTGAAGAATTCTGAGAAGCATGGGAAGAATTACATGAATTTATTCACTGTGAAGTAGCAGAAGCAGGAAAACAAAAATAACAAGGATTGCTATTACATAAACAGAAAGAACCAGAAACTTCGTAAACACAAAGCTTGGCTCTAAAAAAGACTTGAAAAACCGTGGCTCTTTCACTGAACAGCTGGAGGACTGTTGCACAGTCTGTTAGACACAGCTCATTTATTGCTTGGTTTTGCCAAACTTTTTCCACCTCTTTCTCTTTAAATCTTTGATATTATCCCCCAAAACAATTTTAAAACAAGACATCAATAAACACAAGATTGGATCTAAGGTGGGTGCCTGGTCCCTTTTAAACCGCATCAAGGATGTGCACGTACGGGTAGATTATGTTCATAAACATTTTCAGACATTTGTGCCACTAATAGCCTCTTCTTGACTTTTTTAAATTTTTTACTAATAATAACGTCTGAGGCTCCCCCCCCCCATGCCTTTAATGTCTTTCTCTCTTTCACATGATGAGAATCAATCATTCAAAGGGCTCCAAACTGCTCTAACCCACTTCAGTCTGGCTGTTTCTCTTTTCTTCAGAGCCATTCCCACCTTTTCACAAAGCCTACTAGGCCCAGCGATGCTAACTTACAAGTGTGGTGACTTCACTGCATTAATGGAAGGAGTTTGTTTTTAGAAATCTTTACAGATCCTTTCTATTTCAGGTTTAAATTCTCTCAGGATGATCTGACTGGGCTGGATTTCCTACTCAGCTTTCAAAAAACCTGTTTGTCTCTTCTCTGTTTCTTCATGTTTTATGACTAGACAAATCTTTCATGCAGCAAACACTGTTACCCCTTACTACCATCTTTTTCTACTTGGACATGAGATGCGTGGCTGAGATCTGCTGCCTGGAGAAGCTCCAAGGTTTGGGTGGTCTCCGTTCTATCTGGCCTCTCTGATTTCTTATTCTGGATTCATGTCCATTTCCCAGCTTCCTCTCCTATGCCTACATTTGCACTGAAGTTCTTGACAAAACATGAGCTCATCAATGGGGTATTCCCCTTAACTGTACTGTTAGCAACTGAGCCCTGCCTTCTCTTCCTTTGTGATTCTTGTCCAACCTTCCCATTAAAATTCCAGAGGGAGTCTGACCCGTTGTGTTGAGATGTCTCAACAGCTGCTGGTTACCAGCAGAACACACAGGCTGGCTGTCTGCTCACTGCCTACTCCTTTGCAGTTGCTGTACGACCAGCCCAACTGCTTTTCTGATTAAACAATTTACACCACTTTTTTCTGCACAACTATTCAAAGAGAATGGGTCAGTCCAAAGTATATGCTAATTTAACATGGATTATTTTATATTCTTCACAGAATTATTTAACATGACTTATGTTATTACGTTCTTTACACCTCATCATCCTCTGTAGCAGATGCTAGCACATAAACTGTCATTATTTTCCTGATTTTTGTCTTTTACAAATGCTCATCATGAGCGCTGAAAACAAGATGACCCAACATCTCATGAAATGACAATTCTTTCTTAAAAACAACTCCATCAACTCCCTTATTTGCCTCTACACAGAGACCCTGTGCAACATTCTTCCACGGACTGCAGTGTCTTTTAGTTTATAGAGACATTCTCTTACATATATGATTTCCCCCATCCAATCAATAAATATTTACTGACTACTTATCATACTGCCCTCCAGCAACATGTAATACGGGTGCGTTTTACTGACTGCCTGAGCATTCTGAAGATTTGGAAGATTCAGATGTTTTTCATTAGATTTTTTCTTTTCAAGAAATGGAAGTGTTTCGTATATTTGCACATGTATAACCTATATCAAATTGCTTACAATCTCAGGGAGGAGGAAAAGGAGGAAGAGAGAAAGAGAATTTGGAACTCAAAACTTAAAAAAAAATGTTAAGTGTTTTCACATGTAATTGGCAAAAAAAATTAAAAATATTATTCATAAAAAGTAAAATAAAAAATAAATGTGAATTAAAAGACACTTTGAATTCACAGTGTGAATGGTTAAAATTACTACTAATTCTGGAAAGAACCTTCTACTAAAAAAATTTCTGGGCAACTTTCAGCACAATGCTCTTATAAATTTTGCAAATATAAACTTTATAATATCTGGTGAAGCTCTATGAACTATGAGTACACAAATCATACAAACTGACTGCAGAAAGTGGAAAAAAAAAACAAAAAAAAGGGGGGGGAGATAAGTCAAAAAGAACAGAAACTCTAAGTGCCCAGTCCAAGCTCAAAAGGTCATAGAGCACACGGACTCTTCTTCCAGCCTGGCTTAAAAATGTTCAAAAATTCAGAGATCTTGTGACTTTAGACTTGTTATAAACCACAAAGATTCACCCAAAGAGCTGAAGGAACTTGCTCAAGGTCACTAAGGTCAAAAGTGCCAGAGCTGAAATTCAAATCTGACTCTTCTGACCAAACTGGGTGTTTCCACTAGACTACGTCAGAACCATCTCAACAATATACTCTGCTGAAAAGGGAAAAGTCAGAGAAATGCATATGATCTTATTTAGGAATCCCTAAAAAAAATGAAATCTAAACTCTTCTACATCTTTAGTACCAGCTTAATTTTGCTACAGAAAATATTCCGTAAGAAAAAACCAACCTACGCCAAACTGGGAGATGCCGACTTGGAGTTCTTGTTGTTGTCCTCTCTTACTGCTGATAATCCGTTTGCTTTTAGACAGTCTGCATAAGGTGCTGGAGAGAAGGAAACTCTCTATACAAGTCCCAGTGTTAAAGATAAATTATAGGGTGAGTGAGGAGAATGATTCATAAGCAACTTGTGTGTTTAAAAATGATAACTGAAGAAACTGAAATGCTTGTGGCTGTGGAAGAGTCAAACAGGGCAGAAGATTAAAAAAACTCATATATACAAAGATACCACAGTTCACACACAGTAAACAGTAGTAAAAAAAAAAAAAATAAAGTCAAATTCCAAATGAAAATTTCATGTGGCTAAAAAGATTTGTTCTGATATGTCCTTGAGGAAAAGAAACATTTTTTAGAAAAAGTTAAACTATGCAATGATCTTGGTAATCTCATAGACGATAAATAATCTTTTTTGATGCCATAAAGGCAAAGCACTGTAAAAAGAGAAATAGCACCAGAGTTAGGATGGCCTGGGTTCTAGTTCTGGAAACATACTGAATGTGACACTTAAAACTCTCAACGTCTCAATCAATCAGTGATGCAAGCAAGTATCTCTTACGCACCCACGACAAGCCAAGCACTGCGTAAGGTGGAGACACAAAGACCAAAATAAAAGTAGCACTTGACCAGCACCTGAAGCCGTCTATCTGGGAGAAACAGGAGCACTTACAGTCAGGTGCCAAGGAGATGTGTTGATTTTGTTTAAGAGTACCCACAGTTGGGGTTATGGGAAGACTTTATGGCAGAGCTGAAGCTTAAAGGAAACGAGGGATTCTGAGAGTTGGCAAAGGGAGAAAGAGAAAGCAGGAGACAGAATGTCATGGAGGAAGAATAATCAAGGGTCCTATGTTCCCTGCACTACAGAGCTGTGTGGACAAGAATGACAGTGTTAAGGTGAGGCTCAGAGCCAGTCAGGATGTGCTTTAAATGGAACAGAGTGGAGTTTATATCTGGTCCGAGAGGAAATGGAGCCACCAGAGTTTCCTAAGTAAGGAAGTGACATGGACCTGCACTTGTGGAAAACTACTTAGACATCTGGGTTAAGGATGGATTGGGAGGGCAGAGACTTGGAACCCAATGACCTAAAAGATCAGTAACAAGCATTTACTTAGCACGCACTATGTGAGGCACTGGAGATACAAAGACAAGCAGAAAGCTCTGCTTTCAAGGAACTTACTTTCAAGTGGGGGAAGCCAGCACATAAAGGAGCAGGGAGGAATACAGGATAATGAGATCCTGAAATGGCTTGGTGGTTACGTGAACAGAGAGAAGGGGACAGATGAGATCCTAAAAATGGTACAGAGGCAGAAAGGACGATCTGGAAACTGAGAATGTGAGGCAAGAGTAGGAGCTGAAAATAACCCTGTGAAACTGGGTGACAGGGAGAATGGAAGTCCCCTAGATGGATGTAGGGAAAATTAGTAGAAGGTGAGATTTTAAAAGAATATAATGACTTTAGATTTATAATGCCTATGGGACATATCAAATTTAAAATGTCTGCGAGGCAGCTGGAAGTGAGGGACTGGAGCTCAGGAGAGAGACTAAGGCTAGAATTATAAATTGGGGAGTCAGTAATGTAGAAGAAAATCAGACCTGCCAGTTAATGAGGTTACAAATAAAAAGAAAAGGAAAGAGGCCTGAGGACAGATTTTTTGAGGCATACCCAGTTAAAGGCTTGATTCATCAAAGAAGGCTGAAAAGGAGCAGTCAAGACAAGTAGGGAGATAAGAGAACAGTGTCAGGAAAACCCAGAGGGGGAGAGCACACAAGAGAAGAGTGCAGTCAACAGTGTCAAATACTGCAGAGAGGTTGAGAAAGAGGAGAACTGGGAAAACAATTGATGACTTTCAAAAGAGTCATTTAAACTGACAGATAAAGTTGGAAATCAGATTACAGAAGAGTTAGAGAAGAAATGAAGGCAACAAGTGTAGACAGATTTTTCAAGAAGGTTGTCTGAGAATGGGAGGAAAGATATAGGAAAAATAGTTTGGAGGATGGTTATAATGTAGTGAGCATTATGACAAGATGGTGGAAATGTAGGCATGTTTGCAGGCACCAGGGGAGGAACAAGCAGACAGGGAGAGACAGACGGCTCAGGTGGGAGATGATGACAACAGGTGAGAATGAGACCAAGGGTACATGAAAAGGGGTTGGTTTATTCATCAGAGACTAGAACGAAGGAGAAAACAGGAGAGGATGTCAACAGGTCATGAAATGAAGAGAAAGGGAGAAGAGAATTCACAATGAACAGTTTCTATTTTCTTAATTAAGAGAGTTTTTTAGTTGTGAAGATGGGGAGGAAGGGATGATATGGAATGTGAGAGGAGGGGAGGGAAGGTCTACAACAGTTCTGATAAGGAGTAGGATAAAGATTCAATCAGGGAGGAATGCAAGAAATGTTCTGCTGTAGCAACAGCTCTTTGGAGATGAGATATGATGAATCTGCAGGTGCAGCAACAGTCGACAAAGTTGCATAATTTACTACAGTTCTCTCGAACAGAACCATAGGAATTGACTGTTTCCCCCAAGGGAGGTCCTCTACTACTGAAATAACATCCTGCGGGATGCTGGACAAGTCACACCTCAAGCAATTGCCTAAGCCTAAGTTGCAGAGAAAATGTAGATCAGCATGAAGGAAGGGAAGGGAAGGGAATGAAATAAGCATTTACTTACTGTCAACTGTGTGACAGGCACTGAGCTAAGTAGATTAGTAAAGGGAGTTTCCTCAGCAGGAAGCAGTTTCATTCACATATGTGCATGCGTGTGCACATACATGAGAGCCAATATAGAGAAAATATGGTGTAGAGGTGATGAACATGCAGTCAAGTAGATCTGGATTCAAATCCTACCATTGATAGGCAAGTCACAACCTCTCTGAGCCTCAACTGTCTTTCTCAGACATTTATTAGGAGACAACTAAGTGACTATTGGTGGAGCAAGTTCTCACAAAGATGGGAGTTCAGCTCTACAAAGCAATGATGGAAGCCAAATTTATCCACATGAAGTTAGGTGTCAGGTATATGTTGAAGAGACGTGAGATAAGTAGCAAGAGTAGTTCTGGTTAAGTGTTTATTTAGCCAAGAATGTAATGATTTGCAAGCCTGAAAGTGCGCTTGATAGAATTTTGTAAAAAGAAAAAATAAACTCCTCGTAATAATGACACCAAAAATTACTTCAATACTTAGAATGAATAAGTGATTTATGAAGTGCCTATGTCTCAACTATTAGATTTCTTTTCCCCCTTTATTCTTGCATCTTCTTTGTGTCTTAGCCAACTCTGAACTTTTTGAGAAACATATGGCATTTTTTCACTTTGTATTTAATCAGGTGTTTCTTTTTAAAAGTCCTTAACCTATTTATACAGTTGGCATTAGAAGGAAAATAAAGACTAGTGAGAAAAAAGGAAAGATCTTATTGATGGAGAAAAAGTTCTAGAAAGCTGAATGACAAATAAGGGGATACTAGAAACCTGGCGATGACTTCAAGATGCTGTATGAAGAGCGTTCTGTTAGAGTTAAGAGAAGCCACCTGATGGATCTCCGTGTGTATTTAAAACATAAGACAAACAGGAGAAAGCCTAATTAAATGTATTTCTTTTCTAGAACTCAGGAGGAGAGCAGAGGAAGGGAAAGAACATTTGTCAGAGAAAAGCATGCACAAAAAGAGGATCATGATGATAACAAATATGTCTACAACGCAAAATTCTGTGAATTCTTATAACTTTCCATTTTCTTGAACTCTTAAGTCCTTTCTCTAAGTATGCTGATGGGAAATTACTAAGAAAATTCAGGTTAAAAACAAACAACAAAACAACCAAAAAACCTCTTTTATTGGCCCGAAGAGAAAAAAGCAGGGACAAAGATGGAGCCCATGGACCATCAGGTCAGGCTTACACGGGGAGCTCCAGTGCATTTGCCACCTGGGGGGCAATTCAGCAGTAAACCTAAATACCAGAAACACTGTGCAACCCATTTCTAAGGAATTAATGGATGCTTTGAACCTTCCCTCCAGGGAATGTGTCAATAAAGTTGTCAAACTTAGGCCAAAAGTTAAAGGGCATCAATTTGGTCACTACTGCTGCTTAACAAAGGGAGCAACACTTGTATTTACTTCTTTTACATGATGTTGAAGATGGTCAGCATCACTGTTATGTTTCAGGGGGAATACCATGACCCTTAAGAAAACAGGAATTTCTCAGAATAAGGAAATTATTGTTTTGATGAGGAAGATATGACAAATGAATAGCAAATATAAGAAACAGCACCATTCCTTCTATAGTTGTAAAATTGAACATTTTAGAAAACATTAACCAAGATTAGATAAAACCAAAGAACATGGAATATGCTATCTAGAAACAAAGGATCTCATGAGCACAAAATGAGTTTGGTACATCATCCTACTTTCAGAACATCATAAATAATGTATATGTTTTGGAGCTAGAAGAGAGTCCAGCTTCCTCACTTTATATGTGAGGAAAGAGGCAGACAGACGTTAAATAAATGACTTTCTCAGGATCCCATGTTCCAAAGGTGGCTAGGTGGCACAATGGACATGGGCCTAGAATCAGAAAGACCTGAGCTCTAGTCTAGCTCTAGCTCTAGATACTTCCTACCTGTGTGACCCTGGTTGGGTAAGTAACTTCATCAGTCAGCCTCAGCTTCTTCAACTGTAAAATGGGGATGATGCAATAAGTGTACCTACTTCACAGGATTACTGTGGGCATAAAACTGGACAGTATTTATAAAGCATATAGCACAGTGTCTGGTACCTACTAAGTGCTTGTTCCCCTCCCTTAAAAAGTAGTAAGAGGGATCCAAAGTTGTCACCAACAAGGAGGTCACATTCAGTACTCATCAAAGAAAGAAGAGATAAATGGCAGTTAGTCAAGTGGCCATGCCAACCTGCAATGAATAAGAAGGAATTCTGCTGTTTTCCCAAAGCATACATTTAGAGAAGGGAGAACTTCTCAAGGCATATAACCCTGAAGAAGATCACCATTTTCTGCAACTCATAAAGAAATAAACAAGTCTGCTAGAAGGAACTTGGAGAACACTGCCAGGAATGATGAGGGCCTTGACAAGAAACTAAAGAGCTGGAGGGTAGGGTGCAGGTAAGTAAGAGTTTCATCACTCCTACCAATCACTCCTGCAAAAGAGAAAGGGAGCAGTCAGAAATGAAAAGAAATACAATTTAATGGGGAGGGGGTGTACACTAAGTGAATCAGAAAAGAAAATATATCTTAAAAGAAGTAACTAAATCAGGAAGGAACCAAAAAGGGAGTGTTCTTAGCTTGGAAAAAAGTTTACTCAAGAGTACAGAAACAGGAGAACAGCACGCTGAAAAGTCTGGCCAAAATGTGGAGTAGGTGAGGCATGATGCATGATCCGCCTGGGAAAAGAAGGTGCTGTCAGTGAACTAAAGGTCAGGAAGAACCAGAGTAGTGCACTGATTTTTAAAGGGAAAGAAGGCAGATTCTTCAAACTATATGACTTCAATTCCTGTCAAAAATTTTTAAGGCATCTCTTAAAGAGATAGTTTCTGAATACCTAGAAAGGGAGTAAGCAATGCTCTATCAAAAACAGGCCATGTCATTACCTTCTTGACAGGGTTATGAGGCTGATATATAATGGGAATGCAACCCAAATAAATACAACTGGATTTCAGCAAGGCATCACACAGTCTCTCGTGCTATCTAGTGGACAAGACAGAGACATATATGCTAGATGACAGCACATTTAGAGGAATTTGGAACTGGATGGAATGTTTGGACTCCAAGAGTCATTGTGAACATCAATGTCAAACTGGAGAGAGGTGTCTAGTGGATTGCCCCAAGGATCTATCCTTCCCCTTGTTCTGTTTAACATTTTTATCAAGGACTTGGATGAAGGAACAGATGACACGCTTATCAAATTTTCAGATGACTTGAAGCTAGAAGAGATAGCTAACATGCTGGATGACAAAATCAGGATTCAAAAAGATCCTGACAGTGAGGAGTGACTTAACAAATTGTGGCATATGAATGTAACGATAATTTAAAGCACCACAAGAATAGGAGGAATTCAGAGAAATGCTGGAAGACTTGTACAAACTGAGGCAAAATAAGGAAGCACAACCTAGAGGAAAATCTACACACTAATTTCAATATTTTTAAAGCCACTAAAATTATTGCTAACTATAATAACCAATCTTGGCTTTGGAGAAGATAGGAAGAATTATTCCTCTTCTTTGGTGGAGATGTAAAGAACTACAGATATGAAATGCTGTGCAGACGGTAATTATGCCAATGGCTTTGACTTAACCTTTTTTATCTGTGTTATGTTTGGATTAAAAAATAAATCAACTGAACACGTACAGAACAGGAAAAGCGTGAGGCTGGGCATTTCTTGTGAAAAAAACTGCGGTGGAGGGAACGTCTTCATAGACTTCCTGTTCAACAGGAATCAAAAAGTGGATTTTATATTGGGCTGTATTCCTGGAACTAGAAAGTGCAGAGTGGTAACAGTTCTACAGCACTCTGCTTGGTCAGACACTGGGAATCCTAGAATTAGTTCTCAAGAACGAATCGTAGGCATCACAGTAATTGATCTGTATAAAACAGCACCAGTCTGTGAGCAAAGTGGCCAAATTGGTGCACGTCCAGAGGAAGAAAATGAGAGAATGGAAGATGAAAGAAGGAAAGAAGAGGATGAGAGAATGGAGAGGAATAACGAAAACAAGTTGTGTAAGGTCTGACTACAGGAACCTGAAACGATGAACTGGAGAAGAGAAAGACAAAAGAGAGTGGAGAGGAATGCTAGCTCTACCTGTTTAAAGAGCTTCATGTATAAAGACAGATTAGACATGGCCCCAGAGGAAGATCTAGGAGCTACAGTTTGAAGTTGGTGGGGTAAATCTGACTCAATAAAAGGAAAAACTTGTCCAATTATGACAGTTGGCCAAAAGTAGAATGCCCTGCCTGACGAGACAGTGACTTCCTCATCACCAAGATGTCTTCAAATGGGGGCTAAAATTCAGTGCTTCTTAAACTGTGGCTCAAGACCTCAGACTAGAATTTAGCGCATCTTCTTACAATTTAAGATGCACTGAAGCAGTTGCAAGTGGAAAAAGTTTAAGAAGTTCTGGACTAGATGACAACTTTCTCAGGGATATTACAGAGGTGACTCCTGACAAAATACAATTAAACTAGACAATCCTGAGGTGCCTTCCAATTCTGAAAGCCTACAACTCTTAACAGGGAGGTAGGACAAATGGACTAGCAACTTAAAGGCATAAGCTGTTTTGTTTTTGTTTCTGCTTTCCCAGTGCTCACATACAGGGGGCATTTAACTGAGAGGAAGAGGGGGAAAAATGAGAAAAGACTAGGAGTTATTCAGGGAATAATGAGTTAGATCTGTGGTCTCCAAACATTTTCCATCATGTATGCCTATAAGTAAAAATGTCTGAGTACATTCCCCAAAACATCTATATTTATAATTCCTATGAATGCATATACTGTATACCATATGAATTACAGAAACACAGTTTTAAAAGGATAAGATAAAGATGAATATTTTCACATTAAAAATATTTCCACAAAAAATTTACTCTTACTA
Source organism: Notamacropus eugenii (assembly GCF_028372415.1). Lineage (NCBI taxonomy): Eukaryota > Metazoa > Chordata > Mammalia > Diprotodontia > Macropodidae > Notamacropus > Notamacropus eugenii. The sequence goes on from NC_092875.1 coordinate 471,949,307, forward strand.
AAATTAAATGACTGAATATGTATTATTATTTTTGAAATACTTGGTTTAACACTTTGGCTACAGATGTTCAAAAACCTAGTTGTAAGTTCAGCTTCCTTCAATGCTTGGTTTTGATGGATATCATAAATGAGAAAAGATTTCACAAAAATACATAGATCCAAATGGAAGAAGTGTCTCATTGACTGTTCTTACTACATCATGATTTCATTTTTTAATCCCACCCAGTCAGGAGAGATTTTGTTGAAATTCAGGTAGTAAAATTTCCATCACTGATGTCAGTTTTTCTTCCAAACAAATAAAAAGGTGCAACATTTTTACATTCTTAAGAAATGAGGTCCAAACCTCCTGAAACCCTATTTGGCAGATAATCTAAATAGATAAGAAAACTCTGTTTCTATGTTAAGTATGCATAAAGTATTTTTAATAAACAGCTTGTTTTCAACAACAAAAAGCTTACTTTCTAAACGTCTTACTAATTATCTAACATCCCAAGGTACAACATACCCAGGGTGAAGTTCATTATTAACAACAGTGCATGTAAATCTGCATTTCACCTAATCTTCTTGACAATTCCAAATCTTTTTGGCCAACTTCTTGTCAGATCCGATTAGATGGTGATGATTTTTACCCAGTAATCTGGCTGACATTGAGTTCATGCCACAAGCAAGATAAAATTCAGCTCTGCCATTTTCTGTATGTTCACTTCTGCTCACATTACTAAGTGCTCCCTTCAAACTGCTGTTTGTTCAAAGGAGATCTATTTAAGTTTCTTTTCTTACTTTGTGAGTAGTCCTGGATTTGCTACAACTAAATAAAATCAATAATAAATCTACTTAGCTGGACATATGTAAACTAAAAACATTGATATGCAATACAAACAGATGAGATCACCTCTGTCATCCCCTGTGTGCTATGTAACTCCAGGTCTTCCTTCAATATTCCCTGTGTACTTTACACGACATGTACTGTACCACATGGACATACAGGCCACACAAATATAGCCATCAGATCACCAGTCCTCATATATCTTCCACTTTAAAAACCACTGATTTAGGTAAGTTAGAGAATACAGGAAAACAGTAAAAATGTCAAGGAAAAATTGCTTGGGGTCAAGCATATTAGGACTTTTAGCTCTGAACAACTGCCCAATGGCTCAGCTCATAACAGTAAAACACTTCAAGATATACAGAACTCAACAAAAGGACCCAAGTTATGTTAACCTATTCAGCAAACTTGCTTTAGAATCTAGAAACTGGTTCAAGAGAATTAAGAGCTAAATAAAAAATTTAGGTCCCAAACTTTGGAACTTTTGTTCTTTATATCTCTAACTCATGTCAAAGATGGGATTTTCCCTGGGAAATTGTCTTAAGACTTCACCACCTCATATATATGCACAGATTTGGAGGGCTGCAGACCCACCTCTTGACGGCAGCACTCCTAAGGCCTTGCTCATACAAAAGAACCTTTGATTTTCATTTGTGCATGAGTCTCGTGGTAGGTATTTTCCTTTTTACCTCTCTTAATGTGAATAAGCACTTAACCATACTCTCAAACACTTGGAGAGATCTTTGCCATCAAATGTAGGAATTAAAAAGTATGGGAGAAAATGATCATGTTTCCTTATTTTTATATTCCTAGAACGCTCAAAAAGAGTTCTGATTTCAAATGCTGAAATGAGTGGTCCTAACTCAACTGGTTCCAAAAGCAGTAGACATTGGTGCCCCATCAGTAGGGCTAGTTCACCAGAATGTAGAGGGCCCTTACTACCAGACTAAGGAGTTTGGAATTTACTCAGGAGACAGTAGGAAGTCACTGTTCTCATACCAATTAGGTCCACTTTCTTAAGGTTTTATCAAATTTCAGCTTTCAAAACAGGATAGATTGATTTTTTTTTACAGCAAACTCCTCTACCTCCCACCATTCTGAGTACTATGCATAAGACACAGTTAATGTTATCTCTTCTATGAAGTTCAGCTCATTTATGAGTATAATCACTAAACTATAATTTAGAACCAAATAGTACTATGAACAAAAGAAATTCTTCTTTCTATATGCTTTCATATACCTATTCATAAAGCTGAAATTCTGCTAAACTTGTAAAACAATTCAAACCAGAATATACATAGTACATTAGATTTAAATAATGTAACTCCTACAAGGCATGCCAAGGATATTCTTACCACATTTCTGTGATGCAAAATATATGGCAAAAATACAAGAAACGCTGCTTGCAATACAGTACAGGACAATATAAGAAACACGCTAATAAAAGTTATCAACATGACCTGATCGTTAACAGTTCACTTCTGTGTACTGCCGTTGCTCACACAGAACAAACGTACCAGGTACTAATGGTACTAAATGTACTAATAGGAAAGGCCTATTAAAATTTAGCAAGCAAAAGTTTTCACAGGCTTCAATAAGGATGTTTATTTTAGAAGAACTCAGGAGCCTTCACTGACCTATTCTGAGCAAAGAAATCACATTTATCTGTAACATGCTTGATGACAATAAGGAGAAGACATACTTATGTGCTCCTCTTATAAAGCTAGACAGAAAAAAAATGAATTCTGTCTATAATCTTTTTAGGGAAAAAAAACCAAACTGGACTTGCTATTGCTATTTCACTGTTGCAATGATGATGTAAATTCTAGAGGCAGTCTTTTTTAGAAAAATCATTAAGCACAGAAAAAAGTCCTTGGGAGTCAGAATTCAAACTCATGAATTGTTAGGAATCTGATTTAGATTATCAAGCCCAGTCCTTTGAAGGCGGTTCCAACATGGCCAGTGACAATTATTATCTTTTATCATTATTCTTCATGTTGGAGGGAGACAGATGACAAGACCAATACACAATGTGGTCTTCCAATGTGTTCATGTATAAGGATTACAATTCTTAGATTTGGATTTGTGATAATTATTTGGAGAGCCAGAGCCATCTGTGCTTATGAATCTAAATCAAGAGTTTGTTTTTAAAAATATTTTGATAACAGTATTCCAGTAGAAATAATTTCCCTTTGCATTTCTACGTATTTTATCCATTGTATCCTGGGCTGTCTCCAGTCATCCTGATGATTATTTGGTTACTGGATCCAGATGGTTCAGGAGGAGAAAGTGAGGCTGGTCACCTTGCACAGCGCCCCCACGCAAAACAAAGTCAACGGCAAGTCTTGCCATCATTTCTCTGATGTCATGGTCTTCTTCAAAAACGAAGGACAAACACAACAACTTTATGCATTTAAAAACAATATTCTGAGAAGAACTCCATAGTTTTTGTTAGCTAGCCGGTGATCTTTGACACAAAAAAAGGTTAAATATCTTTTATGAAGGTCATGTTTACTGCCATGCTTTTACCTATGCATGACAGAGCAGTCCGTCTACTGCTGTCATCTCCAGGTGGTTCACAGTTCCATTTAGTTGCTTTCATTTATGATTACAACAGCCGGCCTTCAACTCACAATCAACAAACTACTGAGGAAGGCTATTTCCACTCAGCCTCTACCCTTCTCCAACTCAGTAAAACTAAACATCAAGAAGCAGTTTTCAAATTTAGTACGCTGAACATGTTTACAAGACCTGAATAGTGTTGAAGTGGTCTTGCCATTTAAGAAGGGCTCATTTATTGATGTCCAACATAATGTCTGGTGCAGGTCTAAGTCTAAAAGTCACATGAGAGTGATTATCAATATTGTTACTATAACCACGGTTTTCGCTCCATTATCGTCCCTGAGGACATACTTGATGACAATTTCAGCTTTCCTATCAGGACCTCCAGTTTGTCTTCTAATGGAATCCTCAGTGAGCAGCACAGAAATTTTTAGAGAAGAGACGACGACCAACTTTTGTATCTCTTCATTTCTCACAGGTTCCAAATCATTATTTCATCTAACTGCAAGCTTGCTTCTAAAACAAAAAATCTACTTTGAAAACTTAATAAAGTCATAGTTACTCACAGTAATATTGTCCAAGAGCTTGGCCATATGCTTGATAATCTCACCATGCTGTGCTGGCTGCATTTGTAGTAACTTCTTAATGACGACCACACTTTCCGCAACTACTATTTCTGATAAAGACATAAAACATTTCGTAAGTTACTGTATGGTTAGCTTAATTTACCATATGCTTGTTAATCAAAAAGCAGCGTGTCACAGTAGACAGCACTGCTCTTGGTGCCGGGAACAACAAGGTTCACATTTCACCAAGAACAGTTATGAAATCATGAGACTGAGCAGGCAAATGGATCACAACTCGCTTTGGTAGGAGTCAACATTCTGGTGGCAGGAATTCTCCCACTTGGAAAACTCTGTGTAGTCCTATCTGCTTGTTCACAATATAAATTAGCTACAACCAAATGCTAACACAAGTATGCTATAAAGCCTTGGGTTAGTGCTTACACAAGAAAGAGAAGGCCATTTCTATGGCCTCTTGCCCAGCTGTACATTTCCACTGCTGGCATTCCTTCTCTATCCCCTAATAGCACAGGGCAGAGAGGCTAACTGAGGGGGTCAGCTGGTACAGCTCACACTCTGGGCACAGAACTTGTTTCCCCTCATCGAACTTGTTCAACCATTACCTTACCTCTGTGTAACACTTCGGTTTTTAAAAACTTTCACATACATTGTCTCATTTAATGCTCATAATCCTGTTTGGGAAGGAAATTCACCATCTGCCACCCATCTTTCCTACCTGTATGGTTTAAGTATCTGATTCTCAGAGAAGTTAAGTGTCTTATCCAAAGCGACAGCGCTTTGAAGGAGGAGAGCCAGGAATAAAACGTATGTCTTCTAACTCTTTCTAGTGTCCTATTATTCCACAATGATTTACAAAGCTGACAAGGAATATTCTACATCTCATATGGATCAATGAAAACAAAGTCTAAATGTCCTAAAAGGTGAATCAGGTGTATATTAGGAAAGTTCTGAGGTCTTAGCATTTAAAACACCAACATCCTCTCTCTCTTGTAAAGAAGGGCAATGAGAGCAAAGAAGAGAGTGTAGCAAAGATGTCAGACTACTGGCCTCATGCGCCACTCCCAATTTCAAAGTTACATTGTTTTTAATACCAGGGCTTACAACATCAGACAATGTCTCACCACAATGTTACCTTAGCCACTAAATAAAAAGAGTAGAAACTTTGGCCATGCCAAGTATAGGAACTGACAAATCTACTTAAATAATAATAATAACAGCTATTTCTGTTAAAAAATTAACGCACTGATTTTGTATTTATTTTGCTTCCCCTTTTAAAAACATTTTAAAGATTATCTGCTGGGTTCAGTAATACATTCTCCTGCACATTTTAAATAGGCAAGCTGTTCTAAGATTTATAAATCATGCATTTCAGTGCTTATTTTCTGTAACAGGTAGTAATCACTTGAATGAAATATGCAGTTTTTGAAGCTGAAAATAACAGATGCAAATGCAGATGCAAACTGCTTTGCAGGAGTAAATTCATGCTGTAAAGGAAAGCGACAGAAAGCCAAATTACAATACGACTGATGCTAAAGTAAGACAATCTTAGAATTAAGAATAAGATCTAAAAGTCATCTCCCTACGTAAGAAAATACAAAATTCTCAAATGCTTATTTATCCTATGCTAACATAATTCTGGCATCACAAAACTTTGTTTGCCAGTCTACTCCACTGTTTTGTTTTTGTTTTTCTTAAACAATCAGCCAGTTCAGATTTTTTTAAAATCTTGAGTCTCTCTAATCAATGATATTTGCTATCCTTCAGCTTTTCATTATTACATGTGGTATATTTTCCCTTCTGTTTCTTCATAGGAACAATCTATGATTACACAGGGAGAATTTCACTTCAGATGCCTTTCATCTCTTGAACAGTCTTCCTTTTAGAACCTTTGACCATAGAATCAGTTATGTTTTCTCTGGCTTTTCAAAATCCGTGTCATAAAAGACTAACTACACTAAGGACTCTTTCCCTTTACTACTATGAACTCTATCCAAAATGACACATTCTCTTTTCCTTAAGTGTCCTGTCATTTGTTCCCCTGATTTATTTCTACCCCTAAAAGAAAGCAACGTAAGTCATAGGTTTAGAGTTGTTAGGGATCCAGGAGATCAAGCAGTCCGACTCCCTCACTTGACAAATGAAGAAAACGAGCTACTGATCAAGGCTTGACTGAGGTCACATGGGCAGTGGAGTCTGAACCTGGGTCCTTTTACCCTAAAGCTGCTAGACTATGCTACCGCTCAGACTACAAAACTGTACCTTTCATTTACAACTGAAAAGGGAACATTAAATTTTACCAAACTTGATTGCCTTCTATACTGATCAATGACATTAGAATTTAATTAGAAGGTGAAACAGGAGGGACAGATTTGCAATAATACATTATGCAGGACAATAATGCCAAATTATGTAGCAGATAAAATGATCTATGCCCAAGAAGAGGGCATAGATCTGTAGAACTGAAAAGCTAAATCTTCAGGTCTTATGAAACTGGAAGGGAAACTGAATGAATACAGGAGTATTAGCATATTAGAAAAGGAAGTGTCCCAGGAAATTCTTCTTCATAAGCCATGAAAATGATTGAGTAACAAGAAAGGTTTTTAATAGTAGGTAACAAAGCCTACAATCACAATAAGGAAAGAATTTCCTATAAATGTACAGGCAGAAGCTATAAAACCACAGCATCTTATAGGAAATAAAGCTATCTGGAGGATTAGTTTCAAGGGGATGGATAAAATCACCTTGCACATTACACTGTACCCTACTCCACAATCTTCCTACGGTCCATTTGAAACTCCACGTCTTCCATGAAGCCTTCTCGGATCACTGACTTCTTTCTTATTTGTATTTACAGAGAACTTTGGTTTATCACAGATTTAGTAATTTGTCACATTATTTACTTGTGCATGTAAAATGTTTTCCAATAGATCTCTTAAAAACTTTTAAACTTCTTCGGAGCAGGAACATAACATAACACTATACTTCACACACAGTAGCTAAATAAACATTTATAGAATGAACAAACTTATTAACATAGAAAACAACCTGTGAATCTGCAGCCCACCATTATGACTGCAGATCCTAGGGATGAGAGGAGGTGCAGAATTCTCCCCCAAAAAATCCACAGGCAGATTTCTTGAAATAATAATGTTTATAGGATATCTAGGAGGTGTCATGAAAAAGAAATGGGATTTTAAAAACACATACAAAAATATTATTCAAATCAAAGGAGTGACCTGAAGAGGTTATACATAATTGTAAGAAGGTACCATTGCCCAAAATAGTTTTGGAAGTGCCTCGAGAGCTTGCATCATATTCTGAATAACCTTGACAATGAAAATTTTTCAGTTTCTTCATGGAGACAGAAATAGTCAAAAGTTATACAGAGCTAAGACTGCTAAATTAAGTGGCTTATTAAAGCCAGTTAATACAATTCAATCAAAAATTGTCCAACAAAAAAGCACTAATAGTGGTTTAAGGCCTTCTTTGATCATCTTTTCCCCCATAATACAGCTTAGACCCTTTTATTATCCTTAGCTTTCCTCTACAGTACTTGAGCTTTAGCATTCATGAAACAATTATTATAAAAGGATGGCTTCTGTATTCATCCTTTCACAATTTTAGAATACTTACTCCAAAATAAGGGTCAAAATTAGAGCAAGATAAATTTTGAGCATTCCATTTAATTTTTAAAGAAAAATTAAGTCTAACAAGTCTTTTTTTTTCACAACTGTTAATGTTTTGGATAATTTCCCAAAGACAGTATTTAATTTTGCCAAACAAAAGCAATAATTTCTATATTAAAGATAGAAATGATAAAATTTCATCTCATATTAAAAGTATATCATGTGAAAATAGGCTAACTTAAAAAAGGATAAGTTCTTATATATGTAGTAACAATGCAGACGTAAACGTTAATGCAGATGTAGATTTAGCTAAAGATATAGACATATGCATATTTCTTAGAAGTTGAATCATATAAATATGATTGCATTTAAGGTTAGAAGAAAGAATGAGATAATGAACTTCTACCCAACAAAGAATTTGGACAGATTAATTATAAATAACTCAATTTTATGCATTTACAAATAGTAATGATAACTTAAAAATAGACGCTGTGTAATTTGAATTCCAAAACAAGAATGTGAGCACTCCCAGGGCCTTTGACATACAAGGATGATAGGTCTGACTTACTTGGGGTACAAGGTATACTCTACTTGTTCAAAATCCCAATCTAGTTTTATTTTTCTATGATTAAAACAGCAACACTTATGGTAAACAATGTAGGAAGATGAAACCTAACATTAAGCATTCTTGACATTCTGGGTTCACATCAACGTGGAGGTAAACTAAAGTTCTTCAAAATAACAAAATGCAGATATTATTTACATGAAAAAATATTTCCCAGGAAGTGCACATTCTAACTGGTCACATCTCCAAGCAAACAGTGTACATACAGATAATGCTAGCGTATTACAAATGTGCATGTACACGAACATGTATAGTTGTATACATTCTGCACTCAATCAGGGCTAAATTTAGTGACAATGTAAACAATTAGGTTTGGCAAACAGTTTTTACATTAAAATAAAGCTACTTCAATTATTTTAAAATTAGTCAAGTAAGTTTTTACAAAAAGCTTGGGTGGTTGTTTAAAATGTTGAATTTCAAGACTAAGTGAAAATGTTATAAGAATTGAGGCAATTAAAATGTGAACTACAACAAAGTAAATAAAATTTTTACTAAATGGAAAAGTAAAAAAATATTTAGGAAAAAATGATTAAATTTTATAAGGTTTTTTTAAACCTTTCTATGTTGAATTTCTAGAAGTTTGCAATTTTATTTCTATTCACAGTAAATGACATCCATAAAAGCACTTTGAAGTTAAATTTCATTTATATTTTTTTGCTCTGGAATAATTAAAATAACTTTATATATTTATAAAGACTTTTATGAGGAAAAGGCTATTTGCAAAATTGAGCTATGTGCATTGTAATCTCAGAAAAATTATAAAAAATATTTTAATGAATAAATTTTTCAGCCTGATGGTTAAAATATTATAAGTACATATGTAGATATGCATATACAAATATCTGTAATATTCATAATTTCATAAATTATTTCATTATATTTTACTCACAAAACAATATTTTCACTAAACAGAATCTATCATTTTAAATACAAATACTACTGATAAAACAATTTCTCAAAGGAAATTATCATGAAAATTTCTTTACTTAGCAGTTTTTTCCCCTTGCTTTCTAAAAGTACCTGTATTTTATTCCAGTTATGTCTCTAAAAATTGAAGACATCTTCAAGTTTGAATATAACATCAAAAACTGACTAGATAATTTTGAATGGATTTTTGATCACCTATGGTGCTAACATTTTTACATTTTGCTTTGCTTATGTCCACCTAAATTTTGCAAACTGATGACTTGTAATTCTAATTTAAATGCAAAATTACTTTCATTTAAGAATCAAACCAACTTTGAAGGGTTTAACAAAAATGCTGACCATAATTTTTAATCTCATCAATTCTACATTTTAAAAAAAAATGCATTTGCCTGCTTTCAGCACCCTCTGCAGGTGAACAGTTATCATACAATGCTGCTATTAGAATGGAGGAAAAAATATTTCTTGTGAAAAGGAACCTCAGAGGGAGGACATTTTTAAGCGAAACAAGAAATAAAACTGCATGATCACTTGTAGATTCAAATAAAAGGATATGTTTACCACCATTTCGATATTAAACACCATTTTTTAAAAAGTGACAAAAATGCTTTAAGGCTCAAAAAGTTCTTGCTGCAACTGCTATGCTACACTACTTTTATTACAAGTGATTCAAAACCAAACAAACCACAACATATAACAGTCCTAATGGTGCTATTACCTGAAGATACACTCAAGAAAGTTCGAACTATTAAGTACTGATAAACAAAATAGAAGCAGCCTTACCATCCCTGTTAGACAGCAAACACACCAGGCCATTAAGGCACGTGTCGGTTACTTCTGAAATGTTGGTTGCACATCTGCCTATAGCTTGGATAGTAGCTGCAGCAAACTGTTTATCCTGACTTTTCACATATGTCTAAAGAAAACAGGAGTTCCATTAGTTATCAGTCTTATTAAGAGAAAAATCATGACAAATTTATCCATTACTTGTGCACTGTGGTCTTATCAAGCAAAAATTATAACATGTGTCAAATAGATATGCCTTCTAAAAATACATAATTAACAAAGCAACAAAGTTACCCTAACACCTGCTCTATGGCATGTCAGGTCCAGCCACCTATAGCGACAGTGGTTTCTGACTGCCCGAGAGACAGTGGGTGCAGTCACCCAAAGACCGCAATTAGTCTGAGTGCAAGGTTGAAGGAGTTGAGGAGAACTCTCTCTTCAGGGAGGCTTCAGTCCATTTAACCAGCAGCATCTGGGAATCTATGAATGACCGATTTACCTGCCTCAAAGAACGTTTTGGGTTTGTTTCTTTTTTTTCCAAGAGACCAAATGAAAGAATTGGGAAGTAGAAAGGAAAAGGCAAGAGGAAAATAATATAGCCTGATGACACATATTATATTTTCAAAATTTAGGAAGCGAAGTAAAATGATTGACAGAGAAGATTCTGTCAGCATTTTAAAATGTTCTTCAGCGCTATCGATTCACAACCACTTCACCCTCAGTAAGGGTTTGTTTCATAATAACTTCCCTCATTTTCAGACAAACACAACAGACAACAGTAAATAGAAAGTTAAAGAAAAAAAAGACGGTGATCACAGAAAATGACAAACATGCAAAAACTTTGCCAACTGTCAAAGCTGCATATTTAAGAAAAAGTACTTATCAAGTTCTGAAAGCAACTGAAGACTATACACATTATACAAATTATATTTAACACAGAACTTTAACATTCATATCTCGCAAACAGAATGTAAAGGAGTCTAAGATCCTTTCAAATTTGAATGAGTTTTCATTTATGTATATTGAATTTTTATTCAGTCTTTTAGTTTTAAAAAGGCAAAACAAGATTTTATTAAATATGCCAAAAGGTACATATGTTCTTTTTTAAAATTCCGATTAGTATAGGAGCTGCAAAATTAGAAATGAAATTCTTCCTTTATTGTAAAGTAAATTATTTTTAGTTATAAGTATTACAGAAAAACAAAGAGGAAAACATTTTTTTCAATGCTGCTTAAAGGAAAAAAGGGAAGAAAAATATGAAGGAATACTTAAAAAATAAATTAAGATTAGAAACCTTCTAAGTGTGAGTCAAAAAGCTGAAGTGGCCATCAACACAACAGTCCTATATGTGTGCCTCCACATACAAATAGTATACGAACATATCTACTGATTTAACTAAATACATGATAAAGTAGCATAAAAATAGAATCAGCTTTCTTTTATTTATTTATTTATTTGACATTCATTTTAACAAAATTTTGGGTTCCATATTTTCTCCCCTTTCATCCCCTCCCCCCCCCAAACACCAAGCATTCTAATTGCCCCTACAACCAATCTGCTCTCTCTTCTATCATCCCTCTCTGCCCTTGTCTCCGTCTTCTCTTTTGTCCTGTAGGGCCAGATAGCTTTCTATACCCCTTTACCTGTATTTCTTATTTCCTAGTGGCAAGAACATTACTCGACAGTTGATCCTAACACTTTGAGTTCCAACTTCTTTACCTCCCTCCCTCTCCATCCCTTCCCTTTGGAAGGCAAGCAATTCAATATAGGCCAAATCTGTGTAGTTTTGTAAATGACTTCCATAATAGTTGTGTTGTATAAGACTAACTATATTTCCCTCCATCCTATCCTGTCCCCCATTACTTCTATTCTCTTTTGATCCTGTCCCTCCCCATGAGTGTGGACCTCAAATTGCTCCCTCCTCCCCATGCCCTCCCTTCCATCATCCCCCCCACCCTGCTTATCCCCTTATCCCCCACTTTCCTGTATTGTAAGACAGGTTTTCATACCAAAATGAGTATGCATTTTATTCTTTCCTTTAGTGGAATGTGATGAGAGTAAACTTCATGTTTTTCTCTCACCTCCCCTCTTTATCCCTCCAGTAATGTCTTTTGCTTGCCTCTTTTATGAGAGATAATTTGCCCCATTCAATTTCTCCCTTTCTCCTCCCAATATATTTCTCTCTCACTGCTTGATTTCATTTTTTTAAGATATGATCCCATCCTATTCAATTCACTCTGTGCACTCTGTCTCTATGTATGTGTGCATGTGCGCATGTGTGTGTGTAATCCCACCCAGCACCCAGATACTGAAAAGTTTCAAGAGTTACAAATATTGTCTTTCCATGTAGGAATGTAAACAGTTCAACTTTAGTAAGTCCCTTATGACTTCTCTTTGCTGTTTACCTTTTCATGCTTCTCTTCATTCTTGTGTTTGAAAGTCAAATTTTCTTTTCAGCTCTGGTCTTTTCATCAAGAATGCTTGAAAATCCTCTATTTCATTGAAAGACCAATTTTTCTCCTGAAGTATTATACTCAGTTTTAATGGGTAGGTGATTCTTGGTTTTAGTCCTAGTTCCTTTGACTTCTGGAATATCCTATTCCATGCCCTTCGATCCCTTAATGTGGAAACTGCTAGATCTTGTGTTATCCTGATTGTATTTCCACAGTACTTGAATTGTTTCTTTCTAGCTGCTTGCAATATTTTCTCCTTGACCTGGGAACTCTGGAATTTGGCCACAATGTTCCTAGGAGTTTCTCTTTTTGGATCTCTTTCAGGCGGTGTTCTGTGGATTCCTTGAATATTTACTTTGCCCTCTGGTTCTAGAATCTCAGGGCAGTTTTCCTTGATAATTTCATGGAAGATGATGTCTAGGCTCTTTTTTTGATCATGGCTTTCAGGTAGGCCCATAATTTTTAACTTGTCTCTCCTGGATCTATTTTCCAGGTCAGTTGTTTTTCCAATGAGATATTTCACATTATCTTCCATTTTTTCATTCTTTTGGTTTGGTTTTGTGATTTCTTGGTTTCTCATAAAGTCCTTAGCCTCCATCTGTTCCATTCTCATTTTGAAAGAACTATTTTCTTCAGTGAGCTTTTGAACCTCCTTTTCCATTTGGCTAATTTTGCTTTTGAAAGCATTCTTCTCCTCATTGGCTTTTTGAACCTCTTTTGCCAATTGAGTTAGCCTATTTTTCAAGGTGTTATTTTCTTCAGCATTTTTTTGGGTCTCCTTTAGCAGGGTGCTGACCTGCTGTTCATGCTTTGACTGCATGTCTCTCATTTCTCTTCCCAGCTTTTCCTCCACCTCTCTAACTTGATTTTCAAAATTCTTTTTGAGCTCTTCCATGGCCTGAGCCCATTGAGTGGGCTGGGATACAGAAGCCTTGACTTCTGTGTCTTTGCCCGATGGTAAGCATTGTTCTTCCTCATCAGAAAGGAAGGGAGGAAATGCCTGTTCACCAAGAAAGTAACCTTCTATAGTCTTATTTCTTTTCCCTTTTCTGGGCATTTTCCCAGCCAGTGACTTGACCTCTGAATATTCTCCTCACACCCACCTTGCCTCCTGATCTTCCCAGCCAGCCTTGGGGTCTGAGATTCAAATGCTGCTTCCCAGCCTCAGGGCTTCTGCGGGGGTGGGGTTGCTATTCAGTGTGAGATTAAGTTCAGGTGCTCAGGTGGGGGCAGGGCCGCCTCACGGGCTCAGTTCCCTCAGCGGGTCTATGCAGAGACCTTCAACAATGGATCCAGGCTCCTGCCTGCTTGGGGAGCCCTGGTCTGCCGCTGCCTCAGCTGCTGCCTCCCGAGGGGGCCGGAGTTATGGGGGCACCCCACTCCCCTCTCAACCCGCCAAAGAGACCCTCTCACTGACCCCCGTCACCTGTGGGTGGAGGGATCCGCGCGGCCGCTGGAGATCCCGTCCCTGAAGCCCGCTCGGATCTGTTCCTCTTGGTGCTGCGGCCGCGGCAGGGCTGTGCTTGGCTCCCAGTCCCGGCACCCAGTCCGCAGTGCGAAGGACCTTTTGTGAGAAGTTTGCAGGTCCCTCTGGAACAGAAATCTCCTTCACTCCACTGTTCTGTGGCCTCTACTGCTCCAGAATTCGCCGTGAGTTCCTTTTTACAGATGTCCTATGGGTTGTGGGTTCGGAGCTATGTGTATGTGCGTCTTTCTACTCCGCCATCTTGGCTCCGCCCCCTAGAATCAGCTTTCAAAAGAAACCTTATAAAATATCCTGAGCATTAAATGGCCAGATAGCCACACTAAGACATATTAGCCTAGCCCTGAAAAAACACTGGCAAGAGCTGAGCATACAAAAAGAGGTCCTCAAGGAGCTCATATCTAACTGCAACACAATTCAACTGAATACACATGATGAAAAGATGCAAAGGAACCACAGAACAAGTTACATATTACTAGGTGAAGAAAGAACTGCAAGTAAGGAGAACACACGTTTATAGGGAAACAGTGAAAAATCCACTTCAGCATGGCACAGTTGCAGGCTCAAACAAAGGTCAAAGAGATGAAGACAATGACTGCCTTGTTTCTTAGGGGTGGGATTCTTGACGGAAACAGGAAGTTTAAGCAGAGTATCACAGGGCACAGACTCTGCAGGTAGTAATGACAACCACAAGCTTTCTAAGAGTGCAAAAAGCAAGTAAAACTTTTAGGCACCAATATTTTCCGATCACACCTGCTGGAAATCACCCTCAGCAGCGTGATGCTCAAAGTGAAGACAGCACCGTGGTTTGTCCAAATCTATGATGATGTTACTTTATGATTCCCTTTTATGTTACGTTCTAGTCTATTCTATTCTGGTTCACAATTTTTTTGCTGGCAATGCTGATTTCTTACTTATCAATCCGCATGTTATTTATATAAATATTGGAAATCTGACAAAGACTCAAACAGAAATAAACATGAAGTTTTCTTGATATCCAGTCAACAGCAGGCATGTATTTTACCTTTAACATGAGACATACAAAAACAAAAATAATGAAACCATCTCTGCTCTACAGAAGATTATGTTTTATCAGGGAACAGGACTGGAGCCTAAGAGTTCTGTGCACAAACCTGAAATTCTCGAAGAAGCGTGGAGATGTTGGCTTCATTTGCCAAATTTGTCAATATTTCAAGCTATAAAGAAAAAAAGACAGCATGAACAACTGAAAGGCTTTTCACAACCAGTACAAGAATCAGGGCTGCTCCACGTGGTGCTTGTCAACCCTTCCCTCACGTGACTGGTTTGACACAGATTTTCTGATGATTCAGTTTGGGGAAATTCCGTCCATCTGAGAGTTACAGGACCTCTACTCAGCTCACCTACTGGACGCAGTCGTCTGCTGAGGAGTCCCTTTCTTCACTTCTGTATGTCTCACTTCAAGTATGAATACCCGGGGGGGCTGGTTATATACTAAGTTTTTAAATTAAGTAATACATGGAGAAATTTGCTGTACTTATCTGAAATCTCAGGACTCTTCTCAGTGAAAATTAAGAAGTCTAAATAACAAATTTGTCGTAAATGAGAACACACTTAACTTCAACTATATTATAAATGTGGATTAAAATAAGTGTTGCAATAGTTCTATTTCCATAAGAATGAACAGCACCAAATTCTTATGGACATCATAGGATTTAAGTCTCCTCTGTGCCCTGGAATTTTTTTTTGCTATATTTCATTAATATTATCTTTCAGGATTTTCATTTTCTTGTTTTGATCGACTATACATATTTGTTATTGGAATTTTGTTTTTATTTTTCTTCAAAGATGGGAGAAAAGGAGGTGGGAAGAAGATGAGGTAAAAAGCTTAGGGAGAGAGCTGTCCCCCAAAAACAAAGGGAAAGATCACAGATGTATTTTTAAATACACAGATTATCAGAAGGAGGAACAGTAGGAAAACAGGCAAGCAAGACAGGAAGCCAGATGTCCTACTATTTATACACCTAGAAGGAAAACTGATCCTTGTACTGCAGAGATCCCCAGCTTTCGTGTCATCCCTCCCCTTGTTCTATTCTGAGTATGGAAATGTTCATTTTATTTGGTGTTTCAGTGTAAAATTAAATAACTGACTATAATAAAAAAGAATAATCTTCACCTTTCAGTTCATCTACAACATAAAGCATTCTCTATGCTCTTTGGAATCAATAGTGAGAAAGTATTTAATAGGTGCTCTACTAAATTATATTTCAGAAAGGGAAAAAAAAGGTTTGTTCAATAACCAGTGGTCTACAGCAAGCTATCAAATAAAACAACTAAGATGATTAGCAGATCTACCACCCTACAGAGAGACTTAGTCAATGTCAATAAAGTTACTCATTAAAGAAGAAGAGGTGGGAAAGTCGTTGACAGAGAAAACAGGAATTACTAACTATAATTCGGAGACTGAATAACTCAAAAACCTTATTTCAGGGGGAGGAAAAAACTAGAATTGGCCCAGAGGTGGCGATATGAATTACTGACTTGTTTCCATCACTTCTGTTCTGACCCAGAATAGTAATTCTACTGGATGGCACTTAGGTAGCACTTTAACATTCTCAAAGTGCTTTGCACATATTATCCCATTGAAGCCTCACAACCCTAAGGCAGTTAATAAAGATACTATAAAAACCTGCTTTTGCAGTTTAGGAAACTAAGGCTCAGGAACATTAAAGTCCTTGTCCACAACCATAATGCCACATAAATGTTGTTACTAGCAAGATTCAAACTCAGGTCTTGATACCTCCCAGTACGTGTTTAACTGACCATACCCTACTGACTCTCAGGAGGAAAACAAAGAAGAGAAAGAGAGACATATAATGAAAACACAATTTTAAAGGACAAAAGGGATGCTTAACTCTGAGTGGCCAGTGTCTGCCCACATGAACAAAAAATAATCTGCTAGGCTTTCTCAAGTCCACACACACAGCCTCACGAAGCTGTGGGTACTCAATGTGAACTCAATCAAGAGCGTGATAGGACGGCCAAAGTATGTAATAAAATCGAGGGATCGTATCCAAGACCAGGGATGGGACGCTCCCAGTAACATTCCCTTCTAACTACTATATTTTAGTGAGACAAGGGACAATCATGAGAAGAACATAAGGGTGGTGAAGTGACTAAAGATTAAGCCACAGGAAAACTAGTTGAAGGAATCAGGGATGTTAAACTTAAAGAAGGGAAAAACTTGTGGGGAGGGGATAGGAAGGGAGGATGGGGAAAGAGTAAGTAGACTTGGTCAGCTTGGCCCAGGGGGCAATACTAGGAATACTGGATGGAAGATTCGAAGAAACTAATTTCTGCACCAAATAAGGTAAAACTTCCCAAGAATTAAAGTTGTCCAAAAGTTAAACAGGCTGCCTTGGAAGTAGGTCTTTAAGAAGGATAAAGAAGAGACCTATTCAGGAGTGGATTAGTCCAAATCAGGAGTTCTCAGTTTATGACATATGAACTTAAAACAACTGGAACTGTAATTTCAATATAATTGGCTTCCTTTGTAAAACTAGAAAAATTTATTTTATGAATTTAAAAATACCATTCTGAGAAGGGCTGCACTGGCTTTTACCAGCCCACCAAATGGGTTCATGACACAAAAAGGATTAGAAACCCCTTGTATTGATAATGTCTAAGGTCCCTTCAAAATTGAGATTCTGCAATTCTCTAAAGCAGAACGGGTCTAGACATTAGCTTTTCAAATTAAATTATTGTGTCCTAGACATTAGCCCTTCTAGAAGGATGATATGTACTCTTAACATAAAAAAGAAATTATGGGTGAACTGAAAAGTTAGTATTCAGCATTATAGGAAAATCTAGAGTGAACTAAGCCCTAATTCTAAGAAGTCTTACACCATGAGAATAAATCTATGGGTCTCACACTCACATATTCACTTCCATATATTCCTTGTATGATTTACTCTATACGGAACATCTAAGAGGACACATATCTCTATGGAAGAAAGCACCAATCATGCTGGATCACTACGTGTTTACAGAAAACCCTGCTGGGGCAGAGGCTTCAGTTCATCTCTCATGTACTTCTGTCTGTCTCGTCTGTACAAGGCAGTTAGTGGAAAAAATGCAGAACTGGGGCTCTAAAGCTATCAGCTTATAGAAGTCATTTCCCATCTCCGTTTCATCAAATGTGGAATGGGAGTTATAGTGAGGAACACACTGTATAAACAGGACTTATCATCACTAGACATGACAGCTCGCAAGAAACATCATGAGCACAAAATCCCAGGAAGCAATGACCAATATTTGGTGGGGGGGAGAGTTGGGGGAAGTAGGGAAGAGGAGACATCTAAAGAATCCAACACATAGTTAATACCACATATGTTGTGTTGATACCATCTACTGCAGTCACCGGCAAGTAGCAGGGCTTAGTGTTGGTCAACGAGAACCATGGTTTCTCCTAATGCTTTTCCCTTCTCTACCTTCAGCTCCCAGATACATCTAAGAAGCATACAAGTAGAAGCAGGACGAGGAAAAAATTGATATATATATCAATATACCGTGGGCGTGGGTATGTGTTTGAGAAAGTTTCAAATATAGTAAAGTCTCTTACATTAGAATTCTAACCTCCAAGTATAAGAAATTGTGTCTGGAATCCTATGAGTTTGTTTCTCTGTATTATCCATTTTTTTTAATACATCAAACAATAAGAGACTATCTAGAAAATAGAAAAACACATACCTTCAGTGTCTTGATCATGGTTGGATCGGTTGACCTAACGTAAAAACTCTTCAGATAAGGTTCAAACATGCCCTAATTTTTTTAAAGGAAAAAAAGAAAAGATTAATGCCATATCCACTTGGTATTTTCCTAAATTCTAGGTGATATGCATACCTTTCTCTGTATTGACATAGTTGCTATATTCTGTAGAACAATGTACTGCACCTCCCTAGAAAGAAAAGGAAGAGTTCTGACTAGACATATTTTTCAATAAAATGACACTAATTAAAGAGGTAAGTAAGGTAAATCAGAAATATATTTAATATTTAAAGAGATGTGCTTGCATATCCCACTAAAAAGATTTTTAGGAAATCTCAAATTTTTAAGAAAAAATATTTTACCACTTGCTAGAAAAAAAACTTAAATTCCAAATACAAAGTAAGCCAATCTGACATTAAGTGACATTTGAAAAAAGTCATACACGTCCAAACAAATGAGATTCCTAAAGACTGACAAATAAATTGTGGTATATCAATGTGAGAAAATATTATTGTGCAGGTAAAAAAGGCTTAGTATTGAAGAATTCAGAGAAATATGGGAAGACTTGAAGTAATGAGGACAAAGAAAGTGGAGTCAAGAAAATAATATAAACAATGACCAGAATAATATAACTGGAAACAACAGAATAAAACTGGATGTTGCGTAATTATAATAAACACAACTGCCCACTGGAGAAGAAAAAACGTACTTGCTTTCAGACAGGCTGGTTGTTCTTACTGATCATTTTAAAAAATCTTTATATAACGGAGGACTGACTAGATAAGTGATAGGGGCAGACGGATATTCAGAAATGAACGCAATGTAAAAAGCAAAGGCCATCAAGAAAACTTTTTAAATGTAAGAAGGGGAAAAAATAATTTCCACAATTATGCACCTTAAAACTGCCCACAGTTCTTTTTTCTTTCTTTTAAAATAACAGAAGGTACTAGATTTTTAAACTCTTTCTGGTGGTGGGAAAAGAAAAAAAAAATCAACATTTACACATCATTTTTGATAAACTTATGATTAGCAATTTCTATTTAAAGTCTGCTTTGTAATAACTAGATCCAAATTCTCAGAGTGAATGAAAGACAAATGATAATTTCTTAAACATCTGAAGAAACAGGAATAAAGAAAAAAATGACCTACCTATTACTACGAAGTAAACGTACTAATGATTTTGAAATAATACCGGCTTCAGATTTTGGTGATAAGTGCCAATACAGCTGAGCAACTGCCATCACCACCTGAAAAAAATGTTAAACATCATTGATAACTCTTTTTAAAAACTTACTTTAAGTTGAATTGAGGTCTATACGCTCATCTAAATCTGCGAGAACAAATCCACAAGATTACAATTGCTAATTCAAAACCACAGAACATGTATCTAGAGCTCAATTGGAATTCAGAAGCCATTGAATCCAACGATCTCATGTTACAAATAAGGAAACTGAGGTCTAGGGAGAAAAGATACCAGAGTTAGGAAAAGGCTTTGAAGCAATTTCCTACGATTCTAACTCCAGCTACTTTCTAGGGCATCACACGTCTTAGCCTTGAGAAATGCTCTTTTCAAATTTAATGAAAGCATGAAAATGGACAATAAAGTAGACGATATTCTAGACATTACGTAGAATGTACAGAATTCTATATATTACATAGTTATAATTGGAACTTAACGTTATATACAAGAAAAAAGTTCAAGTCAGCGCAAAATGTGCTGCTTTTGGCTTTGGTGGGTGAAAGAGTAAAAGGTCATGACTGAAGGACAAACAATCGTAAAGGAGATTTTGAGGGTTTTGGAATCGAGAAACATGGCACCTGTTGATTGAGGGGGGACGCAAGGAAAGGAAGAATGAGGAGGAAGAACACAAGTAGAATGACTCAAGAAAAAGGAAATTGTGAGAAACAAGGCAAGACACTCGATTAGCCAATAAGCCAATCGCCCACTGTCCGCCAAACATCACCCTAATGGACAGGAACACAAGAATAAAGAATGAAATGATCCCTACTCTCAAAGCGCTCGTAACAAGAAGGAGGGAAAGATGTGTGGATGTGGCAGCGTTTCCATGGGGAGTCTTGGGGAATGGTCTGAGATCCTGGCCTTGCTGAGAAGAACCAAGTCCTCACGCACTGTGGCTGTTACTGAGCACAGAATTCCTGTGCTCAGCTGCTCCCCTCACTCAGCATCAGATCATACAAGTCCTTCCAGGCCTCTCTGAAGTATGCCTGCTCATCATTTCTTACAGCACAACAGTATTCCATTACATTCATATACCACAATTTATTCAGTCATTCCCCAATGGGTGGGCATCCCTGCAATTTTCAATTCTTGGTCACCACAAAAAGAGCTGCTATAAATATTTTTGTACATGTGGGTCCTTTTCCCATTTTTATGATCTCTTTGAGATACAGACCTAGAAGTGGTGTTGTTGGGTCAAAGGGTATGCACAGTTTTATAGCCCTTTGGATATAGTTCCAAATGGCTCTCCAGAGTGGCTTGATCAGTTCACAACTCCACCACCAACGCATTAGTGTTCCAGTTTTCCCACATCTTCCCCAACATTTAGCATTTTCCTGTTTTGTCATGTTAACCAATCTGACAGGTGTGATGTGGTACTTCAGAGCTGTTTTGATTTGCATCTCTCTAGTGATTCAGAGCATATCATATGTTCATATGACTGTAGATGAGTTTTAATTTCTTCCTCTGAAAACTGCCTGTTCATACCCTTTGACCATTAATCAATGGGGGAACGACTTGTATTCTTATAAATTCAACTCAGCTCTCTATATATTTTAGAAATGAGGCTTTTATCAGAGACACTGGTTGTAAAAATTATTTCCAGCTTGATTCTAACCCTCAATACGCTTCCCTTCTAATCTTGGTTGCACTGACTTTGTGCAAAAACTTCAATTTAATGTAACCAAAAACATCCATTTTGCACTTCATAATGCTCTCTACCTCTTCTTTGGTCATAAATTCTTCCCTCCTCCGTAGGTCTGACAGGTAAACTATTCCTTGCTCTCTTAGTTTGCTCATGGTATCAGTCTTTATATCTAAATCATGTAGTCATTTTGACATTAATCTTGGCACAGGGTGCAAGATGTTGGTCTATGCCTAGTTTCTGCCACACTCTTAACTGTTTCATTCTTTATGCCTGAATCCCCAGATTCCCCAGGCAGATGTTTAATTAGTACTTAATGATTAAAATGTGGAGGGAAAACAGAAACTGAGCAACATAAGGACATGGGGTAAAATTCCAGTAGTTTCACCATTTTACTGGAAGGATTATAGCTGGGGAATTCTGTTATTATCCAAGCACTGTTAACATCCAAACCCCCTACAAACAACTGATGACAAGGGGGGAAGTGGACCCAAAGGTCAGGGAGAAGAGGGAACTTGGGGTAGGGATGAGAGATGGTTGAGCTAGGCAGGAGGGGACATCCAACACCCAATAAGGACTAGGCAAAGGAGGCTGGGCAAGGGAGAAAGAGGGATCCCTGGGCACTGCTCCTGCTAAGCCTTCTGGCTTCAACGTACAATCTGGAGGGCGAGGAAAGGCTGTGCTGGGGGAGGAAAAGAATGTTTTTTGAGTTTCGAAAGGAAAAAGAAAAAAAAAAGATGTGAAGAAGCAAGAGGGAATCCAAAGCTGTGTCAGAAAGGACCAGATTAAAGAACGTGGCAGGAGAGAAGACAGAACAAATGAGGGGTGAGAGATGTGGCTCTTCTGAAGACAAAAGCACCTGAAAAGGAAACCATTCAGGTGAGAGATCAAAAAAAGAGCTCTCATGGAAAAGATAATCCAATAAAGTGTCAGAGGAAGAAGACGTGAGTAGTGTGAACTGGTGACAATGCCAAGGGATGATTTCTGACTCAATAACTACAATGAAATTAATAATGATGAAAATGATAATAATCATTAATTCAATTATGATAAAATTAATTATTATTATAGTTATTAATTTTATTCCAGTTACTGAGTCAACATATTTATATGAACATTATCATTTTCTAAAACATTTACTATTTATTTTACTTTTATTTATGGAATAAAACAAGCATTTCCATACCACAGCATAATAAAACCAACTGCAATGAAACCGCAAATTTATTGTATACAATTTGCTATTCCATTTAAATATGTAATAAAGTAATCATGTAAATTAATCTTTTTCCTTCCCCCTCAGAGATGGCCGTAAGACACGACTGTATGGATATGCAGCTGTATAAAGGTATGTGTGTATATGTGTGTGTATGTATATGTACACACACACGTGTATAAATGTGTATATACATACACACATACACATATATAAATCATTCTCTATATACTTCTATTTCTCAGCTCTTTCTGTGAATAAAGATTAAGTCTTACTTCACACGTCTCTTGTCGTTATTCGGATATTTACAATAGTCAAAATGACTCAGCCCCTCAAAGTTGCTCTTAAAACAATACTGCTGTTGCTGCATACATACAGCGTTCTCTTCGTTCTGATCATTTCTGCCCTTTGTTATTTCAGGCAAGACTACCCATGTTTGCCTAGGACGATCAAGCTCATCTTTTCTTATAGCCTAGTAATGTTCCATCACAACCATATACCACAACCTGTTCGGCCACTCCCCCAATGACAGATAACCCCACAATTTCCAGTTCTTTGCCACCACCACGAGAGCTGCAACAAATATTTTATAACATATAGGATTCTTTTCCTTTTTCCCTAACCATCTTTGAAAACAAAGGAGTGGTATTGCTGGGTCAAAGGGTACAGGAAGTTTAATAACTCTTTGGGCATAATTCTAGATTGTTCTCCAAAATGGTTGGATCAATTCACAATTCCACCAACAATAAATTAATGTTCCAATGTTTCCACATGTCCTCCAACAGTTGTCACTTTCCCCTTCAATGATTTTAGCCCATCTGATAGGTGTAAAAAGATATCTCAAAGTTATTTCGTTATTATTTCTTAATAACATGTATATATTTTAAAGCTTACAAAGTGCTTTGAAAATGTCTCATTTGCTCCTCAAAACAACCCTCAGAAGTGGGTGCTATTATCCTCATTTCGGAAGAAAGAGGTTGAATGACTTGCCCAGGGTCACACTGGAAGAGTCAGAGGCTAGATTTTAATTCAGGTCTTCCTTATTCCAGGTTTAGTGCTCCTTCCACTATGCCACCTACCAAGTCCCAATTCTTTTTAAATCAGACATATGCATCCAGAACTTACAAAAACACCTAAGACATGTCAAACCTAATGACTATGACTTCCAGTGATTCACATGGGCACCAATGAACCAATGATACTGCTAGAAGAAATACTGAGTGGATGACCAAAGATTGCAGTCTTACCGAAGAAACTGCAGAGAAAAAGAGTACCCTGCTAACAATCTAAGGAAAGGGGATTCTGAAACGAGATCTGGGAAGTGAACAAGTTAGTGAGGAAGACTGTTTTCAGGGAGGAAAAAAGGACCTAGCTTCTTAGAACAAAACATAAAAAGTAAGCAGAAAAAAGCTTAATTTCAGAAGCGTATTACACGAATGGAGGGAAAAGGCATGATGTCACTGGGCATTTTAATTACACAGACATCTGGTGGAGTTCATGCTCTCTCTGACAGAAGAGGCACTGATGATTTCCTTACTTGCCTTCATGATACATTTCAAAAAATGGAAAACTGTATTCTGAATGAGATTCCTGATAACGAAGAAAAAACATAAAACACATATGAAGTAGGAATGATGGGGACTTCAGGGGAAACTGATGGCTCCATCTTTCAGTTTCTAAAAGAAAAAAACAGAAGTACCCTAAAAGACACCTTAGCTTTTGTGTAATAAATTCTCAAATAGTTCAAAAAAAAGGATAGTTTTCACGAAGAAAAATTCAATGTGAAATCATGCCAGAAGGAATGAGAATCTCCCAAAAATGTGGAAGATTTTTTTTTAATTGCAGTAAGGAAGAAAAAGGGGGACTTGTCTTAAAAAAATGAAGATACAGAGGGAATTCATTACAAGGTTCAGGGTTCCCCACCATGGGGGAGGGGCACTTAGAGAAAGCACTTCATTTTTTCATTCAACTGTATTTTCAGTTCCTGATTCTCTTCCTTTCTTTCCCACGTAGCAATCCACCAAAAAGGCAAGAAATAACAAAACTCATAAAAATATGAAGTCATTTAAAACAAATATATATCCTATAAGAACTTGTCTGATCTGTCTGATATCTATATCTATATCTATACATACATATATATCTAAATCTATATATACTGTGATATATACAGGTATATATATCTCCATCCAAATTGTATGCTGCATCCATCTTTTCTGCTGGAAGTAGAGTGCATTTTTCATTCAGTCATTTGGAAATGAGCCAGGTCATTGTGCTGAGGCATTACTAAATCTTTTACAGCTGATTACTTTTACAATATGGCTGTTAATGGTTAACTATTCACTTGATCCTCCTCACTTCACTTGAATCAGTTCATATAAGTCTTCTTAAATTTTTCTGAATTCATCCTCTTCATCATTCCTTACACAATAGTATTCTATCACATTCATACATCACAATTTGTTCAGCCATTTCCCAATTTTTGAGGATCAGTTTCTAATTGTTTGCCACCATAAAAAAGAACTGATATTTAAGTTTTTATACCTTTACCTTTGTCTTTGATCTCCGTGGGGAGACCAAATAGCAGGACTGCTGGGCTGAAAAGTATGCACGTAAAACAGCTTTTTGAGTCGAGCTCCACATCGCCTTCCAGAATGGCTGTACCATTTCACAGCACTCCCAACAGGATATGAATGTACCTGTTTTCCCACAGCCTAGCCAGGTTGTCATATTCCATTTCTGTTATCTTCTTCAACCTGATGGATATCAGGTGGTACTCCAAAGATATTTTTTAATTTGCATTTCTCTCATTATTACTAGGAGGCAGCTAGGTGGATCAGTGAATAGAGTGCTAGGTCTGTGTTCAGGAAGATCTGAGTTCAATCCCCACCTCACTTACTGGCTATGTGACCCTGGGGAGATCACTTAACCTCCATTTGAATTGTGGTTGGTCTTTCATCTCCAAAGATGACTAATGACACCAAAGGGTGACATCTGGACTTAGGGTGAATTGAAGTCAGGCAGAGCTACACAAAGTCATCAGCCTCCCTCTCTCTGCTAGAGTCACTGAAGTTCAGTGGCAAGACAAGAGGAAAGACTGGAGATGGCCTGGAATGCAATGGCTAACCTTGGCATCTTTGGGGTCTGACCAAGCTCTAAGTTCTCCACAGCACCTGCTTCAGATGCCTTCATGGCCACTAGAACAAACCGGCTTTATCTGCCTATTCCAGCACAAGAAGTCTTCGCATGCTTGAAGCAGACATCCTAACTCACCAATCAGTTACCCTTAACCTGCTTTGGTCCATCTGCTTAAACACTTTTACCAGAATGTGGCTGCTGCGCATGCTACAGCCTCTTGGATGGCAGGTGAACACCAAAGATGGCTGAGCTTCCCTGGAAAATGTTTTGGAAAGTCCTCACACAAGAGGTGCTACTCCTTGAACATCCCATAGACTTGTTAGAATCCATCCCCTGGAGAAAGAAATGGCAAACCACTCTAGTGTCTTTGCCAAGAAAACCCAATGGATGGTATGATCTATGAGGTCATAAAGAGTCAGACAAAAGTGAACAACAACTGTTACTATTTAGAATATTTTTTCACATGACTATTGTCAATTTTGACTTCTTCCTCTCAAAAATTCCTACTCATATACCATAACCATTTGTCAATAAGGGAATGGCTCTTATGCCTACAAATTTGGCTCAGTTGCCTATATATTTGAAAAACATGATCCTTATCAAAGAAATTTGCTACCAAGATTTCCCCCATTTCCAAGCTTTTCTTCTAATATTAGCTTCATTGGTTTTGTTTGTACAAAGATTGTTTAACTTTATGTAATCACAATGATAGCCTCTTTCTTGGTCATGAACTCTTCTTCTAACCAGAAGAGGGACAGGTAATTTTTTTCCAAGTCCACATATTAGCTTCTATCACGCTTCTTATCAAAATCATGTACCCAATTTCAGATTCTCTTCATAAAAGGTATGAGATGGTGGTCTATTCCCACTTTTCTGTCAGATTGTTTTCCATTTTTCCAAAGTTTTTTTTAATCAAATAGTGAGTTTTTATCCTACTAGCCGGGATCTTTGAATTTATCAAACATTAGTTACTAAGGTCATTTATTTCCATACACTGTGTACCTAATTTTTTCTATTGATCAATCACACTATTTGTTATCCAGTATCAAAGTGCTCTGATGATTATAGCTTTGGGGGATAGTTAGATACCTGGTAATGTCAGACCTCATTCCTTCCCATTTTTTTTTTCATTTATTCCCTTAATATTCTTGACATTACATTCTTCTGGATGAATATTTTAATTTTTTTCTAGGTCTACAAAGTAATTCTTTGTTAGTTGGTTGGCATGATACTGAATAAATTAATTTAGGTAGTATTGTCATTTTAATTATATTGGATCAGCCTGCTCATGAGGAATTAATATTTCACCAATTATTCAGAGGTCTTTGTTTGTGTGAAGAATGTTTTGTAATTTAGTTCAAATAGTTTCCTGTGGGTCTTTGTACAGATTCCTCAGTACTTTATATTATCTGTGGATATTTGAAATTGAATTTCTCTTTCTATCTCTTCCTGCTGGGTTTTGTTGGTAATATACAGAAATGCTGATTGATTACATGTGGGTTTATTTTGTATCCTGCAACTGTGTTCAAGATATTAATTGTTTTGACTATTTCTAATTGACTCTCTGGGGAACTCTAAGTATGCCATATTGTCTGCGTAAAGTGAAGCGTTTGTTTCCTTACTGCCTATGCTTATTCTTTCCATTTCTTTTTCTTATCTTGTTACATTTTATCTAACATTCCTAGTAAAATTACCTGGCATTTCTAAAAATATAATGAATAATAATGTTAACTATGGACATCCTTGCTTCACCCCTGATCCTACTGGAAACACTTCTAGTTTATTCCCATTACAGATAAGGCTTGCTCTTTGTTTTAGATAGCCACTACTTATCGTTATTAGAAAAGTGTCTTTTTGGCCTGTGCATTCTAGGGATTTTAACAGAAAGGGGTACTGTATTTCGTTAAAAGCTTTTTCTCTTTATATAGAATAATCGTAATTTTTATTCTTTTTATTGCTGACATGGTAAATTATGCTTAAAGTTTTAATAACATAGAACTAGCCCTGCAATCTTGGTATAACCCCAGTCTGGTCACATGCTTTGTAATGTATTATAAACTTGCTAGTATCTTATCTAAAATTTTTGCCTCAATATTCATTAAGGAAATTGGTCTAAAGATTTCTTTCTCTGTTTTGGATCTCAAGACCATATTTGTGTCATAGAAGGAATTCAGTAGGAATCCTTTATCTATTTTCTCAGACTATGTAGTACTGGAATTAACTGTGGCTGGTTTTTTTTTTAAATACTTAGTAGAATTTAATTGTGACTCCATCTGGTCTTGGTTTGTTTTTTTTTTTACTTAGAGAATTAATTTATATCTTTTAAAAAAATTTCTAGGTTAGTGTAATTTGAGTACAGTTATCCTTTCCAAATCACAACTTTCCCCATCACAGTTTTAATATATTGCAGGTTGGCATGAAAAATTAAATGGGAATTTTTTTTGGAAGTTTTGTGGAAGCTGTGGATGACAAGTGAAGGCCAGCAGATGACACAGAAAGTTTTAAAACTCAGAAATGCATGAAATATATGTATAGTATTTTTACTTAACACTGATCTACCTATAACCTATAACTAAATACCTAACCCAAATCTTACAATAAGGTACTGTAAACATCCCATAAAAGAAAAAAAAATACGCAGATTTTTTCCTCCGGTACAAAAGGAGAGACAAAAAAATTTTAGTCAAGATTTTCAAGATCAGAGGCACCACACTCCTAACCCCTACAATGCAGAAGGGATGACTGTATTCTATTTTCTCCTCTGTTAATCTGAGTAATTCCAATTTTTACAAATATTCATCTATTTCACTTAGATTGTAGTTTTATTGATACGTAGTTAAGAAGTCTTTCTTTCTTCATTACCAGTTATGAATAAAGCACTTTTGACACTAGTCATTTGATTTTCTTCTTTTGTTTCTTTAAACAAATTAACCAGTGGTTTATCTATTTTATTGATTGCCCACATAAAAAAACTGCACCTACTTTTATTAGTTCAATGGCTTTTTAAATTTCAATTTTATCCTTCTCTTAATTTTCAGGATTTCTATATTGGTGTTTAATTGTGTGTTTTTTTAATCTGCGGGGTAGTTTTTGTCTTCATCTCTATAACCAATTCATAAATCTACTCCTCCTCTCCTTTCCTGATGTAAACACTTCAAGATGCAATTTTCCCTAAGAGTGATGCTCTGACTACGTCCCACACACTTGGTGTGTTAGCTCACTGCTGTCATTCTCTTTAAAGAATTTAGTGTTTCTATAATTTTCTCTTTTATCTATTTATTCTTTAAGATTATTTAGTTCCAATTAATTTTTAATCTCTGCTTCCAAAGCATTTTATTAAAAGTGATTTTTACATTCTGAAAATGGTGCACTTAATATTTCTGTTTTTCTGCATTTGGGGGGATTTTTATGCCCTAATATATGATTAATTTTTGTAAAAATGGTACATATCGCTGCTCCCATTCCATTTTCTCCAGAGGTCTACCACATATAATTCTTAAAACATGCTATTCATCTCTTTAACTTCTTTCTTATGTCATGGTTGTCTGAGAGGGTAAATTGAGGTCCCCAACTTGTACTGTTTTACTGTCTGTTTCCTCCTGTACCTCATTTACGTTTTCCTCCAAGAATCTGGATGCTATACAGTTTGGTGCATGATCACTGAGTACTAACATCAAATCACTGCCTATGCTGCCTTTCAGCAAAATATAGTTTTGCTGATTATCTCTCCTCATTAGATCTACTGTTGCTTTTGCTTTGTCTGAGATTAGTGCTGTTCCTGCCTTTTTATTTCAGCTGAAACAACAGATTCTTTCCAGTCCCTTATTTTAAGTGTTGGATTATAATTTTTAATCCATTCTGCAATCCTTTTCTATTTTATGGGTGAGTTTATCCCATTCTCATTCCCAGTTAGGGTTGCTAACTGTGTATTTCCCTCCATTCTATTTCTTACATTTATCATTCTCTTTTTAATTCTGTCCCCTCATCAAGAATCTGTTTTGCTTCTGACCACTGCTTTCCTTATTTTACTCTCTCTCTTATCCTTTCCCCTTTCTTAAGACCCCTTTCCCTCCTACTTGCCCACTGGGTAAGATGCCTAGGAAGTCTTCTGTTTCATTAAATATCCAACGATGTATGTACCTTCTTCCCTCCTTGAATGAGCCTTGTAGTCCTATCTCATCCTCCCACCTCCATTCTTTCCTCCCTTTATAAACTTTTCCTTGATCATACTATTTATGTGAAATAATTTTCCCCATTCTTCCTCTTCCTTCCCCTAATTCCAAGTGCATCCCTCTTCCTCATTCTTCCACTCTTCCTTTGAGATAATTCCAACATAACATAATTACACCCATGCCCGTCTTCTAAGTAGACTCCCTCTAACAGTTCTAGTGATGATAAAATTCTGAGGGCTCACATGTGTTATCTTAGAGACATAAAGAGTTTAAGTTCATTAGGATTTTTCAATCATGTTTACCTTTTTATACCTTTTTACAGTCTTATGTCTGAATGTCAAATTTTCTGCTCATCTTTGATCTTTTTATCAAGAATGCTTGAAAGTCCTCTACTTCAGCTTTTTCCCTGTAGGATTATATTCATTTTTGTTGGCTGAGTTATTCTTGGTTGTAATTCTAGCTCTTTTGCTTTCTGGAACATATTCCACATCTGCTCCTTTATAAGGGAGCTAAATCTTAGAGGATCTTGACTGTGGCTTCCCAGTATTTAAATGGCTTCTTTTTGGGCTATTTTCTGTATTTTCTCCTTGACTCACGAGCTCTGGACTTTGGCTGTACTACTCCTGGTAGTTTTCATTTTGGGATGTCTTTCGAAAAGTGACTGGTCGATTCTTTCAGTCAATACTCTGCCTTCTGGCTCTAAGGTATCTGGGCGGTTTTTGCTTTTGAATAGCTTCTTGAAATATGTCTAGGCTCATTTTTTGTTCAAAGGGTTCAGGTAGTCCAGTGAATGTTAAATGATCTCTAATCAGTCTATTTTCCAGGTCAAATGGAACATTTCCTATTTTCTTCTATTTTTTCAGTCTTTTGACCTTGTTTTATTGTTCACGTACTATGGAGTCATTATCTTTCCCTTCGTCAGTTCTAATTTTGAAGGAGTTCCTTTTCTCACTATTGTTTTGTTCCTTTTTTACCATGTGGCTGATTCTGACTTTTAATGACTTATTTTCTATAGTGTTTTCTGTGCCTCTTTTATCAAGGTATTAATTTTATTTATACAATTTTCTTGAATAGCTCTCATTTCTTTTCCCAAGTTTTCCCCTATCACTCATTTAATTTAAAAAAAACTTTTTGCTCTTTTTTTCTTAAATCACTTAAACTCTTGTAGAAATTCTGACTGGACTTTTGTCCAATATGCACTCCTCTTTGAGGCTTTTGTTTGTAAATGTTTCCAAGTCATTGCCTTCTCTACCACCACGGTAGTTTTTTATGGTCAAATTCTTTTGCTATTGTTGTTGTTTCCTCATTTTTCCAGCCTACTTCTTGACTTTTTACTTTATTTTCGTGATGTTCTCTACTCATATCAAGGTGGTGGATGTCAGGTCGAAGCTCTAGTCTTTTATGTTCTTCTGCTGCTTTCACAGATCATCCTGCGAGCCTGTGAGTTTTCAGCGCTTCCAATACATAATCCAAGAAGAGGTCTGTTACACTATCCTTTGGGTTTGCATTCTGAAAACACAAAGTAACACGCAACAGGGAAGCAACATTGACAAATGGAGACAGAAAAGGGCTGGAAGGTAAGACCTTGTATGAGAGGCAGCACTTCAGTTGAGCTTTGAAAGAAGTTCAAGATTCCAAAAGGCAAGGAAAGAGTGCATTCCAGACACGGGAAGCAACCTGTACCAATGCATGGAGACGGGAGACAGACTATTGTGTTATTTATTTTGTGTGTTTATTTACTTATTTCTGTAACTGTGGGATCCTTCCAATCACCAGAGAATGTAGCTCCTACAGGACACGGACGGTTTCAACGCTGTTCTCTGAATTCTTAGCACCTAGTGTAATGCCTGATACATAAATACTACTGAATAAATGAAAAATCTAATCCTTTTTTAGGATGCCTATTTAGATATCTGAAGACACTTATTTTTATCTTCCATTAAGTCTAATATTCTTCTTCACTTTGCTTTAATAACACTTTAGACATTATTTTGACTTATATAAATGATTAATGAAAAATTCTAAGATTATGTCGTATTAGGACTTCAGGGTTAAGAAAAATGCTTTGCAAACCCTAAGACACCAGATATGGAAGTTATTAACCCTAAGACACCAGATATGGAAGTTACTGCTACAAAGTCTATGTTAACACAGTTAACACTAGAACTCTAGGTTGCCAATCTAACACCACCCCCCAAAAAATCAGGAAAAATGAAAAGCTAAAGAAACAATCACCTCAGCATTTCAAAGTTCTCTACAGAAAGAATAACAGGTTGAGATGACTCAAAATTAGGCATACATGCTTAAAACAAAAAAAAATCTATTTTCTTAAGAAATTTATCTTAACGTTATGTTCAACTTCTTTTAGAAAACCAACAAAGAAAAAAATTTAATTTCATCACTGATAATTTCTACAGACACCAATTTTCTTTATCAAAAATTATACTATCCATCCTTGTTGTGGCTTTATTTCTGAAGCTATTAGAAAGTTATTCTGGCAATTTTCCTAAAAAAAAAAAAAGTCCCTGAATTTGTAATTAACCAATGTTAGTACCATATCGTTCAATTCAGATGCATAACTCCACTCTCTTAAAAACTGATCAATTGTGTTTCTAGGAATGTTCTTTTGAACATGTTTAGCTGTTTGTGGGGAAGTATCTGTCACATTAAAAGTTATCAGCAATTTTTTTTTTGCTCAAGAAAAGATACTTTTATTCCACCTTCATTTATTTAGCTTATATCACTAAACAAAAATATATGCTACTAACAACAATACATAAAGAAAATAATTTTAAAACTCAGCAGATTAGCCTTATACTTCATGAATCATTTGGCACTTTTTAAAAAGACTTTTTGGATGCTCTAAAGATATAAAGGAATAAAACGTTTAACATACCGCTGCATTCCTACTCTGTAGCAAAGGCTTTGTATTTCTAATGAGCAGTCGATGGTCAGGATCCATAGCATAAGATATCTTAATCTTGTCATTTTTTTCTTTTTGCTCTTCATCTGATTCATAGAAATTCTTTTCATTGTTCTCTTCTAGGTTTTCATCCTACAAGTAAAAAAAAAATTTAGCTCCATGAAAAAGACCGAAATAGTGAACATGGAAATTATTGTTCAGTCAAAGGACCAAAAGAAGCAGTGACCAAACCCCTTGGTCCCCACAGTTATTTCCAGACCATTTCTTGACCATAGTCCCTCAAAAATGATCTTTCCTTTTTTGAGGTTGATTAAATTAGTTCTTACTATCCTATCCCAATCCTTGTTGCGGGCATCTACCAAAATCTGGGTAATTCTACCCACTTTCTCAACAGCTTGAGTATCTACTTCATGTTCTTACTATCCTCAGACTCTGAAGGCGATAGAGCTCAGGACACCTATCCCAAGAACCCTAGGAATAGTAGACCACTAGTCCATATTCTGGCAAAGCCCCTCATAAAATCATCAAGCGCAACAGAGGCTTCTGGAGGTGCAAGATGGCAACTGTATTTTTTTTCAGTAGTATTTTTTCACTGCTTTCAGTAGTATGACTCCTAAGTTCTTAACATCAAAATCTTTGTGTTGTCTTTTCCCGTTAGAATGTAAAATCTGAAAGTACAGGGAAAGTCCTTTGGCCAGAATGTGTATTCCCAGCATTTATCACAGTAAGTTTTTTTTTTAATTCCTGTTATCTCGCTGAACAAACAGTTATTATGCGCTTATTACGGGCCTGTATGACATGTGACCATGAAAAATGTAGGGCTGCCATTGTGTACTGCTTATCCTGTGACCCGTGGCAACCAACCATCATCAGTCTGTCTCTCGTCTAACCTATCTGTGGCCTGAAGAAGTTTACAAAGTGTGCACGCTGGGCTTCTTATACTTGCCAGGCACTGCTGCTAGGTACTGGACACACAAAGACAACAATCAAGCAGTCTGTGTTTTCACGAGAATTTCATTCTACCAAGGAAGCCAACATGTGCATGATACAAGTACACACCAAATAAATACAGAGTACTTCAAGGACAGAGAAAATGAGCCATCTGAAATACCCAGTAAGCATGAAATAATCTCATGGGGGGAATCACTGACTTTTTAAGGTCAAGGAAATACTTCCTATAGATGGTCACAGTAATGCTGGGTCTTGCAGGATCTCAGGGATCACAACAGGTGGGGAGGAGGCTGTCCGTTCTATGCAAGGAAAGCCTTTCAAGCTGCATAACCAACAAGATGGAGGACTACTTTCTCCTAAAATTCCCAACTTCACAAATCTTATCAAAATATAGAATATGTATAAGAGATAAAACAAGCATAGCTATCTCCACAGACTAAGACACCAAGGACCCGAAAACAAACTACAAAAAAGAACAGAACGTGTCCCACAGAACAAAGGAGTTCAAGATGTCACGCAAGATGATGTGCCCTGTGAATGTGAGCCTATTGTCTCTCTGCAAAGAAATGCCAAAAATAGACTCCATTTAAATTGGTGAAGAGCTCAGAAGAGCAAAAAATATATTTTTTCCAATTTCAATCAGATAATTAGTACTAGAAGAAATTATTTGGGTATGAAATTAGTCGTTTCCTCTTGCTTGCTTCTTTTGATTTCAATACTGCTAAAAATGGTCAATTTCTTGGTAAATATGAATAGACATTCTAAGATTTTAGTTGAGAAAGAAGTTGGGCTCGAACCACAACAAGGCATGAGATGAAAAATTATAAGACGACGACAGCTCTTATGTTTGACATGGTTATTTAAGGTTATTATGATATTTTAAAGATATACTAATTAATTCAATACTAAATTCAAAAGTGTAACATTGTCACCTTTCTTGGGATACACTATCTGTAATAAGGAAATTCGTTCTCTTAGGAGTACTCAAAAGAAGACTGCAACTGAATTGCACCTCTGCTTCAAAATCAGTGACTGACTCTTCTTTCATACAGTTTTAAGTCAAACCTGCTGTTCAGTGCATAAGTTAATCAATACAACGATAGTTAATCAAAAACTCTAAAAGCATAAGCGTGCAGCAATAGTCTGATGTTTACTATAATCAACAAATGTGTCTTAGCTCCCATTAAACTGCCACACGATGACTGTATTAACCCACTCAGCACAGGAACCAGCAATGAAAGCCCGCGAATACATGTGAAGTGCCCCCTTTCAATGAGCCTTTGTTCTTCTTTCACACTTCTCCCTCAGCATCAATTAAACATTTGAAGAGAAACCTGGCCAGTCAGTTCTGATGAAGGGCATCCGGACGGTCGTTACTTGGCTCACAGAGTCACAGGGAGAAACTTCTGTAAGCCAGAGGAAAGACACACAATTTTACCCCTTAATGAGTCACTTAACCTTTCGAGACTCCATCTACTTGTCTGTAAAATAATGACAGGTGCTGCCGGCATTTCCACAGCACCGAGTATGCGCCAAGAGTACGCTCTACAATTTACACCTATGCTGCGCAATGATTACCTCATCTCATCTGAGCAGCTCTGGGAGGGAGGTTAACACAGAGATGAGGAAACTAAGGCAAACAGCGGTGAAAGAACTTATCCAGGGAGGAGCCCGTGAAAAGACAGAGTGAAACAGTTTTCCAGCAAAAGACAACTTGGAAGATCAGCAGGAAAAGTCTGTCATACCTGGGGGAAAGTATAGCACAGTCTAGCACAGGCCATGCCAACACCACCCTGGACCTAATGAAACAGGTTTTGAGAGCCACTGAATAAGCAGTGGCGGCGGCTGCTTCTGGAGCTTGAAGCCCACAGATGGTAAGGAGGTCACACAACTGGTCAGAAGGAGATTATATGGGTCTTTGCAAGCATAAACTCTAGGAAGGACTCTGTTACTTTGCCAACACTTGGATCTAGGTCCCAGTGCTGAATGGCGGCCCCAGGGTTAGGAGGAGCACTAGCACAGCAGAGTTTGTGGCCACAATGGAGCAGGGACCCTCTTCACAGTTCCAGGGCAGAAAATAGTGCTTATGGTCACTCACAGACTAAAGCACTGGCCAGAAGAGTAGGAAACACACCTTTCCTTAGATCATACCACCTTGGAAGAACTGAAAACTTACAGGTCCCTAGGAGTATCTGAAAACAGCTAGATAAAACTCTCAAAGCTTGGGACATTGTGCCCTCCATCCTGGAAGCAGAGGCCTATTTGAACAAAGAGTTAAAAGTTAATTGGCTGGGAAAATAAGCAAACAACAGGAAAAAAAAAATTCTTGCCATAGAAAGTTACTGTGTTCACAAGGAAGATCAAAGCACAAACTCAGAAGAAGATGACAAAGTCAAAATTCCTACATCTAAAGTCTCCAAGAAACATATGAATGTAGAGCTCAAAAAGGATTCTGAAAAATCAAGTATAAGTGGCAGAGGAAAAAATGAGAGTTATGCAAGAAAACCAGAAAAATGAATCAACAGCTTAGTAAAGGAGACACAAAAAAATCCTGAAGAAAATAATACCTCAAAAAACAGACTAAGCCAAATGGCAAAAGAGGTACAAAGAAACAATGAGAAGAATGTCTTAAAAAGTAGAACTGGCCAAATGGAAAAGGAAGTCCTGAAGCTCACTGAAGAAAATAATTCCTTAAAAATTAGAATGGAGCAAATGGAAGCTAATGACTTCATGAGAAATCAAAAAGCAATAAAATCAAAACGAAAAGAAAGACAAAATAGAAGACAATGTGAAATATCTAAATAGAAAAACACTGTCCTGGAAAAAAGATCCAGGAGAGATAAATTTTAAAATTATTGGTCTGCCTGAAAACCATAATCAAAAAAAGAGCCCAAACATCATCTTTCAAGAATTAATCAAGGAAAACTGTCCTGATATTCTAGAATAAGAGGGTAAAACAGAAATGGAAAGAATCCTGAGATCCCAAAAGAAAAAACTCATAGGAATGTTGTAGCCAAATTCCAGATTTGCCAGGTCAAGGAGAAAATATTGCAAGCAGCCAGAAAGAAACAATTCAAGTACTGTAGAAACCCAATCAGGATAACACAGTATTTAGCAGCTTCTACACTAGGGGCTCAGAGGGCTTGTAATGTGATATTCCAGAGGTCAAAGGAGCTAGGATTAAAACCAAGAATCGCCTACCCAGCAAAACTGAACATAATACTTCAAGGGAAAAAATGGAATCTCAACAAAAGAGAGGACTTCCAAGCGTTCTTGTTGAAAAGACTAGTGCTGAATAGAAAATTTGACTTTGAAATACAAGAATCAAGAGAAACATGAAAAGGTAAACAGGAAAGAGAACACATAAGGGACTGATTAAAGTTGAACTGTTTACATTCCTACATGGAAAGATGATATTTGTAACTCATGAGACCTTTCTCAGTATTAGGGTAGAGAGAATATATACATATGTATGTGTGTGTAGTATATAGGTATATGTATGCATATGTGTATATGTATTATGTACATATGCATACATACATGTATGTGTGTGGTATGTGTATAGACAGAGGGAACAGGGTGAGCTGAATATGAAGGGAGGATACCTAAAAACACAAAATTAAGTGTTGAGAGGAATGTAGTGGGAGAGAAAGGGAGAGGTAGAATGTAGCAAATCATCTCACCAAAAAGAGGCAAGAAAGAGCTTTTGCAATGGGAGGGGGAAGACGTTGGAGGTAAAAGGGAATAAGCAAGTCTTACTCTCATTGGATTTGGCTTAAGGAGAGAATAATATACACATTTAATTGTGTATGGAAATCTATCTTAC
This sequence comes from Notamacropus eugenii, assembly GCF_028372415.1. NCBI lineage: Eukaryota > Metazoa > Chordata > Mammalia > Diprotodontia > Macropodidae > Notamacropus > Notamacropus eugenii. Next base: position 471,987,029 of record NC_092875.1, read on the forward strand.
CCTGCAGGCAGGGGGAAGGGAAAGGCAGACTGGGGGAATGGGTAATCAGAAGCAAACACTACTGTGGGGGGACAGGTCAGGGGAGAAAGTAGAGTAAAGAGAGGGCAGGGCAGGACAGAAGGAAGTATGGCTGACCTTTCACAGCATGACTGCTATGGAGTGCTTGGCACAGCTACACATGTATGACCCATTTCAAATTACTCGCTTTCTCAATGAGGGCGACTGGGGAGGGAGGAGGGAGAGGATGTGGAACTCAAAGCTTTGAAAGTGAATGTTAAAACTGTTTTTTCGTGCAACTGGGAATTAACATGTACAGCCAATGGGGTCTAGAAATCTATCTTGCCGTACAGGACAACAGAGCGGATGGGAGAAGGCGTCGGGGGTGACAGAAGGGAGGGCAGATTGGGGGATGGGATGGGGAGACACATAGGAATGTAAACAGTTCAGCTTTAGAAAGTCCTTTATGATTTCTCTTTCCTGTTTACCTTTTCATGCTTCCCTTGATTCTTGTGTTTGAAAGTCAGATTTTCTTTTCAGCTCTGGTCTTTTCATCAAGAATGCTTGAAAGTCCTCTATTTCATTGAATGATCATTTTCCCCCTGAAGCATTATACTCAACTTTGCTGGGTAGGTGATTCTTTCCTGATTTTCTCCTTTCTGTGTGATCACTTCTTCTCTGTCTCCTATGCTGGATCCTTGACCAGATCAGGTATGCCTTCTGTCCTGAGCCCTTTCCTCTTCTCCCTCTGTGCAATTTCACTTGGTGATCTCATCAACTTTCATGCATTTAATTACCATTACTGTGCTGATGATGTCTCTCTGCTGACCTCCAGTCTCACATCATGTCTGACATGCCTTTTAAATATCTTAAACCAGATGTCCCAAGAACATCTTAAATTCAGCATGTCAAAACTAAACTCATTTTCTCCCAAGACCGCCCCTCCTCCTCAAACTTCCTTATTATTGTCAATATTCCCAATCCCCAAGGCTTGCAACTTAAGTATCATTCTGGATTCCTCATTATCTCTCACTTCCTCCATATCAAATCTCTTGCCATGTGCTGTTGATTTTACCTTTGTAACATCTCTCAAATGAGCCACCTTCTCTCCTTCTACATATTTACCACTCTGGCAGCAGCAGGTCATCATCACCTCATGCCTGGACTACTGCAATAGCCTCCTAGAGGGTCTCTCTGTCATAAGTCTCTCTGCGCTATAGTCCATATTCTATTCAACTGTCAAAGTAATCTTCCTAAAGCGGTCTGATCATATCATCTACTACCTCCTTTGGGTACCATCTCCAGTCATTCTGATCTACATCTGGCCACTGCACCCAGATGGTTCTCAAGAAGAAAGTGAGGCTGATGACTTTGCACAGCCCTCTCTCACTTAAATCCAATTCACTTGCAAGCCATGGCACCACCTTCTTGATGTCATGGTCCTCTTTAAGAATGAAGGACAAACAAGTACCACCTCCTTATTCAATAAACTCAGAAACAGCTCTACAACAATGATCAAATTTAAAATCTTCCATTTGACAATAAAGTCTCTTTATAACCAGCCTTCCCATTTACCTGTCCAGTATTCTTGTAACTACACCTCCTTATACAAAACTCAATCCAGTGACATTGGTCCTCCTTGCTATTGCCCAACAAGACACTCCATCTCTGGGCTCTGGGCATTTTCACTGACTATGCCTCAAGCATATAATGCTCTCTCTCCACAAGGAAAATGTTGGGAATTTTTTTCCCAAGTATTTTATCAAATATAAAAATCCCTTGCTCAAAATAAAACAAGTCTAGATGAAGCTTCATGCAATTTAGACAGTATTTTGACATTTTTCTCCATCTGTAAAGCACCCAGCATTCCTAACATTCTCCACGTTTTATACCACAGCCCAGTAACCACTACACCATACAGGTGGAAGTGTGGGTTTGAGGCCCATTGAACACTGAATCTCCCCCAATACATCACAATTATAGAAACACCTGTGCTAAGTAACATTGTGTTGAGCCATTGTGAAAATTCACAGTGTTCAACAGTCCACAACACTTCTCATTTCTTCTGGCTCTACATTCAGTTGCAAGCTAATCAAGCACAGTGGTTTTCAAATGATGTGCCACAGTAGCCTGAGATGCCACAGGACATCTCTAAGGGTTCCTTGAAACAAAATCCGGTTGTGAGAAAACGTTGTATTGGTGACTAGACTACAATATTCAATGCCCTACTCCAGACCATCATGGTGATGGTAATTAGAAGCCATAAGAAACAGCCTAGAAAGTGTCTATAAAAACTCAAAAAAAAGAGGGGTGGGGGGATAAGATCTGAAAATTGATAGAATAGAAAGTAATTCTAAAATAAGACATAGGTGAACTTAAGATTTAGTCGTGGCTTCACAATGACTATTATGTGAGTTTAAGCAAATAACTTCCCAACCTTCAGCTTAGTCATCTGTAAAAAGAAATTAAACGTCATTTATTCCTCTTTATCTCACAAGCATAGAGTATAGGCAAATGAAAATATCTGTAAATATTCACTTCAAACTCTAAAATATATTGTAAACATAATCAGAGCATGAGTTGGGTGTTTTCCTCTGTTTTGTTGTTTGTTTTTGGCAAAGCAATGAGAGAGAGAGAGAGAGAGAGAGAGAGAGAGAGAGAGAGAGAGAGATGAAGTAAATCACAAGTTATCTCCTTTCGCTCACTGGCAACTCTACAGCTTTCATAATCCATTAAAAACAAATTCAATTAAGTTACAGCAGTCCCAGTAACTAAAACATAACTATTCCCCTTACATAACAAAACCCTGAATTCAACTTGCTAAAACAAACTGCACAGAGCTAGGTATGGTTGTTATTAGACTTTAGATAAATACATAAGAACACAGGTTAAATCTCAGGTTTATACATGCATGACATTATATTTAAAAAGTTACTAAATTGCATTCCAATAAATGGACGATGACAAAGTCTTTCATTTAAGGTTTTCTCCAATGCTAGTCACCTCTTGAAGTAAGGCTCACACTGAATCCTTGGAGGCTACATAAATAGGGCCCAGTCACTCTAAGGTCTTATATAAGGTTGAAAAAACTTTCCGTGTAAAAACTAGCCATGTGACCTTAGGGATATTAATTTAGCTGTCCAGACAACAATAAAAAGAGACAGACTAAATAACTTCTACAGCCTCTTCAGTTATAAAATTTTTTATTATTCCAATCAAAAATTACTTTTTAAGTATCAATATAGACAGGATGACGTTATGCATTTAGCAAAGAAAATTTAAAAAGGACTTATTCCTTGAGCTGATCCTCAAGAGATAACAATAAAAACAAGCATATAAAACTGATGTGCAAATAAACATAAAGATTATGAAAAATATGTTTTCAATTGAAAAGGTGTAAAGGGCAAGCTGTACATTAAAATAAATGAGAGAAAACATGAAAGGAAAGAGAAAGTAAAGCCTCAGTTTCAATTATGTCAAAAATAGTCAAAAACATATCTATCAAAAATTTTGAACAACATGAACTCTATGACATTTTGCATAGGATCCACTACTTACACCATTTCTCCAGGTCACAAAGCATGCCATCACTGATGGTACAGCTTCTAACCTACCCAAATTCTAACTAAGGCTGAATCAAACAAAATGCGATTCACCCTCAAATCAGATAAGATTAATATGATGGTGACTGGAAGTGTCTGAACCAGGGGCAACTGTGATTAAAACAATCAGGCCAGATTCAGTATCAACTTTCACTCTAAGAGGTCCTGAAACAGCTCTATTGGAAATGTGGACTCCTTTTAGTGGCTGCCTGAACATGCAACTCCAACCTGTTCTAGCCTCTCTCCTCTGCTTCCAAGGTACCCATCGAGCACCTCAGAAATGTGCTGAGGCTGAAGGTGTGATGTCCCGGAGGTACCATACAAGTGGCCAGGGCAGAACAGAGAAAAACAATTGTGTGATCTAGATCTACCTAAAGGTGTCAAAGAATGGAAAGTCCCTCCAGATCCGAGCCGTCCTTAGAGGAAACGAGTCATCCCATCTTTTCATACCCTTTCAAGATCAACTGTATTTCCCCATGAGAATACAGTTGACAAGAGTGATCTGACAGTTGCAAAAACTGCTCCCAATTGACATGCATGACAGAGAAATTACAGAGAGAAAAACAGACGCAGAAACAGTCAGTCTGCAGCAAAAAAGTGCAACTCAACAAATACATGAAGGCTCTGCTTGGTGAGGTGAATAAAGGAGTCCATCGGTCAGCCTTTATCCTGCGCCCAAAGGCAATGAAAGCACCTTTCATGCAATATTCACCTGGGCACTTCATATTGCGATGCTCATGGTGACTATTCCCAAGATGATCACTGTGACAACTGCTGAGCTAGACAGAGGAATGTGAGTCAGCATGTGCTGTGACACCAAAGGCAAGAATGAGTGAGACTGATGAAAAATGCTGGAATCATGGCTCGTATGAAAGGAGAAGAGGCCAAAGACACATCGGCTACACAGAAACCTATACATCACGCCTAGCTTCTTTGAGAAAATAATCAGAAGGTACCAGACGCAACAAACACCAAATGAAAGACCTTCCTACTGTCTACCTTAGCATCTTGCGTTTCTGTAACTATTCAACCTTTATTTTAATTTTCAGTTTTGCTGGCTTGTAATTCCCTCTTTTCCCATTTCCACTTTAAAAAAATCAAGTGATCATATTTTGATTTCTCTATTATGGTTTTTCCCTCCTTATTTCACATTATTTGGTTTCTTTTTTCTTTTCCATACTATAAAAGCAAATAGTTTATTATTTGTGTCTTTTTCTAAAAATACTCACTAGTTTTCTTTAATAATTTAATTATTAAAATTTCAATTTTAATTTTTATCTTTTCCCCTTTTCTTACTTGGGTTTCAATGACTTATTTTCAAGTTTTTCAAACTATATTAGAAATATATTAGAACAACATTCCAGGCATGGGAAATAACTAATGTAAAAGCATGGAGATGAGATGTGAATATTGGTGTGGGGAGAAGGGAGAGGGGGGATTGTTTGGGAGTTCTGGGGATTGTGATGAAAATGCACCCTGTCCTTTCTTTTTCAACACCTACAGAAAATTTACTTTCCCAAAACATGGCTTTCAATTGTTTTTTATATTTGAGGAGAACCAAGTATTCCTTCAGACCTCAGTCTTCTAATAATGATGATGGATACAAACATTTATGTAGTACCTACGTGTCAAGCCCTAATTAGCACTCTACAGTTATTATTTCGCTTGATCCTCACACAACCCTAGGAGGAAGGTGCTACTATGAGACCCATCTTACAGATGAGGAAATTAAGGAAAACAGAGGTTGACTTGCCCAGGGTCACACGCACCTAGTAAGTATCTGAATCCAGACTTGAAATAAAGGTTTTCTTGACTCCAGGCCCAGTGTCCTGCCCACTGTACCACCCAGCAGCCAAAGGTATTGAGGGACTGGATTAAGAAAAACCTGGAAGCGGATTAGTATTGTTCTGAGGATTTAAAGAGAGAAGGGAAAGAGAATGGAAAATAAAGCAGGAATACACTGGTATAGAAAGGAGGAAGAAGTGAGGGGAACTTGGTCTTACTAAAAGAAGGGCATACAAACATGCAGCAAAGGATAGAAAAACAATTATTCTTATCTAAAATGGATAAAGGAGAACTGAACATATACACACAAAAAATTTGGTGCAGAAACGCATCAAACTGAACATGCAAACAAGCAGGGAAGGGGCAGGAGTAGTTAAGATGGAGGATAATGTAAGGGAGACAATAGTCACAAGGAAAACAAACTTGATGATTCCAAAAGGGGAGAAAAAGGTAAGCAGCTAGAATCTAAAGGGGACCCATCAACTGGCTAGCACATAGTGGGTGCTTGATAAATTAATTTATGTGTAGGACTTTATATTCAAGCAAATTTAAAAATGTGACTTTACAAGGACACAAAAGGAGGAGGTAAGGCAGTTTATTTAGAAAAACATAAGGACTTTAATAAGTTGCAAGCTCAAGACTGGCATGGTGGTTACCGGGGAAGCTGGAGACTGGTAAATCACTTGAATTTGGGGGGTTTGAGCCACAGTATGGCTAAAGTCAATCAGGAGTCTGCACACACATAGCCTAGCACTAGTATGGTAAGCTCACAGGGAGCTGAGGGACACAAGGTTGACGAAGGAAGGGCAAACTGGCTCAAGTGAGAAAAATGGAGCAAGCTAAAGTTTCCCCACTGATCAGCATTAATGCTATGATTGGTTGTTATAATTCCAGCCCAGGTGAGAAAGGAAGACAGTTTAGATAGACAGACAGACAGACAGATAGACAGATAGATAGATAGATAAGATAGACAGACAGGCACATAGACACACAGATAGATAGACAGACAGACAGACAGATAGATGATAGACAGACAGACAGACAGACAGATAGATAGATAGATAGATAGACAGATAGATAAGATAGACAGACAGGCACATAGACACACAGATAGACAGATAGACAGACACATAGACACACAGATAGACAGACAGACAGACAGACAGATGAGGAAACAGAAAACTAGAGAGACAGAGACAGAGACAGACAAGACAAACACTGCACCCTCAAAATGAGTTATTCAAAGTTCCCGACTCCCTAACAGTACAACGGGCCGCCTAAGAGACTGATGGTTCTCCTTCCTTTAGGGGCTTAAGTAAAATCCAGAAGATGGCTTTTGCAGAGACTGAGGGATTCTCATTCCAAAATTGCATTTATTCTTTTTTCTAGATTAAAAATAATGACACATCCAATGTTTGTTTTCAGCATTTTTAAGCAATTTACCACTTCTGTAAAATACAGAAGTAGGCTCCCATTAAACAAGGATGTTACCAAAAAGCAGCACTGCATTCACCATGAAGGCAATCACTATAACGCTAGTTTAAAACAGGAGGCAGGACTTGGCTTTGCCCTGCGCCTGACCAAGCAGGATAAGGAATGAACTGGAAGTGTTACTAGTTAAGCCAAGAGAGCTAGTAGAAGGAACAAAAAAAAGAGAAAAAGGTGTATAAAAAGGAAACAAAAAGAAAAAAGAAAATGGAAGAACATATAAAGTTCATTTGATCCAATGAAATGACGGGCGCAGGGATTGGCGAGCGTTCATGATTATTACGCTCTCTTCGGTTTCAGCGGGATTCAGATCGCGGCCTCGTCACAAGGTCATTCTGGATTTCATGTCCAATGGACTCTTGTCTGCTTTGGCTTTTGGTCACTGAACAAAAATAAACTTGCTACAAGCAACTGCCACAGAAGGTACAAGCGCAGTCGCAGAAACGACGTCGGGAACAGCTGGGACCTTACTCCGCTCAGCAAGCTTTGGATCTCTGCTGGACGTCTCTGCTTTGGGCGTCTTTTGTTCTCTGAAGGGAGACTGTAAGTACTTGGTATGGCCCAGTCTATTAGAAATGACGTGAAGTTTTTTGTGATCGATGTTATACCCAAGCGACTATAAATAAAAGCTTAGTCTGTGATAATGGGCCAATCCCAGTACAGTTTATTTTTTGAATTCTCCAAAATATTTTGAGACTTATATTGGTAAAGTGGGCATCTGTCACCTCTCAGTTAATAAATATAGTTTGTTTCTGACATGTAATTCTAACCGCCAGTCATGTCTGGCAAGATACTTAGTTAAACTAATGCTAATTTTTTACAATCTGAAATTCAATGGCAGAGGGGACAGAGAACTGGCCGTGGAGATAGTAAGATTCGAGTTCAAATCAAGCCCTAGATACTTACTAGCTATGTGATCTTGGGACAAAGCATTTAACTGCTCTGTACCTCAGTTTCTCCTTCTTGAAGTTTAGGGGTTGGATTTCTTCTGGCTCTAAATCTATAAAGGATGGGGACAGAGAAAAGATCGTGAGATAAGGCAACTAAACGGATCACTGGTAACTTGAGGGAGAGCAGATTCAGAATAAGTGAAGTCACATCCACAAGCACCTATGAAGTATTTAAAATGTGCTATGCACTGTTGTAAGTGCTCCAGACACACACAAGAAAGAGGAAAAAACATTAATAAGATGGGAGAGAGTTTAAGAGAGTGTGCAGAAAGGGAGTGAAAGCGCCAAATGTGAAATTTTGTGAAGGAAATGAGCTGAGCAATAGAGATATGACACAATGACTACAGTACTGGACATGGCACATTCTGATGAAGGTTTTCAAATGCGTAATATGAATCAGTCATCTTTACTATCCATTATCCTTTCCTCATTATTTATTTAAACACAGCCATGGTTTGGTTGTTTCAATCTCATGTCATCTTTTCCTCAGTAATACTGTTTTTCCAAGCGATGTATTTATTCTGAACTTTTCTCAAACAAGCTGCTAGTCTGACTACATATGGGCAGCTGACTCAGGACTGACTCCCGTATCATTGAGTCTTCTACTCTCCATTAAAAGATGCTCAATGCTCACCAAATCCAGCACCTGCTGATCTTTTCTCAAACCAAGTACTCATGATGTCGAGGTGTGAAGCTGTCTGTAGGCTAATCAATCTTTGTCCTGGGTCATCCCCTATTCCTGACACACACTTTCCAAAATAATTCACATACTCTCAGCTATTCCAACCTTTTCATTTAAGACACTGGGTGTCAAAGCACATATCCATCTAATCTGGAGTCTTACTTAGCTACTCCTAGAACTTCTCTTCATCCGCCACAGGAAAGAGATAGGAATAAGCATTTACGTAGCATCAGCTATGCCAGGGACTGTATTGTTTCACTGGATCGTCACAACAATCCTCCAAGGTAGGCCCTATTATCTCATTTTATAATGGAGGAACCTGAGGCAGACAGCTATTAACTGACTTGTCTAGCGTCACACAACTAGCAAGTATCTAACACTAGATTTGAACTCAGGCACTTCAGCCTTCTACCACGGAATCCCCCGACTGCCTCCAATGTTGGGGCATAAACTGCTGGGATTTTCATAGTGATATTTTTCATGAATACTGTCACCTAAAGTGATTAAACATTCCAAGCCCTGTTTATGCTGCATTTGGATGCAGGATTTTAAAAAAAGGGTCCACCAATGCCTTTGTTCGTCCAAGGTAGGGATCTTAAAATACAGCCCATGAATTTGTTTCTTGTTCAAATTTCAATATAATCAGTTTCCTTCCCAAAGCTGTCTTCTATTTTATGTATTTTTTAAACAAAAATACTGAGAAAGAGTCCCTGGGCTTTACCAGACTGCCCAATAGGACTTGATACAAAAGCAGTTTGCAGCCCCTCCTCTGGGGGGTACCCATATAAGACATCCTTCCATTTAATTGGAACTCTCTTTCTTTCTTAGTTCATTTATAGTGAGGATTTCAACAACTACTCTGATAGTAGTATAAGGACCCAACCATGAGACAGAAATCTCACATTTGGAGTTCCACCTCTCAAATTAAAACTGGAAAATTATATAAAAAGTAGGTAATTCTCAAAAGCTTCTTTTACCTTTCCTGTCACTCTACCAGAGATCCCTGGAAAAGTCTGAGGAAGCAGGGGCGTGAGTGTTGTATATGACTTAGGCCCATCTCCTGTTTTTATTTTATGGGTTGTCAGGGCCAAAGAATCCATCACCAAATGGCCAGCCTACTGGTAACGAGCCTCTCCATAATTAGAAAGGCTGGCTCTTGGAAGCAGGGACAGTAGCTATTTCATTAGAACCAGAAGGGAAGCCTTTCCAGCTAGTGTTTATATTCCACTAAACACAGCCTCCAAGATGCCAGGGTCATGGCCACCTCCGCTGAGGCACTGGAGTAGTTCCTGGGAGACGTCTTTTCAAAATAAATAATTTTTAAAATGTCTCAGGAGGTCGTGCAAGATAAGAAAGTCTGCAGTTGGGAGGAGAAAGTCTAATGGCAAAGCAGGTACAAAGAGGGATGTACAAATACATTCTTGGGTCATGGATGAATTACTATGAATTGCATGACCTAATATATCAAGTAAACTTTTCTTTCACAAAACTCAAGTCAAATACATCAAGAAAAAATTAATAATTTTTCTAACGTAATGCCTACAAAAGAGACTTCTTAAAATCAGTAACTCTGGTTGAAAATTTTAATCATGAGTTTGATGTGCCATCTACAGCTTGTCATTCCTAATTCTATTTACAGAATTCTAATTCTGTAATTCTATTTACAGATTCTAATATGTATTTACAATCCACTTTCTAGTATTATCTGAAAGAATGGAAGACAAAGGTCTGTTCTTAAATTCTGACAGCATGGAAAAGTACAGCCAAGATGGCACAAAGGTAGAAAGCAATGTGGCGAACTCCAACCCACAAACATCTCCCAAAAAGGTACAAAGAAAATGCACTGAATCCTGATGGGGAAATTCAAAATAGTCACAGTGAGTCATTTGTCTAGCCCAACTCACTGTAGAGGATGTGAAGCCAAGTCTGTGGGCACTGGAGACAGGCTAGCCAGATGCACACAGTACAAGCACTCCAGTACCCAGATACAGGCACCAGAGAGAAACGAGATCCCAGACCCATTCCAGATCATCACCAAAATTACTGGGGCACTGGATGGGGGCAGGTACAAACTGGCAGCTTTGTCACCCACTACCCAGTTCATAGTTTTGAGTCATAGTGTTTAAGGTTAGGGAGGCCCTGGAAAGTGTACAGAAAAAGGAGGAAGTTCAGAAGCCAGCAGCAGCAGTGGTGTATCTTAGACCACAGACTCAGAATGAGCTCTGCACCACAGCTGATTCACCCCAGGCTGCAGAGGAATAACCAATAAAGGAATCCCAAAGCACAGGGGAACCTACAATTCTGCCACTCTAAGAGCCTTCCGGCTTGCTAATGGGGACAGAGTAGCAGTTTAATTCTCCCTTAGGACCATGGGGCAGCAAACAGACACTGTTCTGGATCTGACTGAAAATCTACAAGTTCCCAGTCTGTCCCCGGGGTCCTAGAATAACAAAAAACTTAAAACCCTAGTAAAGCAGCAACAAAACCAGCTGAGACTTTCCCTCCAAAAGTATGGCAGAGTCACCTCAAATACAAAATCAAGGCAACAGAATACCAGGTAACAAAAAAACAAAACAAACGATATATGTGATGACATGACTATAACCTGTTATGACAGTGGTCGGGAGGCTCAAGAGAAAACACATAAGAGAATGGCCTCCAAAACATCTACAAGCAGTGCCTCAAAGGAAAACACAGCTTGGACATAAATTCAACCAAGTGTCTAGAACAGTTCTGAAGTAAGAGTTTAAAAGAGTTTTAAAATGTTGAGACCTTTGGAATTAAGAACTGGAAAAGGAATTAACAGCTTAGCAAGAGAGGCACAAAACTCCGTCCAAGCAACCAACTCCCTAAAAATTAGAACAGAATAAATAGAAGTCAAGGGCTCCATGAGACAATGAGAAATATTTAAGTCAAAAAGCTAAAAAGAAAATAAATGGATCATATATCTCATAGCAAATAAACTGACCTGAAAAAATAGATCAAGGAAAAAAAAATTTAAGAATGACAAGACTAGGGGTGGGGGTAGGAGAGATCCTTGACATTAAATTTCAAGAAATCTTAAAATTACCGAAACTTCTGAGAACTAGAGGGCTAAGTGGGAGCAGAAAGAATTCATTGTTCATCTGAAAGAAACTAAAAAACAAGAACAAACCCTTCCCAAGAACCTCATGACTGAAATAAAAACATTCTAGGTCAAGGAGAACATTTAGACATAGCCAATGTAGCAATCACTACAAAGGAGTGGAGAACATTGACTAGGATATTCCAGAAGGCAGAAGATATGGGATATTTTTTATTCCAAACTTAACATCAAATAAAATGGGCATTTCTACGTACAGAGCAGAATCAAAAAATACAGCTAGCGATCTTTAAAAAAAGGCTTTCTTGTCTTTATACATGTAATAAATTCAGCATTCAACTCTCAATCTGGTGCTACTTGTCTGCAACTCCTTCTGGTCCTCTTTTCTATGCATTTTTTTAAAAAAATGTTTTGATGAATCCCCTTCTCCATCTCCTCCCTCCCCCCCACCTCTGTTCTCCCCTCCCTGTTCTCTCCCTTCTCCCACCACAACTATGACTACTAACGTATCCCTGGCTCCTACCTTTCTCCAACCCCAAACACTGAGAGGAAAAAATACCCATGTAACAAATATGCGTAATGAAGCCAAACAAATTTCCACAGTGGTCATGTCTGCAAGCATCCGTGTTCTTTGGCCCTCTGCATCTACCAATCTTCTGTCCAAAAGTGGGGAGAGGGCAAAGGGGCCATCCCCTGGATAACTATTTAAAGAAGCCTCTTCACTCGAAGTGAGAACGGATAAGGCCTTAGCCTGAAAGGGCCAGGGTCTTCCACCACATCCTGGGCCATCTCCAGTCCTAAGGAATATCAGGCCCCTGAACCCAGATGGCTCAGGAGGAGAAGGTGAGGCTGTGACCTTGCACAGCCCTCCCTCCCTCATGTCATCGTCCTCCTGGAGAACCGTCACCACCCAAGAGGGCTTTCTCACAAATCGTTGCCCTGCCTCAGCTCACTGCACTCTGCATCAATTCATACAAACCTCACCCCTTCTGGCATTTCCTGCAGTTCAGCAATATCCCAATGTTCTATCTCATTAATGTGCCACGATGTGCTCAGCCATTCCCTAATCGTTGGGGATTCATTTGCAATTCTGTTCCATAACAACAAAAGAAGTTACTCTACGTCTTCATTCAGAAGGATCTTTTTCTTACTCATTTTTCCTACTGCTACTTTTGATCCGTGTTTGCTTTTACTTGTACTGTAACCTGAGAAATCTACAACACTACAACAGGTAAAGCTTAAGGCACCATGGCATAGCATAACTCACACTGATTATCATTTTATTGATAATAATACCCACTCTACTAAAACGCTTCATCCAGTCTGCTCAAACGTCTTTAATTTTCAGACAGAGAGAATAAACTTTAGAGAGTTTTACGCAATAAATTGCCTTCAGTAAAAAAGATTTATTTTTTTCAGCAAATTTAAGTACTCATTTGACCACAACCATGCATGTAAACTTTGAATTATGAAGTATTGAGTTAATGGTTTTATGTTTTACTTAGCCACTAGAAAAACTCAAAGATTCAGGAAGACATTTTAATTTTAATTTTAAAAAAGGCATTTTAGTATAAACTTTATACTGAAACAACTGTTTTTAAAAGGAACAAAATATACTTTTCAAAGTATTTCAAACATAATAAAAAGATACATACTATCTTCTATGTAAGTAAAATTCTCTCAATGTATGTGACTCACAGACTTTTTTAAAAAGTAGATATAAAATTATATCAGTCATAATGACTAAATTTCCCAAACCAAAACCACCTGGATCTGACAAAAAGGTTGACCTTTTTTTAAAGCGCATTTTTCTTTTCTTGAAATTGGGACTGTCCCAGAAGGTTGAATGTGTGTATGTGTGTGTACATATGTATATATGTGTGTATATGTATATTAAGTTATATAATTGATACTACCAGCAATATAGTTCAGTAATATAGAATCAAGCATTAATTGTTGAGAGATCAAGCTCTTAAAATTTAATGAAACTTTACAAAAACTTTTTAGCTTACTTCCATTTTTTAAAATACTGTAGATAGAAATGATCCTTGATAAGTTGAGATCTTTAACAAGAATATAAAAATATTTTATCCAGTATTAAAAAAAAAGTTCAAAATTCACAAGAAAAAAATTGTCAAGTTCCAAAGTCAGAGTTTAAGCATGATGAATGCCACTAGAAGAGCAAAAAAATAAAAATAAAAAAAACGGATTCTAAAATTCCACTGTTTTATGATACTAATTTATATTACTTTAATCCAGAAATAACAACAAAAAGTTTTGTCTTAGGTATTTAAGTTTCAAACTGCTTTTCTCCTCTTAAATTTATACAAAGACAATGGTATTCAACTGAAGAATTTTTAAGTCCTTGGAAATTATTCAAACTTGACCCAGAATAAAAATAAAACTGCATATATTGTCCAAAGAGTAAGGTAAATTTAAGAAAATAAAAATGCAAATATGCATTTTAGCAGTCTCTTGAATTTATTAACCTAAAAGGTTTAATTTCCATTTTCCTGCATCAGCTTTATTTATAAAATGCCGTGCCCTATAAATATGCTGTTATTTTCTATAGTCAAGCACCCTCTTAACAAATCTTCTCATTAATATGTAAATTTAAAGTCAATCGGTCTTCTCCCTGACAGCGCCATGAATTCCTAGTGCACTGTATAATCGGCTTTGACTTGGCATCCACCATTTATCATCAAAAATGTCAGTTAGAAAAATTATGGAGAACGCACAGCAATTGATATGACTGCAGTCTACTTTGTCAACACTTAATTGTTCCTCAAATCATACATTTACATATAAACAGCCTAAATACTGATCTATAATGATGCAAATAAACTAAATTAAAAATCTCTTCTGCTGTTTAAGATGCCTAGTTATATATGATGTGTTCATTTAAGAAGTTACTGACAAAGGCACACATACCAGCTCATCTCAAAAAGTACTTCTACTAATTTTCAGTTCCCAAAGTAATCAGTTTTGCCTGCAACCATATAAGCATAAACCAATATTAAACCAATTCGGGATATAAAAGACAACTTCTTTTGTAAAGCAGATTAGTCAATGTAATTTTAGGCAGAATAAAAAGCAAACACCTGATATATTTTTAAAAAATATTTAGTCATAAAGGTTAACCAGGATCTTAAAAAGTAAAAAAAAAGTCCCCTTTCATACGTAAGATTTAGACACACGATGAGAAAATACACCAAAGGGGCAACGGGAAGCTCATCGGACTAAAAGTCCCAAGATCCTGGTGCTTGCCCTTGTCCTACCACTTACTGGTTTCGTGGCCTTGGGCAAGTCACCAACTCCCTGAGTCTTATTTTCCCCTTCTTCTATCAGAGAAGGGCCATGAAATAATGTACAAAGAAGAGCTGTCAGAGCTGATTAATGTGCAGATACAAAGTGTGATGATTTTTTTCCAGAACTCCATTCCCTATTTATAAACACTCTAAGCTTTTCTTTTTATTCAACTTTATTTTTCTTATGCAACTTTTACGCAAATTGCCTTACTGATCGAAATAAATGATACTTAAAATATAAATTCATCGTGAAATTATTGTTAAAAATATACTTTGCCCTTTTGAGAGCTATACTGTTTCTAAATGTAAGGATCTAGGTTATCCATGAAACAGACTTTGGGGTTTGTGTGCGCGCATGCACGTACAAATTTTACACACACACACGCATTTCTGGTTTTACATACACACACACACACACACACACACACACACACACACAACCAGAAACGTAAGAGATCTTTCACTCGCCTGTTTCAGAGCTGTCATGACAAAACTCTGCAGGGCTCCTCCCCATGACGAAGACTTACGTAACGTACTCTCACACATAAAGCCAGCCTCACCACCTACAACACCTTTATAATAGTAAAAGCAGAACCTGAAAGCTGAAGATGAGTCCCAATGTTGTCTAGTTTCTTCTGGCTTAGTCTAGCTCTAGCTATAAAATAGTGATGGGTAAAAATGCTTCAGTCATCTGAATTAACTAAACAAACCCTAGGACACAAAGCCAAGCTGTCCGAGGAAGTTCACTAGACGATCAACGTCTTTGCTAAGCCAACACCTTCCTTCATATTTAGGTGATCGAAGAACAGAAAACACTATGAGCTGTTAAGGCTTGAGGCAGAGCATACGGAAGAGAAAGGGTCAGAGATACGAAAAGGGAAATACGCACGTGCTCAGCTGGCAATCCACAGTAAAGGGCATTTTATGATCTGTGCCTTGTTGCACTAGTCTACTGTAGGCTTTTAGAAGAGATTACATTAATGGAATTTGTATATGTACATCTATATGTTCTACAGGGACGTCCTTAGCGTTCAAGGACAGACGTTTGGTAATGTAGGAACTCCCACAATCCTATAAACCGTGCAACGTTTACACAAGACTGTAACAAGGAAGTTCGGAGCACCATGTCTGCAGTCAGACTTAGCTTTGTGACCCTAGGCAAGTCACTTCACTTCTGCTTCCCTCTATTTGCACATCTGTAAAATGGGTTAAAATAAAAGCACCCACATCAGCGGGTGTTGAGCCACCGTAAAGTGCTCCACAGCACCGTGTAACTACTGTTGTAATTTTCCAGCACTTGCAAGCTGCTTTAATGGCCCCATCTCCCGTCTCTCATGCACACTCACAGAATGCTCTTCTCTCAACAGTGCATGGAGGCAGTCCTATTATTCCTATTTCACAGATTAAAATCTGAATGAGCAGACAAATGAGACATGGAGTGACTCTCCCAGAACCATGCATCTAGTCAGAATTGAAATGAGGACTCGAAATTCCAAAATTTAAAATGTAAGTCCAGGTCTCCTACTATTATACCACAAGGCTGCTTAATATTTGCCTTTTTATACTTTTTAGAAAAGAGAATTATGAAGAGATTGAATTTCCCTTGATCTTCTTAATTTTTCCCCTTCTTTTTTGACCTTTACTAAATAAGTGAATGAAAAAATAAATAAATGGTAGATGCTACAATTATTTCATATGCTAATATGATTTACTCTGGACATATTTAAAATGCAATGGATAGCACCACGCACTTAAGACTGTCAGTAAACATCATGAAATGGAGACAATGGTTGTAAGATTAATTCCTGACAGTAACTACAGTTTTACATGTGGAACTAGAAAGAGATTCAAAATGACACATACATTCCCCACTAATTATAAACGATGGTGAATCACTGAACACTCAACTTGAAGCACTTAACACTTAAGTACTAGATACATTTCCTATATTCACTTATAAAAGGCTTTTTTCCTTAAGCTGCCATATGTATCAATGGTCTGATAAACCATTTTCAGCATAGGAGTACATGAAGTTTTACCATACTCTCCAACAGAAACTCATGAGCACTTCAATTTTATTGACAAGGATATTAGTTATTATTATCTATTAATCATCACTGAACTGAGAGCGCTAATGCCGTGATCACTGCAGATTGCCTTGACAACTAGCTTTAAACAAATAACGTTCTAGATGTCACCTCGGAGTTTAAATCACATTTCAGCAATTCAAAAGCTTCACGACTTCGTGGCAGAGACCCCCTTCCACCAACGCTGATCTCTCTGCTCCACTTCAATGGGAAAGTTCCTGAGTTACCGCAGCCCAGACACTCATCACTTGGCAGCCGACTGAAAACTTTACTGTTTTCTTTTGACCATAAAAACTACAAAACCAGCATCACCAACATTTTTCAATTAGAAGATACCAAAAAAATGATCTCAGATTTTGTGTGACTTTTAATGAGACTACATGTAAATGTAATTGGGTAACTGGAGCTAACAGTGTTTCAGAAATGCTACCAACGTTTCTTCTCAGCTATGTCGGTCTGCCCCGCACACCTATTAGCACTAAGCAGCTGAGCCTCCTCTGTACTCACAGGTTTGTGCTAAGAGAAACTGCCTGACAGACTTGGCCTTATGACTTATACCAGAGCTTTTTTAAATAAAGTATGAGAAACAATGTGCTACTTTACTAGCATTTAAATTACTTTAACTATTTTCTTCAAGTAGTTAAAACTTGGTTATTTATAAAAGTTATCTACTTCTACTACAAACTATCTTAAAACAAAAGTGGCTGAAATATCTTGTCAATGCAGCAATAAAACAAAAATTGCTTTTTAACTAATCTTTATGTCAAAAAGGCAAAATAATTTAATCTTCATTAGCTCCTATTATCATCCATTTTCGGTACACAATGCCAACTAAAGTGCTAACTAAATTTTTAAAAATTGAATGAAGATATCTAAAAAAACTAACAGAAGAATGAATAAACTTCAATCAAACAAGCCAATTAATGGGAAGTGTTTTGTGAAGCTTAAGGCACTATGTAAAAACTGTTATTATTCAATAATATTATTTAAAATGACATAAAAGAAAATTTAACTTCATAGCTTTAAGTTACTTTTAGTAGAATAATAATATAATAATACGTGCTACTGGCAGCAAGTGTTTGGATCTGTTGGGACTTGGAAATGAAATGATCAGGATTAACTTAAAATTTCCTGTTTGGTGATGTTTTTGTAGGTCATGCACAGCGTTGCTCTTAACAGTGACAGTTCATAAGGCACCAAACTAAAATTGTAAATACTGTGAAATTATTCATTTAATGAACAGGCGAAAGGTGGGTTTTTTAAACTGCCAAAAGAATTTCTGGGTCTTCTCATTTAGACATATTTCAGTAGACTTAATTTTTTGATACACATCTTTTCCAACTAAACCATCCCCATCCTCCTGAGATATTTCATAAGCTGGCAGATATGTTTACCACTTACCTCCTTCCAAGGACTCACAAACTGTGTACGTGCATATCGGGTTAGCATGTGGATTATGACAACCTGGCCCCACTCTTCAACATCAACTAGCAAATTACACAGCTTGCGGTAGTTTCTGTGAATCAGATCTATTCTATCCGGACACACTTCTTCAAAAGCCATCACAACACTCCCAGCTACCAGCTAGAAAAGAAAAAGCATTAACACAATAAGATATACTTTTCTCAATAACTTGCAAAATAATGTTTTGCCAATCTTTACAATACTCGATGTCACAGAGGTGAAAACCCGTCAATGTTTGTTTAAACAACCCATTAATCAGAAAACTCAACGCCATAAACAATATCTTTATTATTATATATATTATATAATGATATGTAATATGATATACATTTATTTAATATATATGGCCCATAACAATTTCCTGATACAGAAAGCCTGAGAAATCCCATCGGGGTTTCTGAGTTTCAGTTAAATTGCTTATACCTGGATCAAAGATAAATCAACTTTCCTATTTTTTAAAGCTGATATAGCCTCAAACACATAATAAACAAATTATATACTATACAAATGAAATAAAACATTAAACAAGATTCAACATTTTTTAATGAGAGGTAAATATCAGTTATATAATTAAGAAAAATACTGAGACATTTTGGTATAGAACCTCTTGATCATGCATTTAAATAACTTTTCATGTACATAATTTCTTCACCAAAAATAACTACCTGAAAAATTAGCAAAATTTCGTCAAAACTCAAACTGTGAGCCAAAATAGCACATTGCCCAAAAGGTGTGACTTTTAGAAAGTGAATTGTTGTCATCCCAGAAATACTCTCAATGTTTTTTTAAAATTACTATTCTTTTTTCTAATTGGCTTGATTAATATTTCTCTGTCAAACTATATGTCATGAGGAATACCTAACATGACAGGACATCTATATGAACCACTGAAATGCACACAGTTCGCCAGCAATGTGATACAGCTTTCTAGTAGCAAATTAATGCCATATTCTTTCTGAACGCTGGGGATTCTTCATTTCAACCTCTAAAATTTCCCCAATGACTTAAAGTAAGCAATTAAATAGAAATACAATTTACTGAAATGGCACTTTTTGAAAAATATTAAAAACAATGATATTCATATTTTTAGAGTTTTTCCCTGTATCTGGCTGACATTTGGTTTATTAATATGCACCCAACAATACAACTGAAAGAAAACAGCTCAGAATATGGACTTGCTATTATGCTAAACAAGTTTCAAGTCCTGTGGGGATTTTATGAATTACCAATCAGTATAAACGTGAAGTCGCATTTATTGACTCCAGCCCTGCCCACGTACTGGTACCTGCTGGTCCCAGCATGTAAGCAAGTCATTCCAGAAAGCAAAGAATTGATTATTTGTGAGACCTAAATCAAACTGTATTATGCTGATGATAATTTTCCATTTTCTGTTTATGTGAAAAGTTGTTTATATCTTAAACATTACTTTTTTATATCTCCTACATTAAATTTTCCTTCGAAACAGAAATTTAGAGGTAGGTAACGATCATGTTTCCATAGACTGAATTTAGTATCTTTTAAACAACTCTTAAAATCTTAAACACAGTCTACAGTATGCACAATGGGGAAAATCTAAGCTCTTCTGACACTGTCAAATACTGTCTGTAAAATGATCCCTAAGAATATATACTAAAATCACGTACTTGTGGAAGGTAAAATGACAGATAAATAACAGTCAGCTTAAAAGGAGTCCTTCAATTTCAGATCAAATGTAGGATCATTAAATAAGGAAACAGACGAATGGATTAATGAATGAACTGCCAAGCCTTGAGTGATCTTTACTTGACCTCCAAGTAAAATTAATTCATCGTTATACCATACAAAAGTAAAAAGTAAAACAATATGTATACCTGGCTACTGCTTAAGAAAATAGTCCATAAAAGTTTACAGAAATGAAGTAAGAAAACACTATCACCAAAAGCTAAGCAGGGAAAAAAGCTCTTATTAATACTGTCACTGTTAAAATTTAATTCGAAAAAGGAAAAGTGAAAACAGATCATTTTAAAAGCTACCACTGACCATTCAACAGTATTCATTCTACTATTGTCTTAACAGTTTGAGCCTATATCTAAATGCCAGTAAAACAGTTGATAATTGAAGTTTATTAAATGTTCAATATTCCATAAAACACTCAGAATTAAAACAAAATGATCCACTCAGATTTTAAAACCAAAAAATATTGGTTTCCAAAATACAGTCAGTTTATTTCCATCTCACTGTGTCAATAGTAGCTTTTTGTATAAGGGGGAAAATAAATCACTGCAACCAAACTAGCAATGCACTCATCAAACTCAAATGCAGCTTTCCATTTATGTATTTTTTATATTAAAGCAATAAACACGGTTCATTTGTCTTCCACCGGTTGCCACGTCTTTCTGTGCTGTTGCTATGAACTTCAGCCATTAGCCGCGCTCCAAGGTAAACTACACGAACCATCAACAAAAGTGACACCCAATCTAGGGAGTTCATATTTTCTCCAGATTATCTATGCTCGTTGACAAGCTGGTAATGAAAAAAATCACACTAAGCAAATGGTTCCTCTAATAACAATAAATTTTCTATAAAATTATGAAGGGTACAAAACGTTTCCTTGCATCTATTTTGTCATGAATTCTAATTAACGCTGCAAAAACCTGAGAGTGCTGGGTCATCACAAGAAGTGCATCAAGATTTGATTGATAATATGGTGCAAGTTGGCCAATGCTGCCAAGATTTCCTTCTCTTAAATTAATGGCCATCCCACCTGCCCTAATCATACAGCCCAAATGATATTCCCCTTCTTATTTCAATTTTCTGGAGGCATGGAAAATAGGAAAGATCAGTCATTTATCTTCTAATAGCTGGATAATAGATCTATCACAATAAAACATCTGCAGAAACTAAGATTGTTCTTCCCCCACCACAACAGCGGAGTTTTTTACTAACTAACCCTAAATCGATAACTAACAAAAACCATGTCTCACCCACACATTTTAACTAAAAACTTGACATACTCATTAAATGTCTCTAATATGAAGGAGCAGGCCCTTTCAAACAAATTCTTCCCTTTTTAACAGCTATAAATGTCCTGAAAGTCGCCAGATTTCTAAGAATCAACATTTTCTACAGAAAATTACAGATGACCAAAATCTTCTGGTCTAAACTCACTAGAAATAAATGAGAAAACAGAGAAATGTGAGAAGACTGGCATGAGCTGATGCAGCAAGAAGAGAAGATGATGTCAAGGAGACAACATTGAAGCGAGGTCACCAACCTGAGGGCTGGCGGCATGTGTCCTGCCTCCCATCAGGGAGAGTGGGTCAGAGGTCCAGAAATGAAAACGCACTCTCGGAAATAGACAGCATGTTGGTTTGATTCGCTCAACTATACTTACTTGTTCTACAGGAAGGTGGGAAAGGAGATTATTAGGAAGGCAGAGCAATTGGTTTTTCAATCAACTAAACTGAAGAAATGAACATCACACAGCACTTATCACATTCTTCAGGACATCACGCCTCCTTCTGGCTACTTCTCAAACAGGCCTATTCAATGAAGGGGCGTTGCCTCACCCTGAGTGAGTACCTCCAAAGATCCTGGCCTAAAGGGCCCAAGGGGCATCCTGGGTCATCTCCAGTCATCCAGAGGAATATCTGGTCACTGGATCCAGATGGCTCAGAAGGAGAAGTGAGGCTGGTGACCTGCACAGCCCTCCCTCACTCAAAACAAAGTCAAGTGCAAGTCATATCGTCATTTCTTTGATAGCACGGTCTTCTTCGGCAACAAAGGATGAACACAATCCTTAACTCACGGTTATATTGTACTTTCAAATGCCTCTCCAAAGAAAGTTGCACAAACTCTTAGCAATGAAGTATTCATTGCTGAAAAACTTGCAACCTGCTGATAGCTTTTCCCACAAGATATCCTTGGCCACCTACCCTCAAGAAAGAGGATTCCTAATCTTCTTTTGTATCATTACCACCACCATCCCCTGCCCCTGGTAGTCTGGTGAAGCCCATGGCTCCCTTCTGAGAATAATATCTTTAGATGCATAAATTAAAACATACAGGATCACAAAGAAAACCAGACATCACAAAATAGCTTATATATATTTTTTTCAATGTTCATGGACTCCAGTTTAACAACTTCTCCTTTATAGACTGGATGACCATCTAAACCTTTAGTTAGATAAATCCATCCCTTTTTTTTTTAAATCATTCCTCATCATTCTTTTTTTAAAAAACATGTCACCCTGCATCACCGAGGACAGACAGAGCTCATATCAGCTCCTTACTGATAAACTTGGACTGGCCACTGTGGTCTACCATTTACAGCATCTGGAACAGGAACAGAAATAGGTACCTTTACCATTTGTAAATATAGTGATCCTCCTCTACTCTGGTCCCCTTTTATGAGGATCTTGTCAAGTAAGTCTCTTTTCTACTCACCAAAAAGAATCCTTGGAAACAAGGAAAGCCATTCATGGCTTTTTTTTTTTCAGTGTTCTCAGCCTTTCACTAATATTCCTCTTAACCACTGTACAAAATCTCAGGTATTCACTGACAGACACACAACCTTTTCTTTAAATATTTGAAAACATTTGCAAGTCTTCTTGTAGAATTTTAATGATCACAAAAAACAATTATTTCCTGCTGAACAAATACTAAAATTAGCTCACTCAAATATCAATTTTAGCAACAGAATATTACTGTAGCTCATTTAACACAGTCAAAAAAAGGCTAGTCTTTCAAATGGATTAATTCAATAACAAAAATTAAACATTTTATTTGCACTAAAAACAAATTGAAAACAATTTAGACAAAAGCAAAATAACTTTTGTCCAACATGTACTTGTACCTACCTGACCCTTTCATCTTACTCCTTCCACATATACACAAGGA
Source organism: Notamacropus eugenii (assembly GCF_028372415.1). NCBI lineage: Eukaryota > Metazoa > Chordata > Mammalia > Diprotodontia > Macropodidae > Notamacropus > Notamacropus eugenii. The sequence continues at coordinate 472,010,351 of NC_092875.1, forward strand.
TATTAAAATATATATATAGATATATATGTATATGTATACGTCACCACAAATGACCCAGTCTACCAGTTCATCAGCCTCTTCAACTACCACAATTACTGTCTTCAGTCTATTTAAACCACCACAGGTAAAGTCTCAGTACTTATCTCAATATCATCCATAACTGTTCTACTTCCATGATCCTGAACTTTCAAATTCTTCTCTCCAAAATCCTCATATTCCCCCATCTCTCCTTTTACTAGCCTTCTCCTCCATTCATTTTTTCCATCCTGCAGTCCCTCCAACTCTTTACACTTCTCTCAACCCATCACAACCATATGAGCATGATTTTCCTCCCTTCAGAGCTGTGAGAGGGGGAAAATCCACCAGAGTCCTGAGGCTAATTTTTGTCCTTAGAAGGTACAGAAATGGTCCTCCAGACTTAATTGGCTTAGGGGATTACAGGTTCAGGCTGGTGAAACTGCTTCTGGTCACATAAGTACAAAATGCCCCAAGGAGCTCCAGCTCCTCTCTGATGCTTGATTATTAAGAGGACTCTAGGTAATTGGGAGGCAAGGGGCCTCTGAACCCACTGAAGTTCAATCCACAAGTAGTCCTGGTTGAATATCCTTGTCGATTATTCTTCCCTGGATAAAGCTAAGCAAATCAACATTTTTTTTAACTTAACTGATTTCAAAATTCTTACTTTGTTCCAATACAGAAGCTAAAGTACAAGAGGACTGGCTTTGTGTACCCTGACATAAAGCAACAGTCCTGATCCTAGAGATGAACAATTCAACTACACCTTACTGACTCCAGTTATTGTCTCTACTTCAATCCATTACTTCCTTGTCCTACAGTTGGTCACATGCAACTCAAAAGGCAACTCCTTCTTCTCTCTTTCCCTTTTACTTTCTTGAAGGGCAAGATAGATTTCTATACCCCACTGCCTGTATATCTTACTTCCCAGTTGCACGGAAAAACAATTTTTTAATATCTGTTTTTAAAACTTTGAGTTCCAAATTCTCTCCCTTCTTCCCTCCCCACCCAACTGCAATGTTAATGAGAGTTAAAGATCTTCCCCATCCATTGAAGGAAGTTTGTAGGTGAGATTTGCTTTGTAGGAAGGCTAACACCTTTTGTTAATTTCTAATGAGGTACAAGTTCTCAAGGATCCTATACCCTCTGGCTCTGAAAAGTGTATATAGATTCTGAGGTAAGGTTTTGTTTTGGGGCTTACTCATTGGAAAAGTTTGCTTGGCCAGAGAGACTCTGAGTAGCCACTAAGGAGTCCCCTGGCTTGGAAAACCCAGATGTTGGTGCTTCTGTCTCTGGTAACTATGTATGTATGTAATGGTCAGAGAGTTGGATAGGTCTGTTGATGTATGTATGGATGGATCACATGACATATATATCATATGATGTATCGTTTATGGTCAGAGAGCTGGAAGCCCTATCTGCTTGTTGGTCTTTATTTCTCTGTTTGTAATTTCTCTAAAGTTCAGGGTGCTGACGTTTTCCCCTGAACTAAGTGAATGATAAATATGCTTGATTAAAGTAGATTACTGACCCCTCAAAAGTTGCTTTCCTTTTAGAAAAGCAGATCTAAGAACCTGTGCAGTGGGTCATACTGGGTACGCCAGGATCCTTCCTGTTACACCACCCTCATTGAGAAGGCAAGCAATTCAATACAGGTTATATACATGTAGTTATGCAAAGCACTTCCATAACAGCCATGTTGTGAAAGACTATATTTCCCTCCATCCTATTCTGTCCCTCAATTATTCTATTTCTCCTTTGACCCTGTCCTTTTTCAAGAGTGTTTGCTTCTGACTACCCACTCCCCCAATCTGCCCTCCCTTCTATCTTACCCTGCAAGGGTAAGATACTCAATTGAGTGTGTATGTTATTACCTCCTTAAGCCAAATGCAATGAGAGTAAGGTTCACTCATTCCTTCTCACCTCACCCCTCTTCCCTTCCATTCTGAAATCTTTTTCTTCCCTCTTTTATGTGAGATAATTTACCCCATTCTCTCTCTCCCTTTCTCCTCCCAATATATTCCTCTCACACCCTTTAATTTTATTTTTTAGATATCATCCCTTCATATTCAACTCACCCTGTGCCATCTATTGATCGATCGATCAATCGATCAATCTATCTCCTTCAACTATCCTAATACTGAGAAAGGTCTCATGAGTTAAAAATATTATCTTTCCATGTAGAAAGTTTAACTTTAATAAGTCTCTTATGATTTCTCTGTTCTGTTTACTTTTTCATACTTCTCTTGATTCTTGTATTTTAAAGTCAAATTTTCTATTCAACTCTAGCCTTTTCATCAAGAATGCTTCCAATGTCCATTTTTTCCCTTGAATTATACTCAGTTTTGCTGGGTAGGTGATTCTTGGTTTTAACCCTACCTCCTCTAACCTCTGAAATATCACATTCCAAGCCCTTTGATCCCTTAATATAGATCCTGTGTTATCCTGATTGCATTTCCACAATACTCAAATTGTTTCTTTCTGGCTGCTTGCAATATTTTCTCCTTGACCTGGGAACTCTGGAATTTGGCTACAATATTCCTAGGACTTTTCCTTTTAGGATCTTTTCCCAGAGATGATCAGTGGATTCTTTCAATTTCTATTGTACCCTCTTGTTCCAGAATCAGGGCAGTTTTCTGCAATTTCTTGAAAGATGTTGTCTAGGCTTTTTTTTTTTTTTTGACCATGGCTTTCAGGTAATCTAATAATTTTAAATTATCTCTCCTAGATCTATTTTGCAGGTCAGTGGTTTCTCCAATGAGATATTTAACATTGTCTTCTATTTTTTCATTCTTTTGGTTCTATTTTATAATTTTTTGATTTCTCATAAAGTCATTAACTTCCATGTGCTCCATTCTAATTTTGAAAGAATATTTTCTTCAGTGAGCTTTTGGACCTCCTTTTCCATTTGGCCAATTCTGCTTTTTAAAGCATTCTTCTCCTCATTGGCTTTTTGGACTTCTTTTGCCATTTGGGTTGGTTTATTTTTAAGGTGTTATTTTCTTCAGTATTTTTCTGGGTCTCCATCAGTAAGCTCTTGATTCAATTTTCATGCTTTTCTTGCATCACTCTCATTTCTCTTTGCAATTTTCCTTCTACCTCTCTTACTTGATTTTCAAACTCCTTTTTGAGCTCTTCCATGGCCTATGACCAATTCATATTTTTTTTGGAGGCTTTTAATGAAGGAGCTTTGACTTTGTCTTCTTCTGGTTGTATGTTTTGATCTTCTTTGTTACCAAAGTTAAGATTCTATAGTCTGAATTCTTTTACAATGTTTACTCACCTTTCCAAATATTTGACTTTCTAACTCTTTGTCAAGGTAGGACTCTGCTTCTGATTGGTGTGGGGGTAGGTGTACTGTCCCAGGCTTCAGGTATTTCATATCAGTCACTCAATCTCCCAGAACTCTGGAAGCAGCCTCTGCCACTGCTGCTGCTGCTGCACTGTCACCACCACCCCACCACCTTGAGGCTGGAGTTGACCTGGCCAAACCCAGTCAGATGATGGACTCCTCTTTCACCCAGGTCTCATAGAGTTTTCCCACTGACTGTTTTTGGCATTAGTGGACTGAGAAATCTGGAAACTGCCACAGCTGCCAATGATTCAGTCGCCTGAGGCCTGTTACTGCCTGTCTGTCCTAGTACAACCCATGCCGGACTGCACTCCCCTCCCTGTCCTGTGTGACAGTTGCTTTCTGTTGACTTTTCAGGTTGTCTTGGGCTGGGGATTTGTTTTACTCTGTCATTTTGTGGGTTCTACAGCTCTAGAATTTGTTTAGAGTCATTTTTTTCAGGTATTTGGAGGGCTTTGGAGCAGAGCTCAAGGAAGCCCCTGCTTTTACTCTGCCATCTTTGCTCCAGCCCCATGCGTATCCTTTGACCCAGCAATCATACTACTAGGTCTGTATCCCAAAAAGATAAAGAAAAAAATTTAAGGGAAAAGAACCTATTTGGACAAAAATATTTATAGCAGCTCTTTTTGTGGTGGCTAAGAGTGGATATTGAGGGGATATCCATTATTTGAGGAATGGCCAAACAAGTTGTGGTGTATGACTGTAATGGAAAACTACTGTGCTACAAGAAATGATGAGCAAGATGATGTCATAAAAATCTGGAAAGACATACATGAACTGATACAGAGTGAAGAACAGCAATACTGTACGATGAAAAACTGTAAATGACTTAAGCATTCTCAGCAATACAATGATTAGACAATCCCAAAGGATTCACGATGAAAAACATCATCCACTTCCAGAGAAGAACTGATGATATCTGAATACGGATGGAAACATACTATTCTTCTTTTTTTTTGTCCGAGTTTTCCTCCACAAAACAACTGATATGGAGATGTTTTACATGATTACATTGTATAATCTATATCAGACTGCTTACCATCTCAGGGAAGAATTTAAAAAGAGTGGGAGAGATAAAACGTAGACTTCAAAGCTTTTGTTAAAATGTTAAAAATTTATTTTACATGTGATTGGGGAAAAATATTTAAAAAATAAAATTAAAATTTTAAAAAAGAAGTTTGCTTTTTTTGTAGATTTGTAAAAAAAGCTCTGCAATATCCCCAAAACAATCCAGCCCACTTTCCTCTTCACATTCAACTCTGGATCCACCTTGTTTTCCACACTATCTACCTCAGACATGCGTAGTGTTGGACAAAGGTTCGAAAAGTAAATGAAAAATAATTCCTTAAAAATCAAAATTGGGCAAATGGAAGCTAGTGACTATGAGACATCAAGAATCAATCAAATAAAATCAAAAGTATGAAAATATAGAAGGCTAAAATACCTCACTGGAAAAATCAAGTGACCTGGAAAAAAAGGTACAGGAGAGATAATTTAAGAATTATTGGACTACCTGGAAGCCATGATTATAAAAGAACCTGGATAGCATTTTTCAAGAAATTATCAAGGAAAACTGCCCTGATATCCTAGAACCAGAGGATAAAATAGTAATTTAAAGATCCATTTCTACATTAAGGGACTGGAGGGCTTGGAATAAGATAATCCAGAAGGCAAAGGAGCTTGGATGACAGAATCAACTACCCACCAAAACTGAGCATAATCTTGCAGGAGGAAAAAATGGATATACAATGAAATAAGGAACATTCCTGATGAAAACACCAATAATAAATTGAAAGTTTGATTTTAAAATATAAGACTGAAAAGAAGCACAAAATGGCAAATGGAAAGAAAAACATTTGCCATTTTGTGCTTCTTTATCTTTATTAGGGTAGTTACAAGAAGCATACATTGCCAGAGGTCATGAGTGTGAATTAAATATACTGGGATATCTAAAAAAATAAAAAGGAATGTACTGGGAGAAGGGGAAAGGGTGAGGTAGAATGGGGTAAATTATCTCATATAAAATTGATCCTATCCAGTTCTTCTAGGAGTTTGTCCCCTTGATCATTCCCTCTCTTTTTTTCTTTCTCTCATCTCTGATCTCTCCTTAGACACAGTCTCCTGCATTGGTGCCTTCAAATATACCCAGGTCCCACTCATTGTCTCATAAAAGTGAATAAATGAATGAATGAATGAATCCTTTCACTTTGCCCTGGCACTTTCTCCTGCTATGGTCCTCTTTTCCCCATCACTCTTTCACAGATGAACTTCTAGAAACATTGATCTACATTTGTTGAATACATTTCCTTGCCTCCCACTCATTTCTCAACACCCTGGCAATTTGGCTTCTGACCTTACTATTCAACTGAATTTGTTCTTTCCAAGAAAAACAAACCATCTCCTAAATGCTAAATCCAACAGCTTTTATGGTCCACATCGTACTTGGCCTCTCTACAGCAATGGATACCAGCAACCAATCCCTTTTTCTAGCACACTTGCTTTATTTTGGCTTATATAACATTGCTACCTCATGGGTCTGCCTCCATTTGATCATTCTTTCTCAAATTCCTTTGTTCAAATTATTTTTTGTATTAACAAAGAACCAGAAATGAAGTTGTTGTTCAGTCATGTCTAACTCTTTGTGAGAATCACTTAGGGTTTCCTTGGCAAAGATACTGGAGTGGTTTGCCATTTCTTTCTCTAGCTCATTTTTCAGAGAAACTGAGGCAAATAGGATTTAGTGACTTGCCCAGAGTCACACAGCTATGAAGTGTCTGAGGCCAGGTTAAGTCCTCCTGACTTCAGACCTAGCATTCTACTCACTGAACCATCTAGATGCCCAGTAATGAATTAGGTGACCATATATTAGGGAATACATAAATAGATAGTGGATATGAATGAAATGTTAATATACTGTCAGACATGAATTCAGAGAATTATGTCAATGAAAAAAACCCAAAAACTTAGGTAAAAGTAAAATGCAGTTGGTCCTATAACATTCCCAAATGTGAAAAACCATAAATAACCTGAGGCCCCAACTCCAAATCTTTATTTTTAATAATTCTGATCTATTTATCACACAAAACAAGTAAGACAAACCCACTACACACATAAAACAAGTTGCAGTTTCCATGGAAGAGAAACTAGTATCTCACATACTATGCAGAGTCTGTGTAGCAGCAGTAACTGCTTTCACCAATTTCCTTCTCCTAGGAAAAGGACAAGATAAAACCATCACTGCTGCTGGAAATCACAAGACTAAGTCTGGAGGGCAGAGAGGCAGAAAAGAGGCTTTCCCAAAGAGAGTGTGAAACCATGCAGAGTTCCTAAGCACACTGAAACTTTTAACCAAATCTAACTGTTTACAATAAATTTATGTGTGTATACTTATGGTACTAAATTATGAGACAGATTAAAAATATACAGCGTTTATGACTTACTTAGCTTTCTTTACATACACAAATTGTTTGCAGTTTTCTGCAGTATTCCTCAAACCTCCAAAAACTCCCATTTAATTATCAATTGTCAAACCCCAATAAACAAAACTATGAAAGTGAAATCCACAAATTTCAAACGATGACTATATTCTATTTTTTATAAACATTAAACAGAAAATTCTAACAGTCAAATCTCGGAAGGAGAAACTGAACAAGCCATAAATTATTTCACAAAATTATTTCACTAAACCAGACTCGCTGACAGTTGAACTCTGTGGAATGTTTAAAATATTGATAAACTTCATGTGTCATAAAGCTGCCCTCTTCCCTCTCCCCCACTATGCTCAAAAATAGAAAGCCCTAGCAAACTTCTTCTGTGAGACAAAAAGGTCTGAGTACTAAAGCCAAACCAAGGACAGCTAAAGAAAACAAATAATAAACTAGCTTCAAAAAATTTTAACAATGAAAAAAAAATTTTAATATTGGCAGAAGAAACTAACAGACAAAAAAAATCATTCATTATGACCAAGTTGGAAATTTATATCAGGAACCTAAAAGATAGTTTAATGCAAGAAAAATGAAACAAACATGACAGCAACAGAAAAAAACCTGCAACAAGCCTATGATGAAGTAAAAAAAATGGCACAGAAAAAAGAAACTAGAAATAAAAGAAAATCTTTCCCACACTTAGTAACTGTGCCTATGGTTAGTCTTGTTTACCTATAAATGTGTGCAAACAGAACTTATGCACAGAAGTTATTTTTGAACTTAAAAACATGAATACACAGCTTAACAAGAATACTACTAGTAAACGTTATCCATGGGAAGTGTTTAATAAAAGCTTGTGAAATAGAAATTTGATTCATGCCAAAATTTTCAGATAATATATAAAACCAAATTTTTAGTGGGTTCTCTTTTTTAAAAATTGTTAAATAGTCAACATTTTTACAAAAAAAAAGTCTCCAAGAATTCACTAGTGCACTTGTTAAAGTGCTAACATCTATTGATTTGGCAACAATGCACTGCGAAACATCCTGTTGCCCAGGTAGAGATTTACCACATCTGGCTCAGGGAGACTAGAAAGCACCTACCAAGTAGGCTGCTATTTCCTTCAAAAGGTAATGACACTGTCCTGGACACTAAATGAGTTCAGGATTCTACAGCTCAAACTATTGGCACAATCTCGTAGTCTCTTCAGCTGAGGCCACACTACCCAGCCACGACAAACTGGTTACTACTTATTACCAACACAGTAGCGAAGTCAGTCAGTCATCAAGCATTTATTAAGGCTTACCATGTGCACAGCAAAATGCTGAGCATGGGGGACATAAAGAAAGGCAAAGAGACCACAGACTCTGGAGTCATGGAGCTCACACTATGATGGAGGGAGGATTGGAACCAAGTCTTCAAAGGAAGCCAGGGTTCAGGCATAAGGAACAGGAAGTGAATCGCTGGACTATCACGTGTGAGGAACCAGTGTCATTGGATGGTAGACAGAGAAGGCAAGAAGGAGGGAGCAGGAAAGGGCTTTAGAAGCCAAAGAGAAAATTCTCCCAAGTTTACTTAGTAGCAGGGGAGACGCGACCACCTGCACATTAGTGATTGTATAGCTAGAATTTCTAGAACCATGTTAAATGATAACGGGATGTACAGACACCCCAGCTTACCTTCACTCTTCCTGAAAACACCTCTAGTATCTCTCCATCATAAATAATGGCATCTCTTATTTTTAGGTGGAAATCATATACCATTATTCCAAAAAAGTGTATTCATTCTAATGCATTTCCATTCCTGGTCCCCCTCCATGATATGCGGGCTCCACCCGCAGCTAACAGGGCGAAGGATGCTCTCTGGGCACCTCCTCTGCTTCTTCTGGGCAGTAAGACTGGAGATCACATGCTTTAAAAACAAAACTGGGGTGTGAGCACAAAGGGAGATGGACACCGAAGGTCTGGAGTTATCTTTCTGCTGCTTTAATCCCAGCAATGCAAGTGCGAGTTCCTCCCCCTCTTTCTCTCTCCTAACCTTGCCTGATGAGGGAAATTTACTATTAGGACTTCTCTCAGCTCTCTTTCCTCTGACTTTTCCTATAGCCAAGAGGAAGAGGAAAGGAGAGATGGGGAGGACTGATGACTTCTTAATCTGCCCTGCTTCTAAGCAGATCACTCATTATATTCCCTCCCTCCAACATGAAAGAAACACAAACACTTTATTGTCCACTTGACCAGGAGCATAGTATTTTTGCTCCTGTCATTCACCCCCAGGAAAATACAGCTGATGCATTTTGTTCTTTAAAAAAAAAAGTGTGGCATTTTGTCAAAAACTTTTTTTAACATTGTTTTAATAATGTGATTTTTGTTGTTATTATTATTAATATGACCTATTAAGTTTATACTTTACAACTACCAAACCAATCTTGAATTCTTGGTATAAATCCACCTTTATTGTGCTTATAGATAGGGAACAAACCTGAGATTTCACTGGTACAAGAACTGCCGGGTAAGGAAACACTCTATCAACGCAGGTTAGCATGTTCTCTGAATTTAGAGGTATAGGACATTTCCTAGACTAGAACACTGAGAAATTAGATAATTTGCCCAGGGTCATAAAACCAGAGGCAAGACCTGAACCCAGATCTCCCTGGCTTTGAAGCCTCCTTTTTACTAACCATGCTACACTACCTTTCAAACACATACAGAATTTTTAATGTACCACAACAGATTTTTTGCTAATGTACTGGCAATTTTCCTAATATTGAACCAATTCTGCAACTTCTTGCTAAAATCCAATCAGATGAGAGGTTATAATCATTTTGCTATGCTGTTGTAGCCTCTTTGGTAGTTTCCTAAATACCCTGGTGACCAGGATGGGTCATCCCAGTCATCCTGAGGAATATCTGGTCACTGGATTCAGATGACTTTGGAGGAGAAGTGAGGCTGGTGACCTGCACAGCCCTCCCTCCCTCAAAACAAAGTCAAGGGCAAGTCATGTCATTATTTCTCTACTGGCATGATCTTCTTCAGCAACGAAGGACAGACAAACATACTCACACACACGCGTGCACAAATATCTTTGTATCAATAATTATTACAGCTACTGTTCTACTGCTTTCTTTTTCCACTTCATCTCTCCCAGGTTTGGATATCAGAATATTATTTGTCTCTTTGAAGGAGTTTGATATCTTTATAAATATTTCTATAAACTATGTAATACTGAAATTAATCATTGTTTGGATATTTCATAAGACTCATTTTTGTAAACATAGTATGTTTCCTATCTTACTGGACAAGGACTACCCAGAAGGTCAGTAAGTGGTGTGGCAAAAAAATAAAGTTTGGATCATCACTAATACACTGCAATGGCCTGTCACACACATGAAACAGATTAAGACCCAGATGGACACATAATCTAAACTTAAAAAGACACATCACAAAAACCTTAGAGCAGAAGGAGGTTTCAGATTTATAGTTTGGGGAATGATTCATGACCAAATGAAGGACAGAGGTCATAGAAGTCCAGACATTTATTAATTACATAAGATTAAAGAGGCATACTGATGAAGAGCTAGCCCGAGAGTCAGGATGACCTGTGTCAGACCTCAACTGTTGACACACCTAGGACTCTGATCAGTAGACCACTCCATCTCTTACTTTCCAAGCCTCTCACAGAATAACTGCTAATCTGAATCTGCAGAGGGAGTTTCCTCAACACGGAGCTCCCGACACCAATGAAATCTCAGGTCTAGAAAAAAAATATTTAAACTTTCTGAAGAAATAATAATGTAATTAAGACAAGTTGAGTTATCACCTAGTAAGGGTAAATTCTTTGCTGCAAATATCTCTGATAAAAGCTTGATAAGCAAAATCATGGGAAATTGAGACAAATATAGAAGACCGGGAATCAAGCCCCAAAAGATGTGACCACAGGTTAAGAAAAAATAGTTCTCGGGGGGCAGAACCAAGATGGCGGAGTAGGAAGACACACATATGGAGGCTCTGCCCACACAGCCCATAAAATACCTGTAGAGAGGGACTCTCAACAAATTCTGGAGCAACAGAAGTGGAGAACAATAGAGTGGAGGAGATTTCCAGCCCAGGGTGACCTGAAAGGCCCACGGGAAATGTTGGTTGCACAGGACCTGGAGCGGAGCCCAGCCCAGTCTTGGCCACATGGCGTGGCGTGACTCTGGGAGGAGGACACATCGGGGGCGGAATCTCTAGTTGCAGAAGCAGCAAATTCCCAATCCCAGCAGCAGCCCACAGATCCCTCAACCCACAGGCACCAAAGGTCAATGACAGGGTTTTTTCAGCTGGCCGGGAAGGCAGAAGGGCCCTCCCATACCTCTGGCCTTAGAGAGCGGCCACAGAGGCCACACAGAAGCCAGCATCCATTGGTGGATCGTAAAAACCCCTGGGGGCACTGAGGAGCTGAATATTACCTCAGTCCTGTGTAGAGGCCCTGAGGGAACTGATATTTATCTCACACTGAATGGTGGCCCTGCCCATCCAGCTTATTTGGAAATCAGCCCCCAGTGCTTACTTGGCAGAACTGGAGGCCAGGTGACTGTGGAGAGGTAACTGCTAAGATTCTGGGCACAAAAATGTCTCCCTCCTCCCAGACCAGTGTACGCGCTTGACTGTCCCACCTTGGAGGAACTGAGATCTTACAGATTCCCAGAGTATACCCTACTCTTGACAAAGGACCCAAAAGTCAGGTAACTGGTTGGGAAAATCCCCAAAACAGGGAAAAAAATAAGACTATAGAAGATTACTTTCTTTGTGAACAGATATCTTCTTCTATCCTTTCAGATGAGGAAGAACAATGCTTACCATCAGGGAAAGACATAAAAGTCAACGCTTCTGTATCCCAAACATCCAAAATAAATATTCAATGGTCTCAGACCATGGAAGAGCTCAAAAAGGATTTTGAAAATCAAGTAAGAGAGGTGGACGAAAAATTGGGAAGAGAAATGAGAGAAATGCAAGAAAAGCATGAAAAATGGATCAACACTTTACTAAAGGAGACCCAAATAAATGCTGAAGAAAATAACACCTTCAAAAACAGGCTAAGAATAATGCTTTAAAAAGCAGAAATAGCCAAAGGCAAAAGGAGGTTCAAAAGCTCACTGAAGAAAATAGTTCTTTCAAAATTAGAATGGAACAGATGGAGGCTAATGACTTTATGAGAAACCAAGAAATCACAAAACAAAACCAAAAGAATGAAAAAATGGAAGAAAATGTGAAATATCTCATTGGAAAAACAACTGACCTGGAAAAGAGATCCAGGAGAGACAATTTAAAAATTATGGGACTACCTGAAAGCCATGATCAAACAAAGAGCCTAGATATCATCTTTCATGAAATTATCAAGGAAAACTGCCCTGATATTCTAGAACCAGGGGGCAAAATAAATATTGAAAGAATCCACCAATCACCTCCTGAAAGAGATACAAAAAAAAGAAACTCCAAGGAACATTGTGGCCAAATTCCAGAGTTCCCAGGTCAAGGAGAAAATATTGCAAGCAGCTAGAAAGAAACAATTCAAGTACTGTGAAAATACAATCAGGATAACACAAGATCTAGCAGCTTCTACATTAAGGGATAGAAGGGCATGGAATAGGATATTCCAGAAGTCAAAGGAACTAGGACTAAAACCAAGAATCACCTACCCAGCAAAACTGGGTATAATACTTGAGGGGAAAATATGGTCTTTTAATGAAATAGAGGACTTTCAAGCATACTTGATGAAAAGACCAGAGCTGAAAAGAAAGTTTGACTTTCAAACACAAGAATCAAGGAAAGCATGAAAAGGTAAACAGCAAAGAGAAATCATAAGGGACTTACTAAAGTTGAACTATTTACATTCCTACATGGAAAGACAATATTTGTAACTCGTGAAAACTTTTTTCAGTATCTGGGTAGTTGGTGGGATTACACACACACACACACACACACACACACATACATACACACAGCACAGGGTGAGTTGAATTAGAAGGGATAACATCTATAGAAAAATAAAATTAAGGGGTGAGAGAGGAATATATTGGGAGCAAAAAGGGAGAAATGGAATGAGGCAAATTATCTCTCATAAAAGAGGCAAGTAAATGACTTATCAGTGGAGTGACAAGTCGGGAGGTGAGAGAAAAAACATGAAGCTTACTCTCATCACATTAGACTAAAGGAAGGAATAAAATGCACACTCATTTTGGTGTGAAAACCTATCTTACAATACAGGATAGTGGGGGAGAAGGGGATAAGCAGAGTAGGAGGGATAATGGAAAGGAGGGCAGTGGGAGGAGGGAGCACTCTTGGGGAGGGACAGGATCAAAAGAGAGAATAGAAGAAATGGAGGGCAGGATAGGATGTGTCCTTCCATCTTATATGTCCTTCCAACATATAGTTAGTCTTACACAACACGACTATTATGAAAGTCATTTGCAAAACTATACAGATATGGCCTATATTGAATTGTTTGACTTCTCAGTGGGGATGGGTGGGAAGGGAGGGAGGAAGAGAAGTTGGAACTCCAAGTTTTAGGAACAGTTGTTGAGTATTGTTCTTGCAACTAAGAAATAAGAAATACAGACAATGGGGTATAGAAAGTTACCTTGCCCTACAGGACAAAAGAGAAGATGGGGAGAAGAGAAGGGAGGGATGGTAGAAGGGAGGACAGATTGGTGATAGGGGTAATTAGAATGCTCGGCATTTTGGAGTGGTGGAGGGGAGAAATGGGGAGAAAATTTGGAACCCAAAATTTCGTGGAAATGAATGTTGAAAACTTAAATAAATAAAATTTAAAAATAAATAAATAAATAGTTTTCAAGAGAAATACAAATGACCTAAAAAAGACTATTCCAATTCAACCATTCTGGAGAGCAATTTGGGACTATTCCCAAAGGGCTACAAAAATGTGCATACCCTTTGACCCAGCAATACTGCCTCTACAACTGTATCCCCAAGAGATCATAAAAATAGGAAAGGGTCCCATATGTACAAAAATATTTACAGCAGCCCTCTTTGTGGTGGCCAAAAACTGAAAATCAAGGGGAAACCTATCAACTGGGGAATGGCTGCATAAATTGTGGAATATGAATGTAATGGAGTACTATTGTGCTGTAAGAAATGATGAACAGGAAGACTTCAGAGAGGCCTGGAAAGACTTATATGATCTGATGCTGAGTGAAAGGAGCGGAACCAGGAGACCTTTATACATAGCAACAACCACAGTGTGTGAGGATTTTCTCTGGTGGACTTAGAACTACATTGCAATACAAGGACTTAAAAAATTCCCAATGGTCTCTTAAGGCAAAATGTCTTCCACATCCAGAGAAAGAACTATGGAATTCGATCCCAGAATGTAGCAGATCATTTTCTTTTGTATTACATTTTGGTCTGTTATGTGATTTCTCCCATTTATTTTAATTTTTCTATACAACATGACTATGGTGAAAATGTATTTAATAGGAATATATGTGTAGAACCCATATAAAATTGTATGCTGTCTCGGGGAGGGAGGGGGGAAAGAGGAAGAGGAAGGGAAAAAAAAATCTACGTTATATGGCAGTGATTGTAGAATATTGAAAATAAATAAAAGAAGAAAAAGAAATACACACATCCCAGAAGGCCCAGGGTATCAACTGATGCAAAAATAAATAAACAAATGAAAACAGATAGTTGAAACTCAAAAAAATTAAATTAAATAAAAAAATAAAAAAAAATAAAAAAGACTATTCCAAATATCTAATAATTCTCTTGTATCTAAAGTGGGGTGAGAGGAGGAAAAGCTTACTGTTCCCCCTTCCAAATGGGTCCCAACCCCAGGGCATTCCCCAACCTGTCCTTGGGACAAGATTTCCTACTTCTCCTGCCTCCCAGGGTCTTCTGTAAAATAAGCAAGGCACTCTATAGTACTCACCAGGACCTCATACCATTCAATATTTCTTTCCAACCACTTACAATTTGGGCAGACACATTGCTCAATGGTTAGCATACTCCCATACAGTTATAGTCACGTCATCCTTAATTTGAAGTGATTGATGTATAAGCCACATTCCCCAACTTTGTCACTCCATTCCCTCAGGCCTAATCACTTCAACCGTACTCCTCCTTTCTAATATCTCACTCCAGATTTGCCCATTGGTTTCTGTAGTGTCTAGAATGTCTATTTCTAAAATAACAAATCTTTTTGCTTGAGCTTCTTTCTTTCAGGCCTAATTGAGATATGGTACCCTCCTGACAACAGAGCTGTCCTTGTCAGGCCTTTACTGACTACACCTTTGCTCACACCCTTTACCCACTCACTTGTCATGACAGCAGAGTAAGAATATTCTCCCCAAAGATATTTCCAGACTCTCCCTTGATCACCATCAATAAGCAATCTCTCTTCTGTTAAGCTTTACAATAACCAAATTTATTAGCCAATCCAGATATAATTGACTGTTATTTATTGACCCCCAAAACATTCTTCTTACTTCTTTAGCAGTTGCAAGATTGGCTCGCAGTCTTTTCCTCCTGCTTTCATCAAACTAGGAACTTGAACATGCATACTGATGTTCCCTCTAATACCTTAATTTCTGAGTTCCTCAAACTCCTATGACCTACTCCTCCATAGATGAGTTCTGCATAGATGGCTATAGGCTTAATCTAGCCTGTGAACTCTGAAACTTCTTTAATTTGACCAAAATCATTAAAGATCCAACTTCTCCTATGACTTACAACCCATAACCCAATTCATGAGCCCCATTTCCTGAACCTCTCAGTTCTTTCTGAGGCCATCACTCCTGTACTATCTATCTACACTTTCCCCATCTTTAACCCTTGGTAAATCGTCTCAATTGTACATTATCCGTCACATTTCAATCTTTTGTCCCCTTAACTACTCTGACCCTGTCAAGTCTCAACCCTAAAATTCCTTTGCTCCTATCCATATGCCGCTGAACAGAACATTAGGAAATCATGACGGGGTACACTACAAACTTATGTTATTTAATTTCAAGTGGGCTCTCATTGCAACAAGATAAGCATTCTACTCTTCTCTAATTGATCTGTAATCCCACTCTCCTTAGTGGTTGTTGAAAACCTTTTCATCTCCCTTCAACTCTCCCAGGGAACCCTGCCTCTCCTTACTCTCTTAGACAAGGAGCATATCTCATACTTCCCTGGGAAAAAAAGCTGTTAAATAAGAGTTCCTCAGAGCTTCCTTCCACTATCTCCTTCTTCACTCCAGGATTAGGTGAAGTAGCCTCCCCTAGCTCTGGCAACCTTTATAATTCATGCTTGATCCCATCCCCTCCATCTCCTCCCATCTCATCTCCAGTCTCCCCTTATCTACTGACTCCTCCCCAGCTATCTACAAACGTGCTCAAGTCTCCCAGTCTTAAAAAAGCCCTCATCAGATCTTAGTAAATCTCTCCTCTCCTTCAAAGCTAAACTCCTTGGGAAAGTCAGCCAAGAGCGGTACTACTACTTGTCCTCTCACTGACTTCTATACTCTCTGCAATCAGGCTGCTCCCTCACCACGTGACAACCTGTTCTCTCCAGTTACCAAGGATCTCTAAATTGCCAAATCGGATGGCTTTTCTCTCAATCCTGATGTTTGCTAACCTCTCTGTAGCATTTGACACCATCACCTTGTCCTTTTCAATGCTCCTATCTCTCAGTTTTCATAACACTACTCTTTCTGGATTTCCCCCCTTTACATCCAAGTGTTTCTTATTTGTGTCTACTGATGGATTTGCATCCATGTCACATTCTCTATCAATGGTTGGAGGTTCTATCCTGGGGTGCTCTCTCTCTTCATAGATGACTGCCAAACCAAAATATCCACCTTTAATCTCTCTACTGAGTTAGAGTCATACAACTCCTATTTCCTCTTGGACATCCCCAAATGGATGTCTTATGAGCATCCCAAACTCACTATGACTAAAACAGAACTCATTATCTTTCCCTCAATGCTTTCTTCAATTTTAAATGAGTTTATTACTGTCAAGGGCAATATCGTTCTCTCCACAATCTCAGGGTCATCCTCAGCTCCTCACTTTCATTCAATTCATATAGCCAATTTATTGTGAAATTTTGTCATTTCTACCTTCACTACATCTCTTATACGTGCCTCACGCTGCCTTCCCTTTACCAATACAGCCGCCACCACCCCCATTCTAGATCAATCCCTCATCAATACTTTCCTGGACTAGTGCAATAACTTATATCCCTGATCAAGTGTTTCCCCCTTCCCACCCATCTTCCACTCAGTTGCCAAGATCATTTTTCTAAACTGTAGGAATAACTGTATCACCACCCGCTCAAGGAACTTTGGGGGCTCCCAAGCACCTCTAAGATTAAATATAAGCTTCCCAGCTTTGCTTTTCAAGTTCTTATCACATGACTACTTGCTATTTTCAGTCTCACAAGTCACTGTCTCCATGCATTCTCCAAGCTATCCATGCTGGCCTATTTGCAGTTTATCTAATACCGATTAACTGCCAACTGTCTGGGAGGTTCTGCCCCTTCCCTCTGGTCTCTTAATTTCCATGAATTCCATCAAGACTCAGCTCATGCCAGGCCTAGAGGCCTGAGGGCTACCCAAGTCTTACCTTACCTGTCCCAGGTCTTCCGTTGGCCAAACCAGATAAACGTATGAGAGAAGAGACTTTCCGGAGTCAAACAAGGGTTAGGCTTTATTCAGGGTCCTGGTTACATGTGCAGGGGGAGCTCTTCCTTAGGAGGGAGAGAGAAATCTCCCAAGGAGGCAAGATCTTACGGTAAGAGATTGGAAGTAGAAGTGTAAGTGGGGAGAGAGGGGGAGGGGAGAGCGAAGAGAGGAAAAACGGAGCCTTCTGTCCTGTCAGGGCCCCTCTGCGCTAAGAGCCTTTCAGGCTTTCCTGACCCTAATTAAGCTCTCCGGCCGTGTAGTTAGCACCTGAATACCGTGCCTGTTAGATAACAATAGGTGTGCCCAGATCCGGGACAGTCTCGAGGGCGGGGATGCTCCTCCCATCACGTTTCTCACGGGAAGAGGCGGAAATACACGAGATAGCTCAGTCTCACTCCTCGATTCCCTGCTGTTTTCTGGGGGGCCTCATGAGAACTCTAAGATTTAGAAGTTCCCACCTTTACCCGCCCGAGACTGTCCACATGGAATTGAGCTTCCATCCCCAACAAGCTCAAGTCCCACATTCTGCAGAAGCCCTTCCCCAGATTCTCCATTTGGTAATGCCTTCACCTTTCAGGTCACTTTCACCTTTGTACCTAGTCATTGACATGCTGTCTCCCATTGGACCATATGTTCCTTGAGGCAGGGAATGTTTAATTTTAAATTGTTTAGTATCTTCCTAATAAGCGCAGTGCCTAAAACACGGTAAGGATTCAATGAATGCTTGGAGACTGATAAGAAAAACGGTAACTAACCCATTCTGTGGCTGCGCTTCAGAGCCAACAACCTGGTGAAAATGATGCAGAGCAGCCCACAGCCGAAGGGGCACCAGGAAGAGCTATTGCTGAACTGAGGTGATAGCTTTAAACTGTCCCAGCCAGTCTGGAAAACAATCTGGAGTCATGCAAAGAGTCACTAGGTGTTTCTACCCTCTGACTGGGAGATCCCAGTAACGGGTGTAGCCCTGAGTATCTCAGGGAGATGCACGTACTAACAGCATCCTTCGTTGTGTCACCAAAGACATGGAAAACCAAGTGGCTATCCAGCACCTAGAGAACGGCTAAGGAAACTGGTATAGAAGTGCAATGCAACAACTGGTATAGAAGCCCAAGAAAGGACAAATTTGAGGAATTCAGAAAAGCACAGAAAGACCTGCATGAAATGATGTTGAGGGAAGTAAGTCTAAAGAGGAGAACAACACGTTGTGACTAAAACACAAACGAAAATCGCACCAAACGGCATCTCAGCTTCCTTTAGTTGGTCTGAGAGAATGTACGACAGAACACCCTGCCCCTTCTGGATAGAGGCATGAGGGGCTACAAGGACAGAATACTGCACAACCTCTTAGACATGATGGTTTATCGAGTGGCTGTGCCTAACTTCTTCTGTTACAAGGGAACATTCAAATGGGGTCATGGGCATATTGGAAAATGATTGTATTTTAGTAAAAAAGCTTAAGTTATCCATTTGACTTTTTTCAAAAAAAAAAAAAAAAACTGTTGGCTATTAAAGTGAAAAGTAGCTTATCTTTTCATATAAAATGACAAAATTAGGTGCTTTTTCACTTAACTGTTTTGGGGAACTTATTTTGGAAGAGGTTTATTAAGGTGTCTGTTACCATATTTTTTGCATCTAAACATAAAGCATACAAATAAACATAAAATACAAATAAAACATCGTTTTATGAAGATTTTTAAGTTTCAAAATAGAATTCAAAATTAACATTAAAATTCTTTCTAAGACCTCAGAGAATAATTATTTGTTATTAATAGTACAAAGGCATTATTATTGTTAAGCTTACTTACTGTGCTTTTGTCTTTCAGAAGTTTTTCAATTACTTCAATTAACATTTCTTTTTGCTCTGGATCAAGGCTAAACATAAAAAGAAGTAAAATATTACCTTTATTAAATAAACGCTTTTTCATTATGGTCTAAATTGTTACAACATGATTATTCCCTGCTGTTCCGAAAAGTTCAAAATAAGCAGCAAAGGAAACAGACGCAAGAGAAGACAACAAAATTTTTCTCAGTCAAGGGCATGCTAAAATTATTCTTCAAAGTTACTAAAAACAGAAATATCATTAAGGAAATTAACTAAGATTTTCATATTTATTCACGAAATTATCAATTAGATTATAAATTCCATGAAGGCAGAAATTGAGTTTTGTTTAATCTTCATATTATCCCAAGACCCTAATACAGTAACTAGTGTAATGTTTATTGAATTGTATCTAAGAAAAATTAAAACAGCCCTTAATAATATGTAATACACTGATTACCTTTCCAACTTTCAAAATAAAAGTCACTTTTCATCTTGGTTGTCACATTGTCCAAATAAGGGTCTCGTTAATTCAAATATTTGTTAAGTAAAATATACACACTGTGCTATACGTTAGAAAAATCATAAAAATGAAGACATAATCCTTGTCCACAAAAAGTTTACAATCTGGTAGAATTCAATCTAACAATCTAGTTCTACTTCAGGAAGCAACCTAACAAGAACCACACCTAACCACTAAGTGACACTGTCAGTCACTAAACTGATAACACTCACACAACAGCACCAGGCAACACAATACAACACAAGAGCAACACTGTGGCAGCTTCAAGCTCCACCCCAATTCAAGGGGAACAATGACAAATGCTAAGCTTTCTATAGTTCTCAGGGAGTAAATGAACTTCTATTACGCAACTCCACCTGTGCCAGGTGACTGGGCCCATCTATTTAGTTTAAGAAATATGATTGATACAGATTTTCCCAGTTGAGATGAGCTCTCAATGTATTTCACTAGGTGGAGAAGTGGGTAGAGCCCTAGACTTGGAATCAGTAAGATACCAGTTCAAATCCTGCCTTGCACACTTCCTAACAGTGTGACGCTCTGCAAGTCACTTAACATCCGTCGGCCTCAGTTCTGTCACCTATAAAATGGGGATAGCAACAGCACCTACCTGTCAGAAGAGCGCTGAGTATAAAATATTGGGAAAGTATTTTGTAAACCGTAATGTGTCATGTAAATGCTAGCTACCATTATTGTTATTACAAACAATATTAATATTATTATTTTAGGCAACTTTGAAAGAAGAGAATACACACACACACACACACACACACACACACACACACACACGAGCACGGTTTAACTGTTCCCATGCTGCTGCTCCTTCAAACAAACATATTAGCATAAAACACTAAAAAGAGCTTCCATGAGCTACAACTTGGAGCATCCCAGAAAGAGGAAAGACCGGAACTCCAGATCTGCAGAGCAGTAACTCAGGAGAACCTTGGTGACACTGAAGCTCCCGCACAAACATCAGTCCGTTCATGCTCAGTGTCCTGTCCCTGTGAGGGGCTTCATGACTGCTCACGGCTATAGCTAGCTCAGTCTTCACGGAACCATCACTCCACTTACGGCCTCAATTCCTACTTCCAGCGGCCAAGAGGTGTACGTGCCTTCCCTCTGTCCCTTTAGCCCCCCTTTCTCATCTTAACTTTTTTGGCTTTGTGGGTAGGGTTAGCCCAGGATGGAGAACTAATGTCCTCAAACAGGGCACAGTGACTTTGTCCCTATTAAGTCAACATGAAGTGGAATGGAGAGAAGTGAGCGCATGACTATCATTTCACATATGACAAAGATAACCTCTACAGATATAGTTTTTAAAATCCTAGTTCCAGAACAAACATATTGGAAAAATACCTTGAAGATAGCACCAACAATTTCTTTAAATGGTCATTGGTATAACGCCTATTATAAAGCTGTCTTCTTTAGAATCTAGTTTTTAAAATCTGCAATCTAGACAACGCTACAAGAGGAAAAACAATTAGAACCAAACACTGGACCAAGAATTCAGATTTTCAAATAGTGCTAATTAAAAGTCTTTTATATCAGAAACTTCATGAATGTCAACAAGTCACCTCCTGCTTGTGCTCAGAGGTACAGAGTTCATAATTACTAAGGTAAGCTCCTAGAAAAGCAGCTAAACCCTCCTTTACTAAGGGGAGCCACAAAGGAATTGAAGGGCACTGAAAAGTCTATTTTATGCGTGATAGATTCCTCAAAGAACCCTATTTCACTCCACTCAATGACATACAACATACCACTCAGTTTTACCAAAAGAGGTGTGGATGTGTGAGTGTGTTTGGGGGTGCAGGTGCTGCACTCCCTTATTTATTACCCTAAGGCAATCAATATCCCTGTTTGCTTTAGATCTTTTTAGAGCTAATCACCTCTGGTGTTCATCTAGCTCAAGCCAAGGGCAGACATTTCTGTGCAGAACGGCTCAATATCTTCACACTATCTTCAGCCCTAAAATGTCCCCTTCTGTATTGCTTTATGTGTTTATCAATGTCTTCTGGGAGGTGAGTCCCAGGGATCCTTGTCCTGGAGAACCCTTTTCATGATGAATTGAGACTTTAACCTTCTATCTACTGTCTGACAACAAAATTATTTTCACAAATAATTTTGATAACAAATTAAATATGAAGCACACGGACATATAATTCATTCATATCGGCCTACTTAATGGAATTAAATAAGATTTTAATTTCTTTTTTACACTTACTTAGGAGCTAACCGTAGGACAGCAGAAAGAGCCAGGATCAGGACAGAGTCCTAGCTTGGCTGAGTGATGGCCAGTGATACAGGGCAAGCTGCAACTTCCCAGTCTCGTTTTACTTATTAAAATGAGGGCAACACCTCTCCTGACTCCTCAGTATGGCTGCTGCGAGACTCAAGGAAGATAAAGCACTACCTAACGGCATGTCCAATCACTAACGATGAGCTAACACAGTGATAGGACGTCTAAGAACAATCTGTTGTTATTCATCAACAGAATAAAAAAGGGTCAGTCTCCAACACAAGACAAAAACTGAAGGAGGGAGAAGGAATCGGAAAACCTAACGTGCATCAGAAAGAAAAAAACCAAAACAGTCATGAGAGAGAGCCAGAAAAGGAAGAGGCAAACTCTGATGATGCAAAGGTACAAAAAGGAAACTCCAAGCTCATATGATCGGAACTGACAGAACTTAGGCCAGTCTGAAGAAAGACTGATCTGACGAAAAGAGACAACATGCTAATTACACGCTAGCAAGCATGCTTTTAATGTTGACTTTATCATTCTGTAAGAAATGAGCAATGACTGACATTCATATAGCACTTTAAAGCTCGAAAGTGCTTTACGTACATTGAGTCAGCTGATACTTAGAATACTTCTTTGAGACAAGTAACAGAAGGTTTCGTTGTACTCATCTCACAGATGAAGAAACTGGGACACGGTCACATAACTAAGAAGTATCTACGGCATGATATGGAATCATGTCTTCCTGACTTCCAATCCAGCCTTCTAGCAGCCACGCCACATTCCCCTTTCTTCAGCGCTGCCGTATCTCAGGGACTCTCACCTGTACAACTTCTGTATTGCATGGGCAGCGTTCTTTCTAACGTAGGGTGATAAGTCAGCAGAAGCTTCTTTAATGGCGAGCATCATGATAGGAACGATGATTGGAACCCTGATGCTGGAAAGGACTCTCAGAGCGCTTGCACGAATTAGCTGATTAGGATCCTAAAAAGAATACAAAAAGTATCAGATAACACCATCACAAATCACTTACATTTCAAAAACGCAAGCAGCGTTCGTGTTTGACAGGGGACGCCTTACAACGGCATCTTCTTTCAGTTTCAAATATGGAAGGTGCTCACCAAAATTTGATTCACAAAGTTTGAGAGTAGTCTTTTGAGCTAATATGTCCATTAGCTCAAAAGATACAATAAAATAGTATCAGGACAAAAGAAATTTTAGTTAAAATTTTAAAACTAATGGCAGAAAGGTGGTAGCTAACTAAAAATTAAATATTTTAATATACATAACTCTCATTCAGTATCAAGAGGCAAAGTAATGGAGACAAAGCCTCAAAATTTAAAAGACCTAGATTGAAGCAGAAGCTGTGATACAATACTTACTTTTTAAGCTACAAAATTAACTTTATTTCATCATTTATTGTCATTTAAGGCTTGACTATTACAAAACATAAAAAGGCATTTTTAAGAGTAGAACAATGTAGACCATTATAATCACAGATTATACAAATATTGATAATAAAGCATTAAAAACACTGGAAGATTTTCAATGAAGTAACTGCACAGCTAAGTGACATTCTGTGACAAAAAGTGTTAGTCACTGGTGTAACTGAGTCATTGGTGTAATTCGTGTTACCAATATATTTTCTCTACTTCCACAATCAAAATTAAACTTTTAAAACAGCAAATCCTCATATTCAGACTTCTTTGATACATTCATCACCTTTCTACTAACAGTTTTACTCAAGCTATAAATAAAAAGTGCTAACTTTAGACAAAAGATTAAAAACAGTGCCTACTCCTTCCCAAGGCCAAACGCCTACATTCCGCATGACCCAGGCCAAGGGACCCAACCTAACCTGCAGGCAATTAAGACCACAAACTGCAGAACAGTTGTTAAGCACCATTTGCAGAAGGAGACTGGCTCATTGGGAGTGCCCCATAGCAATGAAATCACACAACTGAGCACAGATGAAAACTTCTCAATATTCTAATAAATGTTTCGGGGAGACTGAAATTACTCGTTCCAGTAACATAGTTGAGATTTCTGTGTCTTTTTTCTACTGTTTCCAAGTTTTTACCTTACAAGTTTGTTGCACCTTGTTTCCTAGAATTTGACTATTTGGTACAATGTTTTACTTTTCTTTCTTGGAAGCCTATTCACAGTTACATCCTACAAGTGCTAGAGCCAGGAAAGCAAGGATTCTGTTTTGTTTCCTTTTTCCTCCACCCACACAGTACTAGGTACCCACAAGGCCATTATTAAACCTTTCTAAACTGACATGAAGACAAGGCCTGTACAAACAAAAACATGGGCTCCCAAACAGAAAAGATTCTGAGGGACCAGGAAACTACTTGGGAATGTATTTTAGTTGCCATGACAAGAAGGTCTGTTCTAACTCTTTTCAGCCACCCCTTTGACGTTCAATGAATCACAGAACTTCTGTTCTAAACAACAGCCTCCTTCACCTGTGCAAACACCCTGCTACTCTAGTATGGTGCATGTGACTACTTACTTTCAGAGCGCGTTGGAAAGTGCTGATGGACAGGAGAGCCAGGTCCTGCTGCTCCTCGGCGTATCGGACCAGGTAGACGTAGACCAGCTTTTTGATCTGGTGGAGAGGAGAAAGTGAGGGAAAGAGAAAGGTAAAAACCAAGTTTGATCATACCACAAAGGAAGACAAGGGACTCACCACCTAAAAAATGTCCTCTACACAGTAACTGCGCAGGAAATGTTTCTGGAACTGAAGACCACTCAGTCTCACAGGCCCTCTCAACGCTACTCAGAAAAATCACGTAATCTGCCGACATCTGACTTTCCTCACCTATACAATGAGGATATTACTCTGGGTTAAGGAAAGAATATTTCAACGCACTTTTAAAGTATATGATTGTTAACTGTCCATAACATCTACAAGAAACATTGAAATAACGACTACGTTAAAATACAGGCAACACAAAAATATGCATTTAGAAATCTAAGCAGCAACATTATGATCTAGAGATTAGTTTTTTTTAAATTCTTAACTTCACCAATATCACGAAAAGAGCATTTTCAAACCCAAATCAGAATAAGACAAGTGAATGTGAAACTATGAGTCTGTTTTATGCAGTTTGCTTTTTTTTAAGCATATAAGTCCAAAAGTTCCTTCCACAGCTCCCTGCTCGCCTGTGCTTCCTTTGAGGACCTCCTTCTGTTTCTCCTGTGCTTTTTCGGACGGTCTGCAGCTCAGCGGCTGCGACATGCACTGACGCACTTTCCTTCTGTAAAAAATGGGCGGGGCTTTCATTAACTTCTCCATGCCAGTCCCTGCGGACTGACTTTGACACTTTTAAGCAAAATGTGTTTGTATATATTTTACGGCCTGTGGGGTTGATGACGGCTTTTTTTTTAAGTTCTCTTTGCTCATGGGGAGCATTTTTTAAAGTACATCAATGGTCTTCTTTTCTCTCTTCCTTTTTGGTTAATATTATTGGTAGCTCCTATCCTTCCCCTGTCCCAAAGAAAAACAACAACACTGCTTTTGTCTAAAAAAAGATAAGCAGAGTGAAGGAAAACAAACTAGTACGTTTGCCAGGTCCAGAAACGTAGGCATCATTTTACATCGAGTCGATCACGTCTGTGCCAGATTTAGCAGTGTTTCCTCATCGGTCCTCCAGAGTCACGCCTGGTTATTACAACGAGCAATGGCCCACTGTCTTTCTATGCTGTTTTTCTCTATACCAGTTACCACATGAATTTTCTTCCTGATTCTCCTTGCCTTACTCTGTCAGTTCATTCAATGGTTCCCAAGTTTCTGTGAAACCAACTTCTTTGTGATTTCTTAGAGCATGATAATATTCCATTATATTCCTAGTCATTCTCTAATTGATGAATACTTCCTTCATTTCCAGTTCTTCCCCACTACAAGAGTTGGTACAAATATTTTTGTACTTAAGGGTCATTTCCTTCCTCCTCTGCTCCTTTGGGAGCATGCAGTTGTAGACCTAGCGGTGATATCTCGAGGTCAAGAGGGGCTGTACAGCTGAGTGACTCTGGGGGCATCATTCCAAATGGCTCACAAAATGGAGTGAATCACTTCACAGTTCCCTCAACAGTGCAGCAGCTTCCCCCCACATCTCCTCTAACAACTGTCCTTTTTTTAAAATTAGCTTTGCTATGAGGTAAATCTGACAGCTATGAGATAAAAGTGAATTTGCTTTAATTTGCATCTTTCCAATTATTAGTGATTTGGAGCATTTTTCCATATAGCTACTGGGAACTTAAGATTTCTTCCTTTGGGAACTGCCTGTTCATATATTTTGGTCATTTATTTATCTATTGGGGAATGGCTAATATTCTTGTCTATTACCGAATTTAATCAGAGAAACCTGTTGCAAAGATTTTTTTTTCCAATTAATTGTTTCCCTTCTAATTTTTAATTGCATTGATCTTGCTTATACAAAAACTTTTCAATTTTACATAATCAAAATTTTCCATTTTATCTTGAATGATCCTCTTCTCCCATCCATAGCTGTGAATGGCATTTTCTTCCTTATTCCCCTTATTTGCTTATGTGACCTTTAATATCTGGGTCATTAATCCATTAGGAGACTATTGTGCTATGTGCTATGAGATGATGATCTAAATCTAATTTCTACCAGGCTAATTTCTAATTTTCCCAGTACTTTTTGTTGAATAGCGAGTGCCATTCTAATAGCTGCAGTCTTGGAATTTATTGTACGGTGTAAGTTACAATGTTCATTTGCTTCTTTATTTTATGTACCTAAAGTGTTCCATTCATAATTGCTTTCTGTTTTTAATCAATCAATACCAAATAGTCTGGGTGATTATTTTATAGTCTAGTCTGAAATATAATACTGTGGGCCTTTTTCCTCACCTCTTTTTATTATTTCTCACTCAAGTAATCCCTTGCTGGCATGATTGATATTAGTATTAAATAACTTAATTTAGACAGAAGCCTCACTTTTATTACCCCAGTTTGGCCCCTCCATAAGCAACAAACACCTCTGCACTTAGTTAGGTCTGTCTTCACATCTGCAGAAGTGGGCTGTGCTTGGATTAATACATGTGCATCTTGACGCTGTATCAATTACATGCATATCTGGGTAGCCCAACCACATCACGCTCTGAAAAATTACTGAGAACTTGCCCCCCACCCAGTTTTTGTTTACGCCAATTTGCATCTATTAGAAATTAAAATAGTTTAGCATTATTATGAAAAATAGCTCTGACCTCATAGCTTCCTGCTCTAAGGTTTCTTTATGTAAACCATAAAATAAGGAGCAAAAAGGGATAATGTTTTTCCTGTCTACATTTTTTTTCCCAGATCTGCTTTCCTGTCTAGCTTCTATACCTAGAGATTCTTTCATTCTGTAATATAAAAATGATGACAATGAACATCCTTGCTTTGTCTCTTATGTTTCTGGAAAGGAAGGCCTCCAACATTTCTACATTACGTATAGGGCTTGCTCTTGATTTTAGATAGATGTTATTTACCATGTTGAGGAAAACATTTTGCCTATGTTTTGTAGTGTTTTTAAGCTAAAAAGGTGAAGGACTTGGTCAAGACTTTTCAGTGTTTACTGCTCTAATTTTGTGGATTTGATTGTTTCTGGTTATAAATATGATCTATTAGGGTTTATAGCCTTCGCAGAAACAACTCTGCATTACTTTATAAATCAGAGTTGATTGTAGCATACAATCTTTCTGATATTTTCTTGTAGTTTTTTGTCAATATTTCATTTAAAATTTCCACACTAAGATTCACTAGGAATAAGTCTATATTTTTCTTTTTTAATTTACCTGTTTACTGTGATCCCATCTGAATCACTGAAGGAATTTTTGCAAACTTTCTGTAATGCCAGAATTTACTATTTTCTGAATGTTTGCTAAAATTCATTTGCATACCCAGCTGGTGCTGGAACGTCGTTGTTGTTCATTAATAATTTATTCAACTTGACTTTCTGAGATTAGGTTACTTAAATTCTCTATTCTGCTCATTTGATTGTTTTGTTTTATACTTTTATAAATATTCCACCATTTCATTTAAAGGATCGATTCTGTTGGTACATAATCAGCCAAAACAGCTTTGTTGAAGAAGTTTGTAAAAATGAATGTCCTTTCATTTCAAACGTACTCTCAATGCCCCTTGAGTAAATCATATAATCTTGCTTCGTCTGAGTTTCCTCAGTTAAAATAAGAAGATATTACTTTGCTAGGTAACGAAATAACAATTCAAAATCCTTCTAAAGCACAAATTTCTGAATTTGTTAATTATCAAGAAAGCCTAAAAGAGGTGTTCCAAGAGAGGTATTAATTACATGACTATTAAAAATACCCACAAAAGGGTTTTTAAAATTATGTACAAAACATGAATATTCTGCTCTATAAATATTTTTCATCCTTACACATACAAAAAGTGGAAAACAGACAAATGTGATGCAAATTCACTATATGTTGAAAATGTTTCCTATGATATGTCTCCTGGAGCCAAAACTATTTTAAGTGTCTAAACAACAACACGCAAAGTTGGGGCAAGGCGGCACTCATCCTGGGATTTCACTGGCAAAGGAAACTCCAGTGAAATGTTTTCTGCCAGGGCAGGTCAATGCTTTTCTACAATTTAAGGCGAGGTTAGCTGACTTCCCCCCAAGATCATACAGCCACTAAGGGCAGAGACTGGACCTGAATCCAGGTCTCCCGGGGGTCAGAGCTGGCTCTCTATCTATTTTGTAAAATTAAAGTGGAAAAACATCATGTTCAGAAGTTTAAGAAAGGAAATGAAAGACTTTAGGCTGAGATTCATGTACTTTTATTTTGGTCTCACTATTTCCAGGTCCTTTTTCCCCTGATTTACCGGTATAATAATAATAGCTAACACTTATCTAGCACTTGCCATGGGGCAGGCGTTGTGCTAGGCACTTTACAATTATTTTTCATACGATCCTTAAAATAACCCCAAGAGGTAAGTACTAAGCAAACTGAAGTTAAGTGACTTGCCTAGGGTCACACAGCTATGACACTGCCTTTGAACTGAGATTCTCCTGACTCCAGGCCCTACGCTCTATCCACTTTGCCACCCAGCTGCCCCATACAATCCCTTCAGTCCATCTGGCTCCGACCTCCTTTGTCCTCCCTTATTTCTTACAACACTCCTTTTTGAACACTAAAATCCAGGTAAGCTACAATACCAACTGCCTGATTCCCTGCTCTCATTTCTGATGCCTTTCTCAGCTCTCAGATGGCCTGTACTTAGATGTGTATACACACGCCCCAGAAGGATATGTCTGTGGAGGGCTAGGGTTACATTGTTTCTACCTTGATGGCCCTTGGGTGCTAGAAATTCATTTATAAAACTGACTGCACATTGCTGCCAGATTATTCTTCCTTTAAAAAAAATTCTTTATAATGCCATTTGTCTATTTAAAAACCTGCCACCGTTCCCCAGTGTCTATCACTTCAGGCTTCAACTCTTCAATCCAGCAATTAAAAAGTCCCACATTCTTTCTCCACTTTTCTCCGTCCTCTACTAATAACATTAGCTGAAGATGGCGGAGTAGAAACACACAAATACGCTAGCTCCGAACCCACAGCCCATGAAATATCTGTAGAAAAGAGCTGCCAATAAATTCGGGAGCAGGAGAAGCCACAGAACAGCGGAGTGGATGAGACTTCTGTTCCAGAGAGCCTGAAAATCTCTCGCAAAAGGTTCTTCACGCTGCAGACGCGGAGCAGAGCCCAGCCCTGCGTTGGCCATCCAGCACCGAGAGGAGCAGATCTGAGCAGGCTTCAGGGACAGAATCTCCAGCAGCCGTGCGGGTTCCTCCACCCACAGGTGACAAGGGTCGGTGAGAGGCTCTCTTTGGCGGGTCGAGAGGGGAGTGGGGAGCCCCCATGATTCAGACCCCCTCGGGAGGCACCAGTGGAGGTAGGAGTAGACCGGGGATCCCTAAGCAGGCAGAAGCCTGTATCCATTGTTGAAGGTCTCTGCATAAACCCCCTGAGGGAACTGAGCCTGTGAGGTGGCCCTGCCCCAAGCCAGGCAGCTGAATTTGATCTCACACTGAATAGCAGCCCTGCCCCCACCCAAAGCCCTGAGGCTGGGAAGCAGCATTTGAGTCTCAGACCCCAAGCGCTGGCTGGGAGGATCCGGAGGCAAGGTGGGTGTGAGGAGAATATTCAGAGGTCAAGTCACTGGCTGGGAAAATGCCCTGAAAAGGGAAAAAAACCAAGACTATAGAGGGTTACTTTCTTGGTGAACAGGTTTCTCCTCCCCTCCTTTCTGATGAGGAAGAGCGGTGCTCACCATCAGGGAAAGTCAAGGAAGTCAGGGCTTCTGTATCCCAAGCCACTCAATGGGATCAGACCATGGAAAAGCTCAAAAAGAGCTCAGAAAATTTTGAAAATTATGTTAGAGAGGTGGAGGAAAAACTGGGAAGAGCAATGAAAGACATGCAAGCAAAGTATGAACAGCAGATCAGCACCCTGCTAAAGGAGACCCAAAAAAATGCTGAAGAAAATAACACCCTGAAAAATAGGCTAACTCCATTGGGAAAGGAGGTTCAAGAAGCCAATGAGGAGAAGAATGCTTTCAAAAGCAGAATTAGCCAAATGGAAAAGGAGATTCAAAAGCTCACTGGAGAAAATAGTTCTTTCAAAATTAGAATGGAACAGATGGAGGCTAATGACTTTATGAGAAACCAAGAAATCACAAAACCAAACCAAAAGAATGAAAAAATGGAAGATAATGTGAAATATCTCATTGGAAAAACAACTGACCTGGAAAATAGATCCAGGAGAGACAAGTTAAAAATTATGGGCCTACCTGAAAGCCATGATCAAAAAAAGAGCCTAGACATCATCTTTCATGAAATTATCAAGGAAAACTGCCCTAATATTCTAGAACCAGAGGGCAAAATAAATATTGAAAGAATCCACCGATCACCACCTGAAAAAGATCCAAAAAGAGAAACTCCTAGGAATATTGTGGCCAAATTCCAGAGTTCCCAGGTCAAGGAGATAATATTGCAAGCAGCTAGAAAGAAACAATTCAAGTACTGTGGAAATACAATCAGGATAACACAAGATCTAGCAGTTTCTACATTAAGGGATTGAAGGACATGGAATAGGATATTCCAGAAGTCAAAGAAACTAGGACTAAAACCAAGAATCACCTACCCAGCAAAACTGAGTATAATACTTCAGGGGAAAAATTGGTCTTTCAATGAAATAGAGGACTTTCAAGCATTCTTGATGAAAAGACCAGAGCTAAAAAGAAAATTTGACTTTCAAACACAAGAATGAAGAGAAACATGAAAAGGTAAACAGCAAAGAGAAGTCATAAGGGACTTATAAAAGTTGAACTGTTTACATTCCTACATGGAAAGACAATATTAGTAACTCTTGAAACTATTCAGTATCTGGGTACTGGGTGGGATTACACACACACACATGCACATGCACACACACATAGAGACAGAGTGCGCAGAGTGAATTGAATAGGATGGGATCATATCTTAAAAAAAATGAAATCAAGCAGTGAGAGAGAAATATATGGGAGGAGAAAGGGAGAAATGGAATGGGGCAAATTATCTCTCATAAAAGAGGCAAGCAAAAGACTTTTTTAGTTTGGGGAAAAAGAGGGGAGGTAAGAGAAAAACATTTAGTCTACTCTCATAACATTCCACTAAAGGAAGGAATAAAATGCACACTCATTTTGGTATGAAAACCTATCTTACAATACAGGAAAGTGGGGGATAAGGGGATAAACAGGGTGGGGGGGGATGAAGGAAGGGAGGGCATGGGGAGGAGGGTGCAATTTGAGGTCGACACTCACAGGGAGGGACAGGATCAAAAGAGAGAATAGAAGTAATTGGGGGCAGGATAGGATGGAGGGAAATATAGTTAGTCTTATACAACACGACTATTATGGAAGTCATTTGCAAAACTACACAGATTTGGCCTATATTGAATTGCTTGCCTTCCAAAGGGAGGGGGTGGGGAGGGAGGGAGGAAAAGAAGTTGGAACTCAAAGTTTTAGGAACAACTGTCGAGTACTGTTCTTGCAGCTAGGAAATAAGAAATACAGGTAAAGGGGTACAGAAAGTTATTTGGCCTTACAGGACAGAGGAGAGGATGGAGACAAGGGCAGAGAGGAATGATGGAGGAGAGAGCAGATTGGTGATGGGGGCAATTGGAATGCTCAGTGTTTGGGGGTGGGGAGAGGGGACAAGGGGGGAGAAAATTTGGAGCCCAAAATTCTGTGAAAATGAATGTTAAAAGTTAAATAAATTAAAAAAAACCAAACCATTAGCTTTTCTAGTAGGCCAGTCGCCTCACATCTATTTTTAACATCTCAAAAGCTACATTAGCTTCCACTTTGCTAATCTGGTTTCCTGCGGCCTCAAATGATATTCTCTACCCCTTTCAAAATACCTACAGTTTATTCCTCAAAGAGTTATCACTGAATTATTAAAGCTTCATTATTTAATGTCCATTTAAAACCCTGCCTCCTTTATATTTAAGTTCAAGTCACACTGATCTTTTCCCTCTGTAATTTCCATTTTCTGTAGCATACAATTCACATTTTAATATAATTTTCTATTTTTCTACATATGTGGCTTAAATAGTGGCTTATAAACTCCAAAGCACTATATAAATCTAAGATTTATTATCATGTATTTTCCCTGAACTAAAGCATGAGTTCCACAGGAACTTCTCCACCTTGTTTTGTCTCTCTCCTCCAGACTGCCTGGAAATGTGTAACTGACTCTCAGCTAAGTCCTGTTTTAGGCATGTCACTATCTTACAGAGGTGACTTCAACTTCTCAGGAACTTTCCCAACAGAAGATGAGATCAGGCAAATGCCAGAGTAATGGACTTTGTACTAGGTTAGCCAGACCAAATGCAGAGGGGCTCTCTAACAAGTTGGCCAAAGAGTGATGAATTTTTTTAGCTACTGCAACTCATAAGCTATGTAGTCCTTAGTAAGAAGTACCAATCTGAAAAAATATATGTTCTTGAAATACTGAAATACTTAAGTGATTAAATTTTCACCATTACTTAGGTCATTATATCCAACCAATGTATTCAAAATGTTAAGATATCTCCCCAAACAACTATTCAACTTAAATCTCAATTAAACCCAACTGGAACAATGACATTATAGTAACCCAAAAGAACATCCACCACCACATCAGGAAATTATTTAGTTCTGGGGCAGAGGCCCCAAAAGTTTTCATGTGATTTTTAAAAAATAATAATTTGAAATATTTTTTTTCTTGCCAGTTAACTCAAATCCCATTCTATATTTCCTTAAAAAGCTTTTTGGAGTTTTCCCCTTTGTCCCTTTTGGGGAAAAGAAAAGGAGATAAGGTTGGAGACCAATGTAGGGAAAGAGTTTCAGTGGCTTGTTTTCTTTTTTTTAAGACCTTCATAGAATTCATTCACAAGCAAACCCTCTCTTTACAAAGCAGCTGCAGAGACAACTTTTATGACTAAATTATAAACTCCAGAATAACTCAGGGTTTATAATGACTACACTAGAAGATTCAGAACTACAGCTGTGCAAGAAGCCAGTACTATAATTACTCACTATTGGAGAAAGATTTTTGCTACAGTTATGGCAAAAAGCATAACAGTATTAAATCACAGAAGGTTGCAAAACACTAAATTTGTTCTTGTTTTGCTATAAGAACCAATCAATGTTGACCACAAGAGGCCGATGCACTGAATGGCTGCAGGTGTTCGGAGAAAGCCTTCTTTCCCTGAAACCACTCTGAGACCAGAAATGGGAGTCCTTATGGCTGCGTGACTGCCCCATTGTCTGACCAGTTACCTTCATTCAATGTTACTACACTCCATGCTGTAAAACTAACCATAGCAGGGCCACATGAGGCTGGAGGAACACAGGCAGATCTGTTTAATTAGTTTATCAATACTAGTACATCAAACTTCATGAGTTATTGACTAAAACCTTTGATTATTTTTGTGCTATAACGACTGGTTTCTTAGGAGGTCACTTTTGGTATATTTTGACATCTAACGATACATGACGAACAGCCAACTGCGCCTAGGGTGGCACGCACTTAGAGAAATGAAATTTATAGAATGCACTTTGTAACAATGAAACATCTTTCAATTCTCTGAAGATAAATAAAAAGTCTCTAATGTCAGAAGATTAAACATGGCTCAAGGAATAAAAATTCCAAGGTATTTTAGGACCAGAAAGCTGGGATATGAAAGAAAATGCTACAGGAAAAGAACATTAGTAATTATGCTTGCTGCGATGAGATTAGGTACAGAACACTAAATCAAAATTCGCGCCGCAAAGGGAAAGACATTATTGATTACTTCCAACTCTGACGGTCCCTAAAGTTACCACTTCTGTCCTTAAAATTACGTTACTAATTAATGATATTTATATTCTTTCTGAAGTCAGTCGGTCTTACATAACCAGCAGCGCCCAGGTTTCCGTCATCCAACAGCAGCAGCAGCATAAAATTTCTTATCTGTGACAAGGAGACCAGGAATTCATTACAAAGGACTAATAAATTCATCACCGTCCTCGACCCTTCTTCCCCAGAATGATAAAAAGACCCACAAACACAAAAATTCAGGAATATTCCGTGGTTTATATAAACCATTAAGGATGTAGATAGGACTCAAAACTTGTCAACTATAAGGAAATACACTGAGAGAAAAATAAACCAACTTATACACTCTAGAGAGAATCTGAGTTATCAATGACATTCAAGAATATGTAGAAATTGCTAGATACTGTTCCCTGAAAACGTGTTAAACTTAAAAAATTAAGACACTGATCTAAAAAAATGAAAACTAAGCGGGGGGGAGGGTCATGTGGGGAGGGTTGCTGATCATGACCAAAAAGTCTATAAAATTACTAAAGATATGGATGGTCAAGGTGAACACAGACTTTTTCATTAAAATCTGGAATACTACTACTAAGGAAAAACAAGTGGAACTTAAAAGAGAAGTTAAAAATAAAAAGTAGTACTACTTTTCAATAGTCAGTGAGAAAACATAAATAATAAGGTTTAAAATAAATGAATAAACCTATACTCAAACCCTGGCATTAAGAAAAATACGTATTCTTCAGGGGGTTTCAGTTGACCTTTCACCGCTGACATGATAACAAGCAATCCTCTCACACAAGACATTCTCAGACTTACTACACAAGTGACCAGATTAGATTATTAGACTGATTAGTATGTTATTTCTTAATTTTATCTATTAGCTCTAAGGGACAAACTAGGCAAACTAGAGATGCCAATCATTTTTAGTAAATATAGAGACATATAAGTAATAGTAATAAAATCCCTTTAAATACACAGCTAAAGGAATGGTTCTTATTACAGCAGCTAAAAAGTTAAACATCTGGAACAGGCATCAGCAAACCCTGGGTCAAATCTGTCTACTGTCTGTTTCTGAGTAGACCCTAGCCACATTGTTTTTTACATCTTTAAATACAATAAAACTATTTTAAAATGTAAAAGCCATTTTTAGCTTGTGGGCCATAGAACGGGCAGCAGGTCAGAGTTTGCCAACCTCTCATCTGAAAGAACAGAATAGACGAGGTCAAAGTGGAAAGCAGAAGGCTTTGCAAAATGTTTCCTATATGTTATTGTACATTACTGACATTCGCTGGAAGGCAGCACGTTGCAGTGGGGAAAGTCCTGCATTTAGAATCAGAGGAAATGGGTTCAAATTCTAGTTCTCCCATTTAACACTGTGACCTCTCAGTCTCAGTATCTACAAAATAAGAGAGCTGAACGAGATGATTAAAGGTCCTTTCCAGACCTAAATCTGCGCTCCTCTGATCCCTCAGTATCATATGCAAAAAATGCTGACTTCAGCTTTGCCTCTGGAAATAGCATCATTTTCAAAAGCATTTTCTCTCAAGAAATACACAAGAGACAGAAGGAGGATCCTCACAGCCACGAATACCAGCAATCACTACACAACACACCAAATGTTAGGTAGAGAAGGTGGCCATCAGAAGGCCAGAGTCATGCTAAGCTGGCAGAAGCAGTAGCTGCCTAAAGAATAACAATGCTAGGCATGCACACCAAGGAGATTAAAGATGGAAAGGCCCGAAGTATATCAAAATATTCACAGCAGCCCTCTTTGTGGTAGAAAGAAGTAGAAACAAAGTAGATACCCATACACTGTGAAGGAAAGGAAAAGGGAATACACATTTATGTAGCACCACTGTGTGTGAGGCACTGTTCTGAGCACTTGACACATATCTCATTTGAGTGGAGAACAGCTAACCTAAATACAGTGCTCGAACAGAACGTAATATTGTACTGTAAGAAACAATGAATGTGATAAACACAGACAAGCCTGGGAAGATTTATATGAACTGATGCAAGCGGAGCAAGCAGAAGTAGAAAAGCAAAAAACACAATGACAACATGTAACTAGAACGAACAACCAAAAGAAAAGAAAGAACACAAATGCTGTGAAATTATGACCACGTCTGGCCCCAAAGAATACAGGGCAACGCACCTTAGCTAAAGAGGCAAAGGCCTACGGGTATGAAATACTGCCTATGCTACAAACTTGGCTGATGTGTTGGGTGGTTCTGCTAAATTGTCTTTTTTATCTTTCTTATTGAAGTTTCCATTTTCAAAAGATAACTTTGAAGAGATGGAAAAGGTAAAGAACAGATTTAGAAATGCATGTGATACCCAAAGAAGGCATCGATAACAATTTTTAAACTATTTAAAATGTTTTTCCTTCCTTTTTCCTTTTAATAAATATAAAATCAGAGACGAAGTCAAATTATCGCACAGGAAGAAACAGGTCTGCTACACGACATAGTTTCTCGGTAACATGACAACAAGCAGAAAGCTTTACCTGTAGAAGTAGTTCACTTATAGCTAAAATGGCCTCTTGTATTACAAATAACCCAAGCTCAGAACTCACATTCACCTCTGACTCCTCTAGGAGTTCTTAACCTTTTTTTGCCATCCTTCTGGCATTCCTCTGATGGAGTCTTTCTCGAAATAATACTTTTAAATGAATAACAGTAAATCAATTGTGTGAAATAACAATTATCAAAATATTTTTGAAGCTCACAGACCACAGATTAAGAAGCTCATCTCTAATAAATCATCAAATCTTATTGGTTCTTCATCTCATAATTTATCCTTCCTTTCCATTCCCACTAAGCTAATCTAGTTCATGTAATTATTGCCATCGTCCTTTTTCATGACATCCTCTTAATTCTACCAAATGCACACTCATATTCTATCACTGACATCATATCACAGCCTTACGTAAAAATCAAAATTAGAGGACAAACTTTATTCCTCAGTCCGTCACTGAAGGCCCCAACTCACCTTTCTGACCTCACCTCCTGCCACTGCTCTACAGGAGCTGGGCAGTATCTCCTGCCATAACACACTGCTCACCGTCTACTGCATTCCTCCTGCATCCCTGGCCCCTGGATGTCCTACGTTCAACAAATGTGTTTAAATAACTTTTATTGATGCTTCTTACTTTTATATCGCTTCTGGAAACTCCTCCTCCCATCCAGAAGCACAAACACCACACAGTGACCTCATCAGGCAAATTCCATCCAAGTAGTGCAGGTGCGCACGCACACACACACGCACACACATGCGTGCACATGCACACATGGGCACACACACACACACATACACACCACACAGGCGTTTATATCACTTCTGGAAACTCCTCCTCCCATCCAGAAGCACAAACACCACACAGTGACCTCATCAGGCAAATTCCATCCAAGCAGTA
Organism: Notamacropus eugenii; assembly: GCF_028372415.1. Lineage (NCBI taxonomy): Eukaryota > Metazoa > Chordata > Mammalia > Diprotodontia > Macropodidae > Notamacropus > Notamacropus eugenii. Next base: position 472,048,175 of record NC_092875.1, read on the forward strand.
CAGGTGCACACGCACACACACGCACGCATGCGCGCACACGCACACATGGGCACACACACGCATGCACACACACCACACAGGGGCGCGCACACACACGTGCGCACACACAAGGCGGGGAGGGGGAAAGGGGAATGAGAGAGAGGGAGGGAGAGATAGTGCGTGGGGGCGTGTCAAAGGTGTCAGATTCCACCTGTCTAAACCCAAATCCAGTAGCCAAGGGTAATCTCTCCTTCCTCCACACAATTACATCATTTACCCTTCACATACTGGCACTTAACCTATGCTATTATACAATTTCAGTTAAGTTTTTCATGTATGTAAGCCTTAAGGTCAGCTACTATATGTTCTTTATATGTCCCACAGTTCTCAGAATCGTGCTATATATACGTTAAGCTTTCAAACATTTGTTTGACAAACCAGTATTACAAGGATCAAAACACATGGGTTAGCGTTTCAAATATTTTCACAAAAATTTCTAATGCACACAGGGGCCCCACACCTCTGTACCTTTGTACCTCTAAACTTACAGGTACAAAATACATAACGGCTGTGAGTATGCTGTGTAAAAGAAAGAGAAATCAGCATGCTCATGTGACATGCTGCCCCAATATACCTGCATTAGGGAGAAAATGGTCATAATGGATTCTCCAAACAATCATTAATTTGTTTTCCCACCCCTTGTGTCCCTGAAAGAATGTATTTGATAAGTCCAATATAAAAACCAGTTGATTTAATCTACTTCCTAAACTGGCATCAATGCTCAAAAATAGATTTTTGGTTTTGTTTTATAACAGATGTTAGTCAACTCTAAAAATGATTTACAATAACACTTACTATTCATTGTGATAGCAATATTCACCCAGCTAAGCTATGCAATTTATTTACTGTCATAGAGGACAGTAAATTAGATTTCACTTAGTAAATGTTCAAAAGCAGCACCAAAAATCTAATACCAAAAATATCCTCCATGGCAAATTATTCTAATCAAATTGACATATAAGGAAAAATAGTTTATGCATGGAAATTTTTCTTTTTCTAAAAATTCTTTAAAAATTCATTTTCTAAGTACTTTACTGGATTCTGAATGTCTCAATTCAAGATTCCTTGAAAAATATATTCCTTCCCTATATGTGAAAAAACCATTAGTGCGGTAATGATTCCTGACTCAAGAGTTCTAAGTGATAAAGCGATGGCTGGTGTTCGGCTCAGTCTTGTACTGTAAACACAGGAGTATATTACATACACAACTAGTATCAAACTGCTCTGATTCATCTACTGGTATCAAAAATTCAACTGTCATACCTTGTTCATGTCGTTTTATTGGCTCAATATACCATGTGCTTATACAGTCTCTTCACTACAATTCATCTTCTTTTAAAAAATGGAAATTACTTCAACATTGACTATAAAATTTTCTAGCAACATTTTGTTCATCTCCATATGTTTAGCTATTCAAATTTTCCTTTAACTCCAGGGGCTGTGGGTATAGAGTGAAAAAAAAAGGGAGAGAAAGAAATGAAAGGATCTACAAGTAGAAAAACTATGGGAGTTAGGAGACAGTTTTAAAGGAATTAATGATTTCTACTTTTGAAATCTAACAGCACTGGTTTTTTTTAAAGGCTTGACGAAAAAAAGTCATTTGATTCTAAAACAGCATCATTTTCTATAAAGACAATACACCCTAGAACACTGCTTGCAAACTAACTGAGCTCTGCACTTTGGTATATGTCCAATTCTGATGTCCTACGTTTCCCATATCCCTTTTGGTGATTTCTGAATAAGGAGATAGAAGAGGTGGCAACAACAGCTAGGACAGACAGGTAGGAAAGAATGCCTGTGTGTCTATATACATATATAAAGAGAGACATATTTCTATCTTTCATACTCAGTATGATGTGTGTGCATATATATTAAATACACACTACAGATATAATGTGTATTATTTGATATCATATATACATTCATATATATTGATTTTATAACATGTCATATACATAGATACACTCATATAATTTTATAAATACTTAAATGGATCTGAAATCTCATCAACACAGGTTGAGAAGACCACAACTCATCTACACATTCATTACAGATGGAGAACTAAAAGGGAGGACCTCTAAGCCAACCCCCTCATTTTAAAGATTAAAAAACACTGAGCCCAAGAGGGGTTTAGTTACTTCCCTAAAACCATATACTACATGGCAGACCTGGGCTTTGAACCTGGGTCCCCTGACTCCAAAATCCATGACACATTCCACTATGATATACAGCCTCCCTTATCATCCTGTCCAGCTCTGTCAATGCTCCTCTCCAGTGGATATCCACTCCAAATGCCGAGGGTCTTCCTCTACTGATTTACTGTAGCATAATGGAGCATAAAACCTATCCATTGGCTATCTCCTTCTCTTGCTGCAAGATCAGCTCAAGTCCTGTTACAGTCAAAGTTCTTTTAAATAAAATGTCCTTCACTTCACTCCCCTGCACTTCTTGTTGATAATTTGGGGGGAAAGGGGCAATTACATTTTTCTTTTTAATTTTGCTACATTTTATTGATACCTTTTGCCTTTCCATGACAATCACTTCAACCCATTCCCAATCACAGACTAGGTAAGGTATGCTGGAAATGTTGCAGTCTACCCACACCCAGCTTTGCACCTCTCCACTGCCCTTTGGGTCACAATAAACTTTGATTTTCCCAAAGACTGTGGTATTCCAAGGTTCACAGCAATATGGCATAAACAAAAGAAATCTAATGCTAAAAAGATATGCTTTTGTCAAAGAGAAATTGGAAGTCATCAAGAGCTCTACACAATTTCCCATGGGCAATCTAACTCATCTTATCCTATTTAACTCTGGGGCCACCTAAAATGAATGTTGTATGTGTGTGTGTGTGTATAAGTATATACCCATACGTAACTGTATGATACATCGGACAGCTATCTAAGTAAACAGATGGACTACCTACATTCATAACAGTTCTCCTGTGCGAAGAGTTAGGCCAAGCTTTTTTTGAGTGATCAAAGATCTAATGTTTGAGTTTGTTACAGTCAGCACAATGCCATCCACAAAGGGGAACATTTGAAGGACTTCATCACCTATGAGGAATCCTTTTTCCTAAGGAATGTATTTTTCAAAGTCAGAGAACACCACAGGATCTAAAGAATTACAGTAGGCATGATCGGGCTGTCATACATTATCAACAGAGAAGTGTTATGAAAGACACATTGTAGAGAAATGCTTGACTGGAAAAGCGGACGAGTCATCCTCTTCGTTATTCTGAAGTCACCAAGTATTCACATACGTGGCAATTTCAATTGGAAGAAGGGTCTTATCAAACTCTTCCCAGAATTCAGAAGAGTGTCGGGTGATTAAATGGTCCTCAGACCATCTCAGAAGAAGCCACTCAGAGGCACAAAGGGGAATCCCCCACTGAGATCAGGACCAAAGAAGGAATGCCACCCCCAAATACAACTGGCTGTGGAGTTTGTCAGCACCCATCAGAGACATCAGATGCCACCAGCTAAAATGGAGACCCAAGCTGAGGCCCTTATGAGAACAGCAGAGCCTGAGGAGTGAGTCTACCACCAAACTGGACGTGCAACGGGCACCAACCATATAATTCCTCCAACTAAAGATGGCAATCATTTCTGCCCTCTGGTACTCTTCATGCCGATCACAGCACTTAGTTACCTACATGGTTCTCTGGCCCCCTTCTCCATTTAAAGACTAACAAAAAACAGCTTCGTTGTCATGCTCCTGAGTGGGGGGGTCTGTGTCCCCCACCTTCTACAAGCTGGCCTTCTTCACAACACTCCCCATGCCTGGAATCCCTCTTTATTCTCTGCCTCCTGAAGTTCTGTCCAGGCATCACCTTCTCCACGAAGCCTTTCCTGACACTGCAACTTCTTGCTCTCACGTGGTTTTATTTTTTGTAAGAATGTCAAGATTGATACAACTAAGTTCCTCTAGTAACATGGCCACTTGGACACTGAAGAAGGAGTTCACAGCTAGAGCAGTAACAACTAACTGTGCTCAAGAATACTCTAAAAGCTGTGTTATTCTTAGCAGCTTCTGGCCCTTTTCTGTCACTTGAACCCCCTCACTTCAGAAGTGGGAAGGGATGCAAAGCGCTGAGAGCCATTTCGTATTATCTGGGGGAGGAGGGGTGTCATGCCGTGCCATGAGAAAATAATTTACTGCTAAGCAGTCAGGCCTGTGGACCGTTCGGTCCTCGGTCCTACCAGGAGCCATTCGAGCCTGGCAGAACCTGCTGGATTTTATGCTGTCCTGCAACATTCCGGCATCAAAGGAATGTCGCATCTATGCCTATTACAGAATCTTTCATTTTCATGTCATTACATCATCTTCACTTCAATGAACTTTCACACATAACCTCTTACATTTTATAATACAGATTATCATACCTTTAAATTTTAATTTTTAATCAGCTACTTTCTGATGCATTTTAGGGAAGCAACTCAATCTCACCATCAGGGAATCATGAAGTCACAGGGATTGTTTCTTCTGTTCATTTTTCAAAGAGACAAGAAATTCCTCCCTCCACGACATGCAGATTCCTTTTTTTTTTAACCACAGAGTGCCTCCTTCTGATTTTGTACTTAAATTTGGAGAGGGGGAAAGAAGTGGTCACTAACCTGGGAAGATGGTGCAGAAACAGGGTTCATCTTTCTTTAGAATCTATATCTAGACAACAGACTAAATGTTACTTATTGAAAGTCAAATCTGAACAATAATAAATCATTTTGGATATCCCAAGTACCTATCATGGAAGTACTATTTAATTCACTGTTACTGGAAATATTTTAATTAGGACAATCAAAGCAGTTAGTCATTTTTTTTTAAATATCAGAATCTGACCACAATCAGGAGGAATTTTTTTTAGGTTTTAGATGATGAGCTTCCCTTTATCCCAACACAGGATTCTCATAAATTTGCTTTTTGCATAATGATCTGCAATGCCAATGATCCATATACAGAAGCAGAATTAGAGTTCTGTCCTGAGAGCAAATTCCTCCAAAGGCTCTAATCCAACCTATGGTTCAATCTAAAATTGTCCTAGCTTTCCAAGAAATATTTCTTATCAGACCGGTCTCATTGGGCCAATTCCTATCCCCTCAACCCTAAGGCAGAACTGAAAAGGAAATCTGGAAACAGTAAGAGAAGGCAGCACGATCTGAACCGTTCTTCCAAATAAACTCTAAGTATCAGATTTCACCTTTGCAATAACCACAAATCAAAAAAACTGGAACATTGTCATTGTTATACTTTATACAGGAATTTTCTCAGAGAAATTAAATCACCATTAAGTCTGTGATATTTGACCTAAGAATTTTCTAAGCATTTCAAAATAACTAAAAACACTTTAATAACAAAGGAAATCATAAATAACGTATCACAAGATACCTCAATATTTTTACTGGCCACATTCTTCACAACAGCAGGAAAGAGTTCAGATGCATTTTTCCCCTTCGCAATCATCTGTAACATAAAGTATAGCATTGGTGTTTTAATGTATGACACACACACACACACACACACACACACACACACACACACACCAGAAATCATTTCAAAACAAAATGGATTTCAAGGAAAATTTACATTATACATTAACGTTATATAAGACTTGAATAATTCTGTGAATCCATAAATTCTTAAATGGGTCTAATGATAAAATGCTTCTAGTGACCAAGATTAAATATAGCTTTTAAAGTTTATTTTCTCCAAAAGTTTTATTGAGCACCAATCATATTTACTATATTGTCGTTCAAAGAAATGAAGTTTCTTAAGAAAGCAAAGGGTTTTTTTTATTTTTAACATTTTTAAGAACTTAATCATTAGCAAACAAACATTACAATATACAAAGAATAACAAGAAGATTATATAACAAACTTCACATTTTTGCTAGGTAGAGTCTGCCATATTTTGAATTGGAAGGAGTTTATATAATTCAATTTCACAGAATTACAAAGGAAACCAATTACACTGAAATATAGTTATGAACATTTTAATTCAGAGAACCCAAGTTAAAAACCTCTACCCTAGAATAATTACATAATACGGATGTAAGCGGTTTGGTCTTGTTTGTAATTCAAGAGTTGATGGGACTGTAGTGCCTTCCAGTCAAATGCTTTGTAAATTTAAGGGTAAAAAGAAACTGACTTTGCCAGATCTAATTCTAAACCCAGAAAAAGACCGACTGCTTTCACAGGGTTAGAGGACACGGCCCTCCTTTTATCAAAATTAGAAAACCTAAAGGATGAAGTAGATACTTGTTCTGTACTGTCACCATCAGCTTTCTGGGAAAGCAAGAGCCACAGAGACCTCAAGAGAGATTCACCCTGACCTCTTTCACACCTTGATGATATAATGTATGTTACCATGTTTATCCTTTTTTGTGTTGTCTCTCTTTTTGGAATGTTATTCCCTCTTTGAGAATGTCTTTTACTTTTCTATTTGTATCCCCAGCACCTTTGCAGAGTTTTGTACATAGTAAACACTTAACAGACACTTTTAATTTGTTTAAACCTCACTTCAGGAATTCCCACCACATAAAAATATGTCGTATCCACTTATATTAGACCCTGAACTGTTTGTTCTCTCTCCGAGTACTGTAAAAGCTAAATTGGCCAAGTAAAAAGAAAAGAGGCCCCAAATCCCACATATATCCTCTCCAACTCCACGGATTCCTACATCGTTGCTTTAAAAACATGCTCCGGTCTCTGTATTATTTATCATAAGCAAATCAACTTCTACCCCTCAACTAACAAGGACCTTCCAATTAATTCCTCTTTCGTCTCATGTCTTTTATGACCTCATCATTCAATTTCTTCCATAAGGACCCACAATCTGATTCCTATCCTCATGTCTACTACTAAAACTATTCCAAAATGAAAAAAATTATCACACGCCAGAACAGTTCATTGCTACTTGCTCTGGACAAATTCAATTCACCCAATATTAGGCAAAATCAATAGCACTCACCAAGTAAGAAGCACCACACAAGGAATAAAATATTTATAAAGGACTTCTAAGTGCATAATTCATAAAAACAGACGTTGTCTCTGCCCACCTCCACATTCTCCTAACAGGCAGCGGAAATTCCACAAATCTTCAGGATCATCAAGCCTCCCTGCACAAGTCTTGGTGTGCCCAGTCGTCTAGCCCAATCAGGTCCCAGAAACTGCCTCCTTGCTTCCTTCAATGAGAACTATGCTAGATTATGCAAAATGAAAGTTGTTCCTATTCTACCAAGTGGTTTATATTTTATCCCAAAGGCAACAGAGAAATCACTGAATGCTTTGGGGCAGACACATGATATGACTAAACAGGGCGACTAGGAAAAATCATTTTAGCACCTGTAGAATGATGGACTGTAGATGAGACAAAGTAAAGGCAGAAAGATAAACTAAGAGGCTATATCACAAAGTCCAAGCGAGAAATGAAAGGGGCTTGAATGAGGGTGATAAGAGACGTACGGGGGAGTGTTGGCGGCAGCAAAACTCGGCTGGTCTTAACAAATGCTGGGATAGGACAGGTGAGGGCAATAAAAAATAAATAAAAAATACTCAAACAGAATGGTAGTACTAGAAACAAAAATATGTAATTTTAAGGAGCCATGCAATTCAGGAAAAAAGGAAGAAAAGGGAATGGAAATACTTTAGACATGCTGCTGAGGACTGGCAGGCAGCTGAAATGGGGACTAAAATTGAGAGTGAAGATTAGAGCTGAAAAGGTAGAGGAGAGTCATTTGTATAGCAATGACGGACCTCCTGCATATGACATGAACAAGTCCCCATTCTCGTACCTTGGTACCATCCCGAGTTCCCTGGCATTCCCTCTTCACTCCTCTCTGAGACACGGCTCTGAATCACCTCCTCCACAAAGGCTTTCTGACTAATGCTTAGACTAAATGAGCCACAACCATTATGAAATGTGAGGAACATGCGGAGAAGGTCACCACAGCAGGAAAGGGAAGGCTGATCACCCAGCAACTTTGGAAGCAGACAAAACTTGCAAATAAGAGAAAGGGAACATTGATGTTTCCAATGTAGACTTGGAAAAGCATCAGAAAGATCTTAATAAAGACACAATCAGAGTAAGGAAAAGCAGAGATTTATATAGCAGTCCAAGAGGTAATTAAAGATGAAAATAAATCAGTCACTGCACTGACACCGAAAAGCAACTCAAAGATTTATTCCATAGAGGGCTAACTACATGATAAATTTACCTTCTTTTTCACTTTGTCTCACTCATGTTCTTGTTAAACATTCATTTAATTGGTTCTTTTATAAATAACACTTAAGAACACTTTAGTTGCATCCCTGACCTGACAGTTTCTGGAGCACAATTCAGTACCTTAACTATTAAAAATGGGTTATCTGTAAAGTAACATTTAGACATGGAAATTAGCTATGAAATTTCCAAGTATATTTATTTACTGTGAAATTTTGAAGATGAATTAACAAAGTTCAAATCTCATGTGTTACTTAAATAAAAATAAAGTGGTTAAGCTCAGATTCTGAAACCACACTGTTGTATCTAAAGCTTTCCGTATATAAAGCAAAAGATGTGTGATAGCCATATATCCAAAAGCTTCATCAACAGGACCACACAATTAGAGGTGACATTCAGAATGTACAACAAGGTATTCTGAGATTTTATTCACCAAATTATCTTAAAAAACTACAATGCAAAAAGTGCTGTGCTAAGTGATGAGTATAAAAATATGAAAAAAGAGAGTCTCTTCCTCTTAGAGATTACATTTTCACCACAGAATATTAAAGAAATAAATATGATATGAAGACAACCATGATGGATGCAAAGGAAAGATCTGGACAAAGGCACCATGAAAGAAGGCAGGCCACGAAAACTAAACTTGAAGAAAGTACTTCAATGGTCAGACATATGGAAGGAAAAAGTGAACTCCAAACTGCTACAAATGGGTGGAGATGGGTAAGGGCAGAATGTGTAAGATCAAGCAACGTTTAGTAAACTAGCATGACTGAAATTTTAGAGAGCACAGAATAAAGATGAAAAATTTAAATGTTTTTCAATATTCAAAAAAATTTTTAAATACATTTAATAGTTCATATTTCCAATTATATGTAAAACCAATTTTTAACATTCATTTTCTTAATTCTGAATTCCAAATTCTCTTCCTCCCTCATTTCCCTCCCCGCAATGAGAAAACAAGCAATTTGATATAGGTTATGCACATAGAGTCATGCAAAACATATTTATGTAGGGTGTGAAAGAAAACACAGACCAAAAAATAAAATTAAACTAAAAATGGAATAAAAAAGTATGCTTCAATCTGCAGACTTCCTCAGTTCTTTCTCTGGAGATGGACAGCATTTTTCATCATGAGTCCTTTGGAATTTTCTTGGATCACTGTACTGCTGAGAAGAGGTGAGTCACTCATATGAACCACACAATATTTCTGTTACCATCTGTACTGTTCTCCTGGTTCTGCCCACCTCACTTTGCATCAGTTCATGTCAAGTCTTTCCAGGATTTTCTGGGAGCATTCTGCTCATCATTTCTTATAGTGTAACAGTATTCCATCACAATCATACACCACTTGTTCAGTAATTCTCCAGCTAATGGGCATCCTCCCTCAATCTCCAATTCTTTGCCACCACTAAAAGAGCTGCTATAAATATTTGTGTACATACAGATCCTCTTCCTTTCTGTTTTTTATCTCTCTGGAATACAAACCTAGTGGCAGTCCTACCAGGTCAGAGGGCATGCATGGTTTCATATAGCCCCTTTGGGCATAGCTCCAAACTGCTCACCAAAATGGCTGGATCAATTCACACCGCCAACAGAGCATTCGTATCTCCATTCCCCACATCCCCTCCAACATCTGTCATTTTATTTTTCTGCCATATTAGCCAATCTGACAGGAACCACAGAGTTATTTTAATTTGTATTTCTCTAATCAGTAGTCATGGATAGCCTTTTTTTCACAGGGATATAGATAGCTTTAATTACTTCATCTGAAAACTGCCTATTTCATATCCCTTTACCACTTACCAGTTGGAGAAGAGATCGTATTTCTGGAAATGTAACTCAGTTCTCTATGTATTTGAGAAATGAAGTCTTCGTCAGAGAAACTCGCTGAAAATTCTTTTTTCACAGTAATGATCACTACGCGTTTCCGTCCATCTTATTTTACCTGTGTTTATTCCTCTGTCTCCCTCTCCCTCTCTCTGTCTCTGTCTCCCTCTCTCTGTCTCCTTCTCCCTCTCCCTGTCTCCTTCTCCCTCTCCCTGTCTCCTTCTCCCTCTCCCTCTCCCTCCATCTCTCTCTCCCTCCTCAAGTGTTTTGCTTCTATTACCTCCTACAATCCACCCTCCCTTCTATCATCATCCCCCCTTTTATTCCTTTTCCCTCCTCCTTTCCTATAGGGTAAGACAGATTTCTGTACCAAAATGAGTTGTGTATGCTATTCCCTCTGAGATAATTCCAATGACAGTAAGGTTCAGGTGTTCCTCCCTACCTCCTCCACATTCCCTCCACTATAAAAGCTCTTTTACACCTCTTTTATGTGAGATAACTTACCCCATCCTACCTCTCCCTTTCCCCTTCCCCCATTCCATTCCTCATTCTCACCCCTTAATTTTATTTTTTGAGCTGTCTCATCAGTTCAACTCACACACATGCCCTCTGTGTATACTCTTTCTAACTGCTCCACGAATGATAAAGTTCTTAGGAATCACAAGTACCATTTTCCCATGCAATAATGTAAAAAAGTGTAACCTTACTGAATCCCTTATGGTTTCTTTCTGTTTCTCTTTTTATGCTTCTCATGAGTTTTGTATTTCAAAGTCAAATTTTCAATTCAGCTCTGGTCTTTCCATCAGGCAATGCTTGGAAGTCCTCCATTTCACTGAATATCCCTTTTTTCTACCTGAAAGATTACAGTTTGGCTGGGCAGCTGGTTCTTGGCTGTACTCCTAGCTCCTTTGCCCTCTAGACCTCCAACCTTTTAACACAGAAGTTGCTAAATCTTGTGTTGCCCCAACTGTGGCTCCATGGTTTCTGAGCGGTTTCTTCCTGGCTGCTTGCAGTATTCTCCCCTTGGCCTGGGAGCTCTGGAGAGTTTTCGTGCTGAGATTGCTTTTAGACGATTGTGGATTCCTTCCGTTTCTATTTCACCACCTAGTTCTAGAATGATGCTAGGAAGGCACTTTTTTTGATCATGGCTCTCAGGCAGCTCAATAATTCTTAAATTATCTCTCCTAGTTCTATTTTCCAGGTCAGTTGCTTTTTCCGATATCCCACATTTTCTTCTATTTTCTCATTATTTTGATTTTGTTTTATTGTTTCTTGATGTCTTATGGAGTCAATAACTTCTACTTGCCAAATTGTAATTTTTAAAAAATTATTTTCTCCAGTGAACTTTTGTACTACCTTTTCCATTGGGCCAGTTCTATTTTTTAAAGAGTTATTTTCTTCAGCGAATTTTTGTACCTTTTTCCATTAGTCCAATTTTGCTTTGAAAGTATTCTTTCTGATAGATTCTTGTGCCTCTTTTACAATTTGGCCTATTCTGGGTTTTTTTTAAGGTGTTATTTTCTTCAGTATTTCTTGTGCCCCTTTACTAAGCTAATGATTCTTTTTCTTCATTATTTTCTTGTATCACTCTCACTTCTTTTCCCATTTCCCCTGCCTCTCTTATTTGATTTTAAAAATCCCTTCTGAGCACTTCCAGGAATTCTTTTTGGGCCTGAGACCAACTCACATTTTATTTAAGGCTCTGGATGGAGCAGTTTTTACTTTGTTGACTTCTGAGTTTGCGTTTTGATTCCTCAGACTTTTTGGTTGTGCTTGTTTCCTCATTTTTCTAACCAGTTTCTTGACTTTGTGCTTTATGGTAAAGTTAGGCTCTGCTCCTGGGGTGGAGGGAGTACTGGTCCAAGCGCCAGGTTTTTGGTGCAGCTGCTTTCAGAGCTAGTTCTTGGGGACAGGGGAACCTCCATTTTCAGTTCTTCCAAGGCAGTATGATCTAAGGAGAGGTGTGTTTATGACTCTCCTGGCTTTGCCCTGGTCTGTGAGTGACCACGAGTACTCTTTTCCAACTTGGAACTGTAACCAGGGTTGCTACCCCTCTGCGGCTGCGAGTTCAGGTATGCTAGTGCTCCTCCCCGCCCTGGGACTGCAATATGGATACGTATGTAGGCAATGCAACAGATCCTGCACCCATGCCAGCAAAGGTGAGTCCTGTAAACCGCCTCTAACCAGCTGTCCAACCCCTTTACCATCTGTAGACCGAGAGATCTGGAAGCCACTGCTGCCACTTTAAATACCCCTAAGATCTGCTGCTTGATGGCAGGGCGAGGCCCTGGACTATGCTCCACTCTCATCCCCTGTGACAGACCTTCCATGCTGACCTTCTAACTTGTCCTGGGCTAGAAAACTGTTTCACCCTCTCCTTTTGTGGATTCTGCTGCTCCAGATTTCATCTTGGGGAATTATTTAAAGTCATTAGAGGAGAATGCAGAAGATTTTAGGCAAGACCCTGCCTTTTCTCCACCATCTTGGCTCCACCCCCAAATATCTATTTTATCTTACAGACAACATACCAAGGGCCTTTAAGCAGGGCAGTGGCATACCTAGACATTAAAATTAGGAAAATCTGAGTAGCTGTGTGAAAAAAATAATTAGAGAGGTAAAGGGATTGGAGACGTTGGGGGCGGGGGGGAACTAGTTTGGAACTACTAATTTTAGAACTACAAAAGTTCAGATGACAGTTTAAAGCAGGCTTCAATCAGAATGCAACATAAATGAAGAAAAAGACATACATAGGAGAAACTTTAGTTAGCAGGACTATAGATATGACCACATATTACAAAGACAACTGGGAGGATGGTAATACTACCAGAAGAAATAGGGAATTTAGGAGAACAGGTAGGTTGTTTGCTGTTTACTAATTTGCTTGAGGGCTGTTGTTACTTGGTTGGCTGCTGCCTGTGGGTTTCTTTGGGGGTTTTACTGGTTGCCGGTTTGTTAGCCGGCTGATGATTTGACTGTTTTTGTTGCTACTGTGAATGGTAAATTGTTTTGAAAACAATGAATCTGTGTTACCCAGGAGACATCAAGATGTCAATGTATATTTCTAGAATTCCAATATATCTTTGAAATGTCATGTGATAAAACAGATATAATTTGTCATATACAAGATGATGGACAGAGAGCATCGCTGAAATCTTTATTTTGTATTCACCTATTCCACAAAATCCTGTGATATCATTACCAAGCTTGAGTAACAGCACCTACCTTAGCCAGTATCAAGCAAAGGCCTTACACCTACCACATAACCCCCAATGACAGGACCTCTCTATCCCCAACTTAAAGTAGGATCAGAATGTACACCGAATGTTAACCGAAATCAAAGGAATAAAGGAAATGGAAAGTGATTATTTAAAAAATATGCCTCAGATTCCCCCAGGTATAGAGACACCATAACTCAAATAATGTGCTGACAAGACAGATTTTAAAAAACGAAATTCAGAATTAACAAAATTCTTATGCACTTCAGAAGGTTCATATAAAAGAGTGTTGAGTAAAACTGGCATCCAGCTTTAGACAAAGCAAAAAGACAAGATTTTCCAAAAATTGGCATTATGACTGATATGAAAGCACATATCTATTGTTTTCTATCAATACTAACGACCCGCTGAGAACAGAGAGGTCTGCTCATGAAATATGTAAAGAGATTTCACAAACCCTTTGAACAATGATGTGTCATATAATCATGAAGAAAAAAGGGACCTTTCTGCCCTGACTGGAAAAATCCAGTGGTCACTATGGGAAAGACGTTACAAACTGGTAATTCTGCTGACTGAAGCACTTGGGCAACAAGATCCACCACTGGTCACTGGAAGTAATAGGAAAAAAAAGCAACGAGTCTAGCCAAGTTTCTCCTTGAGATGTCAAGAAGAAGGGGAGAGATCTGGGTCATTTTCACAAAGGTTTACCAGATCAGAAAGAGATTTCCAATTTAACATGAATAAAAAGTAGCCATTCTGATCCCCTTACCTTATCCATCCAGAGAGAATACTCTTTAAGAGGGAACTTCTTTTATTCACACACACACACACACACACACACACACACACACAAGTACCTGGTTAGAACGTATTAATGCAGATTTAGAGGATGAGAGGTAGCGAGAAGGCAGAGAAATGCATGATTATAAAAACTGACAATATGACAAAAAATAGAACATCTAGAAAAGAGATACCTATTTTTAATATTTGGATGTATTAATTATCTTACTCATTGTTGAAATATCAGCTTTAAAATTTATCTCTGAAGAAACTCTTTAAAGACACAATACATCAGATACATGCAATAGTTTAGATCCCTATTAGATACACATTCCTAGAGCCATTAACACTTATAATGACCCAGTAAAAAATAATATTGATTTTATTTAACAGTGTATCTATAAAGATGGGAGGGGGCAGAATGAGTGAGATTAATAAATGGTTAGTATAGTAGTTGGACTGGAACTTTAGAGTGCATGGAATAAAGCAGGAAATAAAGATAAAAAGGTAAACTAGGTCTTAAACATCAAGACAAGGAATTTCTATTTTTATCTTATAAACAACATGGAGCCACTAAAGAAGTTTACGTAGAGATGTGATTAACCCAGACGTGGAAATCAGGAAAATTTGAGAAGGTTTGTGAAAAAATGACTGGAGAGGCAAAGTGATGGGAAGCAGGGGGAATAGTTTCAAGTTAAATTGGTTAAAAAAAAAATAAACATGATAAGAGCATATTTAAAACTGCTTTAGAGCTGCACTAACATAATGTTTTTCCAAATTATAGTCAAAAACTTAATATTCTCCCAAGATTTAATTTAAAATTCTTAGAGTGACTTAGACAACTTGCAACAAACTAATTCTATTCGGTATAATCTATCAACTAGGGAAGCCACTAATCAACATACAAACGCTAAAAAGCACATTCTAATTCCATCTACATTACAAATTGATATGGCCCTTAAAGCAAGGACACTATCCTTGTACAGATTCTTTATCTAGCCTTCAACTTGCACAATAACATTAAGGTTAATATTCTTACTAGAAATTTCTGACTATAAAATTAAATAAAAATGTTTTCCTTTGTAACTGAACTGACATATTAACACCGAAGACAAAGGACACTTGGGGGGTGGAGCCAAGATGGCAGAGTAGACAGACCCACATATAGTAGCTCTTACCCCACAGCCCATAAAATACCTGTAAAGAAAGCCTCTCAACAAATTCTAGAGCAGCAGAAGCCACAGAACAACAGAGTGGAGGAGATTTCCAAGCCAGATTGACCTGAAAGGCCCACGGGAAACATCTGTCACACTGCACTGGGAGCTGAGCTTAGCCCAGCCTTGGCAACCTGCGCTCTGGGAAGATGAGAGCAGGCCTTGGGGGTGGAATCCCCAGTCCCAGTAGCAGCGGTTTGCAGATCCCTCAACCCAGAGGCACCAAAGGTCAGTGAGAGGGTTTTTTCAGCAGACCAAGAAGGGAGAAGGGCCTTCCCACAGCAGCCCGCATCCATTGTTGTATCATAAAACCCCTGGGGCACTGAGCAGCTGATTCTTACCTCAGCCCTGTGTACAGGCCCTGCCCCTACCTGATACTCCTGGGGGAATTGGGCAGCTAAGCTTTATCGCACACTGAATGGTGGCCCTGCCCCTGCAGCTTATCTGAATCTTAGCCCCCAGTGCTGCCTTGGCAGAACTGGAGGCAAGGAGGTTGTTCAGAGGAAACTTTGCTAAGATTCTGGGCACAAAAATCTCTCCCTGCTCTTGACAAAGGACCCAAAAGTCAAGTAACTAGTTGGGAAAATGCCCCAAAAAAGGGAAAAAAAAATAAAGACCATAGAAGGTTACTTTCTTGGTGAACAGATATCTCCTCCCATCCTTTCTGATGAGGAAGAACAATGCTTACCATCAGGGAAAGACATAAAAGTCTAGGCTTCTGTATCCAAGCCCACTCAATGGGATCAGGCCATGGAAGAGCTCAAAAAGGATTTTGAAAATCAAGTTAGAGAGGTGAGGAAAAACTGGGAAGAGAAATGAGAGAGATGCAAGAAAAGCATGAAAAGCAGGTCAACATCTTGCTAAAGGAGACCCAAAAAAATGCTGAAGAAAATAACACCTTGAAAAATAGGCTAACTCAACTGGCAAAAGAGGTTCAAAAAGCCAATGAGGAGAAGAATGCTTTAAAAAGCAGAATTAGCCAAATGGAAAAGGAGGTTCAAAAGCTCAATGAAGAAAATAGTTCTTTAACAATGAGAATGGAACAGATGGAGGCTAATGACTTTATGAGAAACCAAGAAATCACAAAACAAAACCAAAACAATGAAAAAAATGGAAGATAATGTGAAATATCTTATTGGAAAAACAACTGACCTGGAAAAAATTATGGGACTACCTGAAAGCCATGATCAAAAAAAAAGCCTAGATATCATCTTTCATTAAATTATCAAAGAAAACTGTCCTGATATTCTAGAACCAGGGGGCAAAAAAGATATTGAAAGAATTCACCGATCGCCTCCTGAAAGAGATTCAAAAAGAGAAACTCTTAGGAATATTATAGCCAAATTTCAAAGTTCCCAGGTCAAGGAGAAAATATTGCAAGCAGCTAGAAAGAAACAATTTGAGTATTGTGGAAATACAATCAGGATAACACAAGATTTAGCAGCTTCTACATTAAGGGATCACAGGGCTTGGAATATGATATTCCAGAAATCAAAGGAACTAGGATTAAAACCAAGAATCACCTACCCAGCAAAACTGAGTATAATACTTCCAGGAAAAAATGGTCATTCAATGAAACAGAGGACTTTCAAGCATTCTTGATGAAAAGATCAGGGCTGAAAAGAAAATTTGACTTTCAAACACAAGAATCAAGAGAAACATGAAAAGGTAAAGGGGAAAGAGAAATCATAAAGACTTACTAAAGTTGAGCTATTTACATTCCTACATGGAAAGATTCTTGAAACTTTTTTCAGTATCTGGGCAATTGGTGGGATTACACACACACACACACACACACACACACACACACACACACACACACACACACACACACAGCACAGGGTGAGTTGAATGGGTTGGGATCATATCTGAAAAAATGAAATTAAGGGGTGAGAGAGGAATATATTGGGAGGAGAAAGGAAGAAATGGAATGGGGCAAATTATCTCTCATAAAAGAGGCAAGCAAAAGACTTTTCAGTGGAGGGAAAAGGGGGGAGGTGAGAGGGAAAACATGAAACTTACTCTCATCACATTCGACTCAAGGAAGGAATAAAATGCACACTCATTTTGGTATGAAAACCTATCTTACAATACAGGAAAGTGGGGGAGAAGGGGATAAGCAGGGTGGAGGGTGATGGAAGGGAGGGCAATGGGAAGAGGGAACAATTAGAAGTCAACACTCTTGAGGAGGGACAAAGTCAAAAGAGAGAACAGAAGAGATGGGGGGCAGGATAGGATGTGCCCTTCCATCCTATATGTCCTTCCAACATATAGGTTGTCTTACGCAACACAACTATTATGGAAGTCATTTGCAAAACTACAAACATATAGCCTATATTGAATTACTTGCCTTCTCAATGGGGATGGGTAGGGAAGGAGGGAGGAAGAGAAGTTGGAACTCAAAGTTTTAGGAATAACTGTTGAGTATTGTTCTTGCATACAACTAGGAAATAAGAAATACAGGTAATGGGGTATAGAAATTTATCTTGCCCTACAAGACAAAAGAGAAGATGGGGATAAGAAAAGGGAGGGATGTTGGAAGGGAGGGCAGACTGGGGGAAGGGGTAATTAGAATGTTCGGCACTTTGGGGTGGGGAGAGGGGAAAGATGGGGAGAAAATTTGGAACTCAAAATTTTGTGGAAATGAATGTTGAAAACTTAAATAAATAAATTTAAAAAAAAAAAGGAAAGAAAAGAAAAAAGACACTTTTGTCAAAATTGTGACAAAAAAAACCCAAAAAGTGAAATGACACTATTCTTCCTAAACATTCAAAATTATTTTTCCCATTAGTTTGTCTTATAATAACTGCATGTTCCTACTTCAAAGAAATATTATTTTCCATTTTGTAGAAAGGAAACTTTAGGCCTAGTTCACAGATTTAGAGCTGGAAGAGACCTGAGATGTCAATGAGTATGACAGTGTTTAGGTTTCTTACCTCCTGACTCCACAGTACATTTTTGCTTTTAGTTTTTGTACAACAAAATTCAAAATATTGAGCTTAATTCAGAAAACTCTTTCCGTTTAAGCAAAGGTTATTCTGAAATAAGAATCTGGTAAAAAATATATATATCATATGCAACATCAGATTATAGGTAAAGGTTTTCCATCTACAGTAGCACAGTAAGAAGAACAATGTTCTTTACACATCTATGAGAGGATTGTTATCTTACCAAGGTTCCTTTTCTAATTCCCTCCCCTATCTCTCAGTGAGTAAGGGGAGGTTTTGTTTGTTTGTTTGCTTGTTTCTGAGAGGTAATAAAGCTGTCCTGGTATTTTACTGGTCCAGGTACAAAGACTCAAGATGAAGCAGCTTTCTGATGGACTGGTCGAACTGATATGATTTCCTGATCAATTAAAGGCATAAAAAGGCTAAGTGAATGGAATTAAGATCATTCAGACTTGATGGATATCCCAAAGCCACCACACGGTGCCCTGATGACCAGACCTGCTTTCATCTGGAAGAGAGAGAGAGACCACGTTTCTCCCAAGAAAAGCACTGCACGATACTCGTTGAATATCCTTTCTAGATTGTGGCAAACTACATCTCTTGATGACTGCTCAGTATCTTACCAGTGTCTTATTTTGTTCCCACATCAAACTTAACAGGGGAGCAGCGTGAAGAGGAGGGAGGGAGAGCATGAGAAAGGAGAGAAGAAGAGGGGAGGGAGGCAGAAGAAAATGAAAATCAAGCAAAACGCAAAACAATAAAAGTAAGGAATAACTGATGGAATCTTTTTAAATTCTAGAGTAAGTGACCCAGCTGACATACCAGAAGTCACACTGATGGAAAAAGAAACCATGTAAAATAGTGGTAGCAAGCCTGAGATGCTGTAGGTAGAGCCAGATTAAAATGTAATTAGGAAACGTTTCACAAAGTAAAGTAAGATATCCTCAAAGAACACCTCCAAATAGCAAAATGACACAATTATTAAAATTAAACAACAAACTGTAAGAAAATAAAGAGTCTGAAGCCTTTCCTTTTTTGGGGCGGGATCAGACGTGATTCTTCATTTGTGTAAGAAATATCCTGTGAAGATCAGCAGCCCTCCAGAGACACAGAATGATAGAGAGCAGCCTGCGTGGACCATTAAAAAGGAGAAGTTACTTGCCTGACTAAGGTCACAGGGTATGTGTCAAACGCAGGACTTAGATAAAGGTCTTCCCAACTCTAAGGCTAATCCTCTGTCTATTGTAACTACACTGCGACACCTTAAAGAGTACAGATAAGGAAAGCTGAACACAAACATCTGAAGATCCAAAAGACAATATATTTAATGAAATTATTATCCAAATATTCACCTACCCCAACTATTCTTTTCATAGCATCCAGCTTGGCGGAGTCTTTGCTGCTTTCCAACATTTGCTTCAGATCTTCATTTCTAACAAAAATAGAAAGAAAATTATACCGTGTTAGATTCTTAAATTAAACTACCATCGTCCTATATTATTTTCACGTGAATTAGAAGTTCAACATTTTTTCAGTTTTAATATACTAGGCCTGGGAAATGCCTTGTTAAAAGAGAGAACTTTCAAAGCATTTTTGCTCTCAAAAAAATCAAATGCTTTTTTGTATTCAGTGAACATTAAACTCTGTAAACAATAAACCCAGTAAACAAAATCCTCCATTAAAGCCCAACTGCCATGTCTGACAAAGGCATGCAGCAAACTCTGGGTATCCCACAACACCGAAGGAGCCTGTAGATCCCACACCAAGTAACAGCACAGCTGTTCCACTAAGAAGTTCCAACTGGCTCAGCCTCAAAAGGGCATAAACAATACCAGGGAAAGGAAAACTCCCACGGGTGAAATATTAAAGCAGTACCCACTAACATTAATTTATAAGTATCCTCTTTTATGAGTTCCTCCAGGAAAGGAAAATGCCTATTTTCTTTGTAATTTTTCATTGCTCCTAAAGTCACCATATAGAGTTATTACTGTATATCCCACTAATTCAGAAGACTTGGAGAAAAGATGTCAGAATTATGAAACACTTTTCAAAAAGGCAGGTTTTACTTTCCAGTACACAGAGTAACAGAAACTTTTAAAATGTCGCCAAGAGTACTCTAAGAAACTTAAAATGACAAAGAAATACATGTCTTGTACCAGCTGATAACGATGACCTCCATGTAACTTCAAACTATCTTTTTGCTTGCACACTCTCTACAAATGAATGTTGGCCCAATCATCCCAAAGTTTGGGAGGGAAATGCTTTTTTAAGCAAACTAAATATTTCCTATGCAAATATTCCCTCTTGTTTACGCTACGAATTTGCTCAAAGTTCACGGATACAAAAACATCAGCCTACTCCACACACACAAAAAAAATCTTAATGAGAAGCCTTTGAATTCATGAATACCTACGGCCTTTACTGAGGTAATTCCTCCCTTCGTAACTACTTTCAAAGAATCACAAGTACATTACTCAGGTCCCTTTTTTCTCCTTCTTAGTTTGCTCTCAACTCTCACTGCTTATTGCCGGCTCTCCCAGAAATGCCTCTGTCTGCTCTCACCTTGCACTGTGCACCCTGTTTTGATGCACTGAAAAGCACTTCCATTAATTACCTCACTTGGTTCTACACTATGAACATCTCTATTTAGAAAATGAAAATCCAAAGAAAAAAGGGACTTGCCCAGGGTTACAAAGTTATAATCCACTTGGTCTGTGAGGCAAAAAGATTTATCAGAAAAGAAAATTATGCCAGTGGCTGAGGTTAGCTGTGCTACTGAATTTACGTCATTGTAATATCAAAGTTAATAGCAGAGCTCCTCTGAGAAATGAAATATCTGCTTAAAAAAAAAAGAGAGGAGTAAATAGGGGATGCCACTTAGCCACAGCAGTTTTGAATATCCTATACGGAATATTTAAATTAGGTTACTATAAGAAGGCTTTTCCACAGAAATTTACATAAAGTCAGAACAATTCTTAAGTGTAAAAAAGTCAATATCCTGGTCTAAATTCAGATTCCAAACACCACCCTTCCTTTTCTAAATAAACAAAGTTTACACAAATTCTGTTCTCCTGCGAATACTTCAAAAAGAAAAAAAAGCAAGTTCTAATCTACTTGTTACTATTAAAAAACTTTGTTCTATCAAGCACAACGAAATCTTGGAAACACAAATCCATGTAACAGAATCACGAGGCCTTAGGATTCGAAGGGATCTTGGATCTTCCCTAGGCCCCCGCCATTTTGCAGATGAGGAAACTGAAGCCCAAAAGTCCTTGTCAAAAATAATCATCACCCATTTATGAAATATACACACAGATTAAGTGATAAGCACAATTTGGAGCCAATATTTCTTTAGTTTAAAGATAAAATTTCAATTTACTTTAGTAAAGAGAGATGCACTGTCACTGTTAAGGATGAAAAGAATTTCTTTAATTCCTTTTGTCTGTCGCCAATATTCAAGATAACCTCAAAGGTGCTGAAATAATAAATATATACATTATACATATGTATCACTACTAAATACATAAGATATAATACAATGATCTTAATTTCAAAGGTGAAATCAAATGATGACTTGAATCTGAATCTAGAAGGAAAACTGAAAATTTGGCAACAAGGATTGGAGATGGGAAGCAATTTTTCATCCAGAGAAAGAAATATTCCTAGGTTTAAGAGGTTAACAAGAGGTGACAGAGACAGAACCAGGTGGAAGAACAGAAAAAGCAGGTTCTTTACTTCAGTAGTTTGAACCATTTTACAGTGAGTAAACAAAAAAACAGACTGTAATCTCTTCTATTTACATTTCATACATGAATTACCAATTTCTAACTTTTCAATCTATTTATAATACTGGATCTCTTCACAGATGCAGTATGTTAAAAATGAAAAAAATGTTGATCTTTTATTGTGTTAAAGTATTAGACGTAGCTAGCTTTTAAAAATGTATATATAACTTATTAACCTCATATTTTAAAAGCTGTGTGTGTGTGTGTGTGTGTGTGTGTGTGTGTGTGTGATCCTGAAATGCAACCACTACTTATTTCTTCAGGCAAAAATGAAGGTCAAGTCTGATTCAGATTTAAATGGCTTTTCACCTTTAAGAATTTTCATACAGTTAGTATTACTCATTACTAAATGAAGCATTCCCTTAGAAGAGAAGGTTGGAAATGTAAGAGGGTAAAAACAAAACCCTAATAATCAACTTTAGGAACTGTTTATTCCATTATCTAATACAATGCTTTCATTGCTCTTTTAACCTTCCTCATAATTTACTTAGAAATTCTGCATTTACCTAAGTATCGCATTTAAAGCACTTTGACAAATGATCTTATAAAGAAACGAGCACATGAAAACATTCTGATATGAACTCATCAAAGGTAATGGAGACAATCAGGTTCTCCTACTGTCCTTAACTCTTTGATCATTAACCACCACTTGCCCTTTTTAAAGTAAAAGAACCCAAAAAATCTCTGGTTACAATTTTATCATCTTTTTGAAAGACTACTTCTCTTAACAATTTAGAAAGGTCCAAACACTTACCTAATAATAAAAGGACATTCAATTGGTTCAGTAACAGCATCTATGAGCCCTTTCTCTTCCACAGTTGGTTCAGATTTCAGCGTAACTTGGAGGGTCTCTGCTAATCCCAAAATAGATTTAACTGTAGAAGATACTGCACTAACATGACCCAGAAATGAAGATTCTTCTTCCATTATCTCAAGTTAGGAGAAATTGGCTGATTGTTTCATTAGAAATTTAATTATAAAAGGTTATTAAATTCTAAGACACAGGATATCCACTCCCTTCACTGAGCAAATGCCACCAAAAATAATGAATAATTTCAAAGTTCATTTTCCTTTAATAGAATTTCTTATCAACTTCCCTAGGTAAACAGATATGCCATTTGTTAAAAAAAAAAAACAAACAAACAACTTTTTTTCTGATCTCCCACACTTTGTGGTACAACAGGAAATGTTTTGTATCCCTAACAAAGCATCAAAAAACTAAGATACATGTATCAAACATCAAGTTACAAAATGCCACAAATTCAACTAGTTTCATCTGTTAAGAGAACCCAAACAAATCTTATTCCCAACAGATTTAATAAACCAGGTCACCAAGTCTTCTTAACAACCCTTATTTCTTCAAACAATGACAAACAATGAATGATGGAAATCACTGACAGAGTTCTCCAATATATCAGATGCCATGGTTTCTGAGCTGCTGATAAATCAGCTACTGACTTACATTCAGTGAAGGGTTTATGTACAATTTTAATGCTCATACCTACATTATGGACTTTAATTTCACTTTGGCTGTCTACTGTTTACTTAACTGTATGAGCTTAAAGAGGTCAATATTTGTCCTCCGTTTCCTCATGGACAAAAGGAGTTCACCCAGATCACTGCTGAGATACCTTCCAGCATTAAGTCTTACTGTTCTGTGTTTCTGGGGATTTTCTCTACCATAACTGTCAAATTTCTCACAGCCTCTCTGCCCTGTCCAATTCTGCTGAGGCATGTGACCATAGTGTCAACAAACATTTAAGTATCTATTCTATGCTGACCACTGCGAAAGGTACTACATGAAGGTAAAGAAACTTCATCCTGTCCTCAAGAAAATTAAAATCTAGTTGGCTTGTTATACTTACACTAGTAACTACTGAGCATATCAGAATGTGTTAAATGCACAAGAAAATTACAACATCTTGAGTTCAGATGGGAAAGGGATCAATCACTACTGCTAGGACAGAAATGAGATGGTTTATCCCATGAGTCAGTTGGGGGCAGGGAGGTAGGAGGAGGAAGCAGAATGCATCACAGGCACAGGAAACAGCAATAAAGGCAACATGAAAAGGAGAGAAAGAGCATTCATCCAGATGACTTCTTTTTATTGACATCTCTTATTTTTATACGGTCCTCATCCCACTCTCTTCCCCAGAGTCAAACCTTCTACCAAAGAATAAGGAAGAGAAAAAGTGGTGAAACAAAACTAACCAACACATCAACCAAGTCTGACAGGATTCGTAACATGTTCTGTGCCCTAAACCCTCAACCTCAGGAAATAGAGAGATGAGCATTTTCATCTCTTTTTCCCCAGGAACGAGCATGCTCCTAAGTTTACCACAACCCCCCCTTTTTTAATCCTTCTATTTATTCTGCAATAAGCATTGTGAATGTTCCTTTCTTGGATCTCACTTCACCTGGCATCAATCCACATACGCCTCCTCATGCTGAATTCTGCATTTTCATCACTTCTCATGGCACAGCATTATTCCGTTACATTTCTGTGCCACTATTTGTTTAGCCAGACACCAAAAGATAAGAATAGACTTTGTTTCCAGTCTGGCCATGGTAGCACTCAGATGGCAACATCCCAAGTTCAAGAGCTCCAAGGTTCCTAGAGGGTCCAGAACATTCAGCACTCCCAACCTCAAAGATGCAAGGGGGTACATCCTAGTTAAGAGAAAGAACCCAGGTGACCCCCTGATGAGAGCAGGAGAGATAAACACTCCACCCAAAAGCACATAAGGGGACAGAAGCTGAGCGTAGCACAAAGCCCCTATTCTAGAATTAAGGGTGGAAAGATGAGTAAACCAAATAAGACATAGATCATTATTAAAGCATTATAATAAATTCAGAGATATTTTCTTCTTCTAGGTTGGATTCTGGGGTAATTCCATTACATCTGCAAGGTGAGAATCAAAGGAAAATATAGATTTACCAGAAAGACTACATAAAGGACAAGAAAGGCATCAAGTAGTTTTAAAGTGAAAATGGTAAATGCTAACCAAGAATGGACCTCCTAGAAACTAGATTAGACCAAACAAAAATCAACAATTTCATGAAACAAGAAGAAATAAGACAACAAAATCAAAAGATTGAGAAAAAATGTAAAATGTCAAAAACCTGTGAAAGAGAATTTTAGATGCACCAGACTGAAAATCATGATTTAGGAAAAAGACCTAGATGCTGTATTTCAACAATTCATCATTGAAAACTGCCTAGATCTCTTGGAAAGAGAGGACAAAGTAAGGCCAGAAAAAATTCATTCAATAATTTTCTGAAAGACATCCCAAAAGGAAAGGTCCCAGGAATGCCACAAACAAAATTCAGACCTTCTATGTCAAAGAAAAAAATACTATAAACATCCAGAAAAAAAGTAATAATTCAGTTCAAACACCAAGCAACCACAGAAAAGATCACACATGACTCAACACCTTCAACTACAAACAAGAGATCTTGGCATAAGGTATTTCAAAAGAAACATTCCATGTGCTTCCAACCAAGAACACCTTAAGCTCAGGGGAAAGCTCAGGGGAGGGAGGAAAAGGAAGGGATAAATCTTTAAAGGAAAAGATCACAGTTTAGCAAGAACACAGGACTCAAAAGAAACCTAGACAGGTAACATTTTTGCCAGTGGGAAGGGGCTCAGGAAAGCTAAAAGGATAATGTTCTTCTGGGAGAAAAGAAATCTTTATCCCTCCAGAAGCTTACTGTCTTCATTAAAGGTCACAAGGTGACAAAAATACAGAGAGTGCAGGGATTGAACCTGGGAAAGTCTAAGTTCAAATCCTCTGCTTCAGATACTTAATTGGAGTGTGAAGTCACTTAACTTCTCTTTGCCTCAGTTTCCCAACCTGTAAATAGAGATAATAATAGAACCTAACTCTCAGGATTGTTATGAGAATCAAATGATGCACAGAAAACACTTCTGGGGGTTACTACTGTTATTATTATTTAGTTCTTCAAAAATTATTGAGGGAGTTAGATAAGAAAACAAAGGACCTCGGGGTGGACTGGTTCTGTTCTGGGGGTTTTTTAGAGGGGAAGAAGGGATACACTGATACACACAAGAAGAAGGAGGTAGAATTTACTATTTCTTATAACTGGGGTGCATTCAGAAGAGTAATAAACTGAAGAAAGAGGAAGTGGGAAGCAAAAGAATCTCATTCTTAACTGAAATACACAAAGGAAGATAATGGAGAGGAAATAGCCAAAAAAAATTTCCTAATCATTAAGTGAAAATTAAAAAGAGAAAAGGAAAGAAAAGAAAAAGTAAGGGGATGTCCACGAGGGAATGGCTAAATAAACAGTGATATATAAATAAAATGGAATATCATTGTGCCCTAAGAAATGACAAAAGATTATTTCAAAGAACCCTGAGAATTAAAAACAAATGTTCAGTAAAGTGAGCAAAAACAAGAGAACAATTCATACAAAGACATGGACAACTGGTAAAAAAAAATAATAACTTTAAACAGTTAGTTTAATAAGAATGTATGTGTAGAATCTGGGGTGTAGGGTGTGTTCAGGGAGGACCAGTACCTTTGGTGTGATGGCTGCTGAGCCCTTTTCAGGGCTCTTTCCACCTTTGGTGTCCACCTGTTCCACTCAACTCTCACCTATGGCTCCGAGAAACTACAGCATGCGCAGCGGCCACACCCTGGTAAACCGTGTCAGCAGATAGGCCAAGCCAGGTTGAGGGCAACCAAGGGTTCTCAAACCCATTGGTGAGTTAGAGGGGTGTCTACCCCAAGCATGTGAAGACTTCCTCTGGTGGAATGGGCGGATGAGAACAATATATGAAAACATCTGCAAAAATGATTCCACTCACCACTGGCACATGGAACATGCGCACACCAACAGACAACACAAAATCCAGCAGACCTGAAAGAAGAACTGCTCTTGTTGCAAGAGAACTCAACAGGTATCACATCCAAATAGCAGCCATGAGTGAAACAAAGTTGGCAAATGAAGGCCAGCTTACTGAGGTTGGAACTGGATACACCTTTTTCTGGAGTGGGCGCAGTGAAGGGGAGCACTGTGAAACTGGCGTGGGTTTTGCAACCAAAACTAATCAAATCAGCAAACTGGTATGCCTGCCAAAAGGAGTGAATGACAAGCTCATGACAATGTGATTGCCACTCACAGGAAAACATCATGCCACCATCATCAGTGCCTATGCTCCCATCATGACAAACCCTGATGAAGTCAAAGAAAAATTTTACGAAGAACTAAAGACCCTTACCATCAATGTGCCAAAAGAGGACAAGCTTATCATTCTGGGTGGCGTTAATGCTGGATTAGGCTCAGACTACCAGACTTGGCAGGGAGTCCTAGGGAGGAATGGAGTGGGAAACAGCAACAGCAATGGTCATTTACTGTTGAAGACTTGTGCATCACATGACCTTCTCATCACTAACACTATCTTCCATTTACCTAAACACAATAAAACTTCATGGATGCGCCCTCACAGCAAACAGTGGCATCTAACAGACTATGTGATTATAAGGAGAAGAGACAGACAAGATGTGAGAGTGATAAAGGCAGTGAGAGGTGCAGAGTGCTGGACTGATCATAGACTTATCCTTTCCAAGCTAATATTTGCATCCATCAAAAGCGCTGACTCCAAGGCAAAAGGACTACCAGAAGAATTAATGTCAACAAATTAGAGTCTTCTCTGAGCTTGAACAGTTTGCTGCTGACTTGGAGGGAAAGTTGAGCCAACACACAGCTGACAACAGTGGAGCAGAAAAGGAGTGGGCAGCTTTCAGAGATTTGGTGTACAGCACTGCATTTGCTCATCTGGGTCAGAACACTCACAAACACCAAGACTGGTTTGATGAAAATGATGGGGAAATTCAGAAGCTGCTAAATGAAAAATGAGAACTGCACAGGATTTACCAGAAGCATGGTTCATCCACCTCTAAGAAAGTAGTACTTAATTCCATCAAAAGCTAAGTATAAGCAAAGCTTAGAGAGACGCAGGATTCCTGGTTCAGTAAGAAGGCAAATGAAATTCAGTTTTATGCTGACAGTAACAATCCAAAGCTCTTTTATGATTCCCTGAAAGCTACTTATGGACCAAAACCTACGGTGCATCAAAATTACTCAGCACTGATGGAGTCACATTGATTAGCGATAAGGACATGATCCTAGAGAGATGGGCTGAACACTTCCATAGTGTCCTTAACAGACCATCATCAATCAATGCTGAGGCTAACTGAACTTGCATGGGGCAAGTGATCACATGGTGACCAGAAGAAACGATACAAAGGCACTCTTCTCAAGGTCTCTCTCAAGAACTTTGGATTTGATTGTGAAAACATGGGAGACACTGGCACAGGACTGCTCAGCATGGTGTGCCCACATCAGAAAGGGTGCTGTGCTCTATGAGCAAAGCAGAACTGAGACAGCACGAAGTAAATGCAGGATGCGCAAATTTGGGATATCCACTGCAAATATTCTCACGGACTATCTGTGCCCAACCTGTGGTACAGCATTCCAAGCTCGCATTGGTCTGATCAGTGACAATCAGACATGCTGAAATTTCACTTTATCATGGTGATGTCATTTTGGTCCTCTTCGAAGACAAAGGACAACCAACCATGCGTAGAATCCGTATAAGATTGCATACCGTATTGGGGAGGCGGGGGAAAGAAAATTTAAAACTTATGGAAGTGATTGTTGAAAACTGAAAACAAATAAATTAATGAAATAATAATAACTTTAAAAGACTTAAAAACTCTAATCAAAATAATTACCAACCATATCTTCTCAAGAACCTAAGATGAAACCTGCTGACAACACTTGGAACACATGGAAAGTTAGGTTGGGCATTGTGTGGATTTGTTTTGGTTTATCATGTTTATGCTTCACAAGGCAGGCTGATTTTGGGTTTGTTTTTTTTAGTTGGGGGTGGGGGAATCTAAAGGGAGAACAAGGCAGCAGTGATGCTGCTGCAGAAAAAGGAAGCCGATGGACACATGAAGAGCACACAGGAGAATAGAAGTACAAAAGGAAGCACAGGCAGGCAAGGAAGTTGTGAAAGTCGTTAAGATCAATTTATTAAAAGCTTTTTAAAAAAATAAACAGGCTGTATCAAATAGAGATTCAAAACTTCATAAATAATCCCTTTTGTATTGAAATGTTCTGTTAGCATTTGAGACTAAAAAATTAAATTGAAAAATAGAATACAACAAAATAAAAAAAGAAATAGACAACAGTTTCACCTAAGTAGCCCAGCAGAAAATAAAATGATAATACTGTTCTATTTGAAATATTAGAAGAGAAACAGATCACATATCTCTCACAGCTATGGGTAAAGAATATAATCTTAAGCAAAGATGAGATAGAGGCAATAATAAAAGAGAAAAATAGGTAACTTTGATTAGATGAAATTGAAAAGCTTCTGCATAGACAACATTAACCCATTTAGAATAAGGCAAATGGGAAAAAAATTTGTATCCAATTTTGCTGATAAAGGCTTATAAGATACATAAACAACAGATAGAAAGACAGATAGATATGACTAATAGTCATTCCCTAACAGATAAATGGGCAAACAAATGAACAAATGTTTCTCACAACCATGTAAAAGGATGCTCTAGATTCCTAATATTAAGAGAAAAGTAAATCAAAACAATCCTGAGGTTGTTCCTCACACATCATATCTCATCTCTATGACTTTGCACTACACATCCCCTATGCCTGGAATGCCCTCTCTCCTCACTTCTGAAGTCAGTTCCAACTAAAATCTCAACTTCTACAAGAAATCTTCCCTAAGCCCTCTTAATTCCAGTGCTTTCCCCTCTTTTAATTACTTCCTATTTATTCCATTTATAGCTAACTTTGTATATGTATTTGCATGTTTTGTGTCTCTCCTTCCCCACCCCCCACTGAATTGTGAGTTCCTTGAGGGAAGGGACTGTGTTTTGCTTCTTTGCGGTTGATTTGATTGATGGGTTTCCTGGCTTCCCCCAAAACCTGATTCAAATCCTACTTTCTGCAAGAGGCTTTTTCAGGTCCCCAGTCACCCCTTCTTTTATGAGGCGTATATGCTGTGTGTACATAGCTACTTGTATGTCATCTCCTCCACTAGACTGTGAGCTCTGAGGACAGACACCGTATTTTACCTTTCTCTGTATCCCTTAGCACTCAGCACAATGCATGGCACAGAGCAAGCATCGAATATATGCTTTCTTGCTGATTTTTCCTGATGAAGAAAGGCAGGGGAAAGAGCTCTGAGCCTTTAGTCTGATCCCAACTGGGCCACTTACTGTGAGGCTGGGCTTGGATTCACCCAACTAAAAGAGAGATGGACTAGATGGCCTCTACAATCCCTTCAGGTTCTAAATCTATGATCCTGAGACCACCTGAAGAAATGTTTTAATCATAAAAATTTAATTTAAAAAATTTTAATATCCACTAAAGTTTAAAAATGTTTCAACCACTTTAATGTACAGGTACCCTGCTGACACTTTCAACAAAAATTCTCCCTTTAGTTGTTCCAGTCTTAACAAGAAATGTAACATTTCTAACTGTGCAGGGTTCCCTTACCATAGGTCAATTTTTTTTATAAACACTGTCAGCAAAGCCTCAAGTACTTAATATAACCATGGGGGAAGAAAGTAAAAGTATCAAATAAGTCCCCTCCCCCAAAAGAGAATGAGTTATAAATCCTAGTATGTGCTGTGGGGGCGGGGAGAGGAAGAACTACTTTTATTTTATAATCAGCATATAAAATTAATAAAACAAAACCTCAGTTTTTCACTCCCAATTCTGCCACATACTACTACCTATGTCACCCTAAGTAAATCACATGATCTCACTGGGCCTCATTTTCTCATGTAAAATGAAGAGATTAGACTCACGACTTTCCTTAAGATTCTAGAAATGTATGATCCTTGAAAACATGAGCAACAACTTGTTAATGCCTAAGCTATTCTCAGCAACACAAAAACTAGTCTTACCAAACTATTACCAATTGCTATCCTCTCCCCTTAGCTAGGGCAACAGCAGCTTACCTTTCTGTTTGTAAAAGAGAAATAAGGAGAATCTGATCTTATTCCACCTGCTTCGTGGGGAAGTATAGTGTGCCTGAAAAGTACTATAAACCTGGAGTCAGAGAACCTGGGCTCCAGTCCCAGCTTTGTCAATGTCTCACTGCATAGCAATTTCTGAACACGGCACTTCTGGGACTTTTATTTCCACATCTGTAAAATGAGAGGGTTTGGATGAGATGGTATCTGCAGTCCCTTTCAGTTCTATAACTCAATAAATCTGTTCACTGATATTCAACCTTCCACCTAACCATCAGCTGTTGCTGAGGTACTCTGTTGGGTCCACAGGGCAGAAACCACTGCACACCTTCCCATCCTGTGTTGACTCTAAGTCTTCCCCAGAATGGGTCTTACGAGATTCACTCAAAATTCGGACACTGTTAGCGTGTCTAAATATCCCTTTAGCTTAGAGAGCTAGGGACGTTCGAGGTCGCTGAACCCAAACAGTTACCTTTAGTGTTAACAGCAGCACACTGCCCATGGCCTTCAACGTTACTCGAGTCAATATTTTAAGGATGAGGCATTGTGTAGGGGATACAGAGCTTTCTAAAAGTCTTAAATTCTATTGGAGAAATATGGAAACAGATAAATAAAAGATGTTAAAGATCCAGACAAGGGCAAACAAAAGACAACTG
Source organism: Notamacropus eugenii (assembly GCF_028372415.1). Taxonomy (NCBI): domain Eukaryota; kingdom Metazoa; phylum Chordata; class Mammalia; order Diprotodontia; family Macropodidae; genus Notamacropus; species Notamacropus eugenii. The sequence continues at coordinate 472,079,894 of NC_092875.1, forward strand.
ATGGGCAAGATGAATTGTCATCAAAATAAACCTTCGACGTATTTCTCAACTTCCATTAAAGCCTCTTCTACTCCTTTAGTGACATGACCTAAAATAGGACAACGTATATGATTTATCTTTAGAAATCTAGCAGGCCCTTTCTGTTTTCTGTATTAGTATATACTAAAGTATCCAAGCATTTCACCATCTGGGATCCCAACAACTTTTCATAGAAAAATTAGAGAAAATAAGATACCCAAAAATACTTCATCCAGTTCTTTTAAAATCCTGGATGTTATTAGCTTTGTGTAAGAACTGACTTTATTTTACACAAGTGACATCTTGTGGTGCTATATAGTATTACTTTTGCTTTCAAAGAAAGATTTGTTGGATTTTCCCTCCTACAAAATGCAGTAGTTACAGCTGAAGAAAACTAAACAGCCCTCCTTAGTACGGCCCTGAAAGCAATTTTTACGGAGGCACAAAATGAAATCATGGCACAATGAGTCAAAAACAAAAACAGAGTTATTTTGAGAATGTAAAAGGAAAATGGCTGGTGTTTGTTGAGGGGGTTTTACCTAGTGCAAATTACATTTCATTTTAAAATAAAATCTATAAGCTACAGCCCAACTAAAATATGTGCACCTCATGTTAGCATTAGAAAAGCTAAGGGAAATGCTTTAGAATCTCACAGATTATTTCATATTTTTTCTAGAATGCCAAAAATTCATGCTTTCAATGGAAGCACTGTAGTAAAATCGCATTCGATAGGCCTTGGCTAAGTCCACACGTACAGTGTCCTGGGAAGTTACCTCCCACATATACTTTCAACAGGGAAATGTGTAGAGTTTCAAACTTGGGGGTGGGGGGATCTACTAGAGACTGCCTAAATAAGAACTGTCAAAAAGTGGGTCAAATAGGATTAAAATGTAATTGGGAAAGGGTTACTAAAGTAAACAATGTAACACAGATAACATCAATGTGCAGTTTCCTAAGACCATAATGGAGCCCCCAGGAGTTGTTTCCGTTTGAGCTGGATCCTACTGGCCTCAATCACAGCACAGCGCACTCAAGATTGGAGTCCATTTCAAAATAAGGGTAAGCCAAGGCTCACTTGTAACTTTTTGCTCCAATCAAAGCAGACAGAGTAGCCAGGGCCTCTTCTGGCTACTTCAATCCCACCTCCATGCATTAAACTCCTCCCACACGCAGGGGTGCACTAGGAACTGAAGGGAACACAAAATTACAACCATGGCCTACAAAGCGCTACAATGTAGTGCTCAGGGACACACCCTCCAGCTGGTTTCACAACCTGTATAAACATGCATTTACACAGCACTCAGATGGCAGGCGCTGTGTTAAGCTCTTTTTACAAATATCTCATCTGATCTTCACAACAACCTGAGAGGTTACAGTTGAAGAAACTGAGGCAGAAAGAGGTTAAGTGACCTGCCCAGAGTTACATAGCTCCGAAGTGTTTGAGGCTGAATTTGAACTCAGGTCTTCCTGACTACAGGCCCAGAGCTCACTCCACTGAGCCACCAGCTGCCTCTAATCTGTATTTCTTTCTATTCTTGCCTCTATGAAGAACGAAAACTTCAATTGATTTTTCCTGCCAATAACCTATCAGAGCCAGTGCTCAACAAAAGCACTGCCTGATTACTGTTACAGTCTGCTAGATAAATGGTCAAACAACAGGGAAACCCTGCAGTAATCCCCGGAAAACACACAAGAGATCACATTGACAAATGCCGGGAATCTGAGTTCCCTATCAGTTACCAAAAAAAAACCAAAACCCTACCAACCACTAGCTTGGGCTTTCAAGGGGAAATAAGACAGGTGAAGTCTTTCCGCAGTTCTAAAAAAATACCATTGTTGTTTTAACCCTTTCCTCAGAGGCATGAAGAGAGAAAGCAACATTGATCAGTGCAACTCTTCAGACCTGCTGCATAACTAGGAGCAGGCCTAAGTGAGAGACCTTGTGGCTCCTCCCCAAATTCTGTGGTTATTTTTCATAAGAAAATAACAAGTTAGTAAATTCACATCTGCTTCACACTTGGAAAATAGTATACCCAGAAATTAAAAAAAAAAACAAAACACTGGTCTCCAGATGTGACAAACGCCTTTTTAAAAACTCTCCAAATCATATTCCTAGTAATATTCAATGATATTAGATAATTACTGTTAAGAATTTGCAACCTACAATGCTATATAAATAACAGCTATTAGACTTATTACCAACAGCTTCATAATACTGCAATACAGGGACATATTCCCCATTTTACTGGAATATCTTAGCACAATAAATCATTGCCTGGTATGGTATACATACATAATAGAAGACCAATAAATACAAAAAGTGACACTATTAACTCACCACTGACAAGGATATACTTTAATTTTTTTTTTAGCAATGATGCTGGATTTATGCTAATGTAACCAAACTCTCATTAAATCTGCCTACCCACTCAACTTTCATGAGATAAATTTTCATGAATCAATAGAAAATTAAGGACATTTCAGTGATTAAAAAAATAAACAGTGATACTAACCCAGATCCAGATGAAACTAGCACTACACTCTAACCAAATGAGTTAACCAATCACACAGAAAACAGCCAATGGTTTCAGCACAGATGGTGATGTCAGCCAGGGGTGTCAAACTCAGAAGAGAAATTGAGTCCACTAAAAATTACATTAGGATCCCTATGGGCTACATATTGACTTAAAAACCACATATTAGCATTGTCTATGTTCTCGTGCATTTTCACTTGTTTTCTTAAATATTTCCCAATTATGTGTTAATCTGGTTCAAGCCCTAAGCAGGAGAACCTCTGCTCCACAGCTTTTACCTTCTCTAACCCTTTCGCAATACTTAGCATGGAACTTACAGAATCAAGTTATGCTTTAAGTGAACCATGTGTTTTTTATAACAAAATATTTATACTTTATAACTCATTACTTTTTAACAAAATTATTATTTCTAAAAGAAAGCTGCATTTATAAATCTGTCCTAATTTATCACCATTACTAGAAAAACAATTAAAAATACATTTTCTAATTACAATGGCTTAGAACTACAGCCTCTAACAAGTCACTAAAACTCTAGGTATTAAAGGTCAAACACTTATAGAGTCTGATTGGGTGCAGATCTGCACCAGGTGGTGGTTCATTTCCACAACAAAACAGCACAGGAAACACCACTCAAGTCCACCTCAAAAAAAAAAACAAAAACTGCCCAACAGTAAGAGATATAAAGAGAAATCCCATTTAAAGTTACTGTAGACAGCATAACTGGGAGTCTACCTGTCAAAACAAACCCAGTGACTATATGAAGATAATTACAAAACACTTTTTGCACAAATATCGAAATAACTGGAAAAACACCAGGTACTCATGGGTCAGTTGAGCTAATATAATAAAAATAACAATTCTACCTAAATTTACTTATTCAGTGCCATACCAATCAAACTACCAAAAAATTATTTCATAGAGCTAGAAAAAATAATATCAGAACTCATCTGGAAGAACAAAAGGTCTAGATTATCAAGGGAATTAATGAAAAGAAATGCTAGGGTTAAGTGGCCTAGCCCTACCAGATCTTAGCTTGTATTATAAAGCAGCAATCATCAAAACCATTTGGTACTGGCTAAGAAATACAGGAGTAGATCAGTGGAATAGGTTAGGTACACATGACGCAGTAGTTTATGACTATAGCAGTTACTGTTTGATAAACCCAAGGACCCCAGCTTCTGTGATAAGAACTCGCTGTTTGGCAAAAACTGCTGGGAAAACTGGAAAACAGTGTGGAGGAAACTGGGCATAAAGGAATAAAGACTGACACTATAAACAAATTAGGGGAGCAAGGAATAGTTTATTTGTCAGACTTCTAGAGAATGGAGGGATTTATAACTAAAGAGATAAAGAACGTCATGAAATACAAAATGGATAATTGTGATTACATTAAATTGAAAAGTTTTTGCACAAACAAAGCCAACGCTGGGAAAGAATTTTTACAACTAGTGCCTGTGAGAAAGGCCTCATTGCTAAAATATACAGGAACTGTGTCAAATTTACAAAAATACAAGTCATTTCCCAATTGATAAACAGTCAAAGGATGTGAACAGGTAGTTTTCAGAGGAAGAAATTAAAGCTATCTATAGTCATATGAAAAAATGCTCTAAATCACTTGATTAGAGAGATATAAATGAGAACAACTCTGAGTTACCACATCACACCTATCAGATTGGCTAACATGACAAAACAGGAAAATGACAATTGCTGGAGAAGATGGGAGAGCGTTGGAACTCTGATTCATTGTTTGTGGAGCTGTGTGCAATTTGGAACAATGCCCAAAGGGGTATAGAAATGCGCATACCCTTTGACCCAGCAATACCACTTCTGGGGCTGTATCCCAAAGAGATAATAATGGGAAAAGGATCCATATGTACAAAAATATTTACAGCAGCTCTTTCTATGGTGGCCAAGAACTGAAAATCGAGGGGATGCCTATCTACTGGGGAATGATTGAACAAGTTGTGGTATATGAATGTAATGGAATACTATTGTGCTGTAAGAAATGATGAACAGCAGATCTAAGAAAAATCTGGAAAGTCTCAGATGAACGGATGCTGACTGAGGGGAGCAGAACCAGGAGAACACTGTACACAGAAACAATCACTGCGAGGACAGTGTCTGACAGACTGCCCTTCACAGCAAGGAAAGGACCTGAAACATTCCCAAAGGACTCATGACGCAAAATGCCATCCACACCCAGAGAAAGAACTATGGAGTCAGAACAAAGAATGAAGCAGAGTTTTTTCTCTTTTGTTATGTTAGGCTTGGTTTTGTTTTTCTCATGGTTTCTCCCATTCATTTCAATTCTTCTAACTAGTGTGAAAATGTGTTTAATAAGAATGTATGTGTACAGCCCATATAAGATTGCATGCCCTCTTGGAGAGGGAAGGAGGAGAGAGGGGGAAAAAGTTTAAAACTTATGGAAGTGGTCGTTGAAAATTGAAAACAAACTAATAAATGTTAGGGAAAAAACCCTAAAGCATAGTAGCTCAAGAGCATATAGGAAGTCTGAAAAACTGAGAAACATCAAGCAACTCCACATATCCCAATCTATTCAAACAAACACTCTTTCCCCCAGATGTAATTGCTTTGGTATACCAGTGAGGAACATTTATTAATATAGACTGGCACCTTCTCTGAAACTTCCAGTCTTTTAAAGAGTTATCTGAGAAGCAGTGTGGAATAATGGACAGGAAGATGGTCTTAATCCTGGTTCAAGTCAAGTCCCTAACCAAAGCTGGCTATGACCTGGGATCAAGTAGCCTCTCAGAACCTCAGATAACTTCTCTATTCAAGTCCTAATCATCCTTGATAGTCAGTTTCCTCTACTCTTTGAACCTTCCTTATAGTCTCTATCCCTTACTGATTTTCCTTTCCTCTGAATGTCGTTAGCACTCACAATCCACCCACCTTGCCTCTGACTTGGACTACTGCAATGGCCTCCAGTTTCTCCTTCAATGAGTGAATTTTACGTTCCTCAGAATTGGCTCAAAGAGGGGATAACATGCTCCCTCCTCCTTATCTCCCACCTTTTCCCCTCTACTGTAAAAGCTTTTTCTTGCCTCTTTTATGTGAGATAATTTACCCCATTCTACCCCTTCCTTTCTGTCTCCAAGTACATTCCTCTCTCTCACTCCTTAATTTTATTTTTTAGATATCATCCCTTCATATTCAACTCATCCATGCCCTGTCTCTCTCTCTCTGTGTATATGTATGTATAAATGTATGTATATATGCGTGTGTACATCTGTGGTGTGTGTATGTATATACATATGTGTACACACACACACATACACACACACACATAAAATTCCTAAAACACATCACTAACCTGCTCAGAAACTTCTATTGGCTCCCTACTAACTCTAGAATCAAGCACAAACTTCACTGTTTGACATGTAAAGTGTTTTCCAGTCTGTCTCCAGTTTACTTTGTCCCTCTCACATATGCTGTGCTGTAATCGAACTGGCCGATGTGCTTGTGCCTTTGCACAGGTGCCCCCCATACCTGAACCTTAAAGCTTCTTTCAAAGCTCAGCTCAATCACTACCTCTTACAAAAGACTTTTCCTTATCCCAGACACTAGGACACCTCCATCTCCAAAATTATTTTGTATTTATCATGTGTATGTATACATGCATCCATATAAACATATATGTAGACATATACAAGCACATACTGCACACACAACTGATGAAAAGAGAAAGAAATCGACCAAAAAAAGTACAAATAGTAAATGTACAACTCTATGAGTCTGCCAACTACATAGCTGTCTCTATGTTTTTAAGAACAAATACATCAGTGCTTTAATGGGGCTATGTGCTACACCCCGTCCCATCCCCCTCAGATATGCCCTCCTAGATCCAAAAGCTGCTTGGTTCATTCCATGGCAAAGGTAGTCATGTTTCCTTTCTGACTTAACAGACTGGCTGTGCACATATTCTACAACATAACACCACTGCTGTCTTTTTTAGTTCTAAAGCAAAACATCCCATAGCACCAGGGCTAGGCTGGAGAAGACACCCAGGCAACAAATGTGATTGGAGGAAAAAAAGGTCTTTTTACTCACTGCTCAAAGTACATTGCAAATTCAAAATGTGTAAAATGTTAAACAAGTACAATGACACCACTTTTATCCAGCCTCTTTAGAAAATATAATATTCCAAGTTAGTGAGTTTCCCAGATATTTAAAACTTACAGTGAAAAAGCTATGACTACATTCAATCTGATGGAAATTGTTCTAAAATGTATTTCATACTTCCCTGCAGCCCAAAATATACTGAAAATTTTAATTTAATCTTTTCTTGATTTCTCAAGGTCACCACTATAAATATCAACTACTAAATTGTGCATAATGTAGCAACAATCTTATTAAAATCTTTTATTCATAAATTAGGGGCAGAACATCAGGAGGTAGGACAGGAGGTAGGGGGAAAAACTGTAAAAAGACACTGGAGGAGGCAGAGAGAGAAAAATCCTCTACTTCTGAAATTTTCATTGGAATTGACTTTCCCATAAATTATAATAGAAAGTGACTCCTCTTGGAAAATAATGTACCCTGTTGCCATGGCCTAGAGTGGAGGAGGAGGGGAAAATTCTTTACTTTTGAAATTTTGCCTTTTTATTATTATGAACTTGGAAACTATCAACATGGACATTCCCACATAGAAAGAACAGAAAAAGATGGCTGAATACCAATCTATGACTCTATTATGTTTGGCTTAGCAGGTTTTAATAAGTGTATTTGTATTTAACATGTAGTATCCTTCCATCCTTATCTGTACCCCTTCTTTCTGTTATTTTCTGTGTATTTTTAAATGTTCCATTAATATTCTTTTTTTTTAGCATATCAATACAATACCTGCCACTTTCTCCCTCCCCACTTTTGTAACGAATAATTATACTACAGGAAAAAAGATCCATATATTACCCACATCGGAAATGTATGTCTCATTCTGCACTCCTAGTCCATCAACTATCTGCCAAGACTATGTCACTGTTTTAATCTAATTCTGAATTTAAACAACAAAAAAAGTATTTCCCTACACATAGAATGTGTATGGAAACGAGGATTCTGTATGAAACCACAAATCCCCATATGACCACATTTTTAAAAAGTCTACAATATATTCCACGTTACTTTCAAAACTATCCAGGCTATGATTCCTTCTGAACTTCTTTCCAGTCTCTTCTGTGCCTTCTGAAGCGTTACACCATTCTTTTCTGGCATTCCTATTCTTACCCAACCCCAACCCCTTCCCCCAATTAAAAACTAAGAGAACAAAAGAAAAAAATCCTTGTAATAGTTAAGCCAAAAAAACAAACCACCCAGGGGTCATGCTCAGAAAGGTAGGTCTTTTTCCTGTACCTTGAGTCCATCACCTCTGTCTGGAGGTAAGTAACATGCTTCATCCTATGTCCTCTAGGTACACGGTTGGTCATCTCAATGGTCAGATCTTCATCTTTCAAAATTGTTTTTCTTCTAATACTGCATAAACTGGTGACCACAGTGATGCCTGGGAGAGCTGAAAGTGATTGGGGGTTTGGTAGCCCAAAAACAAGTTCAGGAGTTAAGAAGAGGAAGAGACAGAAGAGGCTGTGATCTGAGAAACTTTCCTGTTTATGCTGTACAGATTACTGTCCTGTTCCTGCTTATTTACTTCATTCTGCAACAGTTCATATTCCCCAAGCCTCTCCATAATTATCTCTTTCATTATTTCTTAGGGCACAATAGTATTCCATTAGATTCCATGCAACAATTAGCTCAGATACTCTTCAGTGTCTACAATCTGAGGCGCGTGCTCCCCATCCCCACCTGCCACCCCTTAGAACAAAGATTCCAGCTTCTGCTTTCTCTCTTACTTCCCTACTTCAGGGTCAGGATGCTTGTGGCTTGTGGCTTCGTTCTTTTCTGGCATTATTCCCCTACTTAACCCTGCCCACCTATCACCACTTGTTTCCCGGTCGAATCTGATGCATTTATGTATTTCTACAACAAACTCTATATATGTATATGTGCACGTGCATGCAGGCAGGGGATGGGGGAAAAGAAAGAAGGAGGGGAAAGGGAGAGGAAGAGGGATCACTGCACCTTGTTAAATCATATCAGAGTGAGTTATCTTTCTCTGTGCATATGTTCTTCTCACATGTCATTTCTAGAGAAAAAACTAGGTTTCACCCCTTCTTCCTCCTTTCTACATTAGGGTATTCCTCCTTTGGTCTTCTTTTCTCTCTCCTCTCATAAAACCCTAAGAACAGATTCAGAGCAGAATCACCTAAGAAACTCACCTTTTTTTTTACTCCCTCAACACCATTTGAAAACATTAAGATTCAGAAGGGACACTGTATTCTCCCCAATGAGAATTTTAGCCATGTCATTACACACCCATCCTTCTACCTTTCTAGGTTTCTCTTTACTCTTAGGTGTACATTTAGAAATTCCTACTCAGTTTTAATCTTTTCATCAGAAATGCCTGGAAGGCTTCTATTTCATTCAAGATCTACTGTTTCCCTATAGAATTATGCTCATCTTTGCTGTTAAGTTATTCCTAGCTGGAAGCCTATAACTTCTGCCTTCCAGAATACTGTATTCAAGGATATCTCCTCATTTATAGCAGAAGACCCACTAGTTAGGCAAAAGGGACAAAAAGACTGAGATAATCTTTACAGATGATAAGCTTACATTCTAATGGGGGAGATAATAAGCATATATAGAATCTATATCAAAAGAATGAATGTTGGGGGAGGGGGCCCAGATGGAGGAGTAGAAAGACACACATACGCAGGGTCTCCCCACACAGCCCATAAAATACCTGTAGAGAGGGACTCTCAACAAATTCTGGAGCAGCAGAAGTGGAGAACAACAGAGTGGATGGAAGAGATTTAAAGCCCAGGGTGACCTGAAAGACCCATGGGAAACGTCGGTTGCACTGGACACGGAGCAGAGCACGGAGCCCAGTCCAGCCTTGGCCGTGCAGTGCTGCTCACGAACAGCCCCTGGGGATGGAATCTCCAGTTGCAGAATCCCCAGTTCCAGTAGCAGCGGTTCCCAGATCCCTCAATCCACAGGCGCCAAAGGTCAGCGAAGGGGTATTTTCAGCTGGCCAGGAAGGGAGAAGGGCCTTCCCATAGCTCCGGCAGCAGGCAGCGGCCACAGAGGCTGCTGAGCAGCCCGTACAGATGGCTCCATTGTTGCAGTGTAAAACCCCTGGGGGCATTGAAGAGCTGAGTCTTACCTCAGCCCTATGTGGAGGCCCTGGCCGAGCTGGTCTTTGTCTCACACTGAATGGCTACCCTGCGCATCCAGCTTATCTGAAAATCAGGCCCCAGTGCTGACTTGGCCGAACTGGAGGCCAGGAGGCTGTAGAGAGGTAACTGCTAAGATTCTGGGCACAAAAATCCCTCTCTGCATCCAGACCAGTACACGCTTGATTTTGCCACCTTGGAAGAACTGAGATCTCACAGATTCCTGAGTATGTCCTGTTCTTGACAAAGGACCCAGAAGTCAAGTAACTGGTTGGGGAAAATGCCCAAAAAAGGGAAAAAAAAAAATAAGACTGCAGAAGGTTACTTTCCTGGTGAACAGATATCTTCTCCCATCCTTTCAGATGAGGAAGAACAATGCTTACCATCTGGGAAAGACATAAAAGTCTAGGCTTCTATATCCCAAACATCCAAAATAAATATTCAGTGGTCTCAGGCCATGGAAGGGCTCAAAAAGGATTCTGAAAATCAAGTAAGAGAGGTGAGGAAAAACTTGGGAAGAGAAATGAGATACAAGAAAAGCATGAAAAACAAGTCAACAGCTTGCTAAAGGAGACCCAAAGAAATGCTGAAGAAAAAAAAAAACCTTTAAAAATAGGCTAACTCAATTGGAAAAAGAGGTTCAAAAAGCCAATGAGGAGAAGAATGCTTTCAAAAGCAGAATTAGCCATATGGAAAAGGAGGTTCAAAAGCTCACTGAAGAAAATAGTTCTTTCAAAATTAGAATGGAACAGATGGAGGCTAATGACTTTATGAGAAACCAAGAAATCACAAAACAAAACCAAAACGATGAAAAAAATGGAAGATAATGTGAAATATCTCACTGGAAAAACAACTGACCTGGCAAAGAGATACAGGAGAGACAATTTAAAAATTATGGGACTACCTGAAAGCCATGATCAAAAAAAGAGCCTAGATATCATCTTTCATGAAATTATCAAGGAAAACTGCCCTGATATTCTAGAACCAGGGGGCAAAATAAATATTGAAAGAATCCACCGATCACCTCCTGAAAGAGATCCAAAAAAAAGAAACTCCAAGGAACATTGTGGCCAAATTCCAGAGTTCCCAGGTCAAGGAGAAAATATTGCAAGCAGCTAGAAAGAAACAATTCAAGTACTGTGAAAATACAATCAGGATAACACAAGATCTAGCAGCTTCTACATTAAGGGATAGAAGGGCATGGAATAGGATATTCCAGAAGTCAAAGAAACTAGGACTAAAATCAAGAATCACCTACCCAACACAACTGAGTATAATACTTCAGGGGAAAAAATAGTCTTTCAATGAAATAGAGGACTTTCAAGCATTCTTGATGAAAAGACCAGAGCTGAAAAGAAAATTTGACTTTCAAACACAAGAATGAAGAGAAGCTGAAAAGGTGAAGAGCAAAGAGAAGTCATAAGGAACTTAATAAAGTTGAACTGTTTACATTCCTATATGGAAAGACAATATTTGTAACTCTTGAAACTTTTTTCAGTATCTGGGTAGTTGGTGGGATTACACACACACACACACACACACACAGAGAGAGAGAGAGAGAGAGAGAGAGAGAGAGAGAGAACAAGGTGAATTGAATAGGATGGGAGCATATCTTAAAATAATGAAATTAAGCTGTGAGAGAGAAATATATTGGGAGGAGATAGGGAGAAATGGAATGGGGCAAACTCTCTCCTAAAAGAGGCAAGCAAAAGACTTTTCAGTGGAGGGAAAAAGGGGAGAGGTGAGAGAAAAAACATGAAGCTTACTCTCACCGCATTTAACTAAAGGAAGGAATAAAATGCACACTCACTTTGGTATGAAAACCTATCTTACAATTCAGGAAAGTGGGGGAGAAGGGGATAAGCAGGGTGGGGGGGATAATGGAAGGGAGGGCAGTGGGAGGAGGGAGCAATTAGAAGTCAACACTCTTGGGGAGGGATAGGATCAAAAGAGAGAATAGAAGCAATGGGGGGCAGGATAGGATGGAGGGAAATATAGTTAGTCTTACACAACATGACTATTATGAAAGTCTTTTGCAAAACTACATGGATATGGCCTATACCGAATTGCTTGCCTTCCCAAAGGGAATGGGTGGGGAGGGAGAGATGAAGAGAAGCTGGAACTCAAAGTTCTAGGAATAACTGTTGAGTATTGTTCTTGCAACTAGGAAATAAGAAATACAGGTAAAGGGGTATAGAAAGTTATCCTGCCCTTCAGGACAAAAGAGAAGATGGGGATAAGGGAAGGGAGGGATGTTAGAAGGAAGGACAGATTGGTGATAGGGGTAATTAGAATGCTTGGCGTTTTGGGGTAGGAGGAGGGGAGAAATGGGGAGAAAATTTGGAACCCAAATTTTATGGAAATGAATGTTGAAAACTTAAATAAATAAATTTAAATTAGAAAAAAAAGAATAAATGTAAATACGTTCAAAGGAGTTAAATACATGGTAGTTTGGGAGAGAGGGCACTAGCAATTGGATAGAATCAGGAAATCAACACTTTTCTGACCAAAGGAGATTTCCAACTTCATCACTCAACTGAAACTGATCTCTTCAAAGTTACCAATTATTTCAATTACCAAAGGAAGTAATGCTTGAACCATGTCTTGAAAAAGAGAGAGGTGATGGAGGCAAATTTCAGGCATGAGGCAAGACAAGTGCAAAAGCGGAGAGATGAGCGATGAAGTAATGTAAATAAACATAGCCAAGTAAGCTAGATCAAAGATAGCAGGAAAGGAGTCATATATGAGACCAGAAGTATAGACTGGGGCCAGATTGTTAAAGGGCTTTTAAAGCTTAACAGAGAAGTTTACATTTGATACTAAAGGTACTAAGTTGACTTAATAGAGTGATATGGTCAGATGTGTACTTAAAGGAAAACAATTTGCCAACAATGTGTAAGGTGGACGAGACTAGGACTAAATTTAAGGCAAGAAAACCAATTTGCAATATACTAGATGAGAAATAGTGAAAAGCCTAAACTAAGGTGGTAGCAGTATGAATAGAAAAAAGGGGCTAGCTAAGAGATTTTGTTATGGAGGTACAAATGGCAAGGTTATCAACTGATTGGACACTTAGGTTGAGAAAGGGAAGCACCCAGAATATGCTGACAAAAAAGCATGGTGGAACCTTCAGCAGAAACAGCTAAGTTTGGGAAAAAGTAAGGGGAAGAGAAGCGGATGATGAGTCCAGTTTCAGACATGCTGAATTTAAAACATCTTTGGGACACAGTTTGAAATGAAGAAATCAAAGTTAGGAAAGAAACCAGACTGGCTATACAAGAGTATCTTGTCATCTACATAGAGATGACAATTAAACCCATGGAAGCTGAGGAGGTCACCAAGAAACAGAGCGCACTAACAAAAGAGGGCCTAGGACATTTACGGAGAATACCCATAGTGAAGGGATGTGATACTGATGATGATCCAGCAAAGGAAAAAAAAAGGTTGGTGAGACAAGTGGGAAAACAAGAAGTATCAATGTCACAAAGAGCAAGAGAGATGAGTTCCTAGAAGGGCAGTACAGTGACTGACAGATCAAAAATGTTGAGTACTGAGGGATAAAACCATCAGATTTAACTACAAAGAGATGGTCAGTAACCTTGGTGAGAATAGTGTCAGTTAGATGATGGTGAGAAGGAAGAAGTAAAGGCAGTGATTGCAAACAACTTCTTCTAGGAGTTTGTGTGAGAAAGAGGATAGAGAAACAGGATGATAGCTTAAAAGAATGATTAAGTCCTACTGAACTTTTTAAGAATAGACGGAAACTTGAGCATGTTTCAAAGCAATAAGGAAGGAATTAGTGTACAGGCTGAAGATACAAGAGAGAGTAGTACTAGACTCCATGCACTAAAACAGGGGGATATTTGTTTCTGACATCCCCAGTTGGAATTTTGAAAGTAATTTCTGACAGAAATATTGTTCTATGTGCTAGATGAGGTTGTGTAGTAAGTACTAAAAGCACAGAATTATACTTGCGGTACGTATTTGGAATAAATAGGCTCTCTAACTCTCACAAAAAGCCTATGATGTTCAGTATTATTTCTAGGAGACAATGCTAAGTTCTGACTTAGAAAAGAATCACAAACACCTTTTTAAGTTAAGAAATTCCTCTATTTGTGAATTAGGACAAATAGGAGTCAGAAGGTCAGTCAAATGTGCAATTTGTTGAGGCCTATGTAGCAAGTGCTTTTTCACAAATAGAGAACCGTAGACAGAGAACTGGTCTCAGTCAGAATCAGGAATACCTCAGTTCCAGTTCTGCTCTCTGTTGGCCATGTAAGCCTGCACAGGTCATTTAACCTCATGAAATGATAAATATGATTTTAAAATAAATAAAAATGAAGCATATCATTACTGAGGCTTCTCTCATTCTTTGGGCTCTCTCAAGCTCAAAAAGATAAGTTATAACTAACATCACGTTTTTCACTTCTAAAACTACAAACATGAAAAATAACTCATAAATAAGGGCAACTAGTAACATTTTCAGGTATAGATTACAACCAGTATTAAAATCAGAAATTTTTATCATTTCAAGTGTATTTATGAAGAGGGTTCTTGAAGGTACAAAGTAGGGTGGGAGTGGTATAAACCTGTTCATATACTAAAAACTGTATCGGGTAACAGGAAAACTTTGTTCCTTGCCCAGTTATTACTACATAATTTACAAGTGTCATCTTGGGGAAAGGCATTTCATTTCTACACTTCAACATCAATTATTGAGCTCTTACTATGTGCCAACCACTATATTAAGCACTTGGGATACAAAGAAAAGCCCAAACCAGTCCCTGCCCGCAGGGAACTGATATTTTACGTATTAGATATCTATTCTACACCATCGTTTATCTTCTCCATTAGAGGAGACAAGGTACTAGTATTCAGAACATTAAGGCAGGCTGCATCTACATTTGCAAAATGAGGGGGGGAAAGCGTCTGCACACACATATAGCAATAAATTTTATACTGAAAGGTAAAAGCTTGATCTTCAGCTACAGTCAAATGGATCAACATACAACTAAGTTATTTACCGCTGCTACAAAGCAGCTGTAGTAGACTGGAAAGATTACTGAACTCAAAAGAAATGAATTCAAGTTCAGGCTCTCCTCTTGCTGAGTAATGTGACCTTGAACAAGTTACCTGTCTTCTTGAAGGCTCAGTTTTTTCCTACTTCATAAAATTAGGAAATTGAAAGCTATGATCTCTAAAGTCCCTGTCATTCCCACCATCCTGTTTTATATTATTGTATTTAACAGTCTAATGTACATATGTTCATCTGTCAGCATAGTCTACAATCATCTTGGCTACTACGAACACCTGCCTCGTATGTCAACAATCACATATTGTTGGTATCAACTAAACACAAACTGCCCGAGGGTAGGAATTGTCGCGCTCTTCCATTTGCAACCTCGACTGCACGTTACCTGACACAGGCAGTTGTTTAATAAGTGATTACCTATTAATTATTTGTGTGAGAAGCAATGCAACTCTAAGACACAGTCCCTGCCCTCAAAGTACTGAAAATACCCAACTCAGCTCAGATGTCTATTCACAAGCTCAGGCTCAGTCCCAAAAGTTTCCGAAGCCAGAGCTTTGCCGTATCACTCTTGCCTGCTCCCCTTTCTCCAGCTCAGCTCCTATTGTTTTCACCCCACTAATTTTTCTCTCCTCTTGGCTTCAAGAAGTGTGTCTACATACAAACAGATCTGTCAGAAAAGCAACGACCATGACCAAAAGGCAAAAACACGCAGAAAAGCCACCTAACTCTTTACATGTGGACTCCAGCATGAGGAGGATGTCCACTAATAAAGTTCTGCACACTTTCTGGTCAAGATCTTTCAGGTTCCTCAAGCTGTTAGCCTTTACCCCTCTTCTGCTTCACATACAAAAGCTCCATGCATATTCATTAACCTATTTGCCTCAGTTTCCTCATTTGTAAAATGAAGATAACAGCACCTACCTCACCGGGTTGTGGTAAGGATCAAATGAGGTAACAGTTGCAAAGCACGAAGCACAGAGATAGCACATAGCAAGCAGTACGTAAGTGTTAGCTATCAGTTATTAGCATCACATGTGTTTGTCTGACTCGCTATTATCTACAGCCAATAAAGATGACATTATAAGCACCAAGTTTCTTACAAAAAGCACTGTAGCCTACCTACTTCCACCAACCTCTGTCATATGGCAAGATAACCTGATAATCTGCACTAAAGATTGAAAATAACTTTAAAGATTCAAGACCGTCCTATTTGGCTTTGGCATTGCTTTTAAAAAATCCCATCTTTCCACTTTGGTTTTGGTGGTCTGACATTAAAGTAAATGCCCCTTCCCTGAGCAGATACATTTTTTCATACCAGATCAGAATTGAAAGAAGAAAGGAGAATCTGGCCTGATACTAACAATTCAACTGACTTTTCCAAGAAGATATCTTAACAGTTCTACAAAGAAATGCAAAGTGAAATACTGAAAAGAACATAGAACCTATAATATATCCCTCCTTAAATTATCACAAGGGAAAGAGCAGGTATTTTTTTAAAAGGTAAACTGTTGACATCTAAATAGGTTATTATTAACTTTATTGTTCTCAGTAGTTCAAACATCTGTGACACACATTTCTACATAGCCAAAACACGTTTTACTTTCACTGACACTATTTTGATTGTATTTGGTTAGGATTATCTCCTGTAGATTCATCAGCTCAACATTAATTAGTATTGCAGAAGAGTGCACTCCATCCAAACGATTCATCTTTGCTGGCTCACACGGCTCGTTGAAACTGGAATGCCACCATATTAACAGGCACAGTGCCACAGGAACAGATGGGTATAAATGCAGACATGCCAAAGAATCCGTTTATGCATCAAGTTTGAGTATTAGGATTAGATTTCCCTCCAAGAAACTCATGAACTGTAGTCTATGCAAGTTCTCCACAATTGTGGATAAGACAACATGCCAACTTGGAGCTAATTTGTGAATCTTTTTTTTTTAGCTTTCCATGGCTACAGAAAACAACTTTGCAAACTGATGAGTTTGGATTGGTTTTCTGCGTAGGGATTTGGGGGAAACCAACAACATAACATCACCTCCACCACTCAACAATTTTCCCCCAAAGGTGTCTGCAAAATCTCAGCAAAAACACATTTTTAAAAATAAGTCACATGGCCCAGCCCAGTTTCCTGATGAATATAAACCAGCAGGATCCAGAAGCCAGAGCCACATTAAAAAAAAAAACTCTAATAAATTACAAATGCATTTTGTTTGGCAGAAATAGAATCTAAAAATGCAAATTATTTAAGAATAAATGCTCATTTCAAATTCTGCCATCTGCTGAAAAAATACTCAGATACTTATCAACAACAACTTGTGGCTATCAAAAGATTTATTAACAAAAGATAACATTTGGGTTTGTTTTCTTTTAAACACACTGCAGACCAAAACTTTTGACAGTGTTAACACATGACGACTACTTCAGGCATGTGAAAGGGCACCACACTTCCAGCTTGGAAAAACTAGGGAGAACTAGTCTCGAAAAAAAATTGAAGATTAGTTTGTTTTAAACCAATATCCTGTCCCTTGAACAGAGCTGTACAATTAGAACACTGGCCAATGTCCACAGGAGGGAACAACATTCAGCTAATTTGTGAGTAACATTTTTGTTTTATAGTCCTATTTCTAGCCTAAATATTCATTAGTAGCAGGCTGTGTGACCCTGGGTGAGGCACTGAACTTCTCTGCTCCTCATCTTTGTAAAATAAAGAAACCAGATGACCTATATCTCCCATTCCTTCCAGTTACAATACTCTACTGATTATCTGCGATGCAGAGGTCTAATTTGGAGTCTGTATCCTCACTTAAGTGAAAATATATTCTTATCTCAAATCACATACATTTCATAGGTCAGTGAGCACTGTGACATGTGCTAAAGGCAGGGCAGAAGCATAAATTAGGAACTTGGTACTTTGTTCTTTCTAACTTTTCCAAAAAGAGTTTGCTATAGAGCTTAAACATTTCACATTACTTTTTCTTCTTTCATTTAAAACAAAATTCCAATGTTAGAAACATTCTAACGTACTATATCATATGTCACATATATCATCAAGTCAGTGTTGTCTAAGATTATCAAAATTTGATTAAATGACTTTTAGAATTCAGTCCTTTTTGCATCACCAGGATGCATCTAAAATCAGGTTAGGATCAAAGGTGGACAAAAATCTAACATTTTCTTCCTATCAACACATTTCCTGGTTCTTTCATAACCGAATTCAGAGAGGAAGGGGGATACAAAGAAGGGAGAAAGGTACTTGCTTCATGACATATTCCAAAGCACCACAGCAGTTTCTTTCCAGTCACGTGCTTTTTACCTAGAGCTTTGACCCCTTCCACCTCTGTGTTTCTAACATGATTGAGTTAGTTCCAATGATCAAAAGATTTTTTACACACAATGCATACTGAACAGATGGGCATATATCTGTACTCTTTGGTCACACCTTCATCAATGTAGACAAGTAAAAGAAACAACTCTATGGCCCATTTCAAAAAAGTATCTTTTATCTGAATTTTTACTTTTCCTATGGGGCAGCTAGGTGGTGCAGTGGATAGAGCACCAGTGCAGGAGTCAGGAGGACCTGACTTCAAGTCTCACCTCAGACACTTGACACTCACTAGCTGTGTGACCTTGGGCAAGTCACTTAAACCCCAATTGCCTCATCCTGGGTCACCTCCAGTCATCCTGATGAATATCTGGTCACTGGATTCAGATGGCTCTGGAGGAGAAGTGAGGCTGGCGACCCGCACAGCCCTCCCTCACTCAAAACAAAGTCAAGTGCAAGTCATGTCATTATTTCTCTGATGGCATGGTCTTCTTTGGCAACAAAGGACAAACACACACACTTTTCCTATATAAAAACGCATAGGAGTAGTGATTGCTAAGAGCTTTAAAATGCCTTAAGTTGTAATTATAAAAATAAGCTAGCATTATTTTGGCATAGACACTTCATACAACAAAAACGAATGCTATGGAATTTATTACAGCATTACAATGATTACATCCTACAAACCAAGTTGGATCCTGAAGAAAAACAACCTTCTTTCCTTCTTTGCAGAGAAAAACTATAGATGTGAAAAAACTGCCTCTACTTTCCAACTCAGCTGATAATAGTAGTTTTATTGTGCTATATTTCGTTTTCTTTTTTATTTCTGTTACAAGGGCTGACTCTCTGGGAAGAGTTTGGGGAGAGGGATATATTTGGAAATAAAGACAGTGAAGGTAACAAAATGACATCAATAAAAAAACGTAATGATGTTTCCGCTCCCTTAACTATGTACAGGCCAAATAAACCAACAAGCTTAAATAATGTGCTTAGATCTGGAAAAAAAAAAAGCCAGGGAAGCCCACAGAAAACTCTAAACACCAGAATTTACAACTGTTATCATCTCCTCAATTTGTCAACTTATAGTCAGGAAGACCTCAGTTCAAGTCTAGCCTCAGATGCTTTCCTAGCTGTGTGACCCTGGGCAAGTCACCTCACCCTGTTTGCCTCAGTTTCCAATCTGTAAAAGGAGTTAAAGAAGGAAATGACAAACTACTCCAGTGTCTGCCAAGAAAACTTCCAAGTGAGGTCACAAAGATTCAGACACAACAAAAACAAGTGAACAACAATTTATCAAAGTTCAGGCTTCAGAGAAAAACATGAATCCTTAATTCTTTTGATTACAAAAAGAAAATGAATATTTTCCTGTACTCTAGAAGTTATGAGATTGGGCCAAAATAGCATAAATGCAATTTGAACACTTTAATATTAAAGAAGAGAGAAATTGTCAACTCTTGTTTATGTAAGCTAAGAGAAAACAGCAGACAATTCCATTTTAATGTCCTTGAAAACTCAAGGGGTCTATAATGCCTCTTCCTAACTTCCCTATTCCCAGTAATCAATCAATAAATACTAGTTAAGTACCTACAAGGTGCTGCACTGAGATGAGTAGTATACAAAAGAGTTAGCATAAGTCTGGGTCCTCAAAGAGTTTGCAATCCAATGGGAGAGACAACATGCAAGCAAATCTCCAAAGCAAGCTACATACAGGATAAATAGTATTGAGAGAAGGCAGACACTAGGATTAAAAGGGGTTGGAGAAGGAAAGGAAGCCAGGGAGGTCAGTGGTCAGAACCGAGAAGGAAGACTATTCCAGGAATGGGTGCCAGTCAGAGAAAATGCCCAGAGCTGAGAGACGTGGTGTCTTGTTCACAGAACAGCTAAGAAGCCACTGTCACTGGGTCCAATCAGGCTGGAAAGGTAGGAAGGCACTAGGATACAAAGGGCTCTGAACGCCGAACAGGCAACAGGGAACCACTGGAATTTACTGCATCAGGGGTATGAGAAAAGGAGGTAACATGATTGAACCTGCCCTTTAGGAAATTACTTTAGAGGCTGAATGGAGGACAGACTGGAATGGGCCGAAGACCTGAGGCAGGCAGACTTACCAGCAGGCTAATGCAATCATCCAGGCATGGAGTAATGAGGAGCCTGCTCTAGACTAGTGGGCGCAATGTCAGAAGAGAGAAGGGAGCATATTTGACCAATGTTGCAAAGATGAAATCAACAGACCTTGGCAACAACTTGGATACAGGGGGGTGAGAAATACTGAAGAGTCCAGGATGACTCCTAGATTATAAGTCTGAAGGACTGGGAGGACAGCATTACTTCCTACAGTAACAAGGAAGGGGAGGTGTGGAGGGGGTTCAGAGTTTAGGGGGAAAGATAATGAATTGTTTTGAACATACTGAGTTTAAGATGTTTAGGGGACATCTAGTTCAAATATCTGAAAGGGAACTAGAGGTGTGAGATTGGAGGTCAGCAGATAACTTGGGGCAAGATAGGGAGACCTGAGAATCATTAGCACAGAGATGGGAATTAAATCTATGGGAGTTACCTTAGAGTTACTCATAGAGTTACCATCTATGAGATCACCAAGTGAAGTAGTATTAAGGTCGGAATCCTATGGGACACCTATGGTTAGAGGGTTTGATCTGGATGAGGATTCAGCAAAGAACAGAGGAGTGGTCAGTGAGATAGGAGGAGAACCAGGAAAGAGTGGTGTCCTGCAACCGAGAGAGAAGAGAGAGTCAAGAAGAGAGTGATGAGCACCAGAGACTACAAGGCAAGAGGATTCAGAAAAGGCCATTGGATTGGACAACTAAGAGACCACTGACAACTTCAGAGAAAGGAGTTGTCATAGAATGGTAAGGTTGGAAACCTGACTGTAAACGGTTATGAAAAGAGAGGGAGAGACAAAGTGGAGACGTCTGGTGTGGAGGCCTTTGTGAGGAGTGCAGCTAGAAAGGGAAGAAGAGACAGAGGACAGTAGTGAGTGGGAATGGAAGATCAAATGAGGGGTTTTTGAGAATAAGGGAGACATGGGCATGTTTGCAGACAGTAGAAAATGAGACAACAGGGAGAGAAAAAAAGTAAAACAGCACCGATGATAGAGGTAACAATCTGTTAGAGGAGACCCGACGAAATGGGATAGTTTTGAGTAAGAATAGGTATGGAGCTTGGTAAGGAGTAAGGACATTTCATCACATGAGATTGGAGAAGGCACCACAGTGACAGGAGACAAGAAAGAAGAGGAGGAGCTGAGACAAGGATCTCAGTTGGGAGAGTGGTGGCAAGGGGAACCATGGGAGGTTTGAGAAGAGATGAAAAGGTCTGGAAAACAGGATAGTGAGTTGATAAGGGAGGTATAAGATTACCTAGCAGCAGTGAGGGCCCAGTTGAGGTTGTATAGCATAAATTTGATGCAGATTAGAACAGTAGTGTGTTTTCTCCACCTTCATTCAGCAGCATACGCATAGGAGTAAAGGCAGCACATAGTGGGAGTGATCCAAGATTGAGACTTGAATGGGTATAACTGGTGATATGTTAAGGGTGCTGGGATTTAAGAGAAGAGGACAGTGTAGAGTTGAATTGGTTCACCGGAGTCAAGATGGAGAAAAGAGCAGAGAAGGGCTAGTGTAGAGAAGATGGTTGGGGAGACAACTTAGGGGTTAAGATACTGGAAGTCACAGGGTAGAAGAAGAATAGAGTGCTGTAAAGGAAGGCAGGAGGAGAGCAGGAAAGTCAACAGACTATGGTCAGAAAACCATGGTTTCAGAATTCTCGAACAAAGAGGTAGTGATGGGAAGAGGAACCATCATCCTTCCCAAGTTCACATCCTAGGCATCGTTCTTGGCTCCTCCCTCTCCCTCATTAATACTCCTTCACAGCCAATCAATCAGTTGCCAAGTCTTGTCAATTCTACCTCCGTATCACTTGCCCTCATCTTCACTCTCACAACCTTTAATTCAAGCTTCCATCACCTTTCATCCAAACTACTGCACAAGTCTCTTAATTGGTCTCTGATGCAGTCTTTCCTCTTTCTAATTCATGCAGCTACAACACTGATACTTCTCTTAACATGTCAACCTCACCCCTCAAAAATCTTTAACAGATCTTTATTTCCTCGATCACAGCATTTCTCAACCCCCTAAAATCTAGCATCTACCTATTTTCCAGTCTTATTTCATACCCCTCCCATTCATACATTTTCCATTCCAGTCAAACCAGTATGTCATTTGTTGCCTTAAACAACAATCCATTTCTCCAACATTTCTGCCATGTTGCAGGTGCTCACTCATGTCTAGGTTGTACTTCCTTCTCAAGGTCAGACCTCTAAAAATATTTAGCCTCCTTCAAGGTATAGCTAAGTTGCACCATACAAAGCCTTCCGATCCCCTCATTTGTTTTAATAGATTTTTAATGACATATTTTGTTTTTAGATTATCTAGATTTCCTCCTTTATCCCCCTCCCTTCCACAGAGTCAACTCTTTAATACATATAAATTTTTTTAAAAGAGGAAAAAAATACAGCAAAACCAAACAACACAAGGAAAAAGTGTGATATGATATGCAATGTTCCACACCATGGAATCCAATTTCTGCAAAGAAGCAGAGGGAAGTGTCTTATTTGGAGCCAACCTTGTTCTTCATGATTTTTCAATGGTGTTTTGATTATTTTGTGGTTGTCTTAGTTAATCACTGTTTCTTTTTCTGCTTCTGCTTACTTTATTTAGCATCAGTTCACTGATTTTTTTTTTTATTCTTCTCTGTATTTATCATGCTCATCATTTCTTAAGGCACAGTATTTCATTACATCTCTATATCACAATTTGTTTAGCTAATTCCTAATCTTTCAGTATCAAATGCATTTCCGGTTCTTTGCTATCAATAAAATTACTGTTACAGATATTTTGGTGTTATGTGCAGTCTTTCTTTTTGTCAAAAATGTGCCTAGCAGTGGAATCTGGGGGTCGAAGAGTATGGACACTGGGTGGAGTAGAAAGATGGACCAGCAGAAGCTCCCCCACATAGCCCATAAAATATCTGTAAAAAATAACTCTAAACAAATTCTGGACCAGCAGAAGCCAAAAATGACAGAGTGAAAGAGATTCCCAGACCAAGACAGCCTGAAAGGCTGACAGGAAAGGGTCTATCACACCAGCTGCGCAGCAGAGCAGCCCAGTGTGGGCCGCGAAGTGCGGCAGGGACAGAACCCAGAACAGGCTTCAGGGAGCCACTGGCAGCAGCAGTTCCCAGATTGCTCAACCCACAAACACCAAAGACAACTTCAAAGGTCAGTGAGAAAACTCCTTTACCCAGGAGAAGGGAATGCGAATGCCAACAGGAGCCACTGCAGCACAGCGTCCATTTTTGGAGCCCTCCATCTAAAGCCCCTGGGGGAATTGATCCACTGACCTGAATCTCAGCCCCGAGCCCAGCCCTGGGGTGAGGTAGAGCACTGGCTTGGTGGAGATGGAGACGGTTGTGAAGAGGAAATTCTATTCCCAAATTTGAGGCAGGAAACTTTTTGGTAGCTCCCAGACCAGAGTTCAGGCCAGGAGAGGAGTAAGCTCCTCTCCCTTGATTGGGCCACCGTGGAGAAACTGAGAACTTACAGGTCTCCAGAGTATGCCCTGCTCTTGACAAAGGACTCAAGTCAAGTAACTGGCTGGGAAAATTACCAAAAAAGGGGGAAAAAATAAGACTATAGAAGGTTAATTTCTTGGTGAACAGGTATTTTCTTCCATCCTTTTCGATGAGGAAGAACAAAGCATACCACCAGAAGAAGTCAAAGCTTCAGCATCCAAAACCTCAAAAATAAATATGCAATGGTCTCAGGCCATGGAAGAACACAAAAAGGATTTTGAAAATCAAGTACAAGAAGTGGAGGAAAAATTGAGAAGAGAAATGAGAGAGATGCAAGAAAATCATGAAAAATAAGTCAACAGCTTATCAAAAAATGCTGAAGAAAATAACACCTTTAACAATAGACTAAAACTCAAACGGCAAAAGAGGTCCAAAAGGCCAATGAGAAGGATGTTTTAAAAAGCAGAATCAGCCAAATGGAAAAGGAGGTTCAAAAGCTCACTGAAGAAAATAGTTCTTTAAAAATTAGAATGGAGCAGATAGAAGCTAATGATTTCATGAGAAAACAGGAATCACAAAAGAAAACCAAAAGAATGAAAAAATAGAAGACAATGTGAAATATCTCAATGGAAAAACAACTGACCTGGAAAAGAGATCCAGGAGAGACAATTTAAAAATTATGGGACTACCTGAAGGCCATGACCAAAAAAGGAGCCTAGTCATCATCTTTCTTGAAATTATCAAGGAAAACTGCCCTGACATTCTAAAACCAGAGGGCAAAATAAATATTAAAAGAATCCCCTGATCACCTCCTGAAAGAGACCCCCAAAGGAAAACTCCTAGGAATATTGTAGCCAAATTCCAGAGTTCCATGGTCAAGGAGAAAATATTGCAAGCAGCTAGAAAGAAACAATTCAAGTATTGTGGAAATACAATCAGGATAACACAAGATCAAGCAGCTTCTACATTAAGGGATCAAAGGGCTTGAAATAGGATATTCCAGAAGTCAAAGGAACTAGGATTAAAACCAAGAATCTCCTACCCAGAAAAACTGAGTATAATACTTCAGGGGAATAAATGGTCATTCAATGAAATAGAGGACTTTCAAGCATTCTTGATGAAAAGACGAGAACTGAAGAGAAAATATGACTTTCAAACACAAGAACCAAGAGAACTATGAAAAGGTAAAGTATAAAAAGGAAAGAGAAATCATAAAGCACTTTCTAAAGTTGAATTATTTACATTCCTACATGGAAAGTTAATATTTGTAACTCCTGAGACTTTTCTCAGTATTTGGGTAGTTGGAGGGATTATACACACACACACACACACACACACACACACACACACACACACGCACGCGCGCGCGCGCATGCACGCAGAGCACAGGGTGAGTTGAATAAGAAGGGATGATATCTAAAAAAATAAAATTAAGGAGTGAGAGAGGAATATATTGGGAGGAGAATGGGAGAAATGGAATGGTACAAATTATCTCTCATAAAAGAGGCAAGTAAAAGACTTTTCAATGGAGGAGAAACGGGAGGAGGTGAGAGGGGAAAAAGTGAAGCTTACTCTCATCACATTTGGCTTAAGGAAGGAATAACATGCTCACTCCATTTGGTATGAAAATCTATCTTACACTACAGGAAAGTCGGGGAGAAGAGGACAAGTGGGGTGGGGGGGATGATAGAAGGGAAGGTAAATGGGAGGAGTGAGTAATTAGAAGTAAACACTTTTGGGGAGGGACAAAGTCAAAAGAAAGAATAGAATAAATGGAGGGGCAGAATGGGATGGAGGGAAATATAGTTAGTCTTCTACAACATGACTTTTATGGAAATCTTTTGCAATACAACACATATATCACCTATATTGAACTGCTTGCCTTCTCAGTGGGGATGGATGGGGGCAGGAAGGAAGAGAAGTTGGAATTCAAAGTTTTAGGAATCAATGTTGAAAACTGTTTTTGCATACAACTGGGAAACAAGAAATGCAGGTATAGAAATCTAACTTGCCCTACAAGAAAAGAAAGAAGATGGGGATAAGGGAAGGGAAGGGTGTGACAGAAGGAAGGGCATTATAAGGGAAGGGGTAATCAGAATACAAGACATTAAGGGGTGGGGGAAGGGGAGAGATGGGGAGAAAATTTGGGACTCAAAATTTTGTGGAAATGAATGTTGAAAACTAAAAATAAATAAATAAACATTAAAAGAAAGAGTCTGGACATTTTAGTCACTTTATTTACACAATTCCAAACTACTTTCCTGAACGGCTACATCAATTCACAGCTCCATCAATAATTCATTAGCATGTCTGTCTTTTTACAACTCTTCCAAATTGACTATTTCCATCTTTTGTCATCTCTGTGAGTTTGCTGGGTATGAGATGAAACCTTTTCTCTACTGATCTCTCTGGCATTTATACAGGCTTAACACATAGTAAAGAGTCAACTCAACAAGCACTTAATAAATGCCTGCCTTAGCACTATCCTAAGCCAAGTACTGCGGATATAAAGAAATGAAAGAAAACAAACAAAAAAAACCAGTCCCCGTTTTCAAAGACCTCACAGTCTAATGGAATATGACATTAATGACACAATACTAACTATAAACACTTAATAAATGCTATTTCATTCATGTCTCCTCCTCGAATAAGAGGAGTCAGTCAATTACAATTTATTAAGCACCTACTATGTGCCAGGTATGATGCTAATCTCCAGAGATACAAAGAATGGCAAAAAGCAGTCTCTGCTCTCAAGGAGTCCACAATCTAATGGGGAAGAGAACATCCAAACAAACACATACACGATCAACTCGGCGTTGTCTAGAAGGGAAGGTGATAAGATTAAAGAGGATTGGAAAATGTTTCTTTCAGAAGACAGGTCTTTAGTCAATCAATAAACATGTATTCATCTGGCAGGCACAGTCCTAAACACTAGAAATACAAAGAGAAATAAAAGAAAGTCCCTGCTCTCAAGGAGGTCATGATCTAATGGAGGAGATAAACATGTAAAGAGCTACGTGTAAAGAAGCTACAAAAAGAACAAGTTGGAAATAACAGCAGACGTTGGAACTAAGCGGACAGGAAGGGCTTCCTGTAGAAGGGCGAGATTTTAGCTGGGACCTGAAGCACAGAAGGCAGAAATGAGAAGACAAAAAATTCCAGTCATGGGAGGCAGGCAGTAAAAATACCACAATCAAGTGTTACTGTGTTAAGTAACATCAAGAAGGCCAGTGATGCTGAATCCCAAAGTACACGTGAGTGTATAAGGTATAAGATGACTAGAAATATAAGGAAGGGGCCACCTTATGAAGGGCATTGCATATCAGAGCCTTTCATATTTGATCCTAGAAGAAACAGGGAGCCACTGGAGTTTACTGAGCAGGAGAATGATATGGTCAAGCCTACACTTTAGAAAACCACTCAGAGAGTTGAGATGAAGGATGGATTAAAGTAGGGAGAGGGTTATGGTAGGGAAATCAACCAACAGGCTCGAAACAATATGGGACTACACCAGAGTGGTGCTGGCATCAGAAGAGAGAAAAGAGTATATACAAAAGATGTCACAAAGGAAAAATCAACAGGCCTTAGCAACAGACTGGATATGGGTTGTGAAAGATAGTGACGCATCATGACAAAAAGATTACTAGTCTGGGTGACTGGGAAGATGATGGCCCCTCAACAGTAACAGGGAATGTTGGAAGTGGGGAGCATCTAGGGAGAAAAGATAACGAGTTCAATTTGGGGCATGTTGAGCTGAGATTTGAAAGAAGTCAGGAAAGGTAGAAGGAAGAGGTGAGGAGGGAAAACCTTCCAGCCATGGAGGCAGTCAGTGAAAATGCTTATTTATACTGGAGAGATACATCCTGGATGCTGCATAAAAGAATACCAAGTTCAATTTTAGACATACTGAGTTTAAGATGTCTTCAGGACACCTAGTTCGAAATGTCTAATAAGCAGTTAGAGATATAAGACTGAAAGTCCAAAGAAAAATCAGGACTGGACAAGAACATCTAACAATCATCAGCATGATAACAACTGAAACCTTGGGAGATGATGAGACCATCTAGTAAAACAGTACAGAGGGAGAAGAGAAGACCCAGGGTCCCCCTTAGGGGACCTATACTTTTCATTATGTCTTTGTATACCTAGGACCTGATACTTAATTGATACATATGATACTTAATTGATGCATATAGAGCCTTGCACCTCATGGACTTAATAAATATCTAACTGAACTCAAACTTGATTTATTTTTCATTTTTACTCCTCTCGCAGAGCTCTGTGCTAGAAGTGTTTCAAGGACATTGTCTCCTCTCCCCCAACTCTGACACTACTATCTATACATTCAAGTCAATTTTAACAGGAACCTCCCTGGTATCTAGCAAAACTTCCATTCATCTTGTACTGATTTCCTTTAGTATTTATCCACAACAGTTGTTGGAAATTTTCCCTATCCTTCCAAGCTCCAATCCAAATTTCCTTCAAAGGTTAAGTGTTTTGCTCATTCTCCACCATTTTGTTCTCTTCCTCCATACTCTCTACTTACTTGAGAACATTACATCCCCCAACAGCAAATAGAAACTCCCTGAGGGTATAGACTGGGTTTTTTTTTAACCTTTTTAATCTTTATATCCGTAACAACTAGCACAAGGAACATGGTAAAAGCTTAATCAACACTGCTGTTATCAAACTGTAGTCAGAAAAATAAGCTGCAGTTAAATAATTCTATTATTTCCAAAGCACTTCCCTCACAGCAACCCTCTAAGTTAAGATGTGCATCACTTCCATTTTAAAGATTGGGAAACTGAGCTCTGCTGAAGGTCACAAAACTAGTAAATGACAATGGCCATTAGAACCTGTCATCTTATTTCAATTCTACTCTTTTCATGCATAACACAACTCTGAGCTTTAACCTTACAACCATCAGACTGGGCAAAGACAAAGATCCCAAATGCTGGGAAGGCTATGGGAAGACAGCAGGTAATCTGTCAAACCAGTGAAAAATAATTTAGAATTATACTACAGTACCCCTTCCATATCGTGACTTTCCCCATCATGGTTTCAATATATTGTGGGTTGGCACAAAAAATTAAATGGGAATTTGGGGAGAGTTTTGCAGAAGCCACAGGCAACACCCAAAGGCCAACAGATGACACAGAAAAAGTTTATAAACTCAGAAATGCATAAAATATATGTATAGTAGTACATAATATCAATCCAAATTTTACAATAAGGTATTGTAAACATCCCCATAAAAGAAAAAGAAAAAATTGACACCTCCTCTGGTAGAAGACCAAACAATTTTACACAGATTTTCAAGACAGCAAGGGTGCCACACCCCTGACCCCCACAATATATAAGGGATAACTGTATAAAAGTCAGTAATGGGACATCCTCTTTGATCCAGTAAACTACTCTGAACATATCATAATCCCCCAAGGAAGTCAAAGATGGAGGCAAAAATTCCATATGTACACAGTAGAGAAGTAGAGGCACACAATAATAGAAATATTTTTCCTGGAAATAAAGTGGGTGACCAATGCCTGGGCACTGACTAAACCAACTGTTGTATATTAATATAATGGAATACTACTATTTCCTAAGGAAAAGTAAAGACAGAAAACTCAGATAAATTTGAGAAGAGTTAAGTGAACTGATGCAAAGCAAGACAAGGCAGAAACGAGAAGAATTAATACAACAATGTAAACAGAAACAATATTCAGATATTTCAGGATTCTGATCAGACTCCAGACTGACGGTGAAATACACTGTCCTCCTCTTCTCAAAAAGTAAGGTCAGGGCATTGCTTTAAGTTGCTTATCTACAATTCTCTGTTGCAAGGGAGGGTCTTAATAGGCTGGGGGAACTTGTCACTGGGAAAAGTCATTTGTTTAAAAGCATCAACAAAACATTTTCTTTCACTTTCATTGATGCCTTCTGTTTTTACATGTCATTTCAAAAAACACCCCCTTACTTCCCCAGGGTTCACAAATGAGCCTTTCCTTAAACGGGAAAAAAAAAGACATGCAAAACTAACCACGTCAGCCCTCTCTGGTCCATACCCGATCTTCTACCTTTCCAAAAAAAAGGAGGGTGATATATTTCCTCCCTAGGACAAGGCAGGCCATTATAATGACACCATATTCAGCTTCAGTTAATTGTTCTTTCATTTATACTCTTGTAGCCATTATAGATACTGTTCTTCTGGTTTTACCTACTGTCACTCTGCATCAGTTTTACACAAGCTTCCCATCTTTTTCTGAATTCTTCAGACTCTCTCTTCATTTATTTTATTTTTAGAGCAATAATAAAACTTTTTTTCTAAAATTTAGAAGGATGTATTACTGTTTCACTGTCCCTATCTGTGCCCTGTAATATACCATTCAGACTCCTGCTCTGGGTCCCATAAACCATATGGCTGTGGCTAGGATAACTCTTAGTGTTGCCTCTCGAGTCTCCCCTCAACAGAAAATCATCCAAATTTCCTCTCACTTCAGCAGATGGAAATTTGTGAATCTGCCCAGCTCCAATGATGTGGATAGAAAACCATGGATGGAGGAATGTTCAGCAGTGCTAAGCCTGCTCCAGAACAGGGGAAGAGGGCATGATTTCCAATAAGGAAGCTAAGTCCAGAAATTTACATATACGGTCAAATTTAGTTAAATCATTTGGTTAGTTTTGCTGAACTGCTTTCCTTTTTTTCCTCTTCGTTTATATTCTCAGATCCCCCGGGTAAGGGGAAAAGATTGACATATTTGTAAATAAAGGTCAAGCAAAAACAAAATATATCAACAAAAAAGTTTAAATTTTAAAAATGGCTATTCATTGATTGGCGCCACCAGCTAACCCCATAGAAAAAGGAATCTAGGTCCCCAAGATGCATCTGACACAAAAGTCAAGTTGGAAAAACAAAGGTCCAGAGATCTAAGTTGGTGGTCCCACAATGAGAAGAAGATCAGTGAAATAGTCTAGTTCAATCCCAGTCTCCAACTTCTGAGACCAAGTTCATTCAACAGTACAATGCCTCCTTCATGAACTACAGGATACCTAAGAATGGAGACCCCAGGGAAAGATCCTATAAAAAAGGGAGACATTATGTGGGAAAGAGAGATATGGGAGAGATCACAGTCTGAACTACGATCTGTAAAATAAGACAATCAGAGAAATACAAATTGTTGACTTCCCAAAGCACATGAACTCTTTCAGGCTATAGCACGAAAATAACAGTATGCTGGACAGCTTTTCACTCACATACAAATAAAAATAATGATAACAGCACTCTTATATAGTGACTTAAGTCTTGCACAGCGCTTTCCATGTTAGCTCGTTTAACCTTCATTACCAACTCACTACAATTTCTCATGCCTCTTGTGGAAGCGAGCTTAGGCTATTTCAAGTTATGCCAGCAGGACAGATCCGACCAAACGGAAAAGGCTTTAATTATGGGTCTAATAATCACTTTTTCTAATACAAAAACTCTTGAAAACCTGCTAAGTTACAGAGTAGCAACAGTGGTAGTGCTCCTCACACTGACAAAATTACCGAGCCCTGAATTACTGAAGCGTTATTCATAATGATAGTATACTAAATAAATGTTATACAAAATGCAAGAAAATAATTTCCTTCTTGATTATTCTTCACTGAGCTCTCAGCATTAAATTTTGATTTTGAATTGCAGGCAATTTGTTTTTCTTAACAGTTCATTTGTATTCACAAGTGTGATACTGCCAAATTATTTTAATATAATACACTTGTCATTCTGTGAGGGTTTATGACTTCTCATGCAGTAAAAAGAGTATTTCACTCAACCATCTGTCTTCTTTTTTGTTTCTAATGTTCAATTTCGGTAATGTTGATCTAAACATCTACATATTTTTTAATACAGTATCTCATATTTTGAAGTCTAACAAGGAGGCCAGAAGTTTGTTTCCCAGTCTTTCTCTCACAGAATTTTAATGGATCTGATATCTATAAGAATATGCTTATTACAGTGAGAAAGTATTTTGTAACTTATTTATGCTAACAAAAATTATCAGTTAATGACAGATACCAAAATTTTAAAGTCCACAAATACTTTTTACCTAATAAATATTCACTTTCATGACCTCATTCTCTCTCATTTCCCTCTCCCACCTACCCGATGATCATTTCTGTTCAGTATCCTTTGTGAGACCACCCACATCTCATTCCCTTACCTGTGGGCTTTGTCCTGGGTCGCTGCTGCTAAGTCACGTCTGACTCTCTGTGACTCCATGGACTGTGCAAAGCAAGCCAGACCTTTCTATCTTCCACTATCTACCAAAGTCTATCCAAGCTCACATTCACTGATTACACAACACTATCCATCCAACTAATCCTCTGCCATCCCCTTTTCCTTTTGTCTTCAATCTTTCCCAATATTAGGGTCTTTTCCAACGAGTCCTGTCTTCTTGTTATACAGCCAAAGTATTTAAGCTTCAGTATTAGACCTTCCAGTGAATAATCTGAATTAATTTCTTTAAGTACTGATTTGATTTCTTTGCTGTCCAAGGGACTCTTAAGTCTTTTCTAGCACACAATTTGAAAGTATCAATTCTGTGGCTCTCAGCTCTCCTTATAGTCCAACTCTCACAGCCATACGCTGCTACTGGAAAAAACCATAGCTTTGATCCTGTGGAGCTCTGTCAACAAGGTGACATCTCTGCATTTTCGTATGCTGTCCAGATTTGCCATAGCTTTCCTTCCAAGGAGCAAACATCTTTTAATTTCATGGCTGCAGTTGCCATCTGCACTCAACTTTGAACCCGAGAATATAAAATCTGACACTGCTTCCATTTCTTCACTCTCTATTTGCCAGGAAATGAAGGGACCCAGTTGTGCCAAGTTCTTAGTTTTTTGGATGTTAAGCTTCAAACCAGCTTTGACACTGTTCTCTTTCACTTGCCCTGGATCCTCTTTCTGTCCACAGCCTCTCAGATGGGAAGTTCATTAGATTCCACAATCTCAATTATCACCTCTACACAGATGATTCCTAGATCTATATATTCAGGCTTTGTCTCTCTTTTGATTTTCAGCTCTTACATATCTCACAAGCGATTGATGAAGAATTTTAACTGAATGTGGACATCTAAAGCTCAATATATCCAAAACAGAGCTCATTATTCCATCCCCCTCAATTCCACAACTATTATAAAATTTCCTATTTCTGTCACAGGCACACAGGTTTGCACTCTTCAAGCCACCACTGATTCTTCCTCTCCCTCACCCAACATATTCAAGTGGCCAATTCTCATTAATTCGACTTCTACGACATCTCTTGCATCCATCCCCTTATTTCTACATTTGCACGTAGCCCACCAATCTATTTAAGGCCCGTATCTTTTCACATCGACAAGTCGTAATTGGTCTCCCTACCTTGATCAACCAATGAACGTTTAAGTGCCTACTATGTGCCAGGCACTGTGCTAAACTCTAGAGCTCTCTCCTCTCCATTCCATCCTCCACCCATATGTAAAAGTGATTATCCACAAGTCTGAAAATGTCACTTCCTTGCTCAATAAATTCCAGTGGCTCCCTATTACAACTAGCCCCCACCTACCTTTCCAGTCTTTCCAATGATTCCCTTTCCTACACTCTGAAGTGTAGGACTGATCTGCCTGTGGCACTTCACATGACACTTCATCTCTAATCTTCACACCTACAATTCATTCCCTTAACTCTACCTTTTAGAATTCCTTGCTTTCTTGAGAGCTAATTAAAGTACCACCAAACCTTCCCCTCAAAATTTCCTTGTATTTATTTTGTACCTGTTTATATATGTACGCATACTATCTCCCACCAGAGAATGAAAGTTTCTCGAAAGCAAGGACTACTTCTGTTTTGACTGGAGAAGATGGAGAGTGGAGAACTCCTCCAGAAGCTCCATTTAGGGAGGGCAGCCAGCTCATCCTTTCCCATCTGGCTTCTCTCCTCTGGACTTCATCATATCTCAGTACCAGATACCTTCCCTTCCCACTTCTGGCTTCTTTCTATATGTTGTCTTCCTCCACTGGATTACAAGCTTCTCACCAAAAGGAATTGTCCTCTGCCTTTCTTAGTACTCCTACAGTTTAGCACCATATCTGTCACATAGTAAGCATGTAATAAATGTTTATTGACTTGATTTTTTTATCCCCATCACTTACCATAGTGTCTCCCACATAGTAGATGCTTAATAAATGATTGTTAATTGAATGTCATAACCTTTTACTTTGGGTGTGAAGGGAGAATTAATATTTATCTAAAAGACTGGGCTACAGAAGGAAGATAAGCACATCTATGTTTTCAAGGACACAATCTGACATGAAGTAAATCCTCTAATGTAACTCTACTGTACTTAAAATTGATATTTTCCTATTAAACTAGCCATCCTGACCTTGGGCAAGTGGCCTTTAACAAAGCGGCCTTTTATGCACAAGAAAAAGCAGATCAGAAAATGGCAGCTCAAGTTCCAATAAATACTGCTTTGCTTCAGTTCACCTCAGAGGATCAGGGACTGCCGTTTTCTTTATTATTGACTTATGAAGAACAAATTAGGTTCACTGAAAATGTCCAATTATTACATGAACAGAAAGAACTTTCCCCAGCTTAAAATGAGAATCCAATTTGCATAAAGTATATGAAGCTCCTTTTTCTCTAAGTTCATTGCTCACATACCATTCATTATAGATTGGAAATAATACCAGATTTGAAGGGACTATAATTTTGTGCACAAAAAAAGAACACTAAAACAAAACCTAACAGCATGCAATTGTAATAATCAGTTTTAGCACTGGAAAAGAAAGGAGGAAATGAGTGTTCTTTTTCTTAGGGTACAAAACACTGTAAAGTCTAATAGATGTGATCACAGATATGAGTAATTGTTTTTCTTTCTTGCATTTTGAAAATGATTGTTATAAAAGCAAAAGGCATCAATAAAATATTAAACAAAATCTTAAAGCAAAGAGACTGATTTAAACAGTAATAACAGATTTAGACTCAGGAGAGCTGAGTGTCAATTTTGGCTCCAACACTTACTAGCTCTATGACCATAAATATGCCCCTTAATCTATCTTCGCCTCTGTTTCTTAGCTGTAAGAGAAAAATGATAACACTGCATTGCCTACCTGAAGGACTGCTATAAGAAAAGCACTTTGTAAATGCTGTACGTATACTTTAATAATTCAAGAATATGTGGTTTTGTCAACAAGTGCTCTCTTCATCAACAAAAAAAGCAACTCCTCTTTGACTTGATTTTCCAGTTTCTGTGGTCAAAAAAATGTTGACAGATTAGTGATGAGCCTCTTTCAACAGACCTGTAGCCTCTTAACAGGCCTGTACATTAAGGCTGTTCAAAACAGTCAGAGCTTGCGTACTCCAGCAAAGTCTAGGGTCACCACACCATGACGAAGCATCAGTTTTTAGTGGAAAAAAAGTACAATGCAAATTGTTATTATCGTTAATATATACAAAAGGGTGGGATGGAAACAAGTCCCCCTCCTCAACTCCACTTTAGCTTGATTTCTTAACTATACACCAAGAATAAAGTCTATTGCATTCTCAGTACATGTATTCAAGACATAATAGAGCACTTTACAAGACTATTCAAAAATGGATGTGACTACTTCACACTTCTGGAGTATCAGCATAGGCAGAAATGATATTGCCCATGGGAACCTAAAAAAATCTTGTCAAAGTTTACAAAAACTAAAGGGGCACATATTGTGTTTCCTTCACTATTACCCACTGATGGTGAAGAATACTGACTGATTTGGGAACTAAACTACTGGCTAAGAAGGTGGTATCTGAACAAGAAATTTGGACTTAAGAGACCACAGCTTAAAAATACAAAAGATACTTGGCCAGAGATGGAGTACATCTAACAAAAGCTGTTAAGAATATGTTTGCCAAATGTCTTAGAAATCAAGAGCTTCAAACCAAAAGAGTTGTCAAAAAAACTGTGGAAACTATTGGCAAGAATTTATAAAAATTTTGGTTGATATCAACTACTTGTTCAAAATCTATCACATAAAAGGATATAATTTATAGAATTCCAACTATGATTTTGTACTGGGGAAAGGATTCTACCCTAGATTCCGCTAATCCTAACCATAATAGTAACTGAAGTGACTACAGAAATCCAGTAGCTGTATTAGGCATATACATTGTCCCCTTCAAGTCAACAGTCATGCCAGTGTGTCTGTCAACAATGTGAAAGGATAGGAATTAAAAATGTTAAAAGACCTCAAGCTTCCTACTTCATAATTTTTTAAAAATATTCATAGTATATTTATGGACTGAGTTATTTATACATTCTTTATGAAGTTACACGCCAAGGAAGCATAAGTTATAAGTGATAAAACACAGAAAGTTAAAGAAATTTAGAAAGAGGAGAAAGTTCCATGTTGGATACTGAGATTCACTCACTCAAAAAATGATTACTGAGCACCTATCAAGGCCTTTGACACTGTTAGTTGTGAGGGCTTATGGGAAAATTATGTCAAAATTTGGTTGCATGGAGAAGTTCATCAATATTATACATCAATTTCATGATGGCATGTTTGCCCAGGTTCTGGATAATGGACAATGCTCTCATGCCTTCTCAGTCACCGATGGAGTGAAACAGGGCTGTGTGCTAGCTCCCATGTTTTTGAGCATGATGTTTGTTGTCATGTTGTCAAATGCTTTCAATGAGGATGAACACAGCATCAAGGTCAACTACTGTACTGATGGTAAGTTCTTCAATTTGAAAAGTCTACAAGCCAAGGCCAAAGTGGAGGGAGTATTGGTGCATGATGTTCTGTTTGCAGATGATTGTGCACTCAATGCAGCCTCTGAAGCTGAGATGCAACAGAGTATGGATCAATTCTCTGCTGCCTGTGCTCATTTTGGCCTAATAATTAACACCAAGAAAACACAGGTGCTCCATCAGCCACCACCACACCATCCATATGTGGAACCATCGGTTACAACAAATGGAGAAGTTTTGAATGCTCTGGATAAGTTCACTTACCTTGGTAGTGTACTTTCCAGGGATGTACACATTGACAATGAGGTTGATGCACGCATTGTCAGAGCTAGCTCAGTGTCTGGGAGGCTCCGAAGAAAAGTTTGGGAGAGAAGAGGTATTAGACCGACTACCAAACTGAAGGTCTACACAGCTGTTATATTGACCTCATTTGTTGTATCCCTGCAAAACATGGACATTCTACCAGCGCCATGCCAGGAAACTGAATCACTTTCATTTGAACTGTCTTGGGCAGATTCTGAGACACTGAGGTCCTTGCTCGAACTAAACTCTCAAGCATTTAAACTATGCTTCACAGAGCACAATTCCAATGGGCTGGCCACATTGTTCAAATGCAAAATGTACACTTGCCAAAAAGGTTATTTTATAGAGAAGTCACACAGGGCAGGCCGTTGCCAGAAGAAGCAATACAAGGACACTCTCAAGGTCTCTCTCAAGAACTTTGGATTTAATTGTGGGACATTGGAGACACAGGCACAGGACCGTTCAGCATGGCATGCCCACATCAGAAACGGTGCTGTGCTCCTTGAGCAAAGCAGAACTGAGACAGCACAAAGGAAACATAGGATGTGCAAATTTGGAGTAACCACCCCAAATGTTCACACGGACTATCTGTGCCCAATCTGTGGTAGAGCATTCTGAGCTCATGTTAGTCTGATCACCACAGTTGTACCCACTGAAACTTCACTTTATCATGGTGATGTCATTTTGGTCCTCCGGGAATGAAGGACAACCAACCAACTAAGCACCTGCTAACTATATGATTGCACAGTAATTAAATTAGAGATGCAAAAAGAAATAGAAAGCCAAGTTGTGATATATGACTGTGCTGGAATACGACTGTACTGATACTAAGAAAAAATGAGCACTATGATTTCAGAAAAACCTGGGAAGGCTTCCATGAACCGATGCAAAGTGAAATGAACAGAGCCAAGAGAACACTGCCCACAGTAACAGCAACATTGTAGCAATGATCAGCTGTTCTCAGCAATATAACAATCTAAGACCATTCCAAAGGATTTGTGATGAAAAATGGTACCCACCTCCAGAGAAAGAACTGATGAAGTCTGAATGCTGATTGAAACATATTTTTTTTTACTTAATTATTCTTGGGTTTTTTGGTCTGTGTCTTCTTTTGCAATCCACAACTAATGCAGGAATTTGCAGGACTGAACTGTATGATCTATATCAAATTGCTAATCTCAATGAGGGGGGAGGGAAGTGAAAAAGGGGGAAAATATGGAATCAAAATTTTTTTAAATGTTAAAAATTGTTTTTACATGTAATTGGAGAACAGAAAACAGGCAACAACCAAGAGAACAACTTAAGTGTATAAATCAACTCTAGCTCTGCAGAAACTCTGCCTATTTGCAAAAAAAGGGAACATCTGCCCTATCATCTCACACAGAGAAAGTTTCTGAGGTGCCAAATCCACACTTGATTACCTGGTAATCAAGAGGGAATTAAAAAATAAAAAGATTAAAGGATATGTTGCTTAGGCTCTCAGCCCCAGCAACATTGCACTCTTGTTCCCAAGGGCACAATGGGCTAGCTAAGAAACCACCACAATGGAAATACTATGTTAAGGGTTTCCTCAGTCTCCCAAAATCCAGATGAATTAAGTTACTGGGGTGCCCTCTAGACTAGTTTTTTCAAATGTGAACACAGCCCTGTCTTACCTACTCAAATAGTATGTTAAAGCTACAAGAGCCCTTAGAGACCAACTAGTTTAAACTTTACATCCCACATAAGGAAAAACAGTATTTTAAATAAATATATCAATGCCACACATCTATTAAGTGGCAGTCACAAATAGCTACTCTTATCATGCTATGATCACAGTTATCACATCATTTTGATATACCCCAAGACAGCAAAATTTAAGACATAACTACTTTTCTACTCAAAAGTAGTAAGACACAAAGGCTAACTGTAATTTTTAAATGCTGAAAAGCCAAATTTAACTACATTTAATATTATCCTGCAAGACAATTGGTCAATGAGCAAATACATGAAAGGTTTATTATAAGCCAGGTACCGTGCTAAGTGCTGAGGGCACAAAGAGCAACAAAAACATTTTTGCTACTGTTATTTAAGACAGATGTATTTTTTTCCATTTCTTCCATCTATGTCAAAATTATATTCTGCATTCTCTTTCTATGTATGAGATATTGTCAACAGCATAAAACAGACACAGAAACTGCTCATATTTTCAATCTTGTCACTATGCTATCCTTTCGTTTAGAGCAGATTTTGACCTTTGCTTTGATCTGAATAGAGATCTGCAAATTATTCTCCTATTAGTAATTATCTTTTTCTTCCAAGATATGATCAATTTCAACTTGTGTGTGCAATTTTTAGCACTAGACACGTACAGTATTCTTTCTGAAATCTCTCTTAAGTATTTATAATATTAGATACTGGAAGCACAGCATTTAAAATAAAAATAATTTTGTCTTCAAAACTGGAGAGGCAGCATGGTACAATGAAGTGCACCCTGTATTTGGAGTCACAGAATCTGGAATCAAAATCTGGCTCGGCCACTTGCTACCTGAATAACCTGGGGGAAAATTGCTTCAGAAGGTTCAGTGTCCCCACTTGTGAAATAAGAAGGTTGGTCTAAGATAAGTCCACATGTAACTAGAAGATGTTTCTGTACAACGATCAGAATTCCAATCTGACATATTTAAACAAACTAATGAAAGTGAAAAATGGGACACAGATAATAACTAATATAATAACTATAACAAAATTACAATAACTAAAATTATCAACATTTCCTATAGAAGTTTAACCAACATAAAGCATTTGTCACACAAGAAAACCAAAAGCCTGAAATCACCTTATCCAGCACTGGCTGACCAAGAGAGCAGAAATGGTTGCTAAAGACAGTGCCAGCTTAGTATATAAACATTTTTGCAAAATGTTATAGAGCTGGATTGTGGAAGATTTTAACAGTATTGCCTCACAGACAAGAATAATCTAGGTGGAAAAAAAGTGAATAAAATTTGGTATGAAACAACTAAACCAGAATATATCAACAGTATTTATAGATCAAACTAGAAAAACATGAGGTTAAAAACTGGGCATGTCTACCAGCATTTCTTTAAATTTTTTTTTTTTACTGATGATAGTGGAACCACCACTTTTGGACTCTCCCACCATCAGTTTCCAATCCATGGATAAGAACAGAAATGACATTTTGCAAAAATGAAATCAAGAAGAGGATGTGAATCAGACCAATTGTAAACAGAAGCAATACTGAAGGTAATAACCATGAAAGCCTTAAGGTACTAAAATGAAAGGAAAATATCAAACAAGGAGGAAAAGAGAGAAAGAAGAGTATATTATTTCCACAAAAAGAGAACTAATCAGATATCTGTAACCAGAGTCCCATATGCATCTATACACATGCCCCACACCTCCTTTTTCTGGTGTGGCAATTTTGTCAATTGCATAAAGCCCTAAACACTACCAGGGCCAACCACAAGTTAACAAGAGATCTAACAATCCACAAGAGTTTACAAATGGACAAATGCCTATTATCTGGACCAGAGGTAGTCTACAACAGGATCCAATAAATAAAAATACAATGGAAAGGAAATAAGGTTAATATGTAGTTTTCTAAGTCAATACACAGCCAGCAGGGACCCTTATGCATAGTTTAATGGCCTTATTTCTACTACATTTTGACACCATTGATCTAAAAAATGGCATGCAGTTACAAGTGCAGCCAATAAAGTGAGTATCCATGTTGATCCTTCGTTTTCGAAGAAGACCATGACATCAGAGAAATGATGACATGACTTGCACTGGACTTTGTTTTGAGGGAGGGGTGAGGGAGGGCTGTGCAGGTCACCAGTCTCATTTTTCCCTCCTGAGCCATATGGACCCAGTGACCAGAAATTCATCAGGATGATTG
This sequence comes from Notamacropus eugenii, assembly GCF_028372415.1. NCBI lineage: Eukaryota > Metazoa > Chordata > Mammalia > Diprotodontia > Macropodidae > Notamacropus > Notamacropus eugenii. The sequence continues at coordinate 472,120,591 of NC_092875.1, forward strand.
GAGATGGCCCAGGATGCAATGAGAGACCGTGGCCTATTCAGTTACTCACTGGAGTGAGGTAACGCCCATTCAGTGAATGGGCCTCTTTAAGAAGTAATCAGGGAGTGTATCAGTAGAGAGACAGATAAGTTATAGTATATCTACAGTATATCATTACAGAGATGGATAGATAAGCTAGAGAGAGAGAAAGAAAGAGAAGTGCATGTTGAAAATGGACCCAAAATGGAATGGAAAGAAAAGTACATGATACAGACACCCAACTCCAAGTCCCATCTTTTCAACACTAATTTTAGTCAAGAGATGTTATATGAGTGGGTATCATAGAACAACACAGTCTAAGAATATTAATTGCAAGGGACCCAAAAAGCAATGGAGAGATACATGTTGAGCATAAGCAAGCTCCAGTATATTCCCAAAGATGATTTGTGTGCAGTTAGTAGCATAAAATATATTATCCAAGAAATATACAATTAGAAAAAAATAAGCTGGTGTTATAAGGAGAACAAGGGATAGTGAATACTAGATGGCCCAAGGGTTACAGGAAGACTCATGGAATGATAAAAGACCTAGAGAAAGATTTTAAGTATATGGAGCAAGACAGGAGGGGAGACAAAAAATAAGGGAGAGGAGGCAAAAAAAAAAGGGAGGGGGGCAGTTGGGTGGCCCTGAAGTCAAGAGGACCTGAGTTCAAATACAGCCTTAACACTTAATAGCTGTGTGACTCTGGCCAAGTCACTTAACCTCCATTACCTCCAAAAACAACAAATCAAAATAGAGAGAGAGAAAGAAGGGGGGGGGGGGAAGAGAAAGAAAATCCTCTATGGAAAATTTATGAAAGGATATAATGATATACTTAAAGAACTGTAGAGAATCAACTAAAAATTAGTTGAAGTAATAATTTCATCAAAGTTGCAGGATACACAATAAATCCACATAAATTGTCATTTCAACATATTACCCCAAAAGTCCAGTAGAAAAAAATAAAAAGAGAAATTCCATTTAAAATATCAGCAGACAATATAAAATACTTGGGTGTCTACCTGACAAAACAAATCCAGGAATTACATGAACACAATTATAAAACACTTTACACGCAAATAAAGTCAGATCTAAATAACTGGAGAAATATTCGTTATCCACTTGAGCTAATATAATGACAACTCTACCTAAATTAATTTACTTATTCAATGCCATACCAATCAAATCACCAAAATAAATATTTTGCAAAGCTGGAAAAATAATAACAAAATTCATCTGGAAGAACAAAAGGTCAAGAATATCGAGAGAATCAATAAAATACGAAGGCAGGCGGCTCAAACCGTATTACAAAGCAGTAATCATCAACACAATCTGGCACTGGCCAACAAAAAGAGTACCAGGCAGTGAAATCAATTAGGTACAATATACACAGTAGTAAATGACCGCAGTAATTCGTAATCCACTTCTGACAAACCCAAAGATCCAAGATTTTGGAACAAGAAATCACTATCTGAAATCTGGAAAGGAGTTTAGCAGAAACTAGATACTGTATGCCAAGATGAAGTCAAAATGGGTACATGATTTAGACATAAAGGGTGGTATCATAAGCAAACTAGGAGAGCATGGAATATTTTACCTGTTAGATCTACAAATAAGGGGAAAAGATGGAGATAGAGAACATTACAGGATATAAAATTGATCATTTTGACTATATCAAATAAAAAGGGTTTTGCACAAACAAAGCCAATGCAGTCAAGTTTACAAGGAAAGTAGGAAACTGGGGAAAACATTCTTATAGCAAGTTTCTCTGATAAAAGCCTCATTTCTCAAATATATAGATTTCATCAGTTTACATGAGGAATAAGTCATTCCTCAACTGATAAATGGTCAAAGATATTGAAAAGGAAGTTTTCAGACAAAGTTATCAAAGCTATCTATAGACATATAAAAAAATGCTCTACATCATTACTGATTACAGTAATGTAAAATAAAACAACTCAAGGGTACCACCACACAATTATTAGGTTCCTAATATGACAGAAAAGGAAAATGACAAATGTTGGAGGGGTTGTGGGAAAACAGGGATACTAATGTAACATTGATGGTGTTGTGAAATGAACCAACCATTCTGGAGAACAATTTGGAATTATGCCCAAATGGCTATAAAATCATGCCTAGCCTTTGACCCAGTAATACCACTATTAGGCCTATACCCCAAAGACATCAAAGAAAAAGGAAATGGACCCACATGTACCAAAATAGTTATGGCAGCCTTTTTAGCAGTGAAAGAAGATTGGAAACTGAGGAGATACCCATCAGTTGGGCTGAACAAGCTGTGGTATATGACTGTGATGGAACACTATGGTGCTAAACACTAAGAAATGATGAGCAGGATGCTTTCAAAGAATCCTGGGAAGACTCATGAACTGACACAAAGTGAAATGAGCAGAGCCAAGAGAATACCATACTTAGTAAAAACAATGTTGGACAATGATTAACTATGAATGACTTAGTCATTCTCAGCAATAAAATGATCTAAGACAATTCCAAAAGACTTATGATGAAAAATGCTATCAACCTCCAGAGAAAGAATTAAAAGGGGTCTGAATGCATATTAAAGCAGACTTTTTTACCTACTTGGTTTTTTAGTCTGTGCTTTCTTTTGCAATATGGCTAATGTGAGTGCACGTGCCTTTTGAAGGAGGGATAAAGGGGCAAAGGGAAGGAAAAAACTTGAAACTCAAAAATTTTTTTAAAACAAATGTTAAAATGTTTTGTTTACATGTAATTGAGAAAATAACAAAAAAAAAAGAAAAGACATAGAAAAGGCCTCACAAAGGTGAGGACTGACAACAGCAATACCCAAATAGATGAACTCATGGATCCACTGAAGCACAGACTGTACCTTAACAGATAATCTGTCATAGGCATAAAGTCATTTCACAATCAGCTATCTAGAAGTCACTCCTCCACTGGTTAAAGAAAAAATCACAGTAAATCTGATGTAAGAATGACAATGAGGAAACAACTTTAACACAACCTTAAAAAAAAAAAAGCTGCCTCTGAAAATGGGAAATGACACCCTCTCAAAGACTCTGGGGTCATCATCTGGAAAATGAGAGGGCTGGTTCAGACCCTCTCCTAATTCTAGATTATCTCTATTCTCTCTCTAGTTTCTAAGATCCTTGTTTCCATAAAGCACTTAAAATCTGCCTTATACAGTGCCTTCAAAACTGCAACCAGGTCACCCTAGCCAGGCACTTCCCAAAGCAGACTGACCCTACCCAGCACAATGGAAGAAAAACAACATTTACCTCAAATCACTCTCAGGCATTTGGCGATGCTACTACAAACTCACGAAAAACAACTAAATCAGGGTTTCTTAACCTTTTTTTTGTGTCATGGACCCCTTTTGGCATTTTAGTGAAATCATTATGTTTTTAAATTAATAAAATGTCTAAGATTATAAAGGAAACCAATCATACTGAAATAATTATCAAAAACATTTTTTAAAGTTCATGAATCCCAAATTAAGAGACTCAACTGAATTTTTTTTTTCAGGCAAAGTAAAACAAAGTTTATTAAAGAGTTGACATATTGGGTTGACTCTTAAGAAGTCTCACCATTTTTGACACTTAATATTTGAACTAAATTCTTAAAAAGGATATTATTCAAACATATTTTTTCGCCATGGGCATGAGGAGAACAAAGAAAAAGAAATCTCCTTTTAAATCACTTTTAAAAGTGTTTCAATAGGGAACTAAAGCATAACCTGTTTAATGCTTGAATACAATTATAAAATATACTAAGTATCCTCTATTTCCTTAGAAGAAAACTACTTGTCCATTAATTGGGGGTGGTCGAACAAATTATAGTCTATAAATAAAATGAGATACAGCTAGATCTTCATTACTTAGAACAATGAATCCTACGAAGTGGTTGCATGTATTCGAATTCATGCTATTCAAATTATTTAATTAAATAAAGTACTGAGAGCTGCTTCCAGTCCCACGTAATCAGCCAGGGAGAACTGAAATAATATGACCACTTCATAGCATTATTTATCACAAGCACAAAACGGAACCTCACTGAATTATTTTGCCACAAGCAATGAAATAAATTATGTATTCAGAGAAACCTGGGAAGACTTGTATGAAATGATACAGAGTTAAGTGAACAATTTATGAAGCAATGACAATAGTACAAAGAAAAAACTGATCTTGAAACACTCAAAAACTTGGTCAATTTCCTGACCAGTCTTAACTCCAGAGGACTAAGGAGGAAAGGAGGCAAGCTACTCACCTCCTAACAGTGGAGTGATGGACTCAAGATTCAGCCACAACCTTCTGGGACAGCTCAAATGTACGAATCTGCTTTGCTTAAGCCCATTACAAGGACTAGGGGTGTCTTTCTTTTTTTTTTTTGGAGGGGAAGGAGAGTTAGGGATTACATTACAAAAATAGAAGTGTCACTGAAGCATTTTTTTAAATACTCAGAAGAGAACAGAATAAAGTTCAGAAGGAAAGAGACAAGCAAGACAGCTTTACAAGAAGCAAGATGAATTTATAATAGACTGTCTTTAAAAAGCAAGCTGGATATAATGGATGAGAATTTTCATCTATAAGCCTTTTTCTACTCTACTTTGTATGTGGAAATGTTTTTTCATTATTTATTAATTTTTTTAAATTCAAGTTTTTTTTTTTAAAGAAAACTTCAGCTCCAAAACTGTTTTTGCCATTTGCAAAAGATGATCAACTTCTCCACCACAATTACAACCCATTAATTCTATTCAACAAGTATTTATTAAGGTCTTAATATATGCCTAATACTGTGTTAGGTATTATAGGACCGTTTTAACATTTCCATGAATATGAAATCTCAACAGATCCCAGTAGCTGACATGGTTATTCTTCCAATAGTACACACAGATCACAAGGTCTGAACTTCTCATCTAATCTGATTTTTGTCCTTATTTCCATAAATCCTTTACAAAGGATCCACCCAAAGTTCAGAAGGCTTTGCTACAGGTTCTTATGTTAACTTCACTAGGACCTGCCTTTCTCCATATCCTCAGTACTTAGTACAATGCCTGGAACACAATAAGTTCTTAATAAAATGCTTATTGACATCAGTCAAATATGTCCGTGATGTCTTCTATGCTTGAGAAAGAATTGAGTTAAAAGTTATGCAAAAGAACTGCAAGTTATGTTCCACAAAATATGTTTAATATGATCATACATGTATAGCTTATATCAGATTGCATGCTGTCTTGGGGAAGGGGGTGGAGAGAGGGGAGAAAAATTTAGAGCTCAAAATCTTGTAAAAGCGAATGTTGAAAACTAAAAATAATTACACAAAAAAAAAAAGATAGTTTCCACAGATAGAACAGAAAAAAATGCCAGATCTAGACTCAGGAGACCTAGAGTCAAATCTCACTTTTGATACTTGCTAGTTGACCAACCATATGAAAATCACAAGGTAGCATGGTATGGGGTTTATGACACAGGTTTTAAAGCCAGGAAGACCTAAGTTCAAATCCTATCTATCTGAGACACTAGCTCAGTGCCTGTTCACTGGCACTTGACCACTTCTTACGCCAAAATTTCCTCATCTATAGAAGGAAGGAGTTGGATTCACTGATTTCTAAGGTCTCTTTCAACTATAAATCGATGATCCTATGAACCTCCCTCCCCCGAGCCTTTTCTCATCTGTAAAATGGAAATAATATTTTCACTCCCTCAGTGTTAGAAGACAAGTTGTTTCATAAACCTTAAAGCACTACAAATGCAAATTATTAAAATTTAAAGTTATCTTAAAATGTCATTTCAATCCTTTTAACCAAAAAAAAACAAAAAACCCACCTCTCCATGAGCTAAGTCAAAAGTTTAAGAGGTAAAAGGACCCTTGGGGGAACCATTTCATTTTACTTATAAGGAAACTAAAGCCCAGCAAAGCTAAGAAGAGGCTTTGGCTAACTTCACACAGCTAGTTCTAAAACCCAGGTCTCTTGACTTAGGCAATTGTGAACTGAATGGAATCTGAAAATACTTCCTTTCCACTTATTTTTCCAAGTCCAACCACATAAGTTTTAAAATTGAAAAAAAAAACTATAATTAGAAATAGATAAAAACTTGACATACTCATTATATTTTCCTAAGACAAGTTCCTTTGTGGTGTGTTTGTAAATGGAAGCAACGAAAAACCTTACACCTTGGAAAACAACTTTCATACATACAACCCCCTAAAACCCTTGAAACTGAAACAACTTGGGTAAGCGTCAAGAGTTGTGGATTTTGAGTCAGAATCAGAGGCCCGTAGAAGTCTCTGGAGCCCGAAGTGAGCTAAGTCAAGAGGACATCTAGTCCAAGCCCTCGCGGCACGCTGGAGGAAACTGACCTGGAGCCAAGTTCAGGGAGCTGCTACTTTGTGACTTTGAGCCAATCAGCCGCCGTCTCTGGGCCTCAGTGTAGCCATAAAAGGAAAGGGGGGAGGGGAGGAAGGCTGGCACTAAATGACTCGCCTAGGGAATGGGCGCTGGAATTCTTAGATAAACGAGATGATAGAGTTTGGGAAGCACAAGTAACGCTGGTGGACTGACCGACGGGAACGTCCACGTGCCCCTCGGACAACACCTCGGGGCCTCAGTTTCCTCATCTGCACAACAGTTGCGTCTGCACGCCCCCTCCCCACCTCCCAACCCTCCGTAACCGTCCCCAGCAGCCCTCCCAGCGGCGGACAGACCCTCCTCCTCGTCGCCACCACCCCGCCACCGTCCGCCCCGTCGGGGCCAGGACCGGACCCCCCGGGGAGGGGGCGCGCCGCCCCGGAGCCTCGGTCTCCTCCGCTCGCCCCAGCCCTCCCCGCGCTCTCACTTTTTCAAGTCGCTGCTGAAGAGGCCGAAGGCCCCCGAGGGGGACGTGGCGGGGGTGGCCTCCTGGCCCAGCTCGGGCGCCTCGCCGCCCGCCAGCTGCTCGTTGTAGGACAGGCTGCTGCCGGACATGGCCGCGGCCTGGGTGCGCTCGCTCGCTCGCTCGCCCTCGCTCCCCGTGGGTCCGGGACTCTGCCTGGCGCTCTCTCCGCTCCGCTCTCGCGTCCGGCCCCGGAGACCCCGGCTGCTCCCTCGCCCGCAGGAGGCTCCCGGAACAAAACTAGTTCAGGGCCCGCGACGTCCGCGCAGGCGCTTTGGGACTCGCCGCGGCCGCTGCAGCCGGAGTGCGGGCTCCTGCGCATGCTCGGTGCGGACGGGCCCCGGCCGGCTCCCCCTGGCGCTGCGGTGACCGGATCGCAGGACTCTGAGTGCTCCCGGAAAGCCTGGGGTAAACCCGACCCAGTGCTTGTACAGCCTTCAAAAATCCGCCCCCAGCGGGGTGAAAGAGAGCTGGTACGGGTGGGGAAGATCTGCTTTGCCAGCCGTTTTGTAACCTGCTGGGGGCCTCCCTGACGCTAAGAATTCCTTTGCTTGCAGGTTGCGATTCCCAGAAATTCCCGCAGTTTCTTCTGCCGGACTCAGAGGTTACCGGGGTTTGCTTGTCTTTTTTTTTTCTTTTCACTGGGTGGGGGGAGGGAGAGAAAGTAAATGCTTGTTAATTGGAAAATAACCCCCCCCCCCCATGTCACTTCATGCGCGCTTTTCCTCTCCTTTGACCAATGTTCCACTTTCCCAACCTCAGGAAGGTAGTTTCCGCCTTTCTTTTTCCCAGCATCTTGTTCATCAATAATTCCAAAGCCCTGTATGTTCACAAAGATCTTCCCACTTCTCACGCGAGGCCGCACCACCATGCTCCCCAAGTAACACCTGTTTGGGGAGTCTCCTCCTTGAGTAGCCCGGCCAGGACAGGCCCGTAAGGAGGACTGGCTACTTCTCAGTGCGTTGGCGACATTGTAGCAGAGCCGGCCACGCCCCAGAGTTCTCCTTCGCTGTCCGCTGAACCGCTTTGTAAACCTTCAATCCCTGCATAAATGTGATATACACCTGTGCGTAACACAGACCTATGTATACGTGGCGTGCTGCACACCTACGCGTGTGTATGTAAGTACACGTATATGCATGTATGTCCTTATAACGCCTAATTGTTAGCCAAGGCTTGTTGAATCATTACCAGCGCCAATCTGACCTGGGTGGGTACAAAGCTGAACAAAAGCGCGTAAGGGGCATCGGGTCACTGATCCTCCCCCCAGATGAGACACAACTAAACCACCCCCGCCCCAGAACAGCGGTCCTTCAAAGCGTACATTTTCACGATTGTTCCAGTACCTGGGACACAGGAGGTATTTATTCCTCATTAGAAACCTGACCTAACCTTCCTGGAAACACTGCAGCTAATTTGCGATCGGCATTCAACCTCCCTCGGCCAGTTCGTGGATTTTAAGTTAAGTTCATGTACAACCCCTCCTCTGGCCCCTCCACTCCCCGCCGGCGGCAACTAAAACTCAGAGAGCTGGATCCCAGGTGCTGAAACCGCCCCGAAACTTTGGCAGCGGAATCAAGCGAGCGCGCTGCGGCTCGGTCAGCCTTGGTCACTCTAGAACCCGGAGGTGGCGGCTCCGGCTCTGAAGATGACTCCTAGGCACGAGGTTGGCGGAGCGCTTCCTCCCTCCATCACAGGACGGAGCCAGAAGGGAAGGAGGGCGTGGGCAAGCTTGGCTTGACTGGCTTCTGCTTGAGCTAGCATTATATTGTCACTGTGGAAACCGTTCGGTGAAACGAATCAAGGCTCTCCCCACTGCTGTACCTGGTGCTTCCTATGCAAAAGGAAGGCGACGTTCCGAATCCATAATAGTATTCAAAAGGTGGGGAGAGGAAGATTCCCCCTCCCTCAAAAAAAAAAAGCCACAAAGAATCACACACAAGGGCGGCAGCTATAAAAGCTTATTATACTTTATATATTCAGTTTATTATACTGTAAAAGAAAAGCAAACTACATAACACCAATCAAAATTTCATATACAGTCTCCTCATCTGTACACACACACACACACACACACACACACACACACACACACACACACACAGAATGTTATCTCCCAGAGATAAAAGACTAGGTAGGAACTTATTCATCATGAAGAGTCTCAGAGGTTCCCAGATAGTTAATTAACAATTATTTGTGCTAGACAATGTCCTAAAATGAAAACTTCTGGGCTCAAGGAGCTTTAATTCTTCATGGAGAGACAAAATATAGACCAAAAGAAGTATAAACAAAATTGTAAGGAAAATGAATACAGGGTAGTTTTGGGAGGGGGTGTACTAGCAGCTCCAGGGACCACATAAATGATTCTTCATTCTTCCTTTGTTTGCAGAGCACTATTAATAAACTGAGTTCACCATCCTTCCCCGAACACTAGAAGAAGCATGTTTTTGTGTAACTTAGTATTTTATCTGAGATTCAGAATTACAGAAAGTCAGAGTTGAAGAAGGCTGGCCATCTATGCCAAAACATTTCCAAAAGAATGTCCTCTACCACAACCCACCTGAAATTTCACCATTTCACCCTAACCCAAAATCCTTTGGCCTGTATGTTGTGCAGGCAGGTGTGCTCTAGAGTCTACTCCAGACTACATCTTTCTGTCATTTCCATAAGAATAGCATGGAAAGTTTGAACTGTTTCTCTGTACCCAGGAATTTTTTTTGCTTTGTTGTTGTTCAAGTAGGTGGCAAAGTGGATAGAGTGCTGTGCTTGGCATCAGAAAGACTCATCTTCCTGAGTTTAATTCTGGCCTCAGACACTTACCAGCTGTGTGACTGGGAAAGTCGCTTAACCCTGTTTGCCTCAGCTTTCTCATCTCTAAAATGAGCTTGTTGTTGATTTCTAGGCTTAAGAAAGTGATAGAAATATGTAAATAATGCCGATTAAGCTAAAAAAAAAGTGTTTCTCACAATCCTCCCTACCACCCCACCAAGACTGTTAAACATTTACCAGTACCTGCTTGGCTGTACCCTAAGTAAACTATATCAGGAGCAACCCTCTCAGCTACTATCAATGTAATAACTCTTTTGAGAAATAAAGATTGTTCTGGAATAATCTGTTCCCGATAAAACTAATCCCTTATGATTGCTACTTCCTTTACTAACTATCCTTTTAATATTGGCTTCTGTAGGGGCAGCTAGGTGGTGCAGTGGATAGAGCACCAGTGCAGGAGTCAGGAGGACCTGAGTTCAAATCTCACCTCAGACACTTGACACTTACTAGCTGTGTGACCTTGGGCACATCACTTAACTCCAGTTGCCTCATCCTGGGTCAAACTCCAGTTGCCTCATCCTGGGTCATCTCCAGTCATCCTGATGAATATCTGGTCACTGGATTCAGATGACTGTGGAGGAGAAGTGAGGCTGGTGACCTGTACAGCCCTCCCTCACTCAAAACAAAGTCAAGTGCAAGTCATGTCATTATTTCTCTGATGGCATGGTCTTCTTCGGCAACAAAGGATAAACACATTATATTCTGTAATTTTTACATCCAATGAAATCAAATCCATTGGCCAATAGTTTGCAGACTGTACTCTCTTCCCCTCTTTGGAATCAGGGCAAAATTTTGCAGTATTTTGGTAGCCTCCCCAACCCCAGCCAATTCTCCAGGATCTCTCAAACAACAAATGACAATGACTAAGCAATCACACCTTCCAATTCTTTCAGCACCTGAGAATGGAGTTCATTTGAGTTAAGTAACCTTGTCAAAGGCAATTAGCTGCTTGTTCCCTTAATCTCATTACTTAACTTAGGGTCATAATATAAATATAGAGAAAAAAGAACCTTTGGGTTATCTAGTCTAACTTCTTCATCTTAGAGATAATGAAGCTAAAGTCCAGAGTCACAAAAACAGTAAGTGGTAGAGCCAGGACTCAAACTCAGATTCTTTGACTCCAAATCTACCAGTCTTTCCACTCTCTTGAGTATTCATTTGCTATTAGTAATTTTATCTCAGGCCTTTCCCATCTGAAAATCATTCTCCTTGGCAGAGGAAACAGAAGCAAAACAAGACAATAAGCGCCTCTGCATTCTATTATCATCATTCCATTTATCCCAAGAAATCATGCTCTCCCTTCTATGTTCCTCTTTTTCATGAATATAGAAAAAAAATTTAAAACATTTTTATTATTGTCCTTAGCTTTCTTTTTTTTTCACTGCTGGTGGAAATGTTCATTGGTCTAGCCATTCTGTGTTTTTTTTCCTGTTTTTATTTATTTATTTAATTTTAGATTGCAACATTCATTTCCACAAAATTTTGAGTTCCAATTTTTCTCCCCATCTCTCCCCTCCCCCCACCACATAATATTTTGCATTCTGGTTATCAGTTCCCTCAATGTTCCCTCCCCTTCTATCACACCCCTCCCCTCCCTTATCCCCATCTTCTCTCTTTTCTTGTAGGGCAATATGAATTTCTATACCTCATTACCTGTATTTCTTATTTCCCAGTTGTATGCAAAAGCAATTCTCAACATTTGTTTCTAAAGCTCTGAATTCCAAGTTCTCTCCCTTCCTCCCTCACCTCCCATCCCCACTGAGAAGGCAAGCAATTCAATATAGGCTATATATGTGTCCTTTTGCAAAAGACTTCCATATAAGACTAACTATATTGCCCTCCATCCTACCCTGTCCCCCCTTTATTCTATTCTCTCATTTGACCTTCTTCCCTTCCCAAAAGTATTTAGTTCTAGTGGTTCCTTTCCCCCATTTGTCCTCCCTTCTATCATCCCCCTCACCCCACTTGTCCCCATTCCCCTACTTTCCTGTAGTGTAAGATGGACTTTTGTACCAAATTGAGTGATCATGTTATTCCCTCCTTAAACCATATGTGAAGAGAGTAAGCTTCACTTTTTCCCTCTCACCTCTTCCCTTTTCTCCTCTATTGAAAAAGAGTTTTCTTATCTCTTTTATGAGTGATAATTTGCCCCATTCCATTTGTCCCTTTCTCCTCCCAATATATTCCTCTCTCACCCCTTAATTTTATTATTTTATTTTTTTATAGGTGTCATCCCTTCTGATTCAACTCAACCTGTGCTCTGCATGTGTGTGTGTGTGTGTGTGTGTGTGTGTGTATGTGTGTGTAATCCCTCCACCTATCCAAATACTGATAAAAGTCTCAAGAGTTACAAATATCTTTCCATGTAGGAATGTAAACAGTTCAGCTTTAGAAAGTCCTTAATGATTTGTCTTTCCTGTTTACCTTTTCATGCTTCTCCTGATTCTTGTGTTTGAAAGTCAAATTTTCTCATTAGTTCTGGTCTTTTCATCAAGAATGCTTGAAAGTCCTCTATATCATTGAATGACCATTTTTTCCCTTGAAGTATTATACTAAGTTTTGCTGGGTAGGTGATTCTTGGTTTTAATTCTAGTTCCTTTGACTTCTGGAATATCCTATTTCAAGCTCTTCAATCCCTTAATGTAGAAGCTGCCAGATCCTGTGTTATCCTGATTGTATTTCCACAATACTCAAATTGTTTCTTTCTAGCTGCTTGCAATATTTTCTCCTTGACCTGGGAACTCTGAAATTTGGCTATAATGTTCCTAAGAGTTTCTCTTTTTGAATCTCCTTCAGGAGGTGATTGGTGAATTCTTTCAGTATTTATTTTGCCCTCTGGTTCTAGAATATCAGGGCAATTTTCCTTGATAATTTCAAGAAAGATGATGTCTAGACTCTTTTTTTGGTCATGGCTTTCAGGTAGTCCCATAATTTTTAAATTATCTCTCCTGGATCTATTTTCCAGGTCAGTTGTTTTTCCAATGAGATATTTCATATTATCTTCTATTTTTTTATTCTTTTGGTTTTATTTTGTAATTTCTTGGTTTATCATATAGTCATTAGCTTCCCTCAGCTCCACTCTCATTTTTAAAGAACTATTTTTTTCAGTGAGCTTTTGAACGTCCTTTTTCATTTGGCTGATTCTGCTTTTTAAAGCCTTCTTCTCCTCATTGGCTTTTTAGATCTCTTTTTCCAATTGATTTAGCCTATTTTTAAAGGTGTTATTTCTTCAGCATTTTTTTTGGGTCTCCTTTAGCAAGCTGTTGACTCACTTTTCAAGCTCTTACATGGCCCGAGCCCATTGCACATTCATTTTGGAGGTACTGAATGCAGAAACCTTGACTTCCTCTGACAGTATGCATTCTTCTTCCTCATCCAAAAGGATGGAAGGAAATACCTGTTCACCAAGAAAGTAACCTTCTATGGTCTTATTTTTTTTCCCCCTTTTTTGGGCATTTTTCCAGCCAGTTACTTGACTTCTGAATCATTTTTCAAGAGGAGGGTCCTAGTGCACCTGCTCACTCCAGGACCATACTCAGGGCTGAGATTCAGATCAGCTGCTCAGTTTCCCCAGGGGCTTCAAGCTGAGCTGCTCCCATGATGGAAGCTGCCCCCCCAACACTGCTGCCTGGAGCCTGTGCTGGACGGTACGCTGCTCCCCTCTTGCCCAGCTGGGAAAGCCCTCTCATTGACCTTTGAAGTTTTCTTTGGTGCTTGTGGGTTGAGGGATCTGAGACCCTCTCTGCTGGGGATTCTGCCCCAGAGGCCTGTTCCGGTCCTCTTCCTCCCAGTGCCCGAGTGACCAGGGCTGGGCTCTGCTCTGCTCAGAATCCCATGGGATAGACCTTTCCTGTCTGCCTGCCAGGTTACCTTTGGCTGGAAATCTCTTTCACTGTATCCTTCTGTGACTTCTGCTGCTCTAGAATTTGAGTCATTTTTTACAGGTATTTTATGGGCTGTGAAGGAAGAACTATAGCATGTGCATCTTTCTACTCTGCCATCCTGGCTCTGCCCCTGTCCTTAGCTTTCTTGACATTGTCCTCACAGGATCATGCTGCACCTTTGTATTCATCTTTTGTTGCCTGTCTTTGCTTCTAACTTCTTAACAACTAGTGTATAGAAAGCAGTTTACAAACATTTTATCATTTTCTCTTCACAGCAACCCTGAGAGTGGGTGCCATTATTATCTCCTCACTTTACAGATAAGGAGACTGAAGCAGACAGCAGGTAAGTGAGTTGTCTAGGGTCACACATCTAGTAAGTGTCCACTACTGGATTTGAACTCAGGTGTTTTTAACTGCAGGGCTAGCACTTTATCCACTGTGCCACCTACCTGTCACTTCAGTGCATGTTTTAAAAGAGTAAATGTTATTTTAATAATTATTATTAGTAATGGTTATCCCATTTTCATATTTTTCAATAGAGTTCAGATAGAAATGGTCCTGGAACAATTGACTTATGCTATTATTCTTCTACATTTCACTTTTTGTGGCTCTAGACTACAGGACAATAAAATAGATGATTTTTTTATAATTAAAAAAGAAGTATTAAGATAGAAGCTCCACCATAAGTTCACTGAGAAAAAGTCTTTGGGGCAACTTCAGTAACAGACAAGACAATGGGGATGATATATTCTTCTAGGTCTCTGTATTTCAAAAGATTTTTGTTTCACCTCATTTGGAGATCACAAGGATTTGATGCAACAATTATTATTAAAAATGTTGTTCTTAAATTTTTATGGACCAATGTTATATCTAGGTGATAATGGTTAATAGGTCTAGTTCCAGGACTGTTTATTTGTTGAATTCTCAAGGATGTTTTTAAAATAATTGAAATATTTATTTATAGTATGGAAATTTGTTATCTATTGAGTTTTGAAAGGTAGCAAGCTACTGCTGTAGCATTCTAGTCACTAGATCATGTCTTTCTTGGTATTCAGTAGGTGTTAAATTTTTGTGTGCTGTAGTGATACATTGAAAAGTTTCTATTATTTTCTTGAATAATCTGCATTGATCAGTAAGTCTAGTCCCTTTAAGGATAATTTTTCTATCATTTCTGGTAGTGATGAACTGATCTTGAATTTTTATAATATGTATAATTTTTATAATATAAAATTTAATATAAATATATGATATAACATATTTATAAATATATAAAATAATATATATATAATTTTATAATATATAAATTTTTATAATAAATCTCCCAATTTCTATAAATTCATCCACATGACTAAGTCATTTTGTTCCACTTCTTTGTCAACATATTATAGACTGAGTACATGTGCACAGAGCATATGGAAGGCCATTTCATTCCACGACTAGATCTTAACCTTTTCATAGACTTCATGCAGAGGTAACCCATTTTGAGTTTCATTCAACAAATTAAATGGAGTTTAAATATTGTAAGTCTTTGTTATTACTTGATGATTTATATTTGTCACCAAAAATATTTCTTTAAATCCTAATCCATTTATAGTGTGCTTTGACTATGTATATCAATCCTCTTTCTCCTTTTTGAGGAGGAAGTATTTATCTTTCTATAGCTTCCTTAGGGTAATGGATACTGTGTTTCTTGAATATTTTACAGGTTTTTATTAGGACTCTTTTCAAATCCAGTCAATAGTGCTGAGAATGTATGTTAAGAAAGGACCAGTATAGAAAACAATTGTTTTAAATGCGTTTTTCCCACTGAGCTTTGATTTCTGTGGCAAGTAAATCTCTTAACATATACAGCCACAGTTTTCTTGTGTTATCTATGTCATGCCTGGAAGGCACCAAAGAATTTATTAGTATTACCTTTATCATTGACTCAGTTTGACCTCAGGATTCAAGTTCAAAGCTCTCATATTCTATATTTTCTAAATATAAATGCCTTCTGCCAAGAAAGGTAGATCAAGCTTATGTCTGAGAGAAAGCTTGTAGCATTATTTGCCAGCAATTCATATGCTATCATGAATTGTTTGAGTCAATAATTATGGATCTCATCCAGTTCTAACATTTTGGAGCTTTGCAGAGAAGCTTGTTCAGTCATGTACCTTAACATAACTGTCCTATTGTTCATTATATTAATAGTGCATAATGCCTGTGTTTCATATTTGATCCAACTTGCATTTTGGTCATGTTGGATTTCTTGCAACCATATGCACAATGAGAAAATTTTCACATCCTTCCCCTTCAGAGATTTTTTCTCACACTTGATATTTTTTTTTGTTTAAGTCTCTTGCTTTTGAAGAATATTTAATTGTTTATTGTGTTCTTTACCTGCCCTGATTACTCACTCCACTTTTGCTTTTACTTGCTGATTAAGGGTGTTTAGAATTTTAATAGTTTTTTGGTTCTTTTCCAGGTCCCTTTCTGTATGTTCTCTTTTAATTGCCTTTAACTAGATAATACTATATTCAAGTTTTATACTTTGCATGTGAGCTAGATGTTAATGTATTCTTCCAACGACTTTTTGCAGGTCTTCAATAGTTCACTCAGGTCCCTTTTGCAATGTTGGTGACTGCTGCTTCTCCCTAAGAGTATTCCTTGATGGCTTTACTATTTCCTCTTTTCCTATTACCAGGGCAACGGCTGCTGAATATTCTGTTGTGAGTAGGTTGGTATGTCCTGAAATATTTTTTGCAGTTTCTGTCAAATATTGGGGAAGAATGTAGCCTTTTATAATAATTATAGCAAATTCCAGCTTTTATCCCCCCAGGCAAAACACAGGGTTCCTTCTTTTCTTATATGTGTATACAAATAACAAAAAACACTGACCCTTTTTTGTTGTCTCTCCATCACTGATTCTTCCTGCACACAGAAAATAGGGAACCATGAACAGTGTCTAAAATGGGCAGAGACATGAAGAAACTGGTATTTTAGCAAGACTAGTCTGCCAGTGATGAATAGAGTATACTAGAGTAGAGGGGAGACTGGAGTATGAAAAATTTGTTAGCAAACTTTTTTGTGCAAGGGAACCATGTGTGAGATCATAAGAACTTAAACAAATACAGGAGTAGGAAAGGCAAGTGGGAAATGCATATGAGAGGTACTTTAAATAATTCAAAAAGACACAGAAAAGTTAGGTACCATGCAAATGCCAGCATTTAAAAAAAATCACTCTGCTTTGGTATAGTTGGTCTGTTAGTTGGGTTCATGCCATCAAACTCAGAAAGGGCTTTTCAAAATTCCATTCAAAGTATGCTTATCTTCTTTGCAAAAATCGTTTGTTTTTTACTGATCATTTTGTTATCAGTAGAATTATTGTGCTTTGCATCAAGCGAAGTAAATAAAGATTTTTGGTGACCTGTGATACATCTTTCCCCTCTCCAGATTTAGTCGCTTCTCAATAAAAAAACCTCAAATGGGGTCAGGAAGAGTTGGACACTGAAATGACTGAACAACACTAGTTTTAGCTCTTATTTTATCAAATCTGTATTTAACAATAAAATTCTCTCTTAAAGTTTTTCTTGGCCAAAATACCGGAGTTGTTCGCTATTTCCTTCTACAATTCATTTTACAGATGAAAACACTGAGACAAACAGGATTAAGTGACTTGACCAAAGTCACATAGCCCTGAAATATCTGAGGCCAGATTTGAACTCAGGAAGATGAGCCTTATCTGGTTAGCACCACCAGCTGCCAAATCCTTTCTAGAATCTGGAATATTGGTATTCCTCATTTGTCCTGGTGAATTTTTCCTTCTTGTGATACCCAACACAACAAAGCTTCACTTATGGCTCTGTTTCAGTCCATGCGAAGTTGGTCATTACAATGGTTTGTGCTATGGCTAGTCTACAACCCTGATTAAGATGCTAACTTAATCAATAGTACCACCAGCCCAATTGGCCCCCATTTCAGAGTTCCTGCTAGGCCTGGCTAGCTACTGAAACATCCACAGGGTATTTGTATATTGTACTACTATACGTTGTACGTTACATTAGTTGACATTCCCTTACTTTGCTGTAGCCTCCCCCTCTCTCCTATGGACAAGGATGATGGGTTGGGCTTCGACAGGCTTATAAAAATAGTAGTTATTACTATGATTGTCATCATTATCATTATTTTTTTCATGGTAGAGCTGATAGGGTATTGGACTTGGAGGGATCTGAGTCTGAATCCTACCTCTTCCACATACTAGCTGTGTGAGCCCAGGCACCTTTCCGAATCTCCATCTCCAATTCCTGATCTATAAAATGGGGATAATAATAACTCTAATATATACCTAATAGAATTGTTGTGAGGCTCAAATAAAATGTTGTATTGTGAAGCATTTTTGTAAACTTTAAGGTACTATATAAATGTCATTGTTATTACAGCAAAATCATTTTGTTATCTTTTTTGATGGAGCTCGGGTCTGTTTCTCTAGGCCTGGAGCAAGCCATTGCCCTGCTGTCATTTTAAATTTAATATTGTGAAGGCTATTGCAGACATTGATAAAAATAACCTTTTTTTCTTTTTTCCCTCCCTTTTTTGGGTAATTAAACATAAATATTGGAAT
This sequence comes from Notamacropus eugenii, assembly GCF_028372415.1. Classification (NCBI taxonomy): domain Eukaryota; kingdom Metazoa; phylum Chordata; class Mammalia; order Diprotodontia; family Macropodidae; genus Notamacropus; species Notamacropus eugenii. The sequence goes on from NC_092875.1 coordinate 472,138,791, forward strand.
GTAAGCTCACATTAGAATAGGGAGAGGAACTGGACTCTGGCATCAGTAAGCACCCCGACATAAACAGGGGAACTTGCTATCACAGGTTCCTAAATCTGCATTTATAAAAGGAAAGGCAACTTTTGAGGGGTCAACAATCACTTTAATTACATTCAGCATACGGAAAAATATAGGTAGAAAGATAGAGATCAAAAGACAGGGCTTTTACTGCCTGAATCAAAGCAACATTGCCATACAATTTACACACTCCCCTGGATTGAGAGAGCCTTTACATCTGAGCAGTTGAGGTGGGGGTGGGGCTGGGGGCTTCTGAGCTTATGGCCACTCAGAGTCTTGACCAGGTAATCAAAAGATTCTTGTCATAAGCAAACCCCCAAAGTAAAATATTAACCTCCCAGTATATATAAGGAAGACTCAGCTCCTGACTGGCTCAGAATCAGAAGGCAGAAACCCACATGACAGCTGCAAACCATCAAGGCTCAAAGAGGACTGAACCTTCAGGTGCTCACAATCTAGCCTGAGCCTGGAAAACAATTCCAAACAAACAAATCCCATTTTACTTGCTGTTATGACTTGGGATTCACTGATATTGGGACTACCTGGTGAGAAAACTCCCCTTACCAATGTGGGTTGCCATCTTCCCTACAGTTTATAGTCTTAGAGAGTTGCTGAGAACACTCAGAAGTTTAGGGACTTGCTCAGGGTCACAGAACTAGGACATTTCAGAGGCAGGGCTTAACCCTAGGTTTTCTTGGCTTCAAGGCTCCCTCTCTAGCCACTGTCATGCAGTGATGGCTATTGTGGCTGTTGTTATGTCATTTGGAAACTTGGTAACTTCCCTATGCATCTATGTTATCTTCTTTAGATAATTTCCCTCTTTTCTCACTAATGGAGTCATTTCTCTTTGTGCCATAAGAATTTCATCCTGGAGAGGCCCCTTACTTATGACCTGATTTGTCCTATAGATTTGGGTGTTTGGGATCCTATCTTTTCTGTCTATGAACTCTTTGAAGTCGACTTTTCCAAAACCTAGGGAACATGTCAGGCTATTCCCAGCTTTCCTCTCTTCTCAACCACAAAATCAAAGATGCTGTGGTTTCCTGCTCACCTTCCCCCAACAAGGTGATTTCTGCTTTAGTGGGAATTAGTTCCTCTCTGTTGATAAGAATTAGATCAAGAATTTTCCCTTGTTGGTTCCTCTAACCTTTGAATCTATTAGAGAAATAACTTGTCACTAAGACAAGAAATTGTAAACTATGCTGCTTTGTTTGGGTAGATTCAACAGATGTTTGGATAATTAAAATTGATCCCAAAGGAGCTAGGTGGTGCAGGGGATAAGAGTGCTGCGTATAGAATCAGAAGACCTGTGTTCAAATACAGCCTCAGGCACCTACTAGCTGTATAAGTGGACAAGTCACTTAACTTTTGTCTGCCTCATTTTCCTCAGCTGTAAAATGAGGATCATAATAGCACTTATCTTGTAGGATTATTGTAAGGATCAAACGAGATATTTTTAAAACTCTTGGTACTGTGCCTGGCTCTCAGTAGATGCTTCACAAATGCGTGTTCCCTTGCCTATAAATACTGGACCTTGTTTTTGTGCCAGGCTCACGATCTATTTCTTCAACTCCAAATTTAGTTTCTTTCTGTAGTATTCTTTTATCACAATATTTCTGTTTCTGCCTCTACTGATCTGCCCCCAAATGTTCTCCATCACGTTTCTTCCCTCTGTTCTGGACGTCTTCTCAGGAAGATCTCCTAAATATCTTCTCTTCCACTCCTTCTCATACACTTCTATCTATCCTGTAGTTTTTAAATAAGGTATGTCCATCCACAGCCACGTTCCAGTTCTGGATCCCATTCCATCAAGTCTTAATGACACTGATTAGATCGAATTTGCCTTCTGGTATTTACAGTCTCTACTTTTTGCTTACCACCTGTATACTTTGTGCATTTTTGCATAGACCTCTGAGATGATGGGTTTTATTACTGGCTCATTTCTTATTTATTATAACCTATAAAATGCTGAGTATCTCAACTGTTATTTTTCCTACATTGAAGTTGCTCTTTGTAGTATCTAGCTTGATAAATATACATAGGTTTTTCTCTCTCCTTTACTTTTCAACTTAGAGCCCATTTACTTAGATTTCCAAAATACTGGGCAAATATTGGCAGGCAGTGTGCTGTAATGAATAGAGCTCTGGAGCTGGAGTCAAATCTAGCCTCTGATATCCTACTAGCTCCATGGTCAGGGGTGTATCAGTTCATCCCTAAATGCAATGGGCAATCTTGAAGACCATAAGTCATAGGTGAGTTGCTGATCTGCACACATTACAATTTTCCTGCAATGAAGAAATCTCATATGTATGTGTACATGTAAATTATTGTTGTTGTTTGTTGGGGTTTTTTTTTTACTAGCCCTTGTTAAGTAATCTGCAGAAGGCTGTCACTCCAATATTGTAAGCCATGGTCTAGAAATCAAAGTCTTGTTTTCGGACGCCATCTTCTTAATGAACTGTTCACTTCTCAATGAGCTTTTCTCTTCTGAGGACTTTGTCTTTGATGGGCAACAGTGGAAAAAAAAATCCCAACTATGTGCCTAAGGTATTTGGCTTCTTTTTAAAAACAATTATTTATAGTATTTCATTTTTCCCCAGTGACATGTAAAAAGTATTTTAAACATTAAAAAAAAAAAACTTTAAGTTCTAAACTCTCTCTCTGCCCTTCCACCCTCATTGAGAAGGCAAGCAATTTGATGTAGGGCATACATGCATACTCATACAAAATATGTCCATATTAGTCATGGTGTGAAAGAAAACAAACACCAAGAAAAAGAAACCCTCAAGAAAAATGAAGTAAAAAGTATGCTTCAATTTGTATTCAGATACCACCAGTTCTTTCTCTGGGGATGGATAGCATTTTTTATCTTAAGTCCTTCAGAGTTGTCTTGGATCATTGCATTGCTGAGAATAGTTAAGTCATTCACAGCTGATCATCTCACAATATTACAGTTACTTTGTACACAGTACATTTCACTTTGCATCAGCTCATGTAAGTCTTTCCAGGTTTTTCTGAGAGCTTCCTGCTTATCAGTTTTTATAGCACAATAGGATTCCATCATAAATACATACCACAATTTACTCAGCCATTCCCCAATTGATGGGCATCCCCTCAATTTCTAATTCTTTGCCACCAGAGCCGCTATAAATATTTTTGTACATATAGGTCCTTTTCCTTTTTGTTGTTTTATCACTTTGGGATACAGATCTATTAGTGGTACTGCTAGGTGAAAGGGTATACATGGTTTTATAGCCCTTTGAACATAGTTCCAAATAGCTCTACAGAATGGTTGAATCAGTTCACAACTCCACCAACAGTGCATTAATGTCTCATTTTTCCCACATCCCCTCCAACCTTTGTCATTTACCTTTTCTGTCCCATTAACCAATCTAATAGGTATGAATCTCAGAGTTGTTTTAATTTAAACTTCTCCAATCAATAGTGAGTTAGAGTATTTTTTCATATGGGTATCAATAGCTTTGATTACTTCATCTGAAAACTGTTCATATATTTTGATAATTTATCAACTGGGGAATGGCTGTTATTTTTATAAATTTGACTCAATTTTCCATGTGTTTTACAAATGAGACCTCTATTAGAGAAACTTGCTTCAAATTTTTTTCACAGTTGCTTTTGCTAACTGGATTTCCCTTCATTCTATTCAGCACCACCCCATTTGTTCTACTGTGTCTCTCCCTTCACACTGCCCCTCCTCAAAAGTGTTTTGCTTCTGACTACCCCCTTCCCCAATCTGCCTTCCCTCATATCACCTCCCCTCCCTTCTCTTATCCCCTTCCCCTCCTACTTTCCTGTAAGGTAAGATAGATTTTTATACCCAATTGAGTGTGTATGTTATTCCCTCTTTGAGCCAATTTGGATGAAAGTAAGGTTCACCCATTCCCCTCAATTCCCTTCTCTTTCCATTCACTGTAAAAGCTTTTGTTTGCCTCTTTTATATGAGTTAATTTGCCCTATTCTACTTCTCCCTTTCCACCAGTACATTCCTCTCTCTCACCCCTTAATTTTACTTTTTAGATATCATTCCTTCATATTCAACTCACACCTGTACCCTCTATTTATAGTCCTTCTAACCACCCTAATATTGTGAAAGTTCTTATGAGTTACAAGTATCATCTTCCCATGTAAAAATATACATAGTTTAACCTTATTAAATGCCTTATGATTTCCCTCCCCTATTTACTTTTTTATGCTTTTCTTGAGTATTGCATTTGAAAGTCAAATTTTCTATTCCACTCTGTTTTTTTAAATCAAGAATGCTTGAAAGTCCTCTATTTCACTGAATGTCCATCTTTTCCCCTGAAGGATCATCCTCTTTTTTGGGTAAGTGATTCTTAGTTGTAATCTTAACTTTTTGCCCTCCAGAATATCATATTCCAAGCCCTGCTAAATCTTGTGCTATCCTGATGGTGCCCCCATGATACTTGAATTGTTTCCTTCTGGCTACTCACAATATTTTCTCCTTGACTTAGGAGTTCTGGCATTTGGCTGTAATATTCCTGGGAGTTTTCATTTGGGGATCTCTTTCAGGAGATGATCAGTGCATTCTTTCCATTTCTATTTTACCCTCTGGTTCTAGAATATCAGGGCAGTTTTCCTTGATAATTTCTTGAAAGATGATGTCTAGGCTCCTTTTATTTATTTATTTTTTTATTAATTTATTTAACTTTTAACATTCATTCTCACAAAATTTTGGGTTCCACATTTTCTCCCCTTTTATCCCCTCCCCCCACCCCAAAAGACCGAGCATTCTAATTGCCCCTGTCTGCCAATCTGCCCTCCCTCCCTCCCCACCCCTTCCCTTTGGAAGGCAAGCAATTCAGTATAGGCCAGATCTGTGTAGTTTTGCAAATGACTTCCATAATAGTAGTGTTGTGTAAGAACTAATTATATTTCCCTCCATCCTATCCTGTCCCCCTTTACTTCTGTTCTCTCTTTTGATCCTGACCCTCCCCATGAGTGCTGACCTTAAATTGCTCCCTCCTCCCCATGCCCTCCCTTCCATCATCCCCCCCCACCCTGCTTATCCCCTTATCCCCCACTTTCCTGTATTGTAAGATAGGTTTTCATACCAAAATGACTGTGCATTTTATTCCTTCCTTTAGTGGAATGTGATGAGAGTAAACTTCATGTTTTTCTTTCACCTCCCTTCTTTTTCCCTTCACTAAAAAGTCATTTGCTTGCCTCTTTTATGAGAGATAATTTGCCCCATTCCATTTCTACCTTTCTCCTCCCAATATATTTCTCTCTCATTGCTTGGTTTCATTTTTTTTTTAAGATATGATCCCTTCCTCTTCAGTTCACTCTGTGCACTCTGTCTCTATGTGTGTGTGCGTGTGCGTGTGCGTGTGCATGTGTGTGTGTGTTATCCCACCCTGTACCCAGATGCTGAATAGTTTCAAGAGTTACAAATATTGTCTTTCCATGTAGGAATGTAAACAGTTCAACTTTTGTAAAGTCCCTTATGTCTTCTCTTTGCTATTTACTTTTTCATGCTTCTCTTCATTCTTGTGTTTGAAAGTCAAATTTTCTTTTCAGCTCTGGTCTTTTCATCAAGAATGCTTGAAAGTCCTCTATTTCATTGAAAGACCAATTTTTCCCCTGAAGTATTATATTCAGTTTTGCTGGGTAGGTGATTCTTGGTTTTAGTCCTAGTTCCTTTGACTTCTGGAATATCCTATTCCACGCCCTTCAATCCCTTAATGTGGAAGCTGCTAGATCTTGTGTTATCCTGATTGTATTTCCACAATACTTGAATTGTTTCTTTCTAGCTGCTTGAAATATTTTCTCCTTGATCTGGGAACTCTGGAATTTGGCCACAATGTTCCTAGGAGTTTCTCTTTTTGGATCTCTTTCAGGTGGTGATCTGTGGATTCCTTGAATACTTATTTTGCCCTCTGGTTCTAGAATCTCAGGGCAGTTTTCCTTGATAATTTTATGAAAGATGATGTCTAGGCTCTTTTTTTGATCCTGGCTTTCAGGTAGGCCCATAATTTTTAAATTGTCTCTCCTGGATCTATTCTCCAGGTCAGTTGTTTTTCCAATGAGATATTTCACATTATCTTCCATTTTTTCATTCTTTTGGTTTTGTTTTGTGATTTCTTGGTTTCTCATAAAGTCATTAGCCTCCATCTGCTCCATTCTAATTTTGAAAGAACTATTTTCTTCAGTGAGCTTTTGAATCTCCTTTTCCATTTGGCTAATTCTGCTTTTGAAAGCATTCTTCTCCTCATTGGCTTCTTGAACCTCCTTTGCCAATTGAACTAGCCTATTTTTCAGGGTGTTATTTTCTTCAGCATTTTTTTGGGTCTCCTTTAGCAGGGAGCTGATCTGCTGTTCATGCTTTGACTTCATGTCTCTCATTTCTCTTCCCAGCTTTTCTTCCACCTCTCTAACTTGATTTTCTATGAGCTCTTCTATGGCCTGAGCCCATTGAGTGGGCTGGGATATAGAGGCCTTGACTTCTGTGTCTTTGCCTGATGGTAAGCATTGTTCTTCCTCATCAGAAAGGAAGGGAGGAAATGCCTGTTCCCCAAGAAAGTAACCTTCTATAGTCTTATTTCTTTTCCCTTTTCTGGGCATTTTCCCAGCCAGTGATTTGACTTCTGAATATTCTCTTCACACCCATTTCTCCTCTGGATCCTCCCAGCCAGCACTTGGGGTTTGAGATTTAAATGCTGCTTCCCAGCCTCAGGGCTTTTGGTGGGGGCAGAGCTGCTATTCAGTGTGAGATTAAGTTCAGGTGGTCAGGTTGGGGCAGGGCCACCTCATGGGCTCAGTTCCCTCAGGGGGTTTATGCAGAGACCTTTAACAATGGATCCGGGCTCCTGCCTGCTTGGGGAGCTCCGGTCTGCTCCCGCCTCCGCTGTTGCCTCCCGAGGGGGCCTGAGTTATGGGGGCACCCCACTACCCTCTCGACCTGCCAAAGAGACCCTCTCACCGACCCCTGTCACCTGTGGGTGGAGGGACCCGCGTGGCCACTGGAGATCCCATCCCTGAAGCCCGCTCGGATCTTTTCCTCTCGGTGCTGCGGCCGCAGCAGGGCTGTACTCAGCTCCCAGTCCCGGTGCCCAGTCCACGGCACGAAGGACCTTTTGTGAGAGGTTTGCAGGTCTCTCTGGAACAGAAATCTCCCTCGCTCCAATGTTCTGTGGCCTCTGGGTGCAGAATTCGCCGTGAGTTACTTTTTTGTAGATGTTCTATGGGTTGTGGGTTCGGAGATATGTGTATGTGCGTCTTTCTACTCTGCCATCTAGGCTCCTTTTTTGATTGTGGCTTTCACATAGTCCAATAATTTTTAAACTATCTCTCCTGGATCTATTTTCCAGGTCATTTGCTTTCCAGTGAGATATCTCACATTGTCTTCTACTTTTTCATCTCGTTTTCTTTTATTGTTTCTTGATTTCTTATGAAGTCATTGCCTTCCATTTGCTGCATTCTAATTTTTAAGGAAATATTTTCTTCAATGAACTTTGACCTCCTTTTCCTTTTGGCCACTTCTGCTTGTTAAAGCATTCTTCTCTTCACTGACTTTTTGTACCTCTTTTACCATTTGGCCTAGCCTGTTTTATAAGGTGTTATTTTCTTCAGGATTTTTTTGTGTCCCCTTTACCAAACTGTTGACTCATTTTCTTGCATCATTCTCATTTCTCTTCCCAATTTTTCCTCCACCTCTCTTACTTGATTTTCAAAATCCTTCTTCAGCTCTTCCATGACCTGAGACCAATTCATATTTTTCTTGGAGCTTTGGGTACAGGAGCTTTGATTTTGTTGTCTTCATCTGAATATGTGTTTTGATCTTCCTTGTCACCATAGTAACTCTATGGTCAGAATTTTTTTGGTTGTTTGCTCATTTCCCCAGCCTATTTCTTGACTTTTATTTATTTGCTAAAGTGTGGTTCTGCTTCCAGGGTGGAAATCAAACTGTCCCAAGCTTCAGGGGTTTTGTGCAGCTGTTTTCAGAGATACTTCTAAGGACCTGTAAGTTTTCAGTTCTTCCAAAGTGGTATGACCTAAAGAGAATTGTTTATTCCTCTCTTGGCCTGTGCTCTGATCTGTGAATGATCACAAACACTTTTCTTCCCTGGAAATGTGACTAGGGTCCCTGCTTCACTGTAGCCAAAAGCTCTGAATATGGGCAAAGCAAGAGAGTTGTGCCAGCAAACAGGCCTCTGTAATCTCTTTCTGATCACTTTCTGCACCCCCTTATGGTCTGTGGGCTAAGTGCTCTGGAAGCAACAGCTGCTGCTGCTATTGGGCCAGTAACTTTCAAGATTTGCTTCTAGTTTGCTGGGGCTGGGTTTGTGCTGTTGTGGCCTGCACTGGACTGTGCACTGCTCTCACCCAGGTGCAATAGACCTTTCCTGCTGACTTTCTAAGTTGTCTTTGGCTGGAAAACTATTTCACTCCATCCTTTTGTGAGTTCTGCTGCTCCAGGAAGTGTTTTATGGCATTATGTAAAGGTGTTCTGAGGAGTTTGGGGGAAAGTTCAAGCAAATTGCTGCCTTTTCTCCACCATCTTGGCTCTGCCCAGTTTTTGGTTTCTTGATTAAGACTTAGTTGTTGTCCAGTCACATCACAACAAAACTCTTTGAGATTTTCTTGGCAAAGATACTGGAGTTGTTTACCATTTCCTTCTCCAATGAATTAAGGCAAATAGAGATTAAATGACTTAACCAGGGTCACATAGCTAGCATCTGATGTCTGATTTGAATTCAGGTCTTCCTAAACACAGGTTGAGCTTGCTATCGACTTAGACAACTACCTGCCTTTTGTAATCTTTAGTAATAGATTCTAGCTTCCTTCTGGCAGTGTCATTTGTTCCCATGTGAATCCCCAAAAGTAGCGGGTAGTTAAATGTTTAGAAAAGTGCCAAGAGTTTCCTTGCTACATTTTGTATACTTGATCAGGGTGATAGCTGATCTTTCTGCTGTTATCTGATAGAAAAATGGCTGCCTCAGAACTCTTCAGTAAAAAAAATCACCAACTACCATTACTAATCTCTTCTTGCTCTAACCTTTACTACTAGAACTCTTACCCAATATCATTGTCCCTTGGATAGCAAGCATTTGTTTTCTCCTTAGAACATCTAGACATCTCCTCTTCAGAAAGAACATCCAATTTGCTTCTCACACCAACTGTTCAGTGGTTTTTATCCTCTGCTTTCTCTTCTTTGTGAGAATCTTCCATTTCAAACTTGACATATGTAAGAATTACCATCTCCTCTTTTTGCTTTGTTTTCAAATTGAAGGTCTTCAATTTTTTTTTTCTCCTAAGAAATGCTTCATTATCCCTGACAGCTAAGCTCTTTACATTCTCCTCTAGGAGTAACCTGTACTTGCAGCATAACAAGGAAAGAAGCATTTAAGCTTCTACTATGTGCCTGAGACTGTGCGAACTACTTTACAAGTATTTTGTCATTCGATCATTACAACAGCCCTAGGAGGTAGGTGTTATTATCCCTATGTTATACTTGAGGAACCTCAAGACAGAGTATAAGTGACTTGTGCAGGGTAACGTAGCTAATTGAATATCTGAGACTGAATTTGAACTTCGGGCTCTCTGATTCTAGGTCCAGTATGCTATCCACTGTACCACTTACCTGTCACATAGCAGAAATATAAAGGTGCAGGTCACTGCCAGATTGTCCCAATTTGCCATATTTATTGTAAATTAAATCCTTCGTGGTTTTGCTTTTTGCTATTAGTACTACTGAAGCAACCTCTGTCTGTCTGTCTCTCTGCCTCTGTCTCTGTCTCTCGCACACATTTCTACCTATCTACTTATTTACTCATTTGTTTTATTTACTTAGTCTTCCTTTTTTAAAAAAAAACAACTATTTCTCCTTTCCTATGAGTCTTTTCTACTTCTCTTCCTTGTTTTCCTTCAGCTCAAATTCTCCTATTTCTTTTTAGATCCTTTCCCTTCCCTTCCCTCTCCTTTTCCTTGGGTCCCTTTATTCAAACTTTTCTTCTTTCTTCTCAAATCATCCTTTTGTTGGTTAGTTCTTCTTTCATAGATCAAGCTGTTCTCCTCCTTCCACTCCAAACCCTCCATCACCTTCTATCCTTCAAATTTACCTTAAGGCCTTCCAAACTTCTCCCCAAACACCATATCTGTTCTGTTTCACAAGTCAAAAACCCTCTAAAAACATGATTCCTTCTTCATCAGCTCAAAGCCTTCTCCCACACAACCTTTTCCTTTGGAAGCTGGAGGTAAAAATTTATTTCCTCATTATCTTAAAGTTTTGGAGATGTATTATATTAATTTCTAATTGATTATCAGTTATCTATGTTAACATCTACTTTCACTTATTTCCCCTTCAGCCTTTCTATCAAATAAAAATGTTAACTCTAAATAAGCACTCCTTATACTAATCTCTGCTTATTTAAAGGAACCCTGTGGTAAATACATCTCAAAAATGAAGAATTCTTTTTTAATGGGAAACAATAGCCTGCAAAATGTTCCTATTTTGTATTTTGAGGTTTTCATAGCCTAGTTTTCTCAAAAAGTATATCAGCCTAGTGTGCCATTATGGATAGTTTTTTGAATTCATTACTGTATAATATAATGAAAAATTATGAAAGTGTTCAGGAAAAATGAGATGTGATTATTTCTATGCTAGATAATGACTAGTGTTTATTTGAAATAATGATCTAGGAAGGGAAAGAGATTAAATCACTAGATATTTTGAAGGGAACATTTTCAGTCATTTAAAATTTTCCATTGGATTTTATTATCCATGAGTACAAGGTGTGCTCTTTAATCCTGGAGATGAAGACGTAATTTATGTAAGGAGAGAAAGCTAAAAGTAAAACGATTTTTATTATGCTACCCATTCTTACAAGCCTAATATGCTAGATTTTTAAAACCCTTAGTTTTTGGAGAAGAAACTGAAATAATAAAGTAATGCTTAATCAAATTGGTCAGTGCAGCTGAAGTACTTAGAACTGCTTAGACCACCTTCCTCGTTATCCACTATCACATTTACTGATCATCTCCATGCTGATAAAATTTGAATATATTTTACCTTCTCTAGAAAATAAAACTGGGGGGTGGGAGAAGGAAGGCATTCACAGGAAAACATCATTATAGACTAAATGGAACCTCCTGTTTCAATGCTGCCTTGAACACTCTCCTAAAGACAATTTTTAAAATCATTTATTTATTTCATTTTCTCAAATACATTTAAGCAAAATATTTTAACATTCATTTTAAAAAAATTTTTGAGTGCTAAATTCTCTCCCTCTTATCTTCCTTCACCCCTCCTTGAGAACGTAAGCAATTTGATACAGATTATAAACATGTGGTTATGTAAAACATTTCCATATTAGCCATGTTGCAAAAGAAAACACGGACCAAAAAAACCCCCAGATAATAAAGAAAGTTAAAAAATGTGCTTCAATCTGGATTCAGACTCCCATCATTTCTTTCTCTGGAGGTGGATATCATTTGTCATCATAAATCTTGTCTTAGATCATTGCATTGCTGAGAATAGCTAAGTCATTCACAGCTACAATACAATAGTTACTATGTTACAATGTTACTATGTTACAATATTCTCGTGGTTCTGCTCACTTCACATTGCATCCATTCATATAAGTCTTTTCAGGTTTTACTGAAAGCATCCTGCTTGTCATTTCTTATAGCACAACAGTATTCCATCACAATCATATACCACAACTTGGTCAGTCATTCCCCAATTGATAGACATCCCCTCAGTTTCCAATTCTTTGCTACCACTAAAAGGATTTCTATAAATATTTTTGTACGTATAGGTCCTCTTCCTTTTTCTCTGATTTCTTTGGGATATAGACCTAGTAGTGGTATTACTGGGTCAAAGGGTATGCACAGTTTTATAGCCCTTTAGACAGAGTCCCAAATTGTTCTCCAGAATGGTTGAATCGGTTCACAACTCCACCAATAGTACATTAGTATCCCTATTTTCCACATATCTCCAATATTTGTCATTTTGCTTTCCTGTCATATTAGCCAATCTGATAGGTGTGAGGTGGTACCTTAGAGTTGTTTTAATTTGTACTTTTCTAATCAATAGTGATTTGAAGTTTTTTCCCAAGTGGCTATAGATTACTTTGATTTCTTCTTCTGAAAATTGCCTGTACATATCCTTTGACCAATTATCAATTGGGAAATGACTTGTATTCTTATACATTTGGTTCCATACTCTGTATATTTGAGAAATGAGACCCTTATCAGAGAAACTTGCTTGAAAAATATTTTTTCTAATTTCCTGCTTTCCTTCTAATCTTGGCTTCATTGGTTTTGTTTGTGCAAACCCTTTTTAATTTGCTGTAATCAAAATTATTCATTTTACATCCTGTAATGCTCTCTATCTCTTGTTTGGTCAAAGTCTGACAGGACTTAGTCATAAGTCTGAAATGAAAAATATATTCTATGTTCCCCTAATTTCCTTTTGATATTAATTATTCTTTATGTCTAAATCATGTGCCCATTTTGACCTCAGCTTGGTATACATTGTGAGATGCTGGTCTATACCTAGTTTCTACCAAACTCCTTTCCATTTTTTCCTAACAATTTTTGTCAAATAATGATTTCAAAAATAAATAATTTTCTTAAAATTAAAATATCAGCCTTTTTAATTATCTACTATTATGTTCTAAACTTTACAATATTTAAAGTATTTAACACAGTGCCTGAGACATAGTAGATGTTTAATAAATGCTTATTGGTTGACTGATTGGTTGAAGCATTATAATTTATCTATGGAGAAGAAATTTAAAATGTCATTATAGGTATAATTTATTTATTCATTCTTTCCAACAGATATCAACTCAACAAGTTCCACACACTGGGCACTGGGAAGACAAAGATATCTAAAGTAGTTCTTACCCTCAAACAGCTTAAAATTTGGTTGGGAAAGTATCATGTGTATATGTGTGTGTGTATACATTCATACCTACCTACCTACATACATACATACATACATACATATATATATACATATATATATATGACTACAATACAGAACCTAAATTACTACAATTTGGATGGTATTTCATAATTTCCATCGGGATAGTGTCATATACATCTAATTAAATTCTGAACATTTTATTTCTAATTTTGTTTTAAAATTTCTCTTTGTCAATCACTATTACATTTACTATGAAAAGCAACATTAAAAATTGCTACTATTGTTCAAAAGAAGAAAGTACAACTGGTAAGGATGAACTGGGGAGGTCATAGAGGGTATGGTATTTAAAATGGGCCATAAAGAATGGAGGACATTTTAAATATTTTAAATTTAAATAGAGAAATGATATGTGTGTGTGTATGTTTCACTCAGGGGAATGTGATCTCTTTCTAGGGAAGGTAAAATATATTCAAATTTTGTCAGCATAGAGATGATCAGTAAATGTGATAGTGGGTTAAGAGGAAGGTGGTCTAACTATAAAATATTTGGGAGTCTACCTGCCAAAACAAACCCAGGGACTACATGAACACAATTACAAAACACTTTTCACACAAATAAAGTCAGATCTAAGTAAGTGGAAAAGCATCAGTTGGTTATGGGTAGGCCAAGCCAATGTAATAAAAGTGACAATTCTACCTAAATTAATTTACTTATTCAGTGCCATATCAATCAAAGTGCCAGATAATTATTTTGTAGAGCTAGAAAAAATAATATCAAAATTCATCCTGAAGAACAAAAGGTCCAGAATATCACGGGAACTAATGAAAAGAAATGCTAGGGAAGGTAGCCTAGCCCAATCAGATCTCAAATTGTGTTATAAAGCAGCAGTTATCAAAACCACTTGGTACTGGCTAAGAAACAGAAGGGTAGACCAGTGGAATAGTTTAGGTACCCAAGACACAGTAGTCAATGAATATAGCAGTCTACTGTTTGATAAACCCATGGACCCCAGTTTCTGGGATAAGAACTCACTGTTCAACAAAAATTGCTGGGAAAACTGTAACAATGTGGCAGAAGCTGGGCATAGACCAATACCTGACACTGTACACAAGAATCAAGTCCAAATTGGTACATGATCTAGGTATAAAGATTGATACTATAAACAAATTAGTGGAGCAGGGAATAGTGTATTTATCAGATTTATGGAGAAGGGAAGAATTTTTAACTAAACAAGAGACAGAAAACATTATGAAATGCAAAGTGGATAATTTTGATTCCATTAAATTGAAAAGTTTTTCACAAACAAACCTAATGCAACCAAGATTAGGAGGGAAGTAGAAAACTGGGAAAGAATTTTTGCAACTAGTGTCTCTAATAAAGGCCTCATTTCTAAAATATATAGAGAACTGAGTCAAATGTGCAAGAATCGAAGTCATTCCCCAATTGATAAATGTTCAAAGGATATCAACAGGCAGTTTTCAGAGAAAGAAATCAAAGCTATCTATAGTCAAATGAAAAAAAAGCTCTAAATCACTATTGATTAGAGAGATGCAAATCAAAACAACTCTGAGGTACCACATCACACCTATCAGATTGGCTAAAATGACAAAACAGTATGATCATAAATGTTGGAGAACATGTGGGAGTGTTGAAACACTAATTCATTGTTGGTGGAGCTGTGAGCTGATCCAACCATTCTGGAGAGCGATTTGGAACTATGCCAAAAGGGCTACAAAAATGTGCATACCCTTTGACCCAGCAATATAGCTTCTAGGACTGTACCCCTGAGACATCATAAACAAGGGAAAGGGTCCCACATGCACAAAAATATTTAGAGCAGCTCTCTTTGTGGTGGCCAAGAACTGGAAATCAAGGGGATGCCCTTCAGTTGGGGAATGGCTGAATGAGTGTATGAATGTATGAATGGAATGGAATGCTATTGCGCTATGAGAAACAATGAACAGGAAGACTTCAGAGAGGCCTGGAAGGACTTGTATGATCTGATGGTGAGTGAAAAGAGCAGAACCAGGAGAACTCTGTACACAGCAACAACCACAGTGTGTGAGGATTTTTTCTGGTAGATTTAAAACTTCATTGCAATGCCAGGACTTAAAAAATTCCCAGTGATCTCTTAAGGCAAAATGCCTTCCACATCCAGAGAAAGAACTATGGAATTTGATGGCAGAATGTAGCAGATCATTTTCTTTTGTATTATGTTTTGGTTTGTTTTATGACTTCTCCTATTCATTTTAATTCTTCTATGCAACATGACTAAGGTGAAAATGTATTTAAAAGGAATGTATGTGTAGAACCTATGTAAAATTGTATGCCATCTTGGGGAGGGAAGGGGGAAGAAGGGGAAGGAGAGGGAAAAATCTCAGTTATATGGAAGTGATTGTAGAACACTGAAAATAAAATTAAAAAAAAACAAAAAAAGAGAAAAAATAAAAAGAGGAAGGTGGTCTAAGCACTACTAAATACTTCAGCTGCACTGCCCAATTTGATTAAGCATTACTTTATTATTTTATTTTCTTCTCTTAAAACTAAGGGTTTTAAAAATGTGACCAGAGGCTTCTAGTTGATTCCTGTAGTCTCCATCATTAGAGGCTGTGTTGAAAATAGATTGATATTTTACCAGAAAGAGCTGCCCAGTCAGAAAGTTTTAAAAGGAGGAATAGCTTGAACTCTTGCTTTCTTTTCCTCTTTTTTTTGATTTTTTAACTTGAGACTCTAACACCTCTGTCTTGAACTTACATGAGATGATTTGTCTCTCCTTCCCAATAGCTTCTATGGTAGTTACATACACATGGATTGTACATGTGTACATGGCTAGGTGATCCTGAAATTGTATCTCAAGTGCCTACCAGCTGCTTGTTTTGTATTTCTTTTTCTGACCACAGGTGATTGATTGTGCAGAAATATCGATGTGGATACTTCTAGCCTTAACAAGGTTTAGGGTTGTGAGTACCTCAGAGAAACTCTAGTTCAGTCTCCTTATTTTACAGATAAGGAAACCAAGGCCTACAAAAGTTAAGTGACTTGCCCGGTGTCAACTAGGTAGTGTAAACTGAAGCAAACATTCTCTTGGGGGAATTTAGATCTCTCTCCTTCCCTCAAAGGGGAAGACTCCTGGAGAACACAAAGGTCAATTCTCAAGATTTCAATTCCTTTTTTTCCCTAAAAGGGAAGAAAACCAGAGGAAGACAATGTCTGTTAAATTAAAGAATGGTTTTTATTAACCAGGGAAAATAACACACTATGGGTACTTTCCAGCCTGTGCTAAATAGGATGCCAGGTAATGGAGGGGAAGAGTTTATATACTGTTAAAACAAAGGAAAGTAAGGAATCTGAGAGGAAATGAGGGCTTAGAAGGGAATGAGTCAGTGGACCCCATTCCCAAGGGGAAGGTAGTGAGGAATTTCAGGTGTCAAGGCTATGGCCCTTTGATACACAAATCAGAAGGCATCCTTGGTGATAAGCAGTTCATAGTTCCAGGCTTCATAAGGTAATGTCTCCAAAAGCAAGATAATTCCAAGAGTCCCATAACTAAAGGTAGGAAAGTCGCTGAAGATAAGATTTTCTCCAAAAATCCCATAAAGCAGGATATGTCTATAGCCTCATAACCTGAAGTTAGAAAAGTCTCTGAAGATAGGGATGTTTTTTGAAGGTCCATAAATCACGAAATGGCTCAGGGTCAGTTTCAAAGCTGCTATGATCTTAATGAGCTTTGGAGTTGCTGATTTTCTGCACATTCAGTTAGGTTTACTCTTGGTCACTGCAAAGGATGGTTGGTATGTCAAGTAATTATGTTTGCTAGTCAATACATCAAGTCTTCATACAGCTCTTCTTGGTTACCTGGATAATTGGGGGGCTCAAACAAGTCAAGATAGGTAGTATACTCACTTACAGATTCACTCCCACAGGAGCAAGTGACAGTGGTCAAACCAAATCAACAAATCAAGTCAACGAACATTTATTCAGTGCCTACCGTGTGCCAGACACTATTCCAAGCACAGGGGATGCAAAGAAAGCAAAAAGTAGCCCATGTTCTTAAGGAGCTCACAGTTTAATTGAGGAGATAATATGAAAGCAAACAACCAGGTACAAATGAGATACATACAAGATAAATTGGAGATTATCTCAGAGGAAAGAGCATAAGAGGGACTAGAAAAGGTTTGCTGCAGAAGGTGAGACTTCAGCAGAGACATGAAGGAAGCCAGAGAAGTCAAGAGGTAAAGATGAGGAGGGAGAAACTTCTAGTCATTTGAACTCTTATCTTCTAACTACAAAGATGGATTTTTCCCCCTGTTGTATCATGTTGCCGCTTCTACCTATGCTATTTCTATGAAAATACAATTCTTTATTTTTTTAAAAAAGGTACTTATTTTAGCTGCTTTGTTCTTTCTTTTTTATATGTTCTTCAATACTTCAAAAGACTTTTTCCTTAATACATATTAAAATGTACAGCAGGGTAAACAAATCTTTAGTTGCTATCATGCATTCTATAATACTTGGGCTAAATCCCTGCTAATGATATATATATAAGGTTGCTTGCTCCTCAGAATTTTGTAACTGCCATTGCTGTCCTTCCTCATTCATTCAAGTAAATGAATCAATGAATCAGTATTTCCAAATATTGATCTATAGAAATTCACCAAATCAAGCACCTTGTCCATACTGGACACAAATAATAGATACTATTTCAGCTACATTATTTGTTAATTGTGAGCTTGCTTGGAAATTTATCCACCATTAAAAATACTGGAAAATGTGATCTGAATTTTAATTCAAAAGAACAGAAACATATGTCTTCTTTTTTTTCTGTTTCTCTTTTGGCCAGCAACCTTGAGGGACTTCCCCTCCCAGTCTGATGTTTGTTTGCTTGTTTTTTTTTTTTATTAAAGGGGTCATTCCTTGACTCACTTCCTAAAGCGATCTGTTCACTGAATGGGCATTATCTCACTCAAAGTAAGAACCTGAAAAGACCTTAGCCCAAAAGATACAGGGTCTCCCATTGCATCCTGGGCCATCTCCAGTCGTCCTGATGAATAACCAGCCACTGGATCCAGATGACTCTGGAGGAGAAAGTGAGACCTTGCTGGTGACTCGAATCCAAGTCAACTGCAAGTCATGTTATCATTCCCTGATGTCACGGTTCTCGTTGAGAACAAAGGACAAATACATGCAACAACAACAATAGAAATTCCCCAAATTACTCTAATTAGATCCCACCTTTTATCTGTCACATGTGCTCCCTTATTTTCACTCACATGACTGCCATCTTGGTTTAAATCCTTATCATCTCTTGCCTTGACTAGTGAAATAGTTTACTAGTCAGTTCCTTGCCTCAAGTCTCTCCTTACCAAGACACCCTCCACACAGCTGACCTAAAGCTGGTCAGACCCTTCACTCCTCTTCTCAAATGTTCCTTGAGGCCTGGAACTGTTTTGTTTTAATTTTTGTCTCTCTATCATTTAACACAATATCTGACACATAGGAGCTTAATAAATGTTTGTTGATTGGTTGATTATTTAAGTACATGTGCGCATAAAGTACATTTGCATATCTGTATTTACAATACCCTTTAATACCCAGTGGTGTTTTCCTATACCAAAAGGACTCAAGAGTTAAGGGGTCAGTGGTAACTATTTGAGTGAAAGACAATTGTCATTCATTGTCTATAGACAGGGACCAATTGAGTGAAGTACAATGCTTGGGTGATGACTCAAGTTCTTTTTTGATGATGTGGCCCTTCTACAGGAAGTCTTATAGGATCATAGATTTATAGCTAGAAAAAAACCTTAGGAATCATTAAGTACAAACTCCTCATTGTAAAGATGGGGAAACCTAGGTACGGAAAGGTTGCTTGGAAACATTACCAGTTACAGATACAAATAGGTAAGGTAGAAGTGATGATTCTTTTTATTTTGGAGAACCAGATTATACTATTTTTAAGAAAAAATACATATATAAGTTTATGAAGTACTCAGCACTGCCAGCCCCCCTTTTTTTGTCATTTAGCTGGAAGAGCTACTTGGGCTGCTATGTCTGGGTGAGCCACTAGGTGGCATTCTACACTTCAGCTACCTGTTCTAGCATCCTTCTGCTGGATGAACAAGCACCAGACGTTCACTCTTTCTGAGTTAACTATCTCAATCATCCTGCACATGTGCAGATGCCTCTGGCCATATCCAGACCTCTCAACTTTTATACCTCCATAAGTGCCTTTAGTCACAGGTTAAAGTCTAGAGGTAAGTTTATTCTGAAAATAACTTGTAACTCACTTGGTTTGTTATGACTCTTCCTCAGTAATATTACAAACATGGAGTCACTCCTTTCGTACTTAAATTAAATTTCAAGCAAAAAAGTACAATTCAAAGATTGCCCAAATACCAGGGCCTCGTTGTTCCCAGTAAGCTCCGCATTTTCAATTCTCTCTCACCTCAGCTTTCTGCATTCTTTTTACCGATGAACCCAGAGATCTTTCGAGGGAAATGTTTTTAAGTGGTTTACTTATATCTGCATTGATCATAAGTTTCCCTTCCTGTGGAATGGCCACCTCAGTAAAAACAGATTTGAGTCATCAACTAGAACGTCTGGTGCCAAAGTCACAGGAGGAAAAAACAATTGACTAACCATGCTTCCACTCCGAGCTCCGCTTGCCTTCTACGTGGACTCATTGGTCAATAGTTTTCACTTCCTGACTGATAGATCCAAAGAATGATCTCTGACTAACAATTTATGCAGTAGGCTTCCCTCATCTTCCAGAATTATAGCTAAAAGTCTCAGATAAGAAGAATCCTCCCAGTTACATTGCAAGTTCACGCCCTAGAAGAAGGAGAACAGAGAGTGGACCCCAGAATAAAGATACAAGAAGCGCTGTCTTTGTCCTTTAAAAATAATGTTGGAATTCAGCCTTTCGTGATCTCAGAAAACTCATTTTTGTGATAGCCAGACTCATACTTCTGTGCTGCCTTGTACCTAAAAACATGACAAGTACAAGAGGAAACAATTGCCTGCTCTTTAGCTGGATAACAAGTAATACATATAAATACAGATACATATACTCATATTCTTGTAATGATGATGATAATGATGATGCTTCCATAATGCTTATTATCTATTTGATTCATATGACTGACCACACTATATGGTTCCACTGGAAAAATAAGTTATATGGCTCCTGCAACTCATGCCATCTTTCTACGTGACTAAAATGTCATTTTGACTCAATAAGTGTAAGATTCTTAGCATATACCAAGAAAAAATTGAGACTGAAAGCTTTGAGCTTGAATGCAGAGATTATGTTGAACTGATGGATGAGTGATACCTACAAACACAGCAAGTCCCCAAAGTCTTAGGGTATTTTAAAACTTTAATAATTTTAGAAGTGTAAATGATACAAACTTATGAAACCATAATTTGAAAGTCTAATTTAATTTCTTTAACTATTATTTGGTTTGCGAATTTTCAAAAGTAAAATGTTAATTTTAACAAGATAGGGCTCCCTATTACTACGTACTGCATATCTAACAGTTTTTGGATAATATTTTTTCACACTGGTGTATTGGTAGATAAAGTCCTCTTATTTGTTTACCCCAGTCACTTAATCGATCATCTCCATTAGACTTTTCCTTGTGCGGTCACATGTGCATCAAAACCTCATTCTTTGATTAATCTGAAAGCTAGGATTACAAATACATTCCTTTTAGTCACTGAGCAGCAGCTGATGGAAGGTTTTTTTTTGTTTGTTTGTTTTTTACCACATTCAAAAATTGACCAAAGCAACAAATAGCACAGGACAGTGTTAAATTTGATGAGAAAGTCATTTTTAAAAAAATGTAAATAATTAACCTTTCAAAATTTTTTTGTAAATTTATAACATTTATGCTTCTGTAGTTGTTAAACCTTAAAACTGCACCCTTACTTTGAGTACTCTATACCGTTTTCTCCTTCAGACAAAACACATTGAGTATAAACATATTCAGGAAATATGTGAAGAGACCTGTATCGTGAAATCAAAGCTTCTTGGAAGAACAGTCAGCTAAAGTCATTGGAGTAAAGCTGGCCATTGAGGCTTAGACTAGGTTAGCGTCCCAGACAGTGTGATGAAAGTATTTCTACTGATCAAAGAATCAAAGATTGTTGTTCCTAGCAATCTAAGCAAAAAACAGTGTGGCATACGATGGCAGGTTGACTTTACTTACAGCCATTATAATGATGAGTTCTCACATGGGGACAGTAGAATTGGTTAAAAAAAAAAAACAACAACAAACAAACCAAAAACCAAAAACCAACCCTCTGTGTTCTGGTACTACAAGAAGGCAAGAAGCAACAGAACAAATAAAAAATCTCAATACTCCATATGCCACAGCAACACTTTGGTTCAAATGCCACTGACCAGTAAAGTAGAGAAATGATAAATGCACATGAAACAGACTGAAGATACGAATGCTTTTATTGTATGCCAGTAGTATGTTATAACATAACTGGTTACTTATCTTTGAAGTTATGGGAAAGATTTAATACTACTTTTTATCAACAGTTTTATTAGCTTCAAGTTATACAGTTTATTTCAGATGAAAACAATATAATCATTAGAAATAATTTCATTCTTCAGCCAAGACTGGATTGAAAAAAATGATAGTTACTTAAATCTGAAGAGAAAAAAGAGGAAAAAAGCAAAAGAAACTGAAGGCGTTGAAGAGCTGCATTTAACAAAAATTCCAGAAGTGTTCCCTCATTATCAAATGGATGGCCAATGCCTGTGTCTCAAATGATTTTGAAGAAGAGATGACCATATGTACAATGGAAAACCTTTCTTGAGTTTCATCATGCAAGTTCCATTAATAGACTAATTCTAAGCAAAGGAGTAATTTTAAAAAGTTGTTGCCTGCTATAATTATCATGAGCAGACTTACCTTCCATAAAATTTGATAGATAGTAAAAAAAAAAAAAAAGCCAATATCTACATGCAACAGTATGTTATGTCTGTTGCCATAGTAAGACCCGTAAGAGAAAAGGTGAACCCATCTAGGAATACTTCAGAGGAGTGGAATCAAATACCCCCATGACTGAATTCGCTTGAGAAAAGTAATGATGTTCACTTGAAGAAAGACTTTGAAAGATTGTATCAATAGATAGTCAAAACACACAGTAGAAAAGTTGCATGCTATTCTGTTTCATTAAAGGCAATGAAAAGAAACATGCAGAATGAAATCGAAAATAAAAATTTATCAGAAATTTTTGATACTCTATTGATAATGGAAATTAAAAGCAAAAATATTAAGGTGATATAAAAAGTCAAAGTAGTTCAAAGAAGAAAATAAACACTTCAACAACAATAAAATGTTATACTATAGAGATGAGAAAAAAGAAACTAGAGTAGAGGGAAAACCCCAGAAAAGGAAGAATGTGGGCATTTTCTGATCATCTACATGGTCCCAAGAAATCTAACACATTGAAAGTGAAAGTTGGATCACGTGCCAAATAGAAAGCTTGTGTACCATTAATATAACAAATAATAAAGTAGTTATAGCAAAGGAAATGACTGAAACTCTAGCTTCTTTGTAAAAGTAGATAGCAAAAACTCTGTGTAAGATCCAGTTACTGACCCAAGCATTTCAGAGAAGTGTGTGCATCATTCACAAAGCACTTTGCCAGTTTCTTCTTTGAGTCAAGCCTGAGTCCATCTTTCTTAATAGAAGGCATCGTTCCTTTTTTTCTTTTTTACCAAAAGATGAGAAAACTAGTAATCCTTCCAAATATTTTTACCCATACAAAATAGTCACAGTTTCTATTGCTCAGGAAATCTATAAACACTTATTAAAAACCCAAATATATTGGTTAAAGAACACAAGTGTGTGCCGACAAGTTCTAGTCCTGCAAAGAGTAATTGGTTATTATTTTGCTGATTATTGAACAAGCCAGGAAAAAAATATATCGACATCACCCTGATTATCTCAGTCTGTGACTCAGTGCCATGCGCATTGGTAACTCATGAGTTACATGCTGCAAATATATAAAGTAGATCGAAGCATAATGAGATTGCCAGTTTTTAATGCCCACGTGGAAAATCAGACATTCTTGCTTCACTCCTGATCTTACTGGGAAGGCTTCAAGTTTATCCCCATTATAGGTAATATTTGCTCTTGGTTTTAAATAGATACTACTTATTTTTTTAAAACCTCCATTTATTCCTATGCCTTCTAGTGTTTTTACTATGCATTTTGTGAAACGCTTTTCCTTTACCTATTGATAGAATCATATGATTTTTGCTGTTTTGTTATTGATAGGGTCCAATTATGTTTATAGATTTCCTAGTATTGAATGGGCTCTGATCCTGACAAAAATCTCACCTGGTCATAGTGTATGATCTTTGTTTTCTGATACATTGCTACAGTATCCATGCTAGTATTTTATTTTAAGTTTTTGCATCACTATTCATTAGGGAATTTGGTCTCGAGTTTTCTCTATCTGTTTCTGATTTCCCTGCTTTAGGTTGCAAAATCATTTGTGTCATAGAAGGAACTTGGTAGGACTTCTGTACCTATCTTTTTCTAACAGTATGTATAGTTTATATAGCACTTCACCAGCTTCTTTTCTGATTTAAGCTTGAATCCATCTTCCTTCAGAGAATGAATTACACTATTTTTTTAAATTGAAAGATAGAATATTTTTTAACCCAGACGTAATTGATTGTTCCTGAAATGCTTGGTAGAATTCACTTTGTAGAATTCATCATCACCAGATGTATCTGGTCTTGGAGATTTATTCTAAGGGAGTACATTACTGTTTGTTCTTGTTCTTTTTCTTTTTCTAAGATAGGGTTGTTAAGTATTCTATTTCTTCTTTTATTAATCTGGGCAATTTATATTTTTTGTAAATAGTCATCCTTTTCACTTAGATTGACAGTTTAACTGGCACATAATTGGGCAAAATTCCTCCTAATGATTGCTTTAATTTTATCTCTATTGATGGTGCATATACCCTTTTCATTTTTGAGAATGGTAATTTTGTTTTCTTTCTTTTTTTTAAATCAAATTAACCAATGGTTAATTCATTTTATTGGTTTTATCATAAAAGCACCTCCTATATTTATTAATTTCCCTTTTATTAAACTCTCCTTTGATTTTTAGGATTTCTAATTTGATGCTTAATTGAGGATTTTAAATTTTTTATTTTTCAAGTTCTTTTAGTTGCATGCTAAATTGATCTGTTCTTTCATGCTTTTACTAATGTAAGCATTTAGAGATATTAAACTTTTCCTGAATGCTTCTTTGGCTGCATCCCACAAATTTTGATATGTTGTCTCATTGTTGTCATTATCGTTAATGAAATTATTAATTGTTTCTATTATTTGTTTCTTAACCTACTAATTCTTTCAGATTAAATGATTTAGTTTCCAAATAATTTTTAATCTATTCTTCTTAGACCCTTTATTAAATGCAATTTTATTGTATCATGGTCCCAAAATGGTGCATTTAATATTTCTACTTTTCTGAATTTTTTTTAAGGTTTTTCATTTTATATTGTCATATACAGCTGAGAAAAAGGTTTTTATTCCCATTCAATTTTTCTCCAAAAGTTTATCTTATCTAATTTTAAAAATTCTATTCATCTCCTGAACTCCTTTTTAATTTATTTTGTGGATAAATTGATGTAGTTCTGAGAAGGGTAAATTCATGCCCCCCACATTCTTCCTGTAACTCACTTAACTTTTCTTTTAAGAATCTGAATGCTCTATCATTTGGTGCAAATATGTTTAGTATTGATATTACTTCGTTCTCTATAGTACCTTTTAGCAAGATATAGTTTCCCTGATTATATCTTTTAATTAGGTTTATTTTTAATTTTCTTTGATTATGAGCTCATGATTGTCACTTCTATCCTTTTTACTATAGCTGTATGATAGATTCTGCTGTAGCCTCACCTTTTTTTTTTTTTAAACTGTGTACGTGTTCAGTTTCAGATATATTTCTTGTAAACAATATATTGTTGGATTCTGGTTTCTAACTCACTCTTCTATCCTATTCTGCTTTATGGATGACTTCATCCCATTCACATTCATAGTTGTGGTTACTAATTGTGTATTTCCATCTATCCTATTTTCTTATCCTTCTCTTTGTTTTTGCCCTGTCCCTTCCTCAGGAGTTTAGTTTGCTTCTGAACATTGCCTCCCTTAACCTTCCCTTCTGCTTACGAATAACTCAACCTTTCTATTAGCCCCTTTCTCTCCTACTTTGTTCTTGAGTAAGATAGATTTCTCCATACCCAACTGAGTGTGTATATATATTCTTCTGTCTTTGAACCAATGCAGATGAGAGCGAGGTTCAAATGTTGCCCACTTCCTCTCCCCATTTTCTTCTTCATGTTAAAATTCTTCTTTGAGCACTTCCTTTATGTGACATAATTTCCCCATTCTTCCTCTCCTTTTCCCTTTTCCCTCATTCTCACCTTTCTATTCTTTTTTTTTAAGAGATCATCCCAACATAATAGACCTACACTCATACCTTCTGTCTATATAGACTCCCTCTAACTGTCCTAATAATGATAAAGTTCTTAGGAGTTACATCTATTAACTTCCGTTATCAGAATGTAAGCAGTTTAACCTTATTAAATGCCTAACAATTTCTCTTTGATATTTACCTTTTTACACTTCTCTTGAGTTTTGTGTCTGAATGTCAGGTTTTTTACTCATCTCTGGTCTTCTCATCAGAAATGCTTGAAAGTTCTCGTTCATTAAATAATTTTCCCCTGAAGGATTATCATTTTTACTGGGAAGATTGTTCTTGGTTATAATCCAAGCTCCTTTGCCTTCTGGAATATCATATTCCCAACCTTCCATCTCTTTATACTGGGAACTGCGAAATCTTGTGTGATCCTGACTTGGCTCAATGATATTTGAATGATTTCTTTCTAACTGCTTAAAGTATTTTATCCTTGACCTCAGGGCTCTGGAATTTGGCTACAATACTCCTGGGAATTTTTGTTTTAGGATCTCTTTCAGGAGGTGATCAGTAGATTCTTTTGATTTCTATTTTATCCTCTGATTCTAAGATATGAAGGCAATTTTTGTTTTTTTTTTTATAATTTCTTGAAATGTGATGGCTATGCTCTTTTTTTAATCATGGATTTCAAGTAGTCCAATAATTCTTCATTTATTTCTCCTGGATTTATTTTCCAGGTCAGATGTTTTCCCAATGAAGTAGTTTGCATTTTCTTCTATTTTTTCATTTGTTTGACTTTGTTTTATTGTTTCTAGATGTCTCATGGAGTCATTAGCTTCCACTCGCCCAATTCTAATTTTTAAGTAATTATTTTCTTCAGTGAGGTTTTGTACCTCATATCATTTGGCCAGTTCTGTTATTTAAGGAGTTATTTCCTTCAGAATTTTGTGTGCCTCTTTTGCCAACCTGTTAATATTGTTTCTCTCTCCCTCTCTCTCTCTCTCTCTCTCTCTCTCTCTCTCTCTTTCTCTCTCTCTCTCTCTCACTTTCTTTTTCAATTAGGGTTAAGTGACTTGACCAGTGTTACATAGCTAGTAAGTGTAGTAAGTGTCTGAGATCAGATTTCAACTCAGGTCTTCCTAACTCCCAGGCTAGTGCTCTATGCATTGTACCAACTAGTTGCTCCATAACTCTTTTTTTAATATAATTTCTTTCGACAATTTTTCCTCTACTGTTCTTATTTGATTTTTAAAAAACATTTTTGCTCTTTTTAAAAATCTATTTAAGAATTCTTGTTGGGCTTGTGTAAAATCTGCAGGGTTTTTTGAGGCTTTACTTGTGGATGTTTTCATGTCATTGTCTTCTGAGATTGGGCCTTGAACTCCCCTATTACCATAGTAGTTTTTTATGGTCAGGTTCTTTTTTGGTTGTTTGTTCATTTTTTTCAACCTATTTCTTGACGTTGAATTTTATGTTAGAGTTAGACTCTACTTGTCCTTGGATAACCCCACTGTCCCAAGCTTCAGCCTTTTTCTCCCTGCTATTTTCACAGTTATTTCTGAGAGTTTGTTAGTTTTCAGTGCTTCCAAAGAGTTGTGATCCAAGGAGAGGTACGGTCACTTCTCTCCTGATCTGGATTCTGGTCCTTACCCAGGAAGAGCTCCTGCTTTCTTATGACTACAAGCACTAGTAATCCTCTCCAACATGGGACTGCAACCAGGGCCCCTATTCCTTTGGTACTGCAAGCACTCCACTATGCCCTGAAACTACAAACCAAAACTGGGTCATGGGAAAGGGAGTTACCAAACAGTTTCTGCTCCTGCACCTAGTGCCTGCTTTGAGTCCCCTGTAATCTCTTTCTGACCAGGAATCCAATCTTTTGACCTATTTTGGGCACTGACGGGTCCTAGAACTGTTGCTGCTGTTGCTATTTCCTCCAAGATCTATAGCACGTTTCTCTACCATACTATGTTCTTTGTGAGTTCCCACCCCAGTGACATTGGCCTCTTCTTCTGACCTTCTAACTTAATCTGGGCTAGAAACATATCTCATTTAGACTTTTGTTGGCTATGCTGCTTCAGAATTAGATTTAATGTGCTATTTTAAAGTTGTTTGGAGGGGAATGTTAGGAGAGTTTGATTAGAATGCTCCCTCTACCCTACCATCTTGGCTTCAACTCTTCTTATTGGTTTGAAGAACACTACCATCCTTTCAGATCCTTAGGCCTGCAATCTTGGGATCATCCTCAGCCTCTCTCAAGCACTCACTCTACATTAATATTCTGTTGCCAAAACTTGTCATTTCTACTTTTATAACAGTTCTCACAAATATCCTCTTCTTTACATTCACACAAGCACTCCCTAAGCACAGATCACTCATCATCTCAGGCCTAGACTATTGCAGCAGCTTGCTTGTTAATCTCTTAGCCTTGTCTCTCCCCACTTCAGTACATTCTGTACTCAACTGCTAAAGTGATTTTCCCAAGGCATAGCTCTGATCATCTCACCCTATATGCGAAAAACTTCCGTGGTTCCGTATTACCTTCAGGATCAAATATAAAATCCTCTTTTGGCTTCTAAAGCCCTTTACAATGTGGTCCTTTCCTTTCTTTCCACCTTCTTACTTTTTACTCCTTTCTATTTACAGTCTTGCAATACTGGCCTTCCTCTTGTTCCTGGCCATAACACTCCATCTCTGGACATTTCACTGTCTATCGCCTATGCCTGAAATTTTTTCTTCTTCATCGATGCTTCTTCATATCCTTGACTTCCTTCAAAACTCAGCTCAAATCCTAGTGTTTTTTCGGGGGAGGGGGGGAGTCTTTCCAGGTCTACTCCTCTATGGCTAGGGATTATCCTGTAAGATTACATTCTACCTATTCTGCCTATAACTTATATGTACATTTTACTACTCCAAGATCCAGTTTTTTCATCTACAAAATGAAAATGATAATAATACCTGTACTGAATGGTTATGAACCTTAAAGCGCTGTCCAGATGTTAGGAATAAGACTGGCAGGAGGAACAGACATTGTTATTATTTTCTTGTCCTTAACCTGTTTAATGGTGTTCAGATCAGAATTGTACTGGGACAAGCCACTATTTTTATTTTTTTATGTTTAGAGTACTGCAGATTGTTGCATAGGTGAATAAAATAACCACTTTTTGAAACTGAATTAAAGTATTAGGATATTAGGTGATCTTCTATAGCCTTACTGAGAATATACATGGCATCATTCCAGTTGTAAATAGGACAATGAAAATGAAATAATAGTTATTATCATTCACCTCATTATTCTTATCTTTTACTATTTTTGGTAATCAACAAGAATTTAGTAAGCACTTACTATGTGCCAGTTACTGTTCTAAGCACTGGAGATTCAAAGAAAGGAAAACAACATGGTGCCTGCCATGAAGGAACTTACAATCTAATGGGGAAGACAATATGTAAACGAATGTATACAAAGCAAGCTATATACAGCATAAATAGGAGATAATTCACAGAGGGAATGCACTAGGATTAAGAGGGGTTGAGGAAGACTTCCTGTAGAAGATGGGATTTTAGTTGGGACTTAAAGGAAGGCAGCAGTTAGAGCAGAGGAGGGAGAATGTGGCAGGCATGGGGGACAGTGGAGAGAATACCCAAGGTACTCTATATTATTTTCTGGCTATTCTGATAATCCCACCTAACATATCCATTCCCATCTCAAACAAATCTGTAAATCTTGTAATAGAAAGGACTCTATTATATATCTCCCTAGGTCCCTGGAACCTGGCACAGTGCTCCACATGTAGAAGGTACTCAAATAAGGTTAATGATGATGATGATGCCTTAATGTGGAAAACAGAGAAAACTGGCAACCCTATTACACAGTGACCTTCATAAGATGATAATTTTCTTATAATTTCAGGGCTAGAATCATAGAAGTTCAGGGCTGCAGCTATTAGTTAAGGTTAATGGAAAGTGCCTACATTCATTAGGAGAAAAGAGACCACAAATTATAGTCTGGAATGGTTAGCAAAATAATTCACACTTGGTCTTCTAATTCTGAGTTTAGTGTTTTTCTGCTATACCATCCTACCTCTAAACAGCAATTTGATATTAGTTGGCTGAGGAAATTCTATTTTTGAAGTCATTTGTACACGTTTATAGAAATATAGAAAATGTGCCCAAGATTTGATTAATTCAGAGATAGTGAAGAATGCATGGAGAAAGGCTATTTTCTATTTATAATTGCAATCAATGCTGTACAATTATCCTCAAACAACCATTGTGACACATTTGCATATACAGTTATCTTATTGTCCCAAAGGATATATCTTTCTCCATTCAAGCGTAACTACTGTTAAGGTTAATGGAAAGTGCCTGCCTTCATTAGGAGAAAAGCGACCACAAATTCTACACTGGAAGGATTACTAAGAGAGGCTCCTATTTTGTCTTATGTGAATGGCAATTCCATCTGTGGACACCAGAGGTAGTTGTTTTCACAGAAAATATCCAGAGTAATTTTACATATTGATTCTCTTTCCTAATTACGTGGACGCCATAATCTTATGAGTTATTGATCTTACAAATTATATTCTCCTCTCTTTTTAGCTTCTAATTTAAAATATTTGTTGAATATATAATTCAATATTAATCAATTTTTTTCCTCTACTGTTTTTAACTGGGTTAGTTATGTCCTTAATTGCTCTGGCAAATATGACTATTCTAGTCCACATAGTATATAGGTAGTACAGTTGAGAAGTAAACATCGCATGGTTTGGAAAACCTGAGTTCAAGTTCTGACTCCTTTATTTGCCAGTAGTGCAGTCCTGGACAAACCATTTCACCTCTCAGTGTCCTAAGGAGACTCTCTAAGACGATACGCTATACAAACTTAAAAATAACCCACAGGGGCTTCTCCACACCATTGAAGTCACAGGAAACCCAGTTTTCCTAGAGTCCCAGGTTCTTCTGCTCATCTTGAGAGTCACTTTCTGTTGGCTGTTCCTAGAGGAGAAAGAGCAGAAAAACATGCAGTGGTTAAATTGGAACCCTTACCCCACTATGGCAGCAGAGAGGTTGCAGTAGCAGCCTGGAAAGGCAGTATGGAGCAGTGGTTAGAGAGCTACCCTTGAGCTGGAAAGATCTGGGTTCATAGTGCTGTCTCTGACACAAACTGGCAATGTGACCTTGGGCAAGTCACTTAATGTCTCATTGCCCCTGGTTAAGTAACTCTACTGTAAGTTGCAAAAGTGGCTCTTGGGAAAGATGTAAAGGCCCAAGTTTGTGGTAACTCTGATTTTGAAAGTGTTATCAGGCTCCAGAGGAGAAAGCGAGGCTGGTGACTTTGTACAGCCTTCTCTCACTTAAATCCAATTCACTTGCATGTCATGCCATCTTCCGTAATATCATGGTCTTATTCGATAACAAAGGATAAACAACAACGTGAAATACATGAATGCTGTGTAATTAGAAAGAGAAAATCAATCATGAGGGTAGCTGGCATCTCAGGCTGGCACTGGGAGACCCTCCCATAGCTATGCTGGGAGACCCAAAAGGCAGGCTCCACCACAGGTGGTGAGAAGTAAGATTAGAACGGGCAGGTCTAGTCTTTAACTGAATGATGAGATTAACAGAAGAGCACATCCAGGGGAAGGAGAGGATGGCTTACGCATTCAGTGCTCCAGCTCCATGAGTAAATATCCACAATACAAAGACTTACACTTTTGGAACTTTGCCCTTACCTTTCACTTTTCCAGTCTCACCAGAGGCAGTGTCTATCAGAGCAGTTATTGCCCAGCAGCAGCAGCAGGAATGGGCTGGAAATGAGGGTAGAATAAGTGAGAGAGAGAGGAGTTAATTAAATCAGATTTGATTGTAGCAGCAGAAGAAATGTGTCCAGAGAAAATAAACTTAAGATTATTAGCCTTCTAGTTCAATTAAAATTATATGCTTTTGTATTGATATCAGTATTTGGCAATACCTTTCTGTGTTAGAGACATTTTCAAAGATGAAATACATAAAATTTCATGACAGATCAGAATTAAAAGATGAACATTTGCAATTGATTTGGATGACAGGGCACACTAACTTTGAACCCCCATTAAGTGAAATGTTAAACTCCCCAAAAGAATTCCATTCTTCTCATTAATAGACCTGGATTTCATTTAAAAAGTACTCAGTTATTATATTTGAATTTCATCAAGAGATCCAGTTAAACCTGACTATCCTAAGAATATTTCAAAATGAAACCGAGAAGAGAACAACAAACACATGAAGAATGGGGAGAACTGTAAAAGGTTGTATAACAAGCTTTTCTTCTTTCATCAGGGCCATTGGAGACCCCACATTTGCATTCACAGTCCTCCAATGTGCTACATGAAGAAATAGATATCAAAGGTGGGAAAAGCAGTTAGACCACATCCATTATACACAGAAAAGATCCTCACTGGACATGACGTAATATTAAGGACATTGAAATGTGGACCTTTAATCTATTTGAAAGAGCAGAGCACACTCAGAGTTTTCCAATCTTGCGGCCAATGGTAGATTTTGGAGTAATTGAAAGGGTCACATGAATCTATAAATGCATAAGCCATTCATAAGGATCTTTTATCACTTCCAAAATCTACAGCGTAATTCAGTAGAAAAAAAGCAAACATGCTTCCTGTACAATGAATAATGTTTTCTCTGTATAATAATGATAATACTAAGAAATACTAACAAAAAGCCCTTTAAGATTTACAAAGGACTTTATGCCTGTTATCCCATGAGCCTCAAAACATCCCTGTGTGGTAGATACTTCATTATCAGCACTTTACAGATAAGGAATCGGAAGCATGATCGTGAACACACAGATAACAAGTGGCAGAGGTGGAATTCAAGACTCCAAACAGAGCCCTCCATCCCTCTGCTCCACACTGCTCCACACTATAAGAGGAGACAGGAGAGGACTATTTTACAAATGTTTGTAAGTTTCGTTGTTTTTAGATTGTCATTGAAGAAAACCAGATGACTACTTTGTCCTTTGAATTCAAGAATCTTTTAAAAGAAATGAGTATTTTATTAAATAGCAGTTAATAAATAATAATAACAATAATAGCTAGCATTTATATCATTCTTTAAGGTTTGTAAGGCATTTTATAAATATTACTTCATTTAATCTTCACAACAATTCTGGGAAGCAGGTGCTATTATTCCCATTTTACAGGTGAAGAAATTGAGCCAAACATATACTTACATTTTACATTTAAGTGGCTGAGCAGGATTTGAACTTGGGTCTTCCTGACTCCGTGTCTAGTGCTCCCTATTCACTGTACCACTTAAGCAGTAATAGAATAGCTCCTGTTACAATTATTTTTTTTTTTTACTGAAAATAAACAAAACCTGCGTAACACTGAATGTCATTTAACTTCTCTGGGAATCAGTTCCATAAGAAAATTGATTTGGAAAGGTCCTTCTGTAGAGGCCAAAGAATCCGGCTCACTCATTTTAGAGATGAGGAAAATGGGACAAGATATTAAGCAGCTTTTCCAAGCTCATCATCAAGTAAGTGGAATAGAATTTGATCCCGGGTATTCCTGGCTTTGGGTCTGGTATCCTAACCACTAAGCCACACCACCCCCTATTTGTTTTCTCATCTGTAAAATGAGAAGATGTCCACTGGGGCCCCTCCCAGCTCTAAGGCTGGGATCTACAATCCTCGTGGGTTGGGAACCATGATTTTGTTAAGGTTCCTCTTCCTCATCTTATTTCTCCATAAATGTTTACAGATAAGGCTCCTACCTCTCTCTGGATGATCTATCTTTCCCTTAACAAAGATTTGACAACAACACAAGAGGAGGTAATTCATTCTGCCTCATGATTGGGTTAAATCCAATGGAAACACCATAAGCTTTTCTTATTTTTATAACATTTGCTTTTCACGTTCCCCTTCCTCATCTTGAGAAGAGAACCTTTTTTCCAGCACATCTATGATGTGGGGGTAGTGGCAGTGAGAATGTCATCAGGAGGGCAAGTCATCCTATTTGGAAACGCTTGGAGGTCAGGCAAGTGTGAAAACTCATTAAAAACTGAATTTCTCTCACAGTTCCCTTTTTGACCCTTAAAAATACCTTCTGATAGAAACAGTCGAATTTACTGTTTTGGCACCTCTATTACTGACACCCACTTCCATCTCAAAATGAAATGCAGATTCAGAGAAAACATTTTCCATATTTTTTTTTAAAATCAAGGATGCTGAGATTTGGCTTCTGTAGGTGCCTAATCTTATTGATTTTTCTCTCCTAAATGGGAGAAAGTCTTTTACCTGTACTCCATTTTGTTGAGAGGGATAAATTGAGAAAGAAAAGTGCATGTTGATTCACAGGTAATGCAACTGTTCATCAGACACAGGATCCTGATCTGAATGAATGTTAGCTAGGCTTTGTGCCTTCCTGGGGAGTTGAACTTGGCAATCTTTTTTTATCTAAACTGTATTCTTTGGAAGTGAAAATTAGGACACAACAAAAACGACCCATTGTATTCCTGTGACTGACAGGGTTGAAACTGTCTTCTCCCCTTGGTAATTGGTGAATAGTGGAGGAAGCCTGGGGAGAGAAGTAACATGATGGAAATGTTGTAAGTTTCCTCTGGGGAAATAGTGCTTTATATCTTGGTAACTTTGTAACCTCAACTCTGAGTTCTTTTACTTTTACCTTATCCTTTTCCTTCTTCTTCTTCTTCTTTCTTTCTTTTTTCCTAAGGAAAACATTTTCAGTTCCAAATCCACAATCCTATAATCCCCAGGTTATTTCCAGTCATTAGAAGAGGGTGGGCAGAAAGTGTGCTGGTATTAGATTTATGTGTCTAGGGGGATTTGTGATATCCCAGGGAGATTAGGATTAAACGGGTGACTCTTCAGATGATTCTCCATCTCCAGGGAATGAAAGTCAGGGCTTCACTAAATAGACACTGCCCTTTAGAGTGGTCATCCTAAAATTTTCCTTGTTCTGGGCATAATTTTTTACAAAACCCTCAGGAATATGCATTGTAGATGCTGGCACTGAAAATTAGTATCAATCAATCAGTTGACCAATCAGTCAATAAGCATTTATTAAACATCTATGTGCTGGGCAGTGGGCCAAGCATAAGAGACACAAAGGCAAAAGTGAGACAGTCCCTGGCCTCAAAAGGCTTACATTCTAACCTAGGAAATTACATGTGCAGATATAATTATGCATAGAACATATTCAAAATGTATTAGTTTTAGCTTTGAGTTGAGTTTTAAAGGACATCAGAGATTCCAAGAGGCAAAAGTGAGCAGGAAAAGTGTTCCAGGCACTGTCTCTGCTCTGCTTTGCAAAGGTGACAGGAGATAGAGGTCAGTATGAGTGGACTATAGAGGAGGAGGCCTAAAATAAAGGGAAATGTGTTAATTACAGAGGATACAATGGAAGGGGCAGATAAATGGATATTGTGGATATTGTACAGTAGTCTGGAGGGCGATTCAGTATTTCAGTATTACAAGAATAAGAGGTGGTGGGAGTTTGCTAAGTATTGGGATATGAAGAAAGGCAGAATATCAGTGGATGGGAGGGGCTCTGCTAAAAGAAAGGCAGGTGTGTAGGATGTTAGGTCTCAGCATATTCTCATAAAAGAATGACTTTTCTTTATATTTGAGAATGACATGACTAATCATATCGCATCCTATTTATTTTCATGCATGAAAAATTATGCATTTGCCTTTTCTTGTCCCTTTTATATTATCTACCCTACCTGAGAAACTCACTCTATGGTTAGTATTTTAATTATATTTCTATTTATATCCTGATCCCCCAAGTGATTAGAACTCTCCTCAGCCCTGCAATTACTTTAGAATTTATCTTTGTTTGTTTCCTATAAATGAAATGTAAGTTCCTTGAGGACAGAAATAGTTTTCATTTTGTCTTTGTAGTCAGGACCTAGCACAATGCCTGACACTGAATTAAATTTAATTTGATGGGAAGGGACAAATTTATCACTTATGTAGTAATTGGGATCACAAATGCCAAGGTAGAGGATGTTCCCAGTGAAATGAGCTAAAGGGATGGAGCCTTTGTTTAGAGCAATACTTTTTGTTGTAGCAAAGAATTGGAAACAAAATCAAACAAATTGGGGTATGTGATTATAGTGGCTATAGTGACTATAGACATAAGAAATAAAGAATATTCTGGATTCAGAGAAATATGGAAAAACTTGCATGAACTGATGAAGAGAATAGTTAGCACAATTAGGACAATGTTTTTTTTTTTTGTAAATGTTATTTTATTTTTTCCAAATACATGTAAAGATAGTTTTTAACATTCATTTTTAATAAGATTTTAGTTACAAATTTTTCTCTTTCCATTCCCCTCTCTAAGACAGCAAGCAATCTGATATACATATATGTATGATCATATTAAACATATTTCCACTTTAGTCTTTTGTAAAAGAAGAAACAGAACAAAAAGGGAAAACCACACAAAACAAAACAAAAAAAACCCCAGTGAAAATAGTTTGCTTTGATCTGCGTTCAGACTCCATAGCTCTTTCTCTGAATGTGGACTGCATTTTCCATCATGAATCTTTTGGAATTGTCTTGGACCATTGTACTGATGATAAGAGCTAAGTCTATTATAGCTGATCATCACACAATGTTAGCGCTCCTGCTTACAATGTTCCCTGGTCCTGCTCACTTCACTCAGCATCAGTTCATGTAAGTCTTTCCAGGTTTTTCTGAAATCTGCCTGCTCATCATTTCCTATAGCACAACAGTATTCCATGAAATTCATATATCACAACTTGTTCTGCCATTCCCCAATGGATGGGCATCCCCTCAATTTCCAAGTCTTTACTACCACAAAAAAAGAGCTTTTATAAATATTTTTGTACATGTAGGTAGGACAATAACATGAAGAAAATGACTCTGAAAGACCTGAGAACTTTGACCAAACGGCTCCCAAATGTAACTTCAAAAGAAGGAAGTGATCGTGGGCTAGAGACAGAGAACCAGGCACACATTCTCAGACATGGCAAATACATTGATTTGTTTTGCCTGACAATGTGTATTTGTTATAAAGGAATAGTAATATTCAGGAGTATGGGATGGGGAGCAGGGGATATGCAAGTTTGTGTTTAGTGATAAAATTGGGAGAAAAAAAGAAAAGTTATATTTTATTCATTGAAATTGATCAATTTATCTCTAATGAGTTAAATTGCTGTAATCTAATTTGACTGGTAATATTAATGTACAATATTGAGTCTTTATAAAAGTTAACAAAAAAATAGCTCCAGAAAATAAACAGAAACCTATAGAGATCATATATAGCAACCACTTGTTGCCCATAGAGGAACTATTCCAACTCTTTGCCAAGAGGATAGTAATGAAGGAGTGTTACAAAATCAGGCTCCAAGAAGCACTTTCCACTAGTAATAAGTGGGTAACTGGTCCTAGATAATGGACTATATGGGGAGAATCTGCACAAAGAAGATGCATGTAAATTGGAAAAGTGTGCCAATCCTATGGGCAGCAGATGGTGCAGTGGATAGAGTGCCAGACCTAGAGTCAGGGAGTCCTGAGTCCAAATGTAACCTCAGACACTAGTTGTGTCGCCCTGGGCAAGTCACTTAACTGTTTGCCTTAGTTTCCTCATCAGCAAAGATGAGCTGGAGAAGAAAATGGCAAGTAAAACCCCAAATGAGGTCACAAAGAGTTGGGCATGACTGCAATGACTGAACAACAACCAATTCTATCCTCACCTGAGGGGATTTTCTACTCAGATGGGGGAGAAAACTGAATTCAAGAGGCATCTCTTTCCTGCTTGGAGTTCTGACCTTTTGGCCATGAGGGAATAGAGGGCACATATATAACTTGGCTCCTAATAGGTGGGAAATGGTACAAGTTAGCATGAGTTGTCCATAATCCTAGAATTTGGACTATAGATTAGTGGGCCTGAGGAGAGTGATCCATCCACACAAGGTACAGAGGGAGAGACAGCAGAAATTACAGCAGAAATAATGAGCTATAGAGGGGACTTTGTTGTTGTTGTTGGGTTTGTCCTTCGTTGCCATCAGAGAAATGATGACATGACTTGCATATGACTTTGTTTTGAGTGAGGGAGGGCTGTGCAGGTCACCAGCCTCGCTTCTCCTCCAGAGCCATCTGAATCCAGTGACCAGATATACATCAGGATGACTAGAGATGACCCAGGATGCATTGGGAGACCTCGGCCCCTTTAGGTCATTAATGAGATATCTCAAGATATGATGCTTGGTACATGTGAGTCCCTAGTTGTTGGGAACATGGGCAAGCTACCAACACTGAAAAAGTGGAAAATGGACAAAAGTAAATTTATGTTTTGCATCAGATAAACTTCTCTGGGAAATGATAAAGGAGCCAGTCATTACAAAAAGACCCCAAACCACCACAGTCAACAAACAATCCTCTTATAAGGGGGAGATAGAAGACAGCCAACACCAACTTGAGTTTAGCATATAAGCTCATTTACAAAAATTTGTGAGTCAAAACAAATAACAAACCACCAAAAAACAGCTTATAAAATTAGTTTTCAGAGTGATGATGAGAGATCCAAAGAAGCCTATTCACCCTTAAAAATACCTGTCAATGCAATTCCAAAGCTCTCATGATTTAAAAAAAATGGTATCCACCTCCATAGAGAAAACTGATGACCTCTGAGTGCAAACAGGAATATAAAGGTTTCTTACTTTTTAAAAAATATGATTACTATAGAAATATGTTTTCCATGATTTCACACGTATAACTGATATATGTTGGGAGGGAGGTGGGAGGAGAGAATTTGGAACTCAAAATTTAAAAAGAAAAGAATGTTATCCATAAATAATGAAAATGTTTAAAAGACAAAAAAATGAATATCTGTTAATGAAACCAGAAGAACAACAAACAGAAGAACATTTTTATAATCTATTCTCTTTGGCAACATGAGCAGCGTCACCACATTTGGACTCTTTCTTCTCAGTACTTGATGTACCAAGTGAGAAAGCAGTCATTTCGTTTAAGAAGATGAAGATGGATAGAGGAACCAGACCTGAACAAAGTCAAGTTAGCAGCCACTGCGCCAGAAGCAAGTCAATTTCAAAGGCACGCAGTGGCTTGCTGCAGTGCAAAAGGCACCAAGCGGGAGTCAGGACACTTAGATCCTGGATCTTCCCTTAACGAGCTATATAAAGTCACTCTACCTCCTGGAGACTATAACCACTTCTGGAAACTGAGGGTTTGGACTAAATGGTCTCTAAAATCCCTTTCAGCTCTAGCACCCAGTGACTGTTTCTGAGCTTTGATAGGTATCAGAGCATTTCATAAATTGTCAAAAAGTCATAAGGTCTACATCACATGGGGGAAGATTCCAAAAGAGTTCTTTTTCTTTTTTTACAAAGAAAAGTTATCCGAGAAGACATCCACTGCTAATGATCCATATACTTGCTTTATCATTTTAATAAGAGTTTTGAGAATGTTCCAGGCACGTACAATAGGTGTACTTCATGAATGAAGGCATGTTAGGCAGGCGTTTGCAGTTTTCTACAACAATTCACATTTATGTCGCAGCTGACCAAGATGTTTCAGTGAATCCCACTATGTTTACAATTCATCGATTTTTAAGGGGGCATTTTACATGGCAGAACAAGATACAGGCTTGAAGGCTCTTTGTGGACAAGGATGGAGATCATAGTATCGTGGATCTAAAGCTGGAAGGGATCTTAAAGATCATCTAGTCTAATATCCTCATTTTACAGATGAGGAAACTGAGGCACACAGAAGTTAAGTGACTTGCCCAAAGTTGCAATATTAATAAGTAGAATAGCTATTCTCTGCCTCTAGTCCTACTCCAAATTCAGGTTTTTTCTGCCTTACTGCATTTTCTTTCCTGTACAAACATTAAAATCACACAAGACAGATGTAACTATGGAAATAACTGTTCACTGGTTCATTGGGTACTGTCATCCAGCAAGGTGCCAGATAGGGAATATATTTTCACCTTTGTCATGGAAGATGGCTAGCATAGAGTCCAAACCAAAAAGGATTTCCAATTAATGGTAAGGCTGTCTGGTTGCTTCTATTTGCGGATGACATTGTACTACTTGTATCAAGCCTCAGAATTCTACAATATCTGCTTCCCCCTTGATTGTCACCCCCACACCATTATACAAATTAAGAGATTTGTACAATGAGTGGAATCAGTGAGCCTTTTTCAAAGTGCTTACTATGTGCCACAACACTGCCCTAGGGCTAAGAACACAAATGTTATTGTTTAGTTATTTTCAACTCTTTGTGACTCCATTTGGGGTTTTCCTAGCAAAGATACTGGAGTGGTTTGCCATTTCCTTCTCTAGCTCATTTTTACAGATAAGTAAACTGAGGCAAACAGGGTTAAGTAACTTGCTTAGGGTCACACAGCTAGTACGCGTCTGAGGCAGGATTTGAACTCGTCTTCCAGACTCTAGGTTCAAGACCCTGTCCATTGTGCCACCTCGTTTCCCTTAAGAACACAAATACACAGAATGAAACAATCCCTATTCTTAAGGCTATTAAGAGGAGTTAAAGGAGAATAATTTAAAGTATAAATGATCTAGTCTGAGAGGTGATGTTTGCTCAGTTGAGTGGAAGCTGGGAGTCTGTATTTAGATTGAGGGCTAAAGTTTGTAGTACAATGCACTGAGTTCTTGGAGAGTTTGATGATCATTTGCCTGCTGTGATCAAATAGAAGGTGGAGAGAAGTGTCAGAAGATTGATTCTGTGGCTCTTGAAAAAGAATGAGAGGATAGGAAAGTGACTAAGTCTGTGACGATGAGAATTTCAGGGAGTATAAACATGAGAATAAGGGAACCCGCAAGTGGCACATATGAAGATGAATATAGAGCGAGGAGACCTAGTTGTGAACTGGCAAGTATAGTACTGGAAACCTGGCAATGCATTGGGAACTATTTACTGTTCCAGACTATGTATGAGTACCGAGCAGTAAATTGGACACTTCCTCTACTCCCTGCAAAGCACATAAACATCCACAAAGAATATCGTTATGAAAAGCTATAGATCAGATTTTGTCTCATATAGAATATCTGAATACTGTCAGTGTCAGAACCAATAAACATTTATTAAATGCATACTATGTACCAGGCACTGTCCAAAACACTAGGGGATAAAAACAGGCATTAGACAGTCCTGCTCACACAAATGGGGGAGAAAACACATACAAAGGAGCTTAAAAGGAAAGGAATAGAGGTTGTGATGTTTAAAAAGTTCAAGAGACATGGTTTCTGGATAATTAATCATTTTATTCAAATTGCTAGCATTTTATTAATAAATGAAATGGCCATTTGTCTATCTCTCTTTGACCAAAGATGCCCTCAAGGCCATGGGCTCACAGTTTATTTACCCTGAGAAGAGTGGATATTCTTGTGCCAATCAATTCGAAGTGGTTAATAATTTTAAAAAAATCTTTTTCTCATTTTGCTTTTTTTCTCCCTCCCTCCTTCCCTGCCCTGCCCCTGCCCAAGATGGCAACCAATCTGATGTAGGCTATACATGTACAATCATATTAAACATATTTTCACGTTAGTTGTGAAAGAAGAATCAGAATAAAAAGGAGAAAACCATGAGAAAGAAAAAACAAAAAAAAGAAGTGAAAAGAGTCTGCTCTGATCTGCATTCAGACACCATAATTCTTTTTCTGTATATGGATAGCATTTTCCATAATGAGTCTTTTGGAATTGTCTTAGATCATCATATTGCTGAGAAGAACCAAACCTGTCAAAATTGATTATCACACAATGTTGATGTTATTATACACAATGTTCTCCTGGTTCTGCTCACTTCACTCAGTATCAGTTCATGTAAGAATTTCCAGGTTTTTCTGAAATCTGCCTGATGACATTTCTTATAGCACAATAATATTTCATTACATTTCTATACCACAACTTGTTCAGCCATTCCTTCAATTTCTAATTCTTTGTTGCCACTAAAAAAGCTGCTATAAATATTTTAGTACATGTGGGTCCTTTTCCCTTTTTTTTATGATCTCCTTGAGATACAGACCTCGTAGTGGTATTGCTGGATCAAAGGGCATTCATAGTTGTATAGCCTTTTGGGTATAGTTTCAAATT
Source organism: Notamacropus eugenii (assembly GCF_028372415.1). NCBI lineage: Eukaryota > Metazoa > Chordata > Mammalia > Diprotodontia > Macropodidae > Notamacropus > Notamacropus eugenii. The sequence goes on from NC_092875.1 coordinate 472,180,332, forward strand.
GCCCTCTAGAATAGTTGGATCAGTTCACAACTCCACCAACAATGCATTAAGGCTCCTAAAGGTTAACAATTATTGAGAGAATGAATATTACAATGAGGGGCTGAAAGTGACATCATGTCACTCTAGGACAAAGAGACTATCTCTATACCCAGACTACCTTCAGCCTTAAGCAATCTAGACAAAGGATTTATCTCCACCCAAACTTGCTTAAGTGGACAGCTTTTGGCCATCAAAATGTACCTTCCCCTGGGCACCCCAGGGAAGGAGGGAGAGGAGAAGCTGGTGAGGGGAGAGAAGGGGAAGAGAGGAGTTGCTACTCACTCACAGGTTGTATTTGTCTTTTGTTCGAAGAGGACCATGACATCAGGGAGATGATGACATGACTTGCACTTGACTTTGATTTGAGTGAGGGAGGACTGTGCAGGTCACCAGCCTCACTTTCTCCTCCATAGTCATCTGGGTCCAGTGGCCAGATATTCATCATAATGGCCAAAAGTTGCCTTTTTTCCTTTGGATTTCTTGGCTAGATTGCTTTCTCAAAGAGCAAGCCTTAAGCCCAATTCACTGTGGAGCTCATAGATCAGACAATAGGTCCCTGCCCTCTTAGCACATAGTGAATGTAAATACTGAATAGTAACTGTTTCTCTTGTGGCCAGGAACCCTGAGGGTCTTCCCCTCTCAATTTGATTTTTTTTTTTTTATTAAAGGGGCCATCCCTTGATTCACTTCTTAAAGAGACCTATTCACTGAATGGGTGTTACCTCACTCAAAGGCCTTAGCCGAAAATGGCCAGGGTCTCCCACTGGATTGTGGGCTATTTCCAGTCGTCCTGAATGATGAATATCTGGGCACTGGACCCAGATGGCTCTGGAGGAGAAAGTGAGGCTGGTGACCTTGCACAGCCCTCTCTCACTCAAATCCAAGTCAACTGCAAGTTATGCCATCATTTCCCTGATGGTCCTCTTCCAAAACAAAAGACAAACACAACAAGCTTGGGTGGAATACAATGGTCAGGAATTCACCTTAGATTAGATTCCTTGTGAGGTTGGATGGAGTCTGACCAAGACCAAGGAGAAAGAGTTCAACCTTCAGAAACTGAGCTTTTGAAATGAGGACTTTAGAAAAAGAGTGAATTCTGGATCTCCCCAATCATTGGTTATTAATAATCATTTCTCCTCAGGTTATTGGGTTCAGGGGCATAATGAAGTCCTACAGCTGGGGTGGGAAATCTAAGGAAGTGAGAGCTTCAGAATTGATTACATATTTCAGAATGAATTTCTGGGAATGATAAAGTCTAGGAAAGTAGCTGAGTAGGAAATGAAGCGTGTGCATGTGTGTGTGTGTGTGTGTGTGTGTGTGTGTGTGTGTGTGTGTATGCAGTCTATCAATAAGTTTGTCTTAGACCAGTAATGGAAGGCCTCCTGTGTATTAGGAAGAATGTACATGGAGAAGCTGTCCATGAAAAGCATATACAAGGATTTTACAGGATAAGAAAATCCAGAGGAGGCATGACATGCTTTAATAGAGGGAGTACCAATCCTGATGAACAATACACCAACATATAAATACCTAGATAAGTCCTTATCACTTATACAGTTTTTGTGGCACTGTTTTTTAGCTTTCATAGACTTTGTGGGTTCTTATCCTAACCCATACGGACACTGAAGAATCATGTGGCCAAAGTTCGGTTGCTATGGCCCCTCAGGTTTTAATGCTATTGGCTCAAGCTCCCATTCTAGTATATTTTCTCCAATATCAATCACTACCGCTCTTGTCTCTACAATATTATCAATAGTATTAAGTAACACCCCAGAATCACTTCACCAATTAACATCATTTAACAAAGGGGTACCCAATGAGGAGATATAGAAAAAACAGAATTACAAAAAAAATCAAGGTTCACATTTTTCCCTCTATTGCCTTGGCCCCTGGGGAGAGTGGGATCAAACTTAAAACAGTTGCTACAAAACATTTGTCCCACCAGGTTTACTCAGGAATGTTTTAGGATAATGTCCCTCTCTTGCTTATTAAAACCAAAGTCTCACTTTGGAGTTTGATTCTTTGCTGGGCAGGACCCCACAGGTCACTAATCACAAAGCAAACTGTCATGGACCTCAGTGCTCTCTAATGTTCTGAAGTTCACAAGATTGCATTACAATTTGTTCTTTCTAAATACTCCTTCATGTAAGGCAGGAAAGGATAGATACAATCACCATAAAAACAACAGCAGGGGTTGATGCTCAAGGTTTCAGTAGATATTGTAGCCTCCTGTGAACTCAGCCAGTCATGAAAAAAGGGTGAATTGCCTGTGGGAATTTTTTGCACGTACACCCAGTTCCAGCTCAATAGCTAATTAAAAAGGCACGTGGATTGGAAACAATCATCAAATAATCTGTGTGCTCAGATATGCTGAACTATGACATCCCCCATTACATTTATGTACCTAGTGCCTAACAGTGCTTTGTGTATAAGAGATTGTGTTGGTCCTGAAATCAAAAGATATCCCCATGATATGGTACAAGGAACATATACAGGTAGGGTTTCCAAGTACAGGCATTATTGAAGGGTATATGTAGATACAGAGAAGTTAGCAGACTCTCAAGGGATTCAAGCCCCTGAAACTCCTGAAACCCAGGGCTGTGATAGTTTGTTCTACAGAAACGGGGACTTCCATTACAGCTGATGAATATGGGAGAGAATGGCGTGGGGAGGAAATTTTTGTCATTTAAATAGGATCTCTAAGCAAAGGATGATAAGCAAAGGGAACTTCCCTGGTCCTACTCAAACTCAGAGTATTTTCCCTATTTCTGGGCCAAATCCTGTTGCATATTCCCCGTTTTGGGTGATATGGATAGGCCCAGGGAAGATATAATTGTTTTTTCATAGTATAAAACAGTGACTTCAAGATTATAGATCATTAGGTTTGGACAGAGCCTTAGAGACCATTTAGTCCAGACTTTGCCTGCCCCCTTTTATTGATTACCAGTATGTGCTGGTGTGGTGTGACTTGCCCAAGGACATACCACAATTGGAAAATTTAAGAATTCTAACTCCCACCTTCTGACACCTAGTTTAACGTTGTTTCTATTATATCATGATGCTTGTAGTGTAAGGGTTGGAAGGGGCAGGAGGGATTGGAGGGGCTGTGATAGGGAGGAAAAAGAAGAAGAGTGAAAGCAAACTGTCAGAGGGGAGAAAGATGCCAAATGAGGATGTGCAGATTTTTCTATTCACTTCAGTTTTTCCTGAGACTGCTCAGTCCCAAGTAGCTTGAATGCCCTTAGAAAAGAGTCCTTGGCTAAAGTCCCACAGTGCAGTAGAGGTGTGCTTATTCAATCAACAAATCGTCTCTTATTCTTTGCTCTTCATGATTGAGTCATCAGAGCAGAAACTCTGATCACTTTTTTCTTTTTAAAAAATGATCTGTATTTATAGCTTTTACTTTCATACCACCTGCCTTTCCCCACATATCCTTCCCTTTTCACATCTTCCAGAGAATTTTCCCTTATAAGAAAGAAAAAAAGACAAAAAGAATTCGGCAAAACTATCCAATATAATTCCCAGCACTTTCCCTAGACCTGGACACCCATGATTTCCTCACACTGTTCTCCCTGTGGCTCTGTGCCCAACAGGGACCCAGAGAACCACAGTAAGCGGGTCCAGTGGGCTTCTGTTACAGAGAGAAGGACATCCCAGAAGGAACACTCAAGGCCTTGGCTGAATTCTTCCAAATCCACAAGTCTAAAGGCATGAAGACCAAGCCGTTTGACAGTGAAGTATGACCGAAGACAGCTACAGACATGGCTAGAGACAGAGCAGTAGGTGGATTCTCAGCTTCAAGAGCTGTACCAGGAGCAACTGTCCTCTGTCCCTGAGTTTGACCTGAAAGACTTCATTGGACTCTCCACAGAAGAACAGAGAACCAAACTGCAGGCAATGCTCCAAGAATGTGTTAGTCCTACAGAGCCCTTTATCTCTGAGATGCTTCACCACCTCAAGAACCTCTGAAGGCTCAGCCAACCTCAGAAACAAAACTTTACATACTGCCTTACCTACCCCTAGACCTCAGCTGACTATGGACCCTATAGTCCTCACCCTTTTTGCTTCCCAGATCCACCTTCTCAACCTTATAGTGTTGAGTGTGGAGATGAGTGCCAAGGCCCCTCAGGACACATGGACCAGCAAGGTCCATGATGAGAGATATGCGGACACTGCCCTAGGGGAAATGTGACATATTCACCTTCAGCCTGATGGTATGAGCACACCAGCCAGGCCTCCTCAGTGACTGGACAAGTGACTCTGGGTTACCACCTTTAGGGTTCCTTGGCAAGCCCCTGACTCATGTTTTGAATCTAAAAGGGTAAAACCTATGGAAAAGAAAAAAAAACCTATATAATATATCAGCATTTTAGCTTTCTGTGTAGTGTTCCACACCCATGGGACCCAGTTTCTACAAAGAACCAGAGGGAAGTTTTTTCTCATATTGATTAGTTTTGGCCAAGCTCCATTTCTCAGCATTCAGTTGTAATTCTTTGTTTTTGTTCTTTCTACTTACATTCTTGTACTGATTGCATATATTATTTTCCTGGATCTGCTTACTTCTCTTTGCATCAGTTCATGTAAATCGTTTCATGCTTCTCTGTATTCAGTATATTCACTATGTCTTACAGCACAATAACATTCCCTGCATTTATGTTCCACAATTTCTTTAGTCATTCTCCAATCAATTGACATCTACTTTGTTTCCAGGTCTTTGCTACCACAAAAAAAGTGCTGGTCTGAATTAGTTGGTGTATATGTGGCCTTTCCATATGACATTGATTTTCCTGTGGTATGTGTTGAGAACAAAGTTCTGAAAAGAAGAATTAAAAATGATTAGTAAGAATAAGAAAGTGATCCAAATCGCTAATGATGAAAAATGCACTACACCGCGCTTCCTTCTCATGGTAAAAATGCAATAAAACCTCATTGATGTAGGCTTCACTAATAGCAGAATTTGCAAACCAATATGACTTTGGGTAAGTTATTTCATCCTCCCATTATGAGTCTCCTTATTTGTAAAACGAGCAAGTTAGATCAAAGAAATGATTTTTATAATTCCAGTCATCTCTAACTTTCTATGATTCTATATTTCTTTATGTGAATAAGTGTTGTTTTATTGCAATAAAGCAAACCAAAGGTTACTGAACTTACTGAAAGAGAGAGAATGAAGGGATTCATTCATGAATTCCTTATGCACACAAGTGATTCAGAGTTGGAATTCCATTACTTAGGGCAAATTCATTTGAAATTGGATTGGGGAGAAGGGAAGGAACAGGTAGGATGAGCAGTGGTGTCTAAGGTATCACTCCTTTGGGTGACTGAAATATATTAATGACAGAAGTCCCACTGAGAAGCTGGAGAGTGTCTAGAGTAGGGCAAACAGGATAGTGAAAGGCCTTGAGTCTAAGCAGGGGTGGGGAATCTGCAGCCCTCTAGGTCCTCAAGTGCAGCTCTTTGAATCCTTTGAAAGTCATAGGTAGGGATTGGGGGAGGGACGGAATCTGTCTTTAAGTATTTGTAAGTAATTTTAAGTATTATAATCAAAGGAGGATGAGGACCTGGGACACCAGGGAGTTCAAAAGGTGAAAAGGGTCAGGGGAGAGAATTGTAGAATTAGAGTTGGAAGGGACCTCAGTAGTAATTTAGCTCTAACCATACACAAATAGGAATGCTTACACAATATGACTGACATTACTTATCTAGTCTTGGCTTGAAAAACCCCAAGGTGAGGGAACCTACTTGCTCCGTAGGCAGCCCATTTCACTTTTGGAATGTTCAAATTGTTGGAGGGCAAGTAGATGGCACAGAGGATAGGGAGCTAGGCCTGGAGTCAGGAAGACCCTAGTTCAAGTTTTGCCTCAGACACTCACAAGGTGTGTGACCCTGGGCAAGTCACTCCACCCTGTTTGCCCCAGTTTCCTCATCTGTAAAATGATCTGGAGGAGGAAATGGCAAACCACTCTAGTATCTTTGCCAAATGGGGTCATGGAGAATCAGACACAACTGAAGAATGAAAACAACCACAAACTGTGACAATGAGTTTAAATTTGCCTCTTCACAATTTTTGCTTATTGTTACTGTTTTTTTCCTGTGGGACCAAAGAGAGCAAGTCTAATCAGTCCCATATGTGGTAACCATTCAAATATTTAAAGACAGACAGACAGACAGACAGACAGACACACACACACACACACATACATACACACACACGCACCACCACCACCACTACCCTCCACTCTGTTTCACCTTCTCCGGACTAAACATTCCCAGTTCTTTCAAATGATCCTTCTATGACAGAAGCTGAAGGCCTCTCACTTCCGGTTGCCCTCCTTAAAATCTTTTCTAGTTTTTCAATGTCTTTCTTAAACCATAGTGCCCAAAACCGGAGAAATCTGTGCTGAGGAGGACTGAGAGAGTGAACTTACTGGAGAGGAAGGGGTATGACTTGGAGGCAGGGACTGGAGCCAGCTCTTGGAGGGTAATAGTAGCCAATTGTTCAATTTTCAGTGTTAGCCTTCATACCTCAGAAATCAGCGAATGCTACAAATCAACACTTGCTTTATTGCTTTGTGGATTGTCTAGACTCAAGAAAGTAAGTGAGACAAATTAAACTTAAAAGTCTGCTATTCAGATTCCCTCAACCCCTCCCTCTAGGACTGGTTGTTAAACATTTGCCAACCCACCACTGTGTGGAGGTTTCTAGATGAGGGAAATAGGATCTAGACAGGTTGGAAGAACTTTAAGGACCAAGTAGTTTCATGACAGTGAGGAGCAAAGGATACCCATATCTCTTCCTGGTCCTGTATGTTAGGGCATGTGAAAGAGAAGAAACAGATAGCCTTGGAGAGGGAACCAAGAGTTATGGTGCCTTCCGGAGGAACCTAGGTTTCCATGATAACCAAAAGAGGGAAGGTAAAGAGGATCTTAGGATCCTAGAACCATAGGAAGAAGAACAGGATCATAGATTTACAGTTGGAAGAAACTTTAGTGGTATTCTGGTCCAAATCCCTTATTTTACAGATGAGAAAACTGAGCCCTGGAGAGGTGAAGTGAGTTGGCAAGTGGGTGAGCCAGAATTGAAATTTAGGATCTAAATTCAGTCATCTTTTTGTTACACCAGGACTGAGGGAAAGAAGTACTCAGAGGGCATAGCAGAGAGAAAAGAAAAGAGGTTTGGGATTTGGAGATGGCTGGGACAGAGTTTTCTATGGGAGAGTAGAAGAGTGGTGGTCATCAGTGCCACCAGCTATGAGCAGCCTTCACTGCTGATCTACCAGTTTTGACCTTGCATTGATCTCAGATATCCTGTCTTGCAGGGATCCTTATAGCTGGTGGATTATCCAGTGAAAGAGGACATAGGGCTCCAGTCTAATGAGAAGCCACACTGGTAATGGAGTATATTGGCCTTTGCTGGGGGAGGAGAGAGAGAAAGAAGAATGGCAGTCTGGGTCTGGTGAGAATGCTCTAGAGATGGCTACTGGAAAGAAACAGGTACTACACCTAACTGAAGCAAATAATTCTTTCTCCCCTTCTAGGATGTTGGGACACAGGGTGCAGACCTGGTTGCAGACCTGGTTGCCTGTCCTAGTTTTGATTTTTGAGTGCCTTTTGAGAAACTCTTGGCATGATTGTCTCTCAAAGCCTCTCCAGGCCAGATCTGCATCCCTATGATGGTTCCAGAGTTAGTCAGACTTTGAGGTTGGCTTTGAAAAGTAGAACAATTGCTTTTGATGCCATATGAATTTGCTCAATATCAGAGTGGCAAACTGAAAAAAGAAAGATTCTCTGAGAGATCTCATTGCTTGGTAGATACTACAAGAAGGTTAAATCTAGAACATAAGGCATGATATGCTCCAAAATATTTTCAGTTGCACTTTTTTTTTAATTGTAGCAAAGAACTGGAAACAAAGCAGATGCCCGTCAATATGAGTGTAATGAGTTATTACAAGAAAGCACAGGAAGACATGTGAACTGACACAAAGTGAGGTAGGTAGAATTTTGGGAAAAGTATACACATGACTACAAAAATGTAAATGGAAAGAACAAAAAGGAAATAACAATTGAAAGTGAATGCTGTGTAATTATAATGATCAAGCTTGACCCTAAGGAAGAGATTATGAGACTGTACCTCTCTCCTGAGAGATGGGAAATTATGGATATGGAATATTGCATACACGATTAGACTTGGCTCATGTGTTGCTTAGTATTGCTGATTTTGTTGTTGTGTCTTCATGACCTCATCAGGGGTTTTCTTGGCAGAGATATTGGAGTAATAGGGCCAGGGCCAAGATGGCAGAGTAGAAAGACTGACCTGCTCTAGCTCTCCCCTATAGCCTATAAAATACCTATAAGAAATGACTCTAAACAAATTCTAGAGCAGCAGAAGTCACAAAATGATAAAGTGAAAGAGATTTCCAGCCCAAGACAGCCTGGAAGGCCAACAAGAAAGAATTATCACACTCAGAATGGAGCCCAGCCCAGCCTTGGCATGGGGCACAGACAGGACTGGAGCAAGCCTCAGGGTACGTGATCGTGGGTCACAGCTGTGGTTCCCAGATTTCTCAAGCCACAAACGCCAAAGACAGCTTCAAAGGTCAGTGAGAAAGCTCTCTCACCTGGGCAAGAGGGGAGTGCAGTCTGGCCCTGGCCCCAAGGTAGCAGCAGTCACTACAGCAGTAGTGTCTACTTTTGGAGCCCTCCACCTAAAGACCCTGGGGGAATTGAGCAGCTGATCTGGTCTCAGTCCTGAGTAGAAGTCATGTGGTGAGGAAGAGTGCTGGCTAGGTGGAGCTGGTGGTGACTGTGGAGGGGAAATCCTACTTGCAGATCCAGGGCAGAAAAGAATGCTTGTGGTTGCTCACAGACCACAGCACAGTCCAGGAGAGGAGTAAACTCCTATCCCTTGATTGGGCCACCTTGGAGGAACTGAGAACTTACAAGTCCCTAGAATATACCCTCCACTTGGCAAAGGACTCAAAAGTCAAGTAACTGGCTGGGAAAATGTCCAAAAAAGAGGAAAAAAACAAGACTATAGAAGGTTACTTTCTTAGTGAACAGGTATTTTCTTCCATCTTTTTGGATGAGGAAGAACAAAGCTTACCATCAAAGGAAGACATAGAAGTCAAAGCTTCTACATCCAAAACCTTCAAAATAAATATGCAATGGTCTCAGGCTATGGAAGAGCTCAAAAAAGTTTTTGAAAATCAAGTAAGAGAGATGGAGGAAAAATTGAGAAGAGAAATAAGAGAGATTCAAGAAAATCATGAATATATATATATGTATATATGTACATATATATGCATATATATATATATATATATATATATATATATATATATATAGAGAGAGAGAGAGAGAGAGAGAGAGAGAGAGAGAGAGAGATAGCATAGGGTGAATTGAATAGGAAGGGATCATATCTAAAAAATAAAATTAAGGGGTGAGAGAGGAATATATTGGGAGGAAAGAGGGAGAAATGGAATGGAGTAATTATCTCTCATAGAAAAAGCAAGAAACAGCTTTTCCAATGGAGGAGAAAGGGGGGGAGATGAGAGGGAAAAAGTGAAGCTTACTCTCATCACATTTGGCTCAAGAAAGGAATAGCATACACACTCAATTTGGTATGAAAATCTATCTTATACTATAGGAAAGTAGGAGAGAAAGGGAATAAACAGGGTGGGGCGGGGATGATGGAAGGGAGGGCAAATAGGAGTAGGGAGCAATTAGAAATAAACACTCTTGGGGAGAGACAAGGTCAAAAGAGAGAATAGAAGAAATGGGGGGCAGGATAGGATGGAGGAAAATATAATTAGTCTTACATAACATGACTATTATGGAAGTCATTTGCAAAATGACACATATATCGTATATATTGAATTCCTTGCCTTCTCATTGGGGATGGGTGCGGAGGGAGGAAGGAAGAGAAGTTGGAACTCAAAGTTTTAGGAATAAATGTTGAGAATTGTTTTTGTGTACAACTGGGCAATAAGAAATACAAGTAATGGGGTATAGAAATTTATCTTGCCCTGCAAGACAAGAAAGAAGATGGGGACAAGGGAAGGGAGGGGTGTTAGAAGGGAGGGCAGATTGGTGGAAGGGGTAATCAGAATGCTCGGGGTTTTGGGGTGGGGGAAGGGGAGAGATGGGGAGAAAATTTGGAACTCAAAATTTTGTAGAAACGAATGCTGAAAACTAAAAATAAATTTAAAAAAACATTAGAATGAAGCAGATGAAAACTAATGATTCTCTGAGAAACCAAGAAATTACAAAACAAAACCAAAAGAATGAAGAAATAAAAGACAATGTGAAATATCTCATTGGAAAAACAACTGACCTGGAAAATAGATCCAGGAGAGGTCATTTAAAATTTATTGGTCTACCTGAAAACCATGATAAAAAAAAGGCCTTAAATATGTTGGAGTGATTTTCCACTTTCTTCTCCAGATCATTTTACAAATGAGGTAACCAAGGCAAATAGGACTGAGTGACTGGCCCAGGGTCACGTAGCTAGTAAGTGTCTGAGACCAAATTTAAGCTCAGGAAGAAGAGTCTTCCTGACTCCAGGCCGGGCCCTCCACCCACTGGGCCACCTCACTTCCCCAGTATTGTTGAGCTGCTTTTTTCCTCCTCTTTCTTTTTCATTCTCTGTTAAAAGAAATGGATTTTGAGTTGGGGAGAAAAAGAGGAGAGACATAACGAGAAATGAAGCGATGCAAAATCAGGACATTCATCAAAAACTTTTAAAAAGAAAAGTAGGGGGCTGCAGATTTTTAAAACATAGCATTAATAGGAAATACATTGGCTATTCAATATTCTATTCAGAGACCATCCAAAATGTATGCCACATTGCACACACTTATTATGAGTATCCTTGGCTGAATTCCCATTTTTCTTATCCTTTATTGAAATAACGTTGTAATCTGGTTAGCTCAAAATACAAGCAATTTATAGTTATGCAGTCAGTTATTTGTATGCTCTTTTCAACACTGTTCTCCTAATTTGAGGCACCCTGGGCAGCCTCCCAGATCAGCCATGCCTCAGAACAGCCCTAAACAAATGGCATTCTGCCACAAGAGCAGCCTCCATCAGTGAGTAACCCACAAAACAAATTCAATTTATAGAAAATGTTTGGTTGGACTGCCAAGTTTTGTTTTGTTGGGCTTTTTTTTAAAATATATAGATACATAATTCTTTTTAGTAGAAAGGAGGAGTTGGGCCTTTGTTAACTCCCCTGTATCCACTCCTATCTCTGGTCTACAGTTTACAGTTCAGTAAATAATTATTCTAATTAGTGAAGACTCCAGTTGGAAATAAATTAAATCTCTCCAGAGAAAAGAACCTAGTATTATAGATGAAAAAGAAAAGCTGAGTTTCTATTTTTAATCTCTGACTTCAAAAAAACATACAAGAATCCAAATCACTAATTAAATAGAGTTATAGATCCTAAGCTGGAAGGGAACTCAGAGGTCATCTGGTACAACTGCTTTATTTTAGATATGAGGTCATTGAGGTCTAGGGAGGTTATGTGATGACATGGTGCATGTGTGTAGAGGGTGCTAAAAACACACTTAAGATTCAAGTCTGTGGACTTTAAAGCCAGTTGTGGATCCATTTGGGCAGCTCCTTTGAGTTACTTTCAGTTACTCTGATCCCCCACAGATACACAAAGACAGTCAGAGACTGTCCTAGGGAAACACAAAGTTTCAGATCAGACCCTATCATGTTTCCTTCTGATCCAAAAGGAAACACGAATTTATAACACAAGGCAAAGGTAAGCCCAGACACTCAAGGCTTCTGAATAGAGTTCTGAATCCTAAGGCAAGCTTTTATAGAGCTACATCTCTCAGTTATGGTGCTGAGATATTCCCTCTACACGTTGAAAAGAGGGCCAGGTTCTTTATTACTATGGCACCAGTGGAGGACTGTAGTCAACCACAGGTCACTCAGAAAGCTATTCAAGGTTCTAGATATTTTACATGTCAGCATCCTCTCTAAATCATTGCTTACAAGACCCTACTGATGTGTTAACTTTTATTAATCATCCAGAGGATACACTTAGCACCAAGAAAGCCACTTAATGAAATAGGATAGAGGTAAAATAACAGCAGAACATTCACCAAATAAACTTGAAGTTTACTTCTCCACATGCCTTCAGAGGGAGGAATGATGATGCATTGGGATCTTGTGGGGCATTTACACAGACACCACAAGGCTAGGGTGCCTCTATGGAGGGAGCATTTCCTGTTCAGGGAACACAGATGATCAAGGAATATACATTCAGGGGAAGAACACGCCTCCAGACCTTCATGGCTACTGTTATATAAGGGTGATGTCTCACTCTTCTCTCCACTCAATCAGCCGCCATCTTGGTCCAGACCCTCATTACTGCTTGAATGGATGGTCTCAGTAACCTTCTAATGGGTCTCCCTGCCTCAGATCTCTCTTCACTCCAATCCATCCTCCACATAGCTATAAAAATGATTCTCCTAAAGTTCAGGTTTAACCATGTCACTCCCTCACTAAATAGATTCCAGTGTTTCCCTGACTTCTTTGTTGTTCAACAGTTCAATCATGTCAGACTCTTTTGTGACCCCATTCACCATACTATCCATGAGGTTCTCTTGGCAAAGATAATGAAGTGGCTTGCCATTTCCTTCTCCAGTGGATTAAGGCAGAGGTTAAGTGACTTGCCCAGGATCACACACCTAGTAAATGTCTGAGGTCAGATTTAAACTCAGGTTTTGCTTATTCCAGGATTTATCCACTGAGCTACCTAGGGGCAAATAAAAATTCCTGGGTCTAATATTTAAACCTCTTCACCACTAGATACTACCCTACCATTCCACCCTTTTTACATATTATTCCCTTCCACATACTCTACAGCCTAGCCATCATTGGTCTCTTTGGTGTACTTAACACACAACAATCGATCTACTATGTTCAAGCCTTTGTATGCATGGTGTTCCTTCATTGCTGGAATGTTTTCTTTCCTCCCCTCTGTCTCTAGCAAAGATTTCCTCTCTGCCAGCTATCATGTCTTTACTGCTCCCTACCTTGAGTCATTCCCTCCCCACCCGAAGCCGATTTTCAGTTAGCCAATTATCTTTAGGGTTAATGAGCTCTCCACTGCAGGAAAGGGCTGGAGTAAACTCTCAGTAAACTCAACTATCCACAAAACTGTTCACAGAAGGTAGTAGATACCTAGGCTAAAATTAGTTAGTCAAAACACATTTATTAAATGCTTAATGTGTGCTAATCACTGAAGATACAAAGAAAAGCAAGAACAATTCCTTTTCTCACCTACTGTATCCTCAGACCCCCCCTCTATTTAACTTTCATCAGACATGGTCAGAAATTGCTTTTTAGTTCTTAGTTTTTATCATATATTCCTGCCTATAAAAAGTATTCCTAGGGCTCTACTTCCTCAAAAGGACAAAGAGTTGAATGAAACTATGACAACTAAATTGCTTACAACCTCCTCCCATCATGTTTTTCTGTTATATGCATATCAGTTATTACAATGGTTGGGCTGGCTAGAAAAGACAAAAAAGTCCAGTGATCTCCATCCCACTTTCCCCAAGAACAAATAAAAGTTTAGATTCTTTTTGGTATCTCTACACTGACAAAGATCTCTAGCCTGGTCTCCTCACAGGACTAATACAGACTTGGGGTGTTTTCTATTTTGCTATGGTACCACCACTTCTAAATGTGATGAGCACTTTCTTTGAGAGGTTGTTACAGGTGAGGGGAAAGGACTCTGCATGAAATATGGACAGCTACTTCTGAACATGTGAGTCACTCTAGAATAATATTCATTTATCTTCCATTTGTATTAAAGCTAGAAGCACAAATTCTAATGAACCTATTTTATTGATGAAAAAGCAGAAGCTCATAAGTGAGAAATGCTTTTTGGCCTTGTTGCTTGGCAATAGCACTCAGTATTTACAGTCTTCAATATGGTACTATCAAACTGCCACAGAAGGAATATTTTTCATCTAAACTTCTACTTAGCCCCACAACTCTGTTTCTAAGGAGTTATGTCTTGAATGTTTTTTAATGCAAATATGCTTTTCTTAGTGGTATCTCTTCTCTCCACCCCCTTGTCCCTTTATGTCCTACAAAACCTGTTCAGAATATTGATATCACTGAAAGGGGAAAAAAAATTAAGACTATACAAGGTTACTTTCTTGGTGAACAGGTATTCTCTCCCATCCTTTCAGATGAGGAAGAACAATGTCTACGATCAAGGGAAGACATAAAAGTTAAGGCTTCTGCATCCAAAACCAAAATAAATATGCAATTGTTCCAGACCATGGAAGAGCTCAAAAAGGATTTTGAAAATCAAGGAAGAGAGTGGAGGAAAAATTGGGAAGAGAAATGAGACAGATGCAAGAAAATCATGAAAAATGAGTCAACAGCTTGCTAAAGGAGACCCAAAAAAATGCTGAAAAAAATAACACCTTTAAAAATAGGCTAACTCAATTGGAAAAAGAGGTTCAAAAAGCCAATGAGGAGAAGAATGCTTTAAAAAGCAGAATTAGCCAAATGGAAAAGGAGGTTCAAATGTTCACTGAAGAAAATAGTTCTTTAAAAATGAGAATGGAACAGATAGAAGCTAATAACTTTATGAGAAATCAAGAAATCACAAAACAAAACCAAAAGAATGAAAAAATGGAAGATAATGTGAAATATCTCACTGGAAAAACAACTGGAAAATAGATCCAGGAGAAACAATTTAAAAATTATGGGACTACCTGAAAGCCAGGATCAAACAAAGAGCCTAGACATAATCTTTCATTAAATTATCAAGGAAAACTGATATTCTAGAACCAGGGGGCAAAATAAATATTGAAAGAATCCACGGATCACCTCCTGAAAGAGATCCAAAAAGAGAAACTCCTAGGAATATTGTAGCCAAATTCCAGAGTTCCTAGGTCAAGGAGAAAATATTGCAAGCAGCTAGAAAGAAACAATTCAAGTATTGTGGAAGTATAATCAGGATAACACAAGATCTAGCAGCTTCTGCACTGAGGGATTGAAGGGCTTGGAATATGATATTCCAGAAGTCAAGGGAACTAGGATTAAAACCAAGAATCACCTACCCAGCAAAACTGAGTATAATACTTCAGGGGGGAAAATGGTCATTCAATGAAATAGAGGACTTTCAAGCATTTTTGATGAAAAGACTAGAGTTGAAAAGAAAATTTGACTTTCAAACATAAGAATCAAGAGAAGCATGAAAAGGTAAACAGGAAAGAGAAATCACAAGGGACTTACTAAAGTTGAACTGTTTACATTTCTACATGGAAAGGTAATATTTGTAAGTGTTTGCATGTCACTCAATTCTCTTCCCAGTTTTTCCTTCACCTCTCTAACTTGATTTTCAAAATCCTTTTTGAGCTCTTCCATGGCCTGAGCCCATTGAGTGGGCTGGGATACAGAAGCCTTGACTTCTGCATTTTTCCCTGATGGTAAGCATTGTTCTTCCTCATCAGAAAGGAAGGGAGGAAATGCCTATTCACCAAGAAAGTAACCTTCTATAGTCTTATTTCTTTTTCCTTTTCTGGGCATTTTCCCAGCCAGTGACTTGACTTCTGAGTGTCCTCTCCACCCCCACCTCGCCTCCAGATCCGCCCAGGCAGCACTCCCCATGCTGCTCCCCAGCCTCAGGGCTTTGGGCAGGGGCAGGGCTGCTGTTCAGTGTGAGATTAAGTTCAGGTGCTCAAGTCAGGGCAGGGCCACCTCATGGGCTCCGTTCCCTCAGGGAGTTTATGCAGAGACCTTCAACAATGGATCCAGGCTCCTGCCTGCTCTGGGAGCCCCAGTCTGCTCCCACCTCTGCTGCTGCCTCCCAAGGGGGCCTGAGCTTTGGGGGCACCCCACTCCCCTCTCGACCCACCAAAGAGACCCTCCCACCGACCCCCATCACCTGTGGGTGGAGAGACCTGCGCAGCCACTGGAGATTCCGTCCCTGAAGCCCGCTCGGATCTGCTCCCTTCAGCACTGTGCCGCCGAGGCAGGGTTGGGTTCTGCTCCGGGTCCGGGGTACAAGGGACCTTCCGCGAGAGGTTCTCAGGCTCTCTGGAGCAGAAATCTCGTCCACTCCATTCTGTGGCTTCTGCTGCTTCAGAATTCGCCTGTGGTTCTTTTTGTTACAGGTATTTTATGGGCAGTGGGTTCGGAGGTAGTGTATGTGCGTCTTTCTGCTCTGCCATCTTGGCTCTGCCCCCATATTTGTAAGTGTTGAAACTTTTTTCAGTATCTAGGTAGGTGGTGGGATTACACACACACACACACACACACACACACACACACACACACACACACACATACACACACACACACACATATAGCGAGAGAGAGACAGAGACGGAGAGACAGAGAGACAGAGATGGAGACCGAGATGGAGACAGAGAGACAGAGCACAGGGTGAATTGAATAGGAAGGAATCATATCTAAAAAAATAAAATTAAGGGGTGAGAGAGGAATATATTGGGAGGAGAAAGGGAGAAATGGAATGGAACAAATTATCTCTCCTAAAAGAGACGAGAAAAAGCCTTTTCAATGGAGGGAAAAAGGGGGGAGGTGAGAGGGAAAAAGTGAAGCTTACTCTCATCACATTTGGCTCAAGGAAGGAATAACATACACACTCAATTTGGTATGAAAACCTATCTTGCAATACAAGAAAATAGGGGAGAAGGGGATAAGCAGGGTGAGGGGGATGATGGAAGGGAGGGCAAATAGAAGAAGGGAGCAATTAGAAGTAAACTCTTGGGGAGGGATAAGGTCAAAAGAGAGAATAGAAGAAATGGGGGGCAGGATAGGATGGAGGGAAATATAATTAGTTTTACACAACATGACTATTGTGGAAGTAATTTTCAAAACGACACATATATCACCTATATTGAATTGCTTGCTTTCTCAGTGGGGATGGGTGGGGAGGGAGGAAGGAAGAGAAGTTGGAACTCAAAGTTTCAGGAACAAATGTTGAGTATTGTTCCTGCATACAACTGAGAAATAAGAAATACAGGTAATGGGGTATAGAAATTTATCTTGCCCTACAGGACAAGAGGGAAGATGGGGACAAGGGAAGGGAGGGATATTAGAAGGGAGGGCAAATTTTGAAAGGCTAATCAGAATGCTCGGGGTTTTGGGGTGGGGGAAGAGGAGAGATGGGGAGAAAATTTGGAACTCAAAATTTTGTGGAAATGAGTGTTGAAAACTTAAAATAAATAAATTAATAATTTTTTTAAATTACTAGCAACAGAGCATTTTTTCATATGATTACTGTTAGCTTTGATTTCTTCCTCTGAAAACTGTCTGTTCATATCCCTTGATGATTTATCAGTTGGGAAATGACTCATATTCTTGTAAATTTGGTTCAGTTCTCTATATATTTGGGAAATGAATGAGATATTTATCAGAGAAACTTGCTGTGAAAAATTTTTTCAAGCCATGCTCATACACCAGAACGGTTTAATCTTCCTTTTGTTGGACTCTCTAAATACTTGTGGGAGAATATGTCTCAGACTTTTGTTGTAGGTAGAAAGTCTGTACCAATTGTTTAAACTATACTGCCTTAGTAAACATCCTTTTCTAAAAGCTAATTAAGTCAGGCTGGCTAATTGATAGCAAATGATGATCATAGTGGGAAGTGGGATAGTGGGAAGCATACTGGTGGTAGGCATTAAAAAGATATCCCCAGTCCCTCATGATGAAAGAAAGAAGTTAATCCGTTGAAGGGTGTGGCAAAGGAGTGATGTAGAGGCAGGAAGAGAATGAGGTTAATCCAGTGTCATGCAAATCAAAAGAGGAGACTATTTGTAGTATTAAGTGACCCAAACTGATGAAGTAAAAGATGAAGTCCAAGGAAAAGGTCATTGGATACGCTGGTTAGCATGTTATATGGGAAGCACCTGGAGACCCCTTCATTTGTGGATTTCCCAAAAGCTACTCTAGGATTGTGCTATGTTGTTTTGTTGTTGTCCAAGAGGGTAAAGGAAAGGTGCCTTGGGAATGTGAGCAGGCTTCACCTACAACCAAAAAAGAATTTGGAAAAATTGGAGTAAGAGACGGCATCCCTAGGGAAATGTGCAATAGGAAGAGAAGATCGACTGGACGTGGTGAAGATGAGAATGTCCCAAGAGCTCCATTGGTGTTCTCACAGCATCAAGAAAAATGGAATAAGGTCCCTTGTGTATGGGGTGAACTTCCCAGCCCCTGTTGTGAATTTCTGAGAATAAATGGGCAAGATTGCTTGGCGTAAGACAGGAAGGCATGGACGGATTGAGATCTGTATCACTGGAGAGAACACAAAAATTAGTGAGATTGCAGGTCCATTTCAATATTTGGAGAATTGAAACCTGAAATTCTGGCTTAATCTGGTAGGGAATATGAAGCCAGAAAGGATCATGGGAAATGACAGTCTTTGCAGTTATTGTTTTTTTCTTGGAAAAATAAGTAGCTTCAAGCAGGAAGTTATCGTTTAAATTATAAAAGTGATTTCAGATAACACAGTCTGATTCAAAAGTATATAAACAGCTTTTTAGAAAAGGATGATGTCATTAAGAAAAACAAACAGATGATCAGCATTTATCAAGTGAAAGAGTGAGAGTTACTTACCAATCAATAATAACGACTCGTTAAGCATGTACCGTATGCCAGGCACTGTGCTTGGTGCTAGGGATGCAACTACAATGGATGAAACAATCTCTGTTTAAAATAATCATAATAATAATAACTAATATTTCTATAGAGCTTGCAATGTGCCACAGTCTGTGTTAAGTGTTTTACAATTATTATCTTATTTAATTCTCACAAAAAAAATTGGGAGGTAGGTGTTATTACTTTCTTTACAAGGAATTTATCTTCTAAGAGAGGATACAATAAGTATACATACAAATGTACACGCAAAGGCAGAATAAATATAAAGAGACCAAATATGATTAACTACAAGAGAGTTTGGGAGGGAGGTCACTGTACTTGGGGTGATCAGGAAAAGCATGCTATAGAAGGTGGTATCTGAGCTCCTTCTTAAGGGATTCTGTGAAGAGGAGACATCCAGTCAAGAGGGCTGGGCAGTTGGAGGGATGGAGTTTTGTATATGAAGAAGAGAGGGATCATCGGCTTGACTGGTGTACCTTCTTCTTCCTCATCATTCCTGGGTTGCCTCCTCCCTTTTTCTATATATCCCTTTAGGTCTACCAATCACATTGCTCTACAAACTTACCAGGTACAGCTCTTTAGAAATACAAGGCCACGGGGCCATTTTTTTGGTGACTTATATTTCTTCTTTTGTTTGTTTACTTGTTTATAAAAGAAGAAAGATAAGCACCATCTTCCTGTGACAACCATAGGAAAGGCTGGCGAATTGAACTGGAGAGAAAGCACATTCCTCTGTATTTCTGCTATCTTAATAAATCCTGCCTATACCTGAAATGTCTAACCAGCACTTTTCAAAGGTTAATGAATCATGACCTACTGGCCTAAATGACGGTTACCACTGGCTATTAAGCAATAATGAAGATATTGAAAGAAATGTAAAAAACTCAGTAGTGTGAAGGACAAGTCTTTAATTGCTTTGGAGAAAACTAATTCACTAATGTAAGAAATGTCATTATTTAAATAATGCCTGTATGTTCCATTGGCTTCTTTATCATACAAGCTACACAATAAAAATAAATTATGAAAAAGTTATGAGAGATCTTCACACAACTCAAGGAAGACAGTCTGAGTGATGAGATATATTGTTTATTAATCTTTAATTTAGTCTGTTACTGTAATTATACATGCATTAATTATACATATACACATAATTACATAATATATCACATTGCCCAGACTTCATTTGTTATTTCATTTTTGTTGGGAGACTTGTAAATTGTGGTTTTACTATTTTATTTAAGAATTTTTGATTGATGTAAAGCAATAGAAGTTTTTTTTAAAAATCTTAAAATAAAAATCAGCTTTCTAATAGAAATATTGGGTTGTATCTAGGAAAGATATCATCTTCAGAAAATGGGAAGTTAATAATACAGACTATCCCAGGTACATAGAACCAAAGATTCCTTTCCTTTTCAGATTAATATATTTAAGATTAAGATTAATTAAGATTAATATGGTTTTTTAAAAGTTCCATAGAACCTTCCCTCAATCACAGGAATCCTATAATTCAGAATTTAGAGGTTCAAAAACTGCTAACCATTTATTTCTACATTTTATGGTAGATGACAGAAGAAAGATAGAAGAGCTTTCTGTAAAAGGCATTTGGCCAAAAGGTCCAGGGGAATGACATTAATGGAACCATTAAATCGGATCTGTAAGAGAGAAAAAGATTCAGAGAATCATAGGATCTCATCATCGGGGAACTGTCCGATGATCTAATCCCACATATATCTGAGTAGAACTCCCTCCTAAATCAATCAATCAATAAACATTCCTTAAGCACCTACTTTGTGCCAGGCACGTGCCTAAGTACTAGGTATACAAAAGAGGCAAAAAGATGGTTCTTGCCCTCAGTGAGTTTATAATCTAATGTAAAACATCTATAATAATTTAGAGTGATAGGGAGTTCACCACTTTGCCAAATAACTCACTCTTATTTTATTGGCTCTAATTGTAATTAATTTATTGCTTATATTGACACAGATCTGCCCCTTTGCAAGTTAAACCCATTACTCCTAGTTCTATCCTCTGAGTCCAAATAAACAGCTAATATGTTCTTGCTAAAACTTCTTTCCTCTTGGCTAAGCATCCTGAGTTCTTTCTCACAGAGCACGATTTCCAGTTCCCTTCTCATTTCAGTTACTTTCCTCTGGACAAGTTCCAGCTTGCCAATTGTCCTTTCAAAAGTAATACCCAGAACTGAACACAATACTCCCTCTAGACATGGTCCTTCCTTTGATCCATGTGATATACTTCTTTAAAAAATTGATTTAACTCAGATTTTGTTTTTATATATCCTCTATTTATCAGTACTTTCTTTCTCCCCTCCTCCTACCAAGAGAGTCATCACTTATAAAAAAAATAATTATGAAAAAGAGGGAAAAAAAGTTTAGCAAAGTCACCTACCAAATATGAGATTATATGCAGTATCATATGTACCCTTGAGATATCTGCATACCAGTGAAACCTCAGATCAAATATGAACTTTTTAGTCACTCTCTTATCATTTCAAATTGCTTTTCAGAATGGTTACATCAATTTATAGCTCCATAAACAGGAGTGTCTGTCTTTCCATATCTCCTCCAATAGTGACTACTCCCATTATTTGCCATCTTTGCCAATTTGCTGGCTGTAAAGTAAAAACTCTGATTTGTTTCGATTTGCATTTCTCTTTTTTAATGTGACTTGGATCAATCCTTCAAATAATTGTTAATAGTTTGTAACTTTTTTTGAGGATTGTTTGTTTATATTCTTTGACTTTCAATTCACTAGGAAATTTCTTCTGAGTTAGTATATTTATGTTGGCTCCTTATACGTCTTGAATACAAGAGCTTTGTCAGAGAATTTGATGCAGTTTTTTTTCCCAGCTAGTTTCTACTACTTCTTTTATTCTAGCCTGTATTTATTTTGAGCATGTCAAAATTTTTTAATTTAATATAATCAAAATTTTCCATTTTACCTTTTGTGACTGCCTCTCTCTGTTGTTTGGTTATGAATTCTCTCCGTAGCCATAGCCATGAAAGACAGATCCATAATCTAGTGGTGTTCCAGTTTTTATAGAATAATATTTATTTAATACTAAGACTGGAAATTCATTTTCATATTGTGGTTTATGGTGTAAGAAACAGCATAATTTCCATCAAATTTTTATTTATGTCATTTTTTTCTTAATAAAAATTTTATCTCTTCCTCCTGCCTCTTCTCCTTGAGGGAAAGAAAGAAAAATAAATTCCTTATAATAAACATACATAGTTAAGAAAGATAAATGACCACATTGACTATTTCTAAAAATATATATGCCTCTATCTGCACCCTGAACGTATCACCTTTCAGTTAGGAGGAAGATTGCATATACAAACTGTTTTCTGGTTTTCTTAGCAATTCCTTTCAAATTACATGGGAAATTCTCCCCATGTAACTTATGGTTTCCAGATTATCAAACACTGTGTGTTGAATTAACATTTCTAATTCTTCTTTTTTAGTCTGTTTAACTTATCTACTTTTCAATTTTTTAACTAGTACCTAAAATTTTTGATGATTAGTACTCTGCAGTATAATTTGAGATCTCAAAGTGCTATTTTGCTTTTGTTTTCATTATTTCCCTTAAGATTCTGGATCTTTTTTTCTTCCAAATTTATTTTATTATTTTTTCTAGTTATATAAAGTGTTCCTTTGGGAGTTAGATTGGTATAGCAGCAAATTTGTAAATTAATGCAAGTACTATTTTATTCTTCATTGTAGTAGTATAGCTCAGTTATGAGCACTGAATAGCTTTCCAATTAAATTGTTTTCAATTTCTTTACAGAGTACTTTATAATGGCATAGGTCTTATGTGTGTCTTGGTAGATTGAGTCACAGGTACTGTACACATTTTGGGATTATTTTGAATATAATTTCCATTTATATTATTACCTCCTGTATTTTGTTATTACTATCTATAAATTCTGTAGTCTTTTTAAGGTTTATATTGCTTTACTGATACCATAATTCTATTAATATAGCTTAAAATTGCATTACTTTTTGGTTGCCTTGTCATACTGATAATTTATACTGCGCTTGCACTTCACTAAAATTTCTATGCCTTTTTTCTCATGAATAGTTAGCTAGCCACATCTTCTCCCATACTGTACTTATACAACTGATTTTTATTAACCCCACTGCTGGACTTTACATTTATTCAGTTTCATTTCCTTAGGCAATGGGGCATAGTGAACTGAGCACTACATTTGAAAGAGAAGTTGTTTGATTTCTGATTCTGCTGAATTCTGTTTATGTGGTCTTGGGTGTGTCATAGACTAGATCAGAGGTCTACATGCTATGGTCCAGGGGCTAAATCTAGCCTGTAACCTCTTTTTAGTCTGTCTCAGAGCTAAGAATGGAATCTACATATTTAAATAAATTTTCATGGTATATAAAAACATTAAAAAAAAAAAACACATTGTTAGTTCATGGACCATACAAAAATGGCAAAGAACCAGATTTGGTCCACCGGCTATAATTTGCTGACTCCTAGACTAGATGACCACTAAGTACCTTCCAACTCAAAAAAAACCTATGATCCTGTGACAGTAGGTTTTTGGTTTTTTTGGATTATGACTTCTATTTAGTTCTTCAGCTATCCTTTCTAGTTTTGCATAATCTGTAAGTAGGATCAGTATGGTACCTGTGCCTTCATCAAAACTCTTAGGTTAAAATAGAAACATATCAAAGTACAATGGGAGGCTGGCTAATAGAGGCCAAGTCTTTTGAGCACATGCCATCTACTCTGCTTGGTGCCAACCCACTTGGATGCTCCAGGAAGATGCTTCCAAGCCTGGATAGTATAGGTCTGTGCCTCCCAGTCTGCTTACTACATGCT
Source organism: Notamacropus eugenii (assembly GCF_028372415.1). Taxonomy (NCBI): domain Eukaryota; kingdom Metazoa; phylum Chordata; class Mammalia; order Diprotodontia; family Macropodidae; genus Notamacropus; species Notamacropus eugenii. The sequence continues at coordinate 472,203,892 of NC_092875.1, forward strand.
GAGGATACATGAGCTGTAACCGAGTGTGGATATAATAGGCAAAACCAGGCCAAATCTCTCTCTCCTTGGTGGCTTTCAAGAGAACAAGAAGGCTGTAAGCCTCCAGGTGGGAAAGGGGTGACCACTTTGGCCATCACATTCTCTCCAGTTGGGCTTATGCATGGCTATTGGATTCTTTAATGACTTTTAAGAGTATAAAAGAGTATTGAGAACAAAACATTTGAGAACATTACGCAGAACTGCCTATCAATTGTTGTTTGTCCTTCCAACTGGAGGATCAATGACATCAGGAGGTGATATCTTAATTAATGAGTGGATTTAAGTGAGGCACAGTTGCATGAAGTTGGCAGCCATACTGTCTCTTCCAGAGTTGTTGAAGTCCAGTGGCAAGACAAAAGTCAAGACAACTGTCAATGGTATGGGGAGAAAGCCCCAGGTGACTGTAGTAGCTGCTCCTGAGACTATCAGCCTGCAGATTAAATGTCTTGAACTTCCAGGAGCCAAGATGGCAGAGTGGTCAGTAGTTGCTCTATCCCTCCCCTTGTTGACCTTGAAAAACCCATAAAATATTTCACCAGGAAAAATCTGGGAACAGTGGGATCAACTGAAGGGGTAAGCAGTTTCTTAGCCCATTGGCTAGGAAAATCGCAAAGGGGGGTCCCTCTTGCTGTGACTGAAGGGGACCAATGCAAGATTGGAGCTGTCCCAGACAACCCCACCTCAGCAAACTAGGAGGATACCCTGAGCCCCGGGGGAGTAGAGCACATAATTGCTAACACCAGGACCCCAGGCATGCCTCAGCACAGTCAAGGGAATTGGAAAGACACTAACCCTAACTCTAACCCTAACCCTAAATGTGCATATACTAGTTCACTATCCACTGAGTCTGCCTGTGTTCAGGAGACGAGACCTCCTGTGGCCAGACCACCCTTCCCCCACACTTAACACAGCTAGTTCCAGGGTTACTCCAGGGAAACTCAGAAAGACTTCACCTGACCTCTACTTTGGTACATCAGCCAGCTCAGCCCTAGGTAAGCTACAGCATTCTAGCCTCTAGCTGAAAGAACCAGAGGCCACAATACAGTTCTAAACACAATAATGGTGAGACAGAGCCTGCTGTGTCCCAGAAGCAGAGATCCACTTTAAAAGCCAGGAAAAGGGTGATCATCATGAGCAAGAAGCAAACCAGAAAAGATAAAACCATAGAATCTTTCTATGGAGACAAGGACCAAAACACGAATTTCAAAGAGGTCAGTATTAAGACTGTACTCCCATTTGAAACTTCAGAAGGGAATATGAACTGGTCTCAGGCCCAAAGAACATTCCTGAAAGAGGTCAAGAAGGATTTTAAAAGCCAAATTCGGGAAATAGAGGGAAAACTGGCCAATGATTTTTAAAATATGAAAAAAGAAATCACAGAAGAATTTAAAAGGAAAATTGGACTGATGGAAAAGGAAGCACAAAACCTAACTGGGAAAATTGGATAAATGGAAAAGGAATTACAAAAACTGAGTGGAGAAAATAACTCCTTAAAAGGGACAATTGGACAGGTGGGAAGGGAGATGCAAAAGTTAACTGAAGAAAACAATTTGATAAAAATTAGAATTAGTCAAGTAGAAGCTAATCACTCTTTGAGACATCAAGAATCAGTCAAACAGAATCTAAAGAATGAAAAGATAGAAGAAAATGTAAAATATCTAATTGGAAAAACAACTGACCTGGAAAATAGATCCAGGAGAAAAAAATCTAAGAATTATTTGTATGCCAGAAAGCCATGATGAAAAAAAGATCCTGGAAAATCTCTTCCAAGAAATCATCAAGGAAAACTGCTCAGAAGTCTTAGATCTGAAGGGCAAAATAGTCATAGAAAGAATCCATTGTTCACCTCCTGAAAGGGATCCCAAACTGAAAACACCAAAGAATACTGTTGTCACATTACAGAACTATCAAGTGAAGGAGAAAATACTGCAGGCAGCCACAAAGAAACATTCCAAATGTCAAGGAGGTACAGTCAAAATCACACAGGACCTTGCAGCTTCTACATTAAAAGATGGAAGGGATTGGAATATGATATTCCCTAAGGCAAAGGAGCTGGGATTACAACCAAGGATCAGTTACCCAGCAAAATTGAGTGTAATATTTCAGGCAAGGAGATGGACATTCAGTGAAATAAGGGATTTCCAGACCTTCCTGATGAAAAGGCCAGAGCTCAATAGAAAATTAGATCTTCAAACACAAGTCTCAAGAGAGGCATAAAAAGGTAAACAGGAGGAAAAAACCTATTATTCAATATGGGCAAACTACTTACATCCCTGTAAGGTAAGATGATACTTGTTAATCTTGAGAATTGTATATTTATCATGACATATAAAAGGGATATACATAGATAGAGGGAGTGGGTATCAAGTAAATGATGTGATGATAAAAATGTGATTTAAAGGTACAAAGGGATTGTAATGGGAGATATCAAAAGGAGGAGGCATAAAAAGATAAAGTATATCACAGAAAGAGCATTAAAATATATTACAGTAGAGGGAAAGAGGGGAGAGAGATGAGCATTGTTTGGGATTTACTCTCATCTGATTTGGTTCAAGGAGGGAACAACAAACTCAGTTAAGTATAGAAATCTAACTAGCTCTATAGGCAATAGGAGGGAAAGGGGGAAAGAAAAAGGAAGGGATGCTAAAAGGGAGGGAAGAAGTAGTAAGGGAAAAGGGAAGTAAAAGGGAGGGGAGCTGAAAGAAGGGAGGGAAGAATGAGGAAATTACAAAATTTACAAAATTTACAGCTATTGTGGAGAGGAAGGGAAAAGGGAGAACTAAAAGCATAAATAGGGAGAAAGAGGATGGAGAGAAAGACACAGATATTAATCATTACTGTGAATATGAATGGTATGAACTCTCCCATAAAATGGAGGTGGAGAGCAGAATGGATTAAAACCCATAATCCAACAATATGTTGTTTACAAGAAATATATTTGAAATGGGGGGTACACACAGGGTAAAGGTAAAAGGTTGAAGCAGAATATATTGTGCTTCAGCTGATGTAAATAAAGCATGTGTAACAATCCTAAACTCAGACAAAGCAAAAGCAGAAATAGATCTAATCAAAAGAGATAAGGAAGGAAACTATATCCTGCTGAAAGGTACCATAGACAATGAAGCATTATCATTACTAAACATATATGTTCCAAGTGCTATAACATCCAAATTCTTAGAGGAGAAGATAAGAGAGCTACAAGAAGAAATAGGCAGTAAAACTATACTAATGGGGAACCTCAACCTCACCCTCTCTGAACTTGATAAATCTAACCTCAAAATAAACAAGAAAGAAGTTAAGAAGGTGAATAAAACTCTGGATAAGGTAGATATATAGATAGATCTCTGGAGAAAACTGAATGGGGATAGAAAGGAATATACCTTTTTCTCAGTGGTACATGGCACATATACAAAAATTGACCATGTACTAGGACATAAAAACCTCACAAACCAGTGCAGAAAGGCAGAGATAGTCAATGAATCCTTCTCAGATCATTGTGTAATAAAAATTACATGTAATAAAAGGCCATGAAAGATAAACCAAAAATTAATAGGAAACTAAACAATCGAATCCTGAAGAATGAGTGGGTTAAACAACAGATCATAGAAACAATCAACAACTTCATTCAAGAGAATGACAATAATGAGACAACCTACCAAATCTTATGAGATACTGCAAAAACATTTCTTAGGGGAAGTTTTATATATTTGAATGCCTACATGAATAAAATAGAGAAAGAGGAGATCAATGAATTGGACATGCAGCTGAAAAATGTAGGAAAAAGAACAAACTGAAAATCTCCAAGTAAATACCAAATTAGAAAAAATGAAAACCAAAGGAAAAATTAAGAAAATTGAAATTAAGAAAACTAATGAACTAATAAATAAATCTGAGGTGGTTTTATGAAAAAACCAATAAAATTGATAAACCTTTGCTCAATTTGGTTTAAAAAAAAGAAAGAAGAAAACCAAATTACCAATATCAAAAATGAAAAGGGTAAACTAACCTTCAATGAGGAGGAAATTAAAACAATAATTAGAAATTACTTTGTCCAACTGTATGCCCATAAATTTCACATTCTAAATGAGATGGATGATTATTTTAAAAAATATAAATTGCCCAGATTAACAAAAAAGGAAGTTGAATACTTAAATAACCCCATCTCAGAAAAAGAAATTGAACAGCCATTAATGAACTTCCTAGGAAAAAATCTCCAGGGCCAGATGGATTTACAAGTGAATTCTATCAAACATTTAAAGAACAGTAAATTCCAATACTATATAGACTATTTGGGAAAATTGGGGAAGGAGTCCTACCAAATTCTTTTTATGATACAAATATGGTTCTGATATCTAAACCAGGAAGAGCCAAAACAGAAAAAGAAAATTATAGACCAATTTGTCTAATGAATATAGATGCAAAAATTTTAAATAAGATATTAACAAAAAGAATACAGCAACTTATCTTGAGAATAATACATTATGATCAGGTAGAATTTATACCAGGAATCCAGGGCTGGTTCAATATTAGGAAAACTGTTAGCATTATTGATCATTTCAACAACAAAACTAACAGAAACCACATGATTATCTCAATAGATGCAGAAAAAGCTTTTGACAAAATACAACATCCATTCCTATTGAAAACACTGGAGAGCATAGGAATAAATGGAACTTTAAATAAAATGATAAGCAGTATCTACCTAAAATCATCAGCAAGCATTATATGCAGTAGCAGTAAGATAGATGCATTTCCAGTAAGATCAGGGATGAAACAAGGATGTCCATTATCACCACTGTTATTCAATATGATGCTAGAAATGTTAGCTTTAGCAATAAGAGAAGAAAAAGAAATTGAAGGAATTAGAATAGGCAAAGAAGAAACTAAGATGTCCCTCTTTGCAGATGATATGATGATATACTTAGAGAATCTCAGAGAATCAAATAAAAACTACTTGAAATAATAAACAAATTTGGCAAAGTTGCAGGTTACAAAATAAACCCAGGTAGATCATCTGCATTTCTGTATATTACTAACAAAGCTCAACAGCAAAAGATAGCAAGAGAAATCCCATTTAAAGCTATGGTAGACACTATAAAATATTTGAGAGTCTATCTGCCAAAATATACCCAGGGACTATACAAACACAATTATAAAACACTTCTTGCACAAAAAAGGTCAGATCTAAGAAAGCAGAAAAACATCAGTTACTTGTGGGTAGACTGAGCCAATATAATAAAAATGACAATTCTACCTAAATTAATTTACTTATTTAGTGCCATACCAATCAAAGTACCAGATAATCATTTTGTAGAGCTAGAAAAAATAACATCAAAATTCATCTGGAAGAGCAAAAGGTCCAGAATATCAAGGGAACTAATAAAAAGAAATGCTAGGGAAGGTAACCTAGCCCTACCAGACCTCAAATTGTATTATAAAGCAGCAATCATCAAAACCACTTGGTGCTGGCTAAGAAACAGAGGGGTAGACCAGTGGAATAGCTTAGGTACTCAAAATACGGTACTCAATGAATATAGTAATCTACTGCTTGATAAACCCAAGGACCTCAGCTTCTGATGTAAGAGTTCACTGGCTGACAAAAATTGTTGGGAAAACTGGATAACAGTATGGCAGAAACTGAACATAGACCAATGCCTGACACCATACACAAGAATAATGTCCAAATGGATACATGATCTAGGTATAAAGACTGATACTATAACCAAAATAGGGGAGCAAGGAATAGCGCATTTGTCAGATTTATGGAGAATGGAGAAATTTTTGACAGAACAAGAGATAGAAAACATCATGAAGTGCAAAACGGATAATTTTGGTTACATTAAATTGAAAAGTTTTTGTACAAACAAACCCAATGCAACCAAGATTAGGAGGGAAGCAGAAAACTGGGAAAGAATTTTTGCAACTAGTATCTCTAATAAAGGCCTCATTTCTAAAATATATAGAGAATTGAGTCAAATGTACAAGAATACAAGTCGTTCCCCAGTTGATAAATGTTCAAAGGATATAAACAGGCAGTTTTCAGAGAAAGAAATCAAAGCTATCTATAGTCATGAAAAAATGCTCTAAATCACTATTGATTAGAGAGATGCAAATCAAAACAACTCTGAGATACCACATCACATCTATCAGATTGGTTAACATGACAAAACAAGATGATGATAAATGTTGGAGAAGATGTGAGAGAGTTGGAACACTAATTCATTGTTGGTGGAGCTGTAAGCTGATCCAACCATTGTGGGGAGCAATTTGGAACTATGCCAAAAGGGCTACAAAAATGTGTATACCCTTTGATCCAGCAATACTGCTTCCAGCACTGTACCCCCAAGACATCATAAAAATGGGAAAGGGTCCCACATGTACAAAAATATTTATAGCAACACTTTTTGTGGTGGCGAAAAACTGGAAATCAAGGGGATGCCCATCAATTGGGGAATGGTTAAATGAGCCATTACATATGAATGTAATGGAATACTATTGTGCTATGAGATACGATGAACAGGAAGACTTCAGAGAGGCCTAGAAAGACTTAAATGAACTGATGTTGAGTGAAAGGAGAAGAACTAGGAGAACTTTATACATAGCAACAACCACAGTGTATGAGGATTTTTTCTGGTAGACTTAGAACTTCATTGCAATGCAAAGACTTAAAAAATTCCCAGTGGTCTCTTAAGGCAAAATGCCTTCCACATCCAGAGAAAGAACTATGGAATTCAATCACAGAATGTAGCAGATCATTTTCTTTTGTATTATGTTTTGGATTTTTTTAAGATTTCTCCTATTCATTTTAATTTTTCTATGCAACATGACTAAGGTGAAAATGCATTTAAAAGGAATGTATGTGTAGAACCTATGTAAAATTGTATGCCGTCTTGGGGAGGGAGGGAGGAAAGAGGGGGAGGGAGAGGGAAAAATTTCAGTTATATGGAAGTGATTGTAGAACACTGAAAACAAATAAAATTTAAAAAAAGAGAAAAAAATAAAAAGAGGAAGGTGGGTCTATGCAGTACTAAGTACTTCAGCTGCACTGCCCAATTTGAGTAAGCATTACTTTATTCTTTCATTTTCTTCTCTTAAAACTAAGGGTTTTAAAACTGTAACCAGAGGCTTCTAGTTGGTTCCTGTGGTCTCCATCATTAGGCGCTGTGTTGAAGATAGACTGATATTTTACCAGAAAGAGCTGTCCACTCAGAAAGTTTTAAAAGGCAGCATAGCTTGAACTCTTGCTTTCTTTTTCCCTTTTTTTTGATTTTGTAACTTGAGACTCTAACACCTCTGTCTTGAACTTCTTACATGAGACTTAGTCCTTCATAGTAATGCAAGGACCTAAAAAATTTCCATTGTACTCTTGAGGCAAAATGCCTTTCACATCCAGAGAAAGAAATGTGGAATTGGATTGCAGAATGAAGCAGATCATTTTCTTTTGTGTTATGTTTTGTTTTTTTATGATTTCTCCTATTCATTTTGATTCTTCTATGCACCATTGCTAAGGTGAAAATGAAAAATAAAACAAAAGAACACAAAAAAGTGGCAGTATAGGATATATTAAAAAACAAATATCATCACAATTACTACGTAATGTAGGTTCTACCGAAATATTTCTTTGTTTTCCAAAATTTCCCTCATTAAAGAAAAGAGGGAGAACCTGAAAATATCCTTTCTTTTCTTATAGGCTTCATGGTAGACTTGAGTTTGTTTCTTTCTGGAGATGAGGAAATAGGTCAGACTCCTGTGATTAATACAGGTTTGTATTAATCCATTAAACCATTTTTCAAGGTTCTGCTGAAGATTCTTTCTTCACTTTCAATTTATAAGTGAAGTGCTCTTACTCCAGGAACTTTGTAGAATGTAACAATTCTAAGGGCATAAATAGTAAAAGGTAAATTCTGATTTCTTGTAAAATTATTTAAAAAAAAAAACTAGTGCCTCTGCTCTAATTTCATAATATATAAAGAGTTGAATGTGTTTCAAGTAGTCAAGCAGTCAGCACTTATTAATTAAGCAGCTTTTTCAAAGTCCTAACTACCATGCTTGACACTGAACAATTCTTACTCTCAAGGAGATCATTCTCTCTCTCTCCCTCTCTCTATCTCTCTGTCTGTCTTTTTGTCTATCTGTATGGATAGACAGACATAGATATGGAGATAGAAGATAGGTATAGATCTCTCTAAATATAGAAAGATAGACATCTCTCTATATAGATAGACATAGAGATTCTCTATAGATATCTCTCTCTCTCTATATATATGTAGATAGCTCTCTACATATATGTATGAGACATATTTGTGTACACACACACATACACACACAGAGAGACAGAATGAATGAGGAAGAGAAAATATAAAGAGAATTAATACAAAAATTTATAAGTAGTTAACTACAAAGTAGTTTGGGAGATAAGGCACTGATAGAGTTGGGTTAATCAGGAAAGGCTTCAAGTAGAAGGTGCGCTTGAGTGGTGTCTTGAAAGAAGACAGAGATTCTCTGAAGAGGAAAGAATTCCAAGTTGACCAGTGCCAAGGTACTGGAGTGAGGTGTATGTGAGGAGCAGGGAGAAGGCCAGAACTGGTTGGAGTGCAGGAAGAGAAATAATGTCCACTGAAGTTGAAAAGATAGATTGAAATCATACAGAGCTTTAAAAGCTAAACTGAGGAGTAATATTGGATCCTAGAGACAAGAAGAAGCCACTGGAGTTGATTGAGGAGAGGAGTCACATAGTCAGATCTGAGTTTAAGGAAAATTTCTTTGACATCAATGTACAGGATGGAATCAAATGAGAAGAGATTTAAGGCAGAAGACCAATTAGGAGGCTTTTACTATAATTTAGGTGAGAAACGATTAGGGTCTGAACTAAGGTGGTAGGAAAGAAAGAGAATAGTATTAATATAGTCTTTACTATGTGCCAGGCACTCTAATAAACGCTAGGTGCTGTTTATCTCTATTTTATAATTAAGAAAACAGGGAGACAGCAGCTGAGTGACTTGTCCAGGGTCACATGCCTGTAAGTATTTGAGGCTGGATTTGAATTTATATTTTCCTGACTCTAGGCCCAGAACTTGAAATGAGCAGGGAAGGAACCAGGAGAGAAGGGAGAATGTGAAGATCTGAGAGAGAGGGAAGAGGTTAAAATTAGAGGTAATCATTTAGGCAAGAGGTTTTTATCCTTCTCCATTTACACTGGTTTCTAGGTGAATGTTAAATGTACATGAATCTATAGATGTATGTATGTACATAAATGTATACATATTTTACATATATGTGTATGTATAAAATGCATATGGATAGACTTCTTTAGAAATTTATTGATATCTTTTTTCTATCATTTTTATTTCCTAAAATAGTCTTCCTTCACTTCCATACCACCCATTATAGAAGCCACTCATTATAGAAAATAATTTTAAAAGGAAAGAGAAAAATGATTGATCAAAACTAACCAACACATCAAGCAAATCTGACGTATTTACCACAGTGTAGAACTTTACAAAGAAGGGAGATGCCTTCTTCTCAAACTTCTTCCTGAGATTATAATTTTACAACATTCAATTTTGAATATTTTTTCTTGGTTCTTTCCATTTACATTTTACTGAACTTTGCTTAGCCGTTCCCTGGCTGGTCATTTACTGTTTCTAGCTTTTTACTACTACAAAAAATACTACTATAAACAAATATTTTGGCTTACATGGGACTTGTGAATAGACATCCAATAATTCTTCCATTACTTCCCAAAGTACTATAATTTCATAAAATTTTTCTTAAGCAGAATGTTTTACCAAAATGAATGATGTATGCAGGCACTTCATGCCTTTAGCTGATTAATGCCATTTAAGATATCTCCACAATAATTGTATGAAGTCACCAGTTATCATCAAGAATTCTGTCTTAGAACATTTTATCACAATAGTGGCAACATTCTGTTCTCACTTGGTTGTCCTTGACATTATATTTTGTACTTCTAATTCAAGAATTTTAACTTTACAGATACTGTGTTAATCTCTATTGTAAGGTAAGTGAATGGTCAATTCACCATAACTGAGAGGTCAAGTACTTTTATATTTGGATCATTCAAATCTCTTCTCCCACATGCTTCATACAATTTTACTCTCATTTTACTGTCCATTACCGCTTGTATTATAGGGAGAATATGGAAAAAGAAAACCCATATTTAATACTTTCACAGGCTACTCCTAAATTTCCTGAGACTCATCGCATCACAATGGACATTTATTTGAACAGTATTATTTAGACCCATAATAAGAATATATTGACATATATACATAATTTTAACATCATCTTCATTTCCTTAGTAATAACCTTTGCCTGTCTTCTACACTGACAGACATTCCCCTCCAAGAGAAAAGAAAAAAGCAGTTCATCAAAACAAATTAACACATCAACTAAGCCTGATTTTACATGTCTGTGGGTATCTTTGAATGTATATAATGGTTTCACCATTATATAATGGTTCTCCATCTCTTCAAGAAGGGAGGAGGTTTGTTTGCTGCTTTCTTTTTTGGAGAACAAGATAGTCATTATATATACACTTCTCTCTCTCTCTCGTTGTGTTCCTGGTTCTGCTTACTTTACTTTGCATCAGTTCATATGAATCTTTCTATGACTGGGTTCTTTCTCTTCATTATTTTTTACATGCAATAACCTGTTATATTCATGATTACAATTTGTTTAGCCATTGTCCAATGAATGGGTCTCTACTTGTTTTTTAGTTCTCTGCTTCTATAAAAATTGCTACTATATAATCAGAATGCAAGGTATTAGGAAGTGGGGGAGGGGAGTGATGGGGAGAAAAACTGGACATGTTACAAAGTGAGGTAAGAGCAATTAGTGTTAAAACAATAGACTGAATTAATTACTGAGAATAAATCAATGACATCTTTAGTTTGGAGAAAAGAATTTCAGTCTAAATTTCCTAGAGGAAAGTAACCTTGGGTAAAATTTGGCATCGATGGAAAAGTCAAGATTTTAATGGTAAATTTGATTTTATGATTGCCATTTAATCAGGAACTAGAACATGGATAGAAAGGCATGTAAGCCACTTAAGACTTGCTTCAAAAGATGTTCCTTAGCCAAAGTAAAACTATAATCATTTTTGAAACCTGGTTATTGGAACTTGCCATTTTTAGGTGCTATGGGACTATTAAGTGACTGTTCTTCTGAGTCTAACTCCAGGTATGGGTAGCAAGAAAGGTGATCTGAGCCTCCATTCCATGATGCCAGTAAGCTGATGAGGTGCTGGTATGAACTGCATAGGTGATCTCAAGGGAAGGGTGGGAGAGAGGTTGTTCAGCATGGGCTGAGGTGGGATTCTCCTGACTCAATTTCCCCACTGACACCTGGGAGACTTTAAGCCTGACTGAATGCAAGTGGATAATCTAATCCTGCCTGGGGTTGACATGAAGTTGGAGAGATATTGTATCCCTGCAATGTCCCTACTCTTGGTGGCAATTTCCTATAGTCAAAAGGTTTGTAAGCTTAATACCAGATCTATTCAATTATAGATTATGGGTAGGGGAATATCCAAGCTTGTCTAAAATTAAGCTATTAGGCATAGGACTTTAGACCAACAACAATAAGTTAGGGTCCTTTAATTCTTAGTAATACTGTACAGACAATTAGGTCAAGAGCTTATGAAGTTAGCAACATAAATATTATCTGTGTCTCAGTTGGTTAATGTTTAAAAAAAAAATTCTTTTGTGGTCCATATCGTAAATGCTTTAAAAAGAAGTATCACCTGTCCGAAAGTTGGAATTGCTTTATCTGTTACAAACTGTGTTAAAAATAAATAATAAACAAATTGCTACTATAAATATTTTGGCATATATTTAACTTTCCTTTCTTTGATCTCCTTGAGATATATGCATAACAGTGGGATCTCCAGGTCAAAAGTTATGAGTATTTTAGTTGCTCGTAATTCTGAATTGCTTTTTGGAATGCTTGGGATTACATCACAGTTTCATCAATAATAAAAGAGTGGACCTATCTTCCCTTAGTTCCTCCATTTTTGATTTTGTCGTCTTTGCCAGTTTGCTGGGTATGACATGGAATCTTAGGGTACTTGGACGTGCATTTCTCTTATTAGCAATAGGATTGGTTTTTCGTATGGTTGTTAGAAGTTTGCTCTTCTTTTGAGAACTTTGTTCTGATCTATTGAGCACTTTTCCCTTGGGGAATAGTACTTTTTAGTTTATTTTTCATGCATTAATGCAGTCCAGTGCAGTTGTGCCCAGTTCAAATGGACATGGGACCTCTGAAGCATACATAAGGATCCTGGGAAACACACTGAACTAGGGAAGCACATGTTAAGATAACTATGTTCTATTGTAGATTTATTTATTTTGTTAGATTTCCCACTTACATTTTAATCTGTATGCTAGAGCCTATTGGGCTACAAAGTGGTCTGTGGGCCTCATGTTTGATACTTCTAGCCTAACATAGCCTACCATTTATATTAGCAATAGAATAACGTATACATGTTTATATATTTAAATTTTAAGGTTAAGGAAAAATTTGAATAAACAATATGACTTAATGAGCTACAGTAACTTAAGCCAAGGTTGTTCTCTTACTGTTTTAAACGTCATGTTATTCCCTGGGAAGTATTGTTCACTGCTATACTTAATTTCATTGAGTCAAATACTTTTTTGTCATAATAATAATAATAACTGCCATTTAAACAATGCTTTCAGCTTAGGCAGCGCAGTACAAACATTATCTCATTTTTACTTTACAATTCTCCGAGGAAGATATTATAATAATCATTATCTTCATTTTAGAAAGGGAATACTGAAGCTGAAATCAAGTCAACAAGTATTAAGCACTCACTATGAACCCAGCAAGATACTAAGGAATGGGGATACACATACAAGCAAAAAGAAGAGTCATTGCCCTCAACGATATTTTCTTTTTTTATTTCATTTGTTTTCAGTCTTCTACAGTCACTTCCATGTAACTTAGATTTCTTTTCCCCTCCCTCCTCAGGTCAGCATACAATGTTATATAGGTTCCTCAGGGATATTCTAATGAGAGAAAACAGTCCTTAAAAGGAAGTTGAAAAGGGGTGGGTGGGGCTAGGGGAGGAAAGGTGGATGGAGATGGTGGAGAAAGAAGTCCAGAGAGTTTGAAGAGGGAGCTCTCCTGAGAAAAAAGCACTGGGGACAAAAGGGGAAAGGCACAGAGATGAGAGATGGAGTGCTAGGAATGAACAACAGGAGCAAGGCCAGTTTGGATGGTTTTATTGGACTGTTAGTTCAATATGCTGTTAACTCATACTGAACTAGTAGTCCAATAAAAGCTCGTTTTTTTTTTCTTCATATGAACTTTAAAAGTCTACCTAAGCCTCCCCAATCTTGTACTTGTGGCATTGATTTTTTTAATCCAAGTATAAGATTCTACATTCATTTCTATTGAACTCTATCTTCCTAGATTCAGTCCCATACTCATAATTTGTCAAGAACTTTGTGGATCACTCAGAGAAAGAAATATGGAAGTCATTCACAGAATGTAGCAGATCATGTTTGTGTGTACGTGTGTTTTTGTGTATCATGTTTTGATTTGTTATATGATTTCTTCCATTTATTTTAGTTCAACTGCATAACATGACTATAGTGAAAACGTACTCGGTAGGAAAGTATGTGTAGAATCTATACAGAATTGCATGCTGTCGTGGGGAGGGAGGGTGGTAGTAGGGGGTAGGTGTGGGGGGGATAAAATCTTAATTTTATGGCAGTGATTGTAAAACATTAAAAAAGAAAAAGAAAATAAAAAAAGAGAACTTTGTGGATCCCGACTCTGTCTTTTGGTATGTTAGCTGTCCCTTTCAACTCTATCATCTGAAAATTTGATAAGCATCCCAACTATGCCTTTATCCAAGGAAGTCTCTAAAAATATTAAATAGCATAGAAACAAGCACAGATCCTTGGAAGGGTGAAACAACATATTAAAAGATAAAGGCAAGGCCTTACTGAGAGACATAGCCACTATTAATAAGTACAAGACCAGCTATACTTTGCTCTGATTAGACCATTTCTGGCATGTTCAGTTCTGGGTACCACACTGTAATATTAATTATGTTAATGAGAGTTAAAGATCTTCCCCACCCATTAAAGGAAGTTTGAGTAGTGGAGATTTTGTAGAAAGGCCCACAACTTTTGTTAATTTCTAATGAGGCACTGGTTCTGAAGGGTTGTGAGGCCGCCTGACTCTGGAAAGTGTATATAGACTCTAAGGTGAGGTTTTGTTTTGGGGCTTACTCTTTGGAAGTGTTTATTTGGCCAGACAAGACTCTGGGTAGCTGCTAAGGAGCCCCCCTGCCCTCCTTTGAAAACCCAGATGTTGGTGCTTCTCTCTCGGGTAACTATGTATCTCTATAATGGTAGGACAGTTGGATCTGTCTGTTGATCAGTGATGTATGTATTGCTTATGATCAGACAGAAGCCCTCTCTGTTGGTATTTATTTCTCTGTTTGTATTTTCTCTGAAGTTCAGGGTGCTGATTTTTCCCTCTGAACTAAGTGAATGATACATGTGCTTGATTAAAGTGATTGTTGACCCCTCAAAAGTTGCTTTCCTTTTAGAAAAGAAGATCTAAGAATCTGTACAGCCCTCCTGTGTATGCCAGGGTCCTTGCTGATACACACGTGTACAAGGATATTGATCAACTGGAGAACTCCCAGAAGACAATCAGGATGGGAAATGTCCTTGAATCTTTGTCATATGAATACTCGTGAAGGAACTGAGGATAGTTAGCCTCTAAAAGAGAAGGCTCGCTAAGCACATTACTGCCTTCTTTGAGTATTTGAAGGGGCTGTCAAGTAGAAGAAATGCTAGATTTATTCTCTCCAGCCTCAGAGCAAAAGCAGAAGCAAAGGGCAGAAATTGCAAAAAGGGATATCTAAACTTGATGTCAAGAAAAACTTGCTAATGATTAGAGCTGTCTAAGAATGGAATGTGCTGCTTCAGAAGACTCCTTAATTGGAAGTCTTCAATCAAGAGGCTGTAAACCCTTGTGAAAACTATTTGTTAGGTGTGTTACAGTGGGGATTCTTTTTGGTTGCAAGTTAGACTAACTAGGTGCTGAGTTCCCTCCCAGCTCTGAAATTGTGTTATTCTAAGCCCTTCACATGAAGACAAAGACAGATGCTTCCAAAGTAGAGAGATCTCAGCTGGGAACTGGGAATCAACTGATACCTGTAAACTAAGGTAGCCCAATGACCTCCTTTACAATGGAGCTAGGATTAACACTTCCAAAGCAAGACTAGGAAAGGACAGAAAAGTGATACAACCAGGAATGTCATGAGGAAAACTTAGGCATGATGTTATTCATGACATGGGAGAAAAGATGGCATGATAGTGTAGGATTTCAGGGTTTATACTTCAAGGAAATGTTTTCCAAGTTGCTATATCAGGGTTGCTTAGATATTTTATAGAGAAGGAAGCAGTCCTGCTCAGGTGAGCTTAGTTGATTTTCAACCCCTAAGGTGATAGAGAATTTATCATCATTAAACTAGAAGTTACTAGCCTAGAAGTTTTCTAGTATAGAAAGTTCAGATAGAAAGAGGTTCTAGAAAAGGACAGAGCATGAGTAAGGGGATATCAGGCAGAAGCGGACACAACTGGGTAATAAATAGTCTATTGGACAGAGAAAGGCTAGGCTAGAAAAACTGCAAGTTTTTCTATTTGGGAATGTGAGATGTTAGCACAATACAACTGTACAACAATATAAGATTTCTGTACAATAATATATGATGAAAGTGAAAAAGTTAGGGCATCCCCTGTCATTGATGGTGAGACTAGAATGTTATAGACATGTTGGCTTGCCTCCTGTATTTCACATTTATTGTTGTCATCTTTATAGTTTGATCTATAAATACTCTTGGGATGATCTGACTCAACTGCCTCTCTTTAAAGTTTTCTGAAACTCATTCACCCCTCCTTTGTTTTTCACTCTTTTGTGAAGAGATACTACTCATAATCTTTTGTTATCCTGCACCCTAATGATTTATAAATGACCTTGTATTCAAAACTAATGTTCTTTCCATATTTCTACTACGCAAGGAGATTGGCTGCTAGATGAGGTGATTCCTGAGTTCTTTTGGCTTTCTTATTGTAGCAAACACTTTACACCAGTTAAAATATTCTAAGAAATGGTTGTACTCAGGGTCATTGTGTTTAATTTTATTCATTTTCCAGATAGGTCAAAAGGAAGTTGTTGTATCGTTTACAGGGACTTCTCATTCTTATCCATTCCTCTAATTGGATATGGATTCTCATCTTCATTCTCAACAGCCAATCTGATTACACAGAAGGATGATTTCAAAATAGAAACCCCACCCTTATGGGCACACACACACACATTTCAATAATGGCATATTTTCTTTCTGATAAGGTACTGCAACATTATCCAAATATTGTCCAGGCGTGTGTGACAGCTCTTATGAATATATGGATTTATTCAGGAAATATTTAGTAGACCAGTTTGACTAGAATTTAGAGTGTGGTAAGGAAAGTAATATGAAATAAGTCTGAGGAAGTATGCTGAAACAAGGTTATGAATAGCCCAAATACCAGACTATGAAGTTTATATCTTATTCATTAGGAAATAGGAACACATTGATTTTCTTTTTTTTAGAGGAGCATAACACTGTCAGTCTCACATCTAGGAATAATTATTTTGGTAGCCCCATAAAGTAATAATTGGAATGAGGAGAGTCTAGGAGACAGGGAGGCCTATTAAGAGATTTCTAGTAGTGTTGAGGAGGTATGGTAACTGTGAGTGGAGAGAATGGAATTGATGCTATAGGGACAAAATTACCAGGACTTGGAAATTGTTTAGATAGGAAAGGAAAATGGGAGGGTCATACTCTTACTGTATACAAATTTGGGTGACTTGGAGACAGCAATGCTCTAAACAGAGAGAAGGGTATTAGGAGGAGGGTCAGGTTAAAGGCCAAAGATGATCATAAGGAGAGAGGATTAGATCATATTTGGAAACTGCTTTGCAATCAATTACTCATACAGATGAAATCATGGATTCAATGAAGTATCAAAACCCTCTAAATATGCAATTACATATATTCATGTATATGTATATATTCATAGTCAATTTTTATAAAGATGCCACATAGGAATGAAAAACTATGTATGCTACTTTCTGTTTTCATTCAATAGTTGACAGAGGTCTATCATACCTAACTTTTAAAAAATTCTACTTGGGTCTTTATTTTTTTTTTTTGTTCTGTCATTTAAATTTGTCTAGATCTGAAAAGGACACTTTGAAGTCCCCAACTATTAGAGTTTTACCATTTCTCCCTGTAACTTATTTGGTGTTCCCTTTAGATACTATTCCATCCAATGCATTTATGTTAAATATTAGTATTAATTCATTATCTATGGTTCCTTTTAACATAATGTAGTTTCCTTCTTTATTTCATAGAATCAACTCTATTTTTGCTGTTGCCCTATGATCATGATTACTATTTGTGTTTCAGCTAAAGCATTCTAGATTTTGCTCTAGCCTCTTAATTTAACTGTGTTCATCCTATTCAGGTTCACAGTTAGGATTTCTGGTTGTGTATTTCCCTCTATACTATTCCCTGTCTCTAGACAGAATAAGAGGGTTGTGAGAAAGAAGTGTGTTCAGCACCAGTACTTTACTTAATGAAATCTGGTTACACTCTCTTGCCCCTCTTCTCTTCCCCTTGCCTGGAACCCATTCATGGGTTATTAACCTCCCTTCCTTCCAAAACCCCTCTTCATAATCTACTCTCTGAATTTAGAATTTATTTTGTTTATGACTGAATACTCCCTCTCATCCTTGCCCTGACCCATGCCCTGCCTTGTTTCCACCTGTTTCACCACTGATTTGGATTATTTCTATATAAATCTCTATGTGTGGGTTCAGTCAATCAGTAAACATTTATTACATACCTACTATGTGCTACTGTACTAAGCATTGAGGATAGAAAGAAAAGCAAAGACAGTTCTGCTCTTAAGGAGCTCACAGTCTATGGGGGACACAACTATTTAAACAATTGCATATAAAGAAAGTATATGTAGGTTAATTCGGAGATAATCAGGGGAAGGAAGATGCTGGAGTCCTTTTGACTAGTTCAGATAGAGATTTAAGTGATACATGCTCCTCTCCCTACTTCTTTCTTGTTTCTTATATTCTTCTCCTTGCTCATCCTGATTCTGTGAGATAGTAAGCTCCCTCACTTTTCCTCCTTCTTTCTTAGTGTTTTTCATTTTCCTTCCTTTCCCTTTCTCCCTTTAAGATCCAAACACAACAAAACTACTTCCAAGCTCACATAATTCCCTCTATAACTCCTGATGACATTAGGGTTCTGCAGAAACATTTGTATTATCTCCCCATACTAGAATAAGTGCTTCATCTATATATAGACCATTATAATTGCTCACTTTTATTTATTGCTTTATGTTTCTCTTGATTCTTGTGTTTAAAATGTTTAATTTAAAATTTAAATTTTTTTTACACAGTTCTCATCTTTTATTCAATAATGATTAGAAATCTTCTATATCATTAAGAGTCCATTCCCCTTCCCCAGATCCCTTCTACTTAGGATAATTCTCAGTTTTGCTAAATGTTACTCTTGGTCATAAGGCTATATGTTTTGCCTTTTGGAATATAATATTTCATACTTTCAGCTCATATAGTGGTAGCTGCTAAATCTTATGAGATCCTGACTATGAATCCTTGGTATTTGAACTTTGTATTTCTGGAAACTTACAGTATTTTTTTTTTATCTTTGACTTGCAAGTGGTGGATTTTTGCTACAATGTTCCTGGGAGCTTTAATTTGGGGGTTCCTTTCAAGAGATGATCCATGCATTCTTTTCATTTACTTTTCTCTCTTGTTCTAACAGATCTGTGCAGTTTTCAATAATGATTTCTTGAAATATGATATCCAATCTCTTTTTTTGTTCATGGTTTTTAGATAATCAACTGATTCTTAAATTATCTTTACTAGGCTCATTTTCTGAGTCAGTTGTTTTAGAAATGAGATACCTTACCTTGTTTCAGTCTTCTTACTTTTTTACATTTATTTTGCCACAGCAACTCATCAATCCATTTTTTAAAAGGAAGTTTTTAAAGATTTTTTCCCCCCTAGACCTTGGTTTATTTATTTCTCTAAGTGTTATGTAAAAAGACTGGCAAAAACGGTGGAGTAGGAGAGAATTATGGGAAGATGGCAGAAAAAGGCAGGAAATTATATGGCTTTCCCAAATTGCCCTACAAACAATTTAAAATAATGCCTCAAAGTGAATTTTAGCACAGCAGAAATAATTAAAAGTCAGGGTAAAACACTAGTCCAGCCCATGACAATTTGGGAGGATTTAGGAAAATCTAATCTCCCAGGGTGGTAGTCTGGCTTCACTGAAGTGCAGATGCCTCTGAATCAACAAACAATGAGCCCTGGGAGCAACTGTGTAGGTGGCAGCCTAACTTCAGGAACTTTTACCCCACTACAGTCATACCACTTATTGATCAGGGGAAGATTACAGGCTGCTGGCTGGTGCTAGATGGGGGGCCCCAGATGTCCTGAGCAGAGAGGTCCCAGGTTGTGGATGTGGAAAAAGGAGCAAACCAGGCTGGTGAGTGCAATCACAGAAGGGCAGGGACTCTGCTGGATGTGGTCACTTGCAGGAGAGTGGAATCCCTCGTTTTGGTTCCAGGGAGAGGGGTGAGCTGAAGCTTACAACCACCTGAGGGACCACAGGGAGTAAGAGTGTTTGTGGTGCCCTGATTGTGGCTCAGGAGTGAAGAGGAGTACCTGAAGTCAGGCCCCCAGATAGAGTTCAGAAAACAAGAGCACAAAAAACCTGAAGCTTAAGACATTATTCTTCAAACTGTGGGATTACAGCCTGATTCTAACACAAAGTTAAAAGCCGAGAAATAAGCTACCAAAAAGATGAGTAAGCAAAAAAGAAAGAACCTGTCCATAGATAGCTATGGTGATAGAGAAGATCTGAGTTCAAACTCACAAAGATAGTGAATTCAAAACAGCTACTTCTACTTCAAAGAATAATGTAAAATGGTCACAAGCCCCAAAAGAGTTCTTAGAAGAGCTTAAAAAGGATTTTAAAAATCAAATGAGATAGGTTGAGGAAAAATTAGGGGAAAAAATAAGAGTAAAGCAAGAAAATTATGAAAAGAAAGTCAATCAGTTGGAAAAAGGGATCCAAAAACTTATGGAAGAAAATGACTCCTTAAAAATTAGAACTGGGTAAAGGGAAGCTAATGAATACATAAGACACTAAGAAATAATTGTGTGTTCGTCCTTCGTTGGCAAAGAAGATCATACCATCAGAGAAATAATGACATGACTTGCACTTGACTTTGTTTTGAGTGAGGGAGGGCTGTGCAGGTCACCAGCCTCACTTCTCCTCCAGAGCCATCTGAATCCAGTGACCGGATATTCATCAGGATGACTGCAGATGACCCAGGATGAGGCAACTGAGATTAAGTAACTTGCCCAAGGTCACACAGCTAGTGAGTGTCAAGTGTCTGAGGTGAGATTTGAACTCAAGTCCTCCTGACTCCTGCACTCTCCTGCACTGGTGCTTTATCCTCTGCACCACCTAGCTGCCCCACTAAGAAATAATAAAACAAAATCAAAAGACAGAAAAAAATGGAAGAGAATATGAAACATCTTGGAAAAGAGATCAAGGAGAGGCAATATAAGAATTGTTGGGCTATCTGAAAGTCATTATCGGTAAAAGCATCTAGACACTATGCTTCAAGAAATTATTAAGGAAAAACTGACCTGAAATTTTAGAAATAAAAGATAAAATAGAAATGGAAAAAAAATCCATGGAACATTACAACTCTTTTGAAGCTCCCAGGTGAAGGAGAAAACACTGCAAGCAACTGAAAAGAAACAATTTAAATACTGCTGAGCTACAGTCAGGAGAACACAAGATTTATCAGCTTCTACATTAAAAGACTGAAGGACATACACACAGAATGTTCAGAAGAGCAAAGGAGCTGGGTTTGCAACCAAGAATAACTTACTAATCAAAGCTGACTGTAAACCTGCATGGAAAATAATGGACATTTACTGAATTGAAGGACTTTGGGTATTTGTGAGAGAAAAACCAGAACTGAATGAAAAATTTGACCAATAAGAATCAGAAGAAATATAAGAAGGTAAACATGAAAGATCAATTATAAGGGATTTAATAAGGTCAAACTGTTTATTTCATATATAGGAAAACATGAGCTCTAACTCTTAAGAATGTTATCATTTCTAGGGCAATTTGAAAGAGCATAGATAGAAAGTTTGGGATTCAACTGAGTATGATAGGATGATCCTAAAAAACCAAATTGGGTAAGAAGAAATAAAATGGAACAATTATCTCATACAAATGAGGCATGAATGAAAGAACCATTACAGTGGCAGGCATGAAGAGGCAAAAGACTGATAGTGCTAGAACCTTATTCTTGTCAGAACTGTGTTAAAGAGGGAATAACATATATGTCTGGAAAGGTACAAAAGTCTTAACTTACAGAGATATAGGAGGCAATGGGATAGGATAAGAAAGGGACTCTTAGAAGGGCATATAGATAAAGAAATAGGATAAGGGGAGAGGATAAGGGAGGCACTCAAAAGTAAAGTAAGTATCTAAGGAGGTATAGAGTAAAAATAGAGGGAGAGAAGGATAAACTGTGAGGAAAAACAGAATGGAGGGAAATACACAATTAGTGATTATAACATTTAAATGTGAATGGATAGCAAAATGGATAAAAACTCAAATCCAACAATATGTTGTTTACAGGAAACACATTTAAAAATGAGAGATACATTTACAGCAAAAATAAAGGGCTGGAGTAGAATTTATTATGCTTCAGCTGATGTGAAGAAAAGCAGGGGTAGCAATCATGATTTCAAAGTTAAAACTAAAATAGATTTAATTAAAAGAGACAAAAAGGGAAACTACATTATGTTAAAAGGTAGTATAAATAATGATTAGCAATACTTAACCTAAATGCACCAAATGCTGCATCATCCAAATTTCTAAAGGGAAATTTAGATGAATTACAGGTGTAAATATATAGCAAAACTATAATAGTGGGAAATTTCAACTTTCCCCTCTCAGAACTAGATAAATCTAACTAAAAATAAATAAGGAGTTAAGGAGATGAACAGATTCTTAGATAAGGTAAATATGGTAAAGAGAATTGAATGGGAATAGAAATGTGCATGGTATCTTTACCAAAAAATGGCCATGTAATTAGGAAATAAAAACTTTATAATTAAATGTAGAGAAGCAGAAATACTAAATGCATCTTCTTAAGATCATAATGCAATGTTATCTTTAAAATGGACCATAAAAAAGATTAAAAATTAATTGGAGACAAAATAACCTAATCTTAAAGAATGAGAGGGTTAAAGAACAAGTCATGGAAACAATAAATAATGGTTATTTAAGAGAACGGTAATAATGAGAAAACAGACCAAAACCTATGGGATGGAACAAAAGCAGTAATCTGAGCAAAATTTGTGTCTCTAAATGCTTACATCAAAAGAGAGAGAGAGAGAGAGCAGACCAATGAATTGGGTGTGCAACTAAAAAAACATAAATTAGAAAAAGAACAAATTAAAAATTCCCCAATTAAACATCAAATTGGAAATCCTAAAAATTAGAGGTGACATTAATAAAATGAAATGTAAGAAAACCACTGAATTAATAGATGAAGCTATAAGCTGGTTTCATGAAAAAAAACAATAAAATAGGAAAATCATTAGTTAATGAGATTAAAAAAGAAAACAAAATTACTATATCAAAAGTTAAAAGGGTGATTAAATCACTAATGAAAATGTAATCAAAGCAATTATTAGGAGTTATTTTGCCCAATTATATGACAATAAATTTAACAGTTTATATGAAATGGAAGAACACTTAGAAAAATAAAAACTGTGCAGATTAAGAAAAGAGGAAATAGAATATTTAAATAAACCTCTTCTAGAAAAATATATTGAACAGGCCATAAACGAGCTTCCTAAGAGAAAAGCATCAGGACCAGATGAATTTATAAGTGAATTCTACCAAACATTTAAAGATCAACTAATTGCAATATTAAATAAATTATCTGGAATAATAGGCAAAAAAGGAGTCCTACTAAACTCCTGTAATGATGCTGATATCTAAACCAGGAAGAGCAAAAACAGAAAGAAAATTATAGACCAATGTCATTAATGAACATATATGCAAAAATTCTAAATGAAATACGAGACAGAAGACAACAATCTATAACAAAGGTGCCATATGGTAACCAAGTGGTATTTATACTAGGAATGCAGGGATGGTGTAAACATAAAGGAAACTATTAATATAATTGATTATATCAATAATAAAAGTGATGAAAATCACATATCAATAGATGCATTAAAAACTTTTGACAAATACAACACTCATTCCCATTAAAAAACACTTGAAAGCATAGGTTTAAATGGATTTCTCCTTAACATTATAAGCAGTAGCTACATAAAACCATCAGCAAACATTATTTGTAATGGGGAAAAGAAAGAAGCCTTAAAGCTAGAAGCCTTCCCAAAAAGATTAGGGGTAAATGAAGGATGCCCGTTATCGTAGAAAAAATCATAGAGATTCAAGTTAGTTGAAACAGTTAATAATGTCAGCAAAGTAGCAGGATATAAAAGAAACGCACATACCAGCATTTCCATATATCACAATAAAACCCTGCAAGGAGAGATAATAAGTGATACTCTAAAGTAACTGTAGAAAGTATAAAATACCTGGGAGTACACCTGCCAAGACAAACCCAGTTACTAGATGAACATGATTATAAAACACCTTTCATACAAATAGAGTCAGATTTAAATAACTAGAGAAATATTCATTGTTCATGGGTAGGCAGAGGTATTATAATAAAAACAATAATTCTACCTAACTAATCTACTTATTCAATGCCATCCTAACTAAATTACCAAAAAATTATTTTATTGAGCTAGAAAAAGTAATAATAAAATTCATTTGGAAGAACAAAAAAGGTCAAGAATATCAAAGGAATTAATGAAAAGAAATGTAAAAGGAAGGAAGGTTAGCAGGACCAGATCTTAAACTATATTATAAGGTAGAAAATATCAACGTTATTTGGTATTGGCTAAGAAATAGAAAGGTCTATCAGTAGAACAGAGTTGACATACAATACATAGTAGTAAATGATTGTAGTAACCTTGTGTTTGACCAATGTAAAAATTTAAGCTTATGGGACAAGAATTCACTATTTGTTAAAAATTATTGGGAAAACTAGAAAGCAGTCTGGCAGATACTAGGTATAGTCCAATATCTTACACTATTTATCAAGATAAGGTTAAAATGGATACATGACCTAGTTGTAAAGGGAGATAGCATAAGAAAATTAAAAGAACATTGAACATATAGCTGATCAGATTTATGGATAGGAGAAAAATTTATGAATAAACAAGAGATAGAGAACATTGTAACTTTTAGGATAGGTAATTTTCTTCACATTAAATTAAAAAGTTTTTGTACAAATAAAACCAATGTAGCCAAGATTAGAAGGAAAGCAGAAAATTGGGGGAAATTATAGACAGTTTTCTTGGATAAAGGTCTCATTTCTCAAATATATAGAGAACTTTGTCAAATTTATAGGAGTATGAGTCATTCTCCAATTGATAAATGGTCAAGGGATATAAACAGGTAGTTTTTTGGTGAAAAAAAATCAAAACTACATATGAAAAAATGCTCTTAAAACATTATTGATTAGAGAAATGCAAATTAAGACAACTTAGAGACATAATCTCACACCTATCAGGTAGACTAAAATTATAGAAGGGGAAAATGATGTTGGAGGGGATGTGAAAAAACTGGGACATTAATGTATAGTTGGTGAAACTAAGAACTGATCCAACCATTTTGGAGAGTAATCTGAAATTACGACCAAAGCGTTATAAAACTGTGTATATCCTCTGAGCCAGCAATACCACTATTAGCTCTATTTCCCCAGGTGATTAGGGAAAGGGAAAAGAACCTATATGTTTTAAAATATTTATAGCAGCTTTCTTTGTGATAGCAAAGAACTGGAAATTGAGGAGATGCCCATCAATTGGCGCATGGCTGAATAAGTTGTGGTATATGATTGTGATGGAATATTGCTATGCTGTAAGAAATTAATGTAATTATATTAGAAAAACATGAAAAGACTTGCATGAAATACTGGAGGGAAATGAGCACAAGCAAAAGAATCTTGTATACAGTTACAGCAATATTGCTTGAAGAGTAACTACGAATGACTTATTCTGAGTATTATAAATATTCAAACCAACTCAAAGGACCTATGAAGGAAGATGCTATTCACCTCCAGAGAAAGAACTGATGGAAGCACACGTAATATGGTTTTATACACACACACACGAAATTTAACAAAAGGGTAAACTGAGGCAATTCTATACGAAAGACAAGTTAATTAATAGGGTGCAGAACTGATTCATAGTGCATGGGTCAATGGCACTGTCTCTGACAAAGGACCCAGAATTGAAGACATAACTCACTTTCATAAGCAGATAATAAAGAACAGAACAAAAGTCATTGGTTATGGAATTGGCCATGCCGGGGGTTGGAGGAGCATGACTGGTCACACACGGTACCAAGCCAACTGCTCTCTGTCCCTAAGGAGAGTTTTTGTGAATTTATGGGAGCCAGACGCATCTTGGGGTCACTGATATCAGACAGGGGCAGACTCAAAGGTGCCTGGGAGTAAGATAAGACCCCCTAAAATTTACCAGGATGGAGTCTTAAGATGGGAGAAGATCATCTAATATGATTCTTAAAGACAGCACAGATAATCGTGCAGTTTCTCAGAGACTGACGTTATGTGAAATAATACACTTCCCCTCGGCAGGAAGGATTTTCTGGTGTAGCTGAGATAACAATTCCCACAGAATCAGAATGCTTTATGAGAAAACCAAACTTCGAAAGCCAAGCTCAGAGTTTTTATTTAATTAACAGTGATTGTGGGAAGGCTTAACCTTTCGGCATCCGGCTCTGAGCAAGAAAGACTGAACTTTTGAACTCGTAACCTTCTTCACTTGGAGACAGAAGAGGGTTGGGCTTTGGCATCAAATATTAGAAGAGAGTTACAGAATTGAATATAGAATACAGTCAATATTTGAATTTCACAACCTCGCTAACTCCTCTAAGTAAGTCAGTTGCTGTTGCAATATTAGCACTGAGAAGTGGCTGGGACTGAGGCTGAGAACAGTGGGCTGGACAGGAATGCTTAGCAAGAAGTCTTCCTTCTGGCTCCACGCTTTTGCACAGGTTGTCCCCAAGGCTGGAAATTACTTCCCTTTTTACCTCATGTCTTGGAATCTTTATATAACTCAGCATCTCTCTCTTCCAAAGAGAAATACATTTGTTGAACAAGTTGTGATATATGAATGTAATGGAGTACCACTGTACGTAAGAAATGATGAGCAGGCAGACTTCAAAAAAACCTGGAAAGACGTACATGAACTGACACAAAGTGAAGTGAGTAGAACCAGGAGAACACTGAACACAGTAACAGCCACAATGTGCGATGACTAACTTTGATAGACTTTTACCTCTTGTCAGCAATGCGAGGATCTAAGACAACTCCAAAAGACTCATGGTGGAAAATGCTATCCATATCCAGAAAAGAACTATGGAGTCTGAATGCAGATGGAAGCAAATTATTTGCTCTCTCTCTCTCTTTTTTGGTTTCTTCTTTCTTATGGTTCCTCTCATTGGTTCTAATTTTTCTTTACAACATGACCAATGTGACAAGGCATTTAATATGAATGTATATGTACAGCCTATATCGGATTGCATGGGGGTGGAGGGATGGGAAGGAGAGGAAGAAAATTTGGAATTCAAAATCTTATGGAAATGAATGTTGAAAACTAAAAATTAATTATTTTTTAAAAAGAGAGAGAAAATATATTCTGGATTATGATGCCCTATTGGAAAACATGAAATCCTTTGGCTTGCAATGATCAACAGGAAGAAAAGGATACAGGGAAAGGGTGAAAGGCAGTTCATGGTGTGATTTTTTGGGGGAACTGATTGCCAGTGGTTTATCATGAGGAGTTCCAGTTTGGGCTGTCATGTTTAGTTTGTTGAAAAGATGGAGGAAAAGCTGACTGTAGCAGCTCTGACTGCCACTGTCAGGATCAAGGGTGTTAAATCCCTAGGGCTAAAAGGAGAGAGACTGTGTCTGCTGAAATCTGCTGAGGAGGATGGTGACTCATGTATTCCCTCTATTCCTCCTTATCTTCTTTCTTCCTTCCCTGCCCTGGAAAACCAGTTACTATTCCTGAGTTTTCCTGTTCTTTAAACTTATGTCTATGCCTTCTGTTTTCATTAATACCACATATGTTTGTGGTTGTGTCCTTTGTTACTGGTGAAGGGTAAGACAGAGAGAAGGGAGAAAGTGGCTAAGCAGAGAATGAGAGCAAGATAAAGAAACACAGAGGATAAGCCCCCCACTCTCTGAATGTGAGGGTAGAAGTTCTTCCCCCAACTAGGGCTTCAGAAACCAAAAGAGAATTTTGTGGATATTGATTTTTTTATTTTTTATAAATAATACCTCTCAAAGTAGTGCAAATCTGGACTATCTTCTTAATCCCAAAGAGCTAAAAATAGTGTTTTTCTGGTGATGGGAAGTGAGCATTGTTGAATCACAGTGCCTATCTGTTGTTTTCCCACTCAAGAAAGTTCAAAGAAATCTCTTTGTAGGGCTGGAGTTAGGAGTGGTTACTTGAGAAGTCCTGACTTTGTGGGAGAAGGAAGGAAGTAGATGGACATGTCCACATTCCAAAGGCAGGGAGCAACCCTAACACACTCAGCTACATTTAGCACCCTTCAAGGCTTGGCAGTGGCACCTCATCTTATTCAAGATCTTTTCTGAGCCTCCTGATCGTTAATGCTTCCTTCTTTTTCTCTAAATTACTTTGTATTTACTGTTTGCATATTTTATATTTACTTAGCTACATATCTGTTGTCTCCCCTAGTTGAATATAAGTTCCTCGAGGCAGGAACTTTTTCATCATTTTGTTGTTGTATTCCTAGTACCTAGCTCAGTTCTGGACACATACTAAATGATACTTGAATTGAATATTCGCTTGTTGATTTTATTTGATAATCGATAGGGGTTTTAATTTGAAACCAGGGGGATCAACATACTATAGTCATGGGTAAGAAAGAAAGAGTTAAGGCGACACTGTAGAAGAGAAAGAATGCTGATTTTGAAGTTAACTGCCCTGGGTTCAAATCTTCCTTCTGCTACTGATCACCTGTATGACCTTGGGCAAATTACTTGATGTCTTTGGACTTCAGTTTCCTCATCCATAAAATGAATGTGTTGGACTAGATGAACTCTTAAGTATCTTCCAACTCTTAATCTTTTATTCTGTATATTTCATCAACATATTTGGAAATCATTATAAGATACTCAACAGGCCACCTCTACAACACCAGCCCAGAATTCATAGTATTTAAATTTGGAAGTGACTTTAAAGGTCTTCTAACCTAATTCTCTTGTTTTCTAATTGAAGAAACTGGGGCCCAGAGAGGTTAGGGAACATACATAGTAAAGGACAGAAGTGGGATTCCAACCCAGGTCCTTTAATCTCAAAGCCAGAGAATTCAAAGAGATCTTTTCATTGTGTCTTCTCTTCTACGTTCAGTAGAACAGATCTTGTACTTTCTTAATTCTACATTTTTACCTGACTAATATGCCCTCTGTTCTTCTATGTCTATTAAAATAGTGGATATTATAGTGGATATTATTGTAAAGGGGAATTTAGGTGACATTGTCAATAGAGTCAGTAATGCTTGAGTTCAAACACTGCCTCATATACTTGCTAGTTGTGTGCTCCTGGGTAAGTCACTTGATCTCAGTCGTCTTTAAAATCCTCACCTATAAAATGAGACTAATAATAGCACCTATCTTATAATGTTGTTTTGAGTATCAAATAAAATAAAAATGGAAAGTGCTTTATTAACCTTAAGGTATTATGTAAAGGTTATTCAGTTGCTACCTGATACTCATTCACTTAAGGTCATCAAAGAACAGATACCTCAGGGACAAAAGAAACACAGGCACCATGCATTTGTGACCACATGGTATTTCAATATGATAAGACAGCTGAAAGAGCACATCCTGCTACTGTTTTTCTACCTCTCTCCCTATTTGGAGGTACACAGTATTTCTTCCTCCTTACTTGAAAGATGCCAGCGAGAGTAAGAAAATTCATCTGTTTTTGTCTTTTTTTACATAGTCTGCTCTGGCTGAGCAGCCAACTTGTCATCAACATGCATCAAGTCAGCAGAACAGTCAAAGAACACTTCGGCACACTTCGAATTGGGCACCTGTGTAGGAAATTCACCAGGGATCCTTGGGGGTTGAAAGCAGTAATAGCCTTATCTAAGCACCGGACTCTCATTGATCAATCTTCCATTTCACATGTACAAAAATCAATTCTTTTTTTGGCATATATAAATGACTTGTTATTCGTTGAAAGTTCTATATCAATATAGAACTTATATGAGGGACAGACCTATTTAAACATACTTCTTCTCATTCTATTTCCTGTTATTGACTGAAAAGTCAAGCATTTGTCTCCAGCTTCTTAGAGTTTGCTCCATATCATGGATTAGACAGAAATCTTTTATTTTTTTGGATAGCATCACTTGACATGATATAATGGCAATCAAGACCTGGCAATACTTGGCTTTAGTTATCTAATTTTTACCATGTGAGAAATCATGGGAGCATTAGAAAATATCAGTTAGTCACATGTGCTTAGTTTGGGATTTATTTTTAATCCTGTGCATTTGGTAAAATTGTTTTTATAAATGCCACTATGTTCTTTCCAGTGTACTCAAATTAATGTAGATTTTTTAAAAGTTTGCTTTCACAAAGGTGAGAAATTTTAAAAACCATTTTTAGAAGGAAAACTGTATATGGATTTATGTCCTTTCAGATAACAGTAATTCCTCTGGAATTTCCAGAAACACACTTATTTGTGCTGATTTTATCATCCATTTTTCACTTTCTTACATTCTTCTGTAGGAGCTTAATTCCTTTTTTACTACAGTATCTGTCAAATTCATCAGAATAAGTAATGGTTTTACAATTCCATAGTCTTTTGGTTATCTTGCCCAAAAGCACCATTCCTACTGTGGACAGATACAGAGAGTAAACTTTATACAAACTATACTATGTTTCCAATATGTATACCTGTTGTTGTTCAGTTGTGTCCAACTCTTTGTGACTCCACCGACCATTTTTCTCAAGCAAAGATACTGGAGTGGTTTGCCATTTCCTTCTCCAGTTGAATTAAGGCAAATAAAGGTTAAGGGATTTGCCTGGGATCACACAGTTTGTAAGTAGCTGAGGCTAGATTTGAACTCAAGTCTTCTGACTCTAACCTCAGCATTCTATCCACTGAACAACCTAGCTTCCCAAAATATATGTGCATTACTTAGGTGTTAATACTGTGTGAGTATGGGTTTTATTATAAATATATGACCAATGCGTTCTAGTGCATGTCATTAGTTTGTTGGCTGATGTAACTGCTCTACATGAAGGACGCTAGAGAGTTGCTTCTGGGAAAATTGTGGTGATGAGTAAAGGAAATGCCTTGCAGAGAATGCAGAGCATGCACAGATATTGTGTAACTGACTCCAGTCTACATAACACATGGTGAATGGGAATCTTTCTTACCGGCTGCAGAGGTATTCAAAAAGACTTCTCAGCTTTAGTGACTTCCCCATCCCAGCTGGGGAAGTGAACCATGAGCATCTGGGAATCAGTATTTAGGTTAAGATTCCAGAGCCAATGAAGCACCAATGGCATCAATGCCCCAAGGAGCAGGGAGCAGTCTTTGGGAGGGATCTTTGGGACCTCAGCCCATTTGAGGGATTAATATGGCAGTCATGTCACATCTGGATATGAACTTGGTAGGACCAATGCTATTTGGTCCTACCTATTTGGTCCTAGCTGATTTGGAGCTAATTTTTAAGCCCAGTTCACCAGAGACTGAAAATACATAGGGCAAAATATGCCTTGGAGATATTGGGAGAAATGTTTGTATGTTTTTTTTTGTTTGTTATATCTTTGAAGTTATATGCCTTTGGAAAAGCTACCTGATATTAAGTGGTTAAATGGAACTGGGATGCTGGTTACAAGCTCCTAACAATGGGGAGAAAACAGCCAATGGGGGGCTTGAGCCCATGAAGAAGAGGAGAGATACTCAACTTTTCATAGTGCCTTTATAGTGCCCCGACAGAAGATGTAATAGCCTGCGTATGGAAGAGAGAGCCAGAGTCCTTGCTACATATGTTATAAATGAACAGGGGGAAAAAAAAGCACAATCTGAACTTTTCTAAATCAGGAATTCTTAACCATTTTTGTATCACAGATCCCTTTGGTAGTTTGGTAAAGCCTATGGACACCTCAAAATGATGCTTTAAAATGTATAAATACATAGGACTACAAAGGAAGCCAATTATACTGAAATATAATTATTAAAAAAAATTAAGTTCACAAACTGAGAATGAGAACCTCTATTCTAAATCCTCATGGGCTCCAGCTATATGAGTAATACTTTTGTAAAGTTTAATTGCTGATTTTTGTCTATTATATAATGACTATATATAATAGATGACTATACATGTCATTTCACCCTTCCCCTTCAGAATGAACCCTGCCTTGTGACAAAAAACAAAATAAAAAAAAATGTGTATTTCTTTTCTCATTCCATAGGTACCACCATCTCTGATGGCACTTCATGAAGGCCAGCCAATGGAAGAGCTGAACTTGTCTTGGAGAAAGGTCATATTATCTCATAATATAGTATAGGAAATAGAAGCAGCAGTAATAACTCTTCTCCATGGACCCAGTGAGAGACATGTCCCTTTACATTTCTGACTCATTTGTGAGTCCAGACTTCAGCAATCCCTTTGAGGTAAGATAAATACATTCCCCATTCTCCTTAATGATTAATTCTGTTTACTGAGTATTGGTTGTACCCTGAAGCAGTGTACACAATGTGAAATTAACATACAGCCTCTTTTCAGATGTCTTACAATTTGAATTGGACAGATAAGTGGTAAAGAAACATGGACACAGCTTTAGTAACAATTGGTTTAAAAAGACTCTCAAAGATCAGGGATATAGTAGCTGAAGAGTTGATTTTGGTTATGCATAGAAGTTTTACTTTCAATATTGTTCAGTGTTTTGTGGTTTCTTAATAATAAATTATTGCACGTTTGCTCTGAATCACTTCTGAGGGAAAGCTGCCTACAGCCTACATCTATCATGTTATCATCTTCAGTAAGCTTTTGAAACCCCCTCCAGGCAAACTAAGTGTGCTCACTGTAACTCCTGAAATTTTGTGTATGTTGTTTCCCTCTCATTTTCTCCAGTTACTCAAATTCTACTCTTATTTTGGTCCCTTCTTCTCCATAAAGCCTTCAAAAACCATTCTTATCTATTGTGTTGTCTTCTCCCATGTAATTCCTAAAGCACTTATTTCCTTTTAGTCATTTGACAATTCATCAAGTACTGCCTTGGGAGATTTCAAGCACTGTTGCATTTGTCTAAAACCTGAAAATGAAAAGTCTTTGCAAACTACATTACAGAGTATATAATTATTGTTTTTGATATACAGAACAGAAATACTAATTTCAGCTCATATTTAGAGATTGCTTTACTGTTTACATGGTGCTGCCCTTTCAGTAATTCTGTGAAGTCTGGAAGATCAGGGTTCAAATCCAGCCTCAGACACCAGTTGTATGACCTTGAGCAAGTCACTTAACCTTGATTTGCCTTAATCCACTGGAGAAGGAAATTACATACTACTCTGGTATCTTTGCCAGGGAAACCCCAAGGACAGCATGAGCATGAAGAGCTGGACACAACTGAAGAAATTATTAGATTAGGGAGTTCTTTCTTCTCCTTAGCTGAAATACGCTTCCCTGAAACTTCTATCAGTCTGATTCTCTGAAGCTACAGGTAGTATCTTATGCTTTACAACTATAATAGACACTCATTTGCTTAATCAATCAACAAGCATTTATTAAATGTCTACTATGACCTTGGGAATACAAAAACAGAATAAAAAACATCTCTGCTCATACTTAATAAATAAACATTCATTGATTGACAAATTAATTTCAGGAAGGGTAGAAGAAAGAACCAGTCACAGGGGCAAAGGAAGGTGATGATCACTTTCAGAGGTGATCATCTCTCCCCCAAGTTAACAGTTTATTAATTACCTACTGTATGTTGGTGCTAGGCTACGAATTGGAGATACAAAGAAAGGCAAAAATGGTTGCTCCTTTCAAGGAGCTCATAATGTACTGGAGGAGACAACATGCAAAGGACAGGATTAGCCTACAAACTCTGTGAGGAAAGTGGCCATATCTTAGCCAAACTTTGCAAAGCTTCCTTAGTAGCCATACCACAAAAGGCATTTAAAAAATACTTCTTGAATGAGCTGAAACAAAGCAGTCAGTGGGGAAAAGTCCATATAACAAAGCATGCCTCAGGGTTATAAGATCCCTTTGTCAGTCTTTTTCTACTACTTGTCCAATTAGAATGTTGGTTGTTAATGCTATCCAGTCATACTATTATGTTCTATTGGTCTCCTAGACTAATAATAGCTACCATTTTATACAGTAATGTAAGATTTGCAAATCACTTTGCACATATCTCATTTGGTTGCTGAAACAAACCACCTAAGCTGATGTTATCAATATTTCCATTATACAGATGAGGATACTGAGGCTCAGAGATGTTAAGTGAATTGTCCAGTCACATAACTAGTAAGTGCCTGAAGCAAGATTTGAACTGAGACTTTCTTGACAAAGTTCAGCACCATATTCACCAAACTATATATAGCTGCTTAGACCAAAGGGGTCAAACATAGCCCTGGTTCCACAACATCCCCAAGAGTGGCCAGAGCCAGATTAAAATATAATTGAGAAATATCTAACAAAATAAATAAAAATACAATAGAACATAGATAATGTTAATATGTGGTTTTCCAAGTCAATATGTGACCAGCAGGCATACTTATTTATAGTGTAGTGGGTCCCATTTCTGGAGTTGGACAGCACCAGCTTAGATGCTTTTTTCTGTTGCCCTGCTTCTGACTTAGCTTTCCAGGTAGCAGTTCACAGGCATTCTGCCCAGCAAGGTATTCATTGTGGGGGCATCACCATTGACAAATATGTTTGAAGTAGTAGTTAAATGTATCACATTTGAAGTGTTCTCAGCTGCAGTATTGGAACTTTACAAAATGGTCCTAAATGTTCTATATCCTGGTGAAGATGATGAACTTTATTTCTCAGCAACCATCAAGCCATTGGTAATGGTTTATGGGGAACGTGACAAGTTGTTTTGTTTTGATTTAATGTGTCTTGACTTCATTGAACCTCCTGGTATGTTCAGGAGATTTAGTAATGGGCACTTTCCCACCTTTTTCATTGCTGTAGATATCTTTAAACCTTTTTAACTTTTTATCAGTTTAAAATTTTGTTTTAGCACATACCCAGACTGATAGTCTCTGAGGTCTTTTCTAGCTCTAGGTCTTTGAGTCAACGATACATATAAGTATAGTTACTTATTTTAAAGTTATATACTCATATGGCAATATGTGAATTATGAAACATAAAAATTGAAAATGAAAAAGGATGGGATAAAGACAAAGTAATATTTGGTCTCAGAGTCAGTACAGAGCCCCTGGGATTTATTGAACAGGGGAGTAACATGGTCCTTTAGGAAAAATCACTTTGGCTACTATGAGTAGAACGTATAGAGGGAAAGATTAAAGTAGAGTGACCAGTTAGGAAAGTGCTGCCATAGTCCAGGCCAGAAGTGTTGAGACTCTGAATGAGAATGGTGACTGTGAGCACAGAGGGAAACTGAAAAGATGAAAGAGATGTTATATTAGTAGAAACGATGATTTGGCAACTTATTGGATATATATGGTAAGGGAGAGTGAATGATTTCTTGAATGTCTAGAAGGATGGCAGCATACTCCAGAGTAAGAAGGGGAAGATACTGTAAAAAGACCTGTAATCATACCTGCATCTGCCCCTCTGAGGGGTATCTGCTGCATCCGTGAGGTGATTTGGATGCAAGGTTACAGGTATTCTTGCGTGGGAAGGAGTTTTTCCCAACCCTCTGTGAATTTGCTGGTCATGGGATCATTGATTTAAAGTTGGAAGGGACCTTGGTTACTAGGTGGTTACTTTGTAACTCATCTTTCCATCCTCTGACTGTCTGATCATAGAAGCCTTGGTGTCAGGTTTCATCAGGCCTTAGTAGATAGTCTGTAATCTGTGAATTTTGTAGACTAGTCTATTGCTGACATATAAGTGCTCTATAATTTACAGTTTTAGAGTTCTTGGGAGATACCGAGAAGATAATTAATTGTACATAAGTGACTACTCTGATACACTTGAACAGTGTCACCCAGCTTTCAAGAAAGATGACTAGATCTTCCTGACTGCTTGCCATGATGCTAAAGGAGAGGTGTGCATGTTCATGTACGCAACCTGCTTTGTGTGTATTTGTCTGCATGTTGTCTCTCCCCCGCCCCCCACCTCAGGCTGTAAGTTCCACGAGGAGCCTCTTTTCTGTATCCCCAGCTTGCCTGGCATATAGTAAGTGCTTAATAAACGTTTATCGAATTGAACTGAATTCCATCCCAGGGGTGTCAAACCTATGGCGTGAGGCAGATTAAAATGTAATTACATTAATTAAAATGTAACAAAACAAATAAAAACACAATGAAACATAGGAAGATCCGCCGCCCCCTCCCCCAGCCCTTTCTGGGCTAGTTCCCAAAGCTGGGTCCCAAACAAGAAGTCCACGGGACTCACACCCTCTTCCAATTTCAGACACCAACCCCTGGGCACCCCGGCCTGGAGCCCTGATCCAGGCTCCACCCCCATCACGTCACTTCCGGGGAAGTAGCCATTTTTGAGGGGTCTTTCCAGGACACCCTCTGGGGTAACCCCAGGGAGCTTCCTGAGAGAGCCTGTGACTGTGTTCTCCACTTCTCCGTCTTTTGGTGACGACCCCAACTGCCAGAGAAAGACGAGAGCTGAGAGCAATTTGAGGTGGGCTCCAGGGAAGGGGGTCGGCTCCCCTTCTCCCTCGGGAGACCTTCCACGTCAGCACACACATCATCGGTCACCACTAAGAACGACCCAAGCCCCGGCGGTGCGCTTTAACCACACACCTCCCCTCCCCCCACAAGGGAGGTAGAAGGGGGAGGAGCAGAGGGGGAGGGAGGAATCACGAAGGGGGAGGGCAGAGGGGGAGGGAGGAGTCACGGGGGTGCCTCTCCCTCCACCTGGCCTGCAGGTGAGCCCTCCGTGGCACACCTGGTTCCTGTCGCCGGCATCCGCCACACGATCCAATCGCGAACCCCGTCCCTTCCGGGGCTGAGCGGGTGGCTCCACCTCAGCCCTTTCCCTGCTCCCTCCCTCCGCGCTCCTATCCCTATGCCTGACTGAGCTCCCGCGAAAACCCGGAGCGGCGGAGCAGCGCCCAGGACGGGCAGGCGCCCCGGGCGCACCGCGCATGCTCAGTAGCTGGGGCCCGCCGGGTCGCCAATAGGAGGCCGTCGCGCTGGCCCGGGATCGGCTCCGCGGCGGCGGCGACGTGAGCGCGCAAGGGGGGCGGCGGCGGCGGCATCGGCGGCAGCCTCGGCGGCGGCATCTCCCTCTCCGTGCCCCTGGGCCCTCCGCTGGCCGACGCCGCGAGCGAGATGTCGGACTTCGACAGTAACCCGTTCGCGGACCCGGATCTCAACAACCCTTTCAAGGTGAGCGGCCTCGCCGGCGCTCTCTCCCCCGCCCCCCACCGGCCCCGGCGGACGCGGCTCCGCGGGGACCCCGGCACAAGTTTCGGTCCTCGATCCCTCGCCCTCCCGGGTGGGGGCAGGCCCTCGGGGGGCTCCGCCTCCTCGCGGCCCCGGGGGTTTGTTGGCGTTTAGGGGAGAGGGGTCGTGACCCCCCGAGGAGGGGCACCCGAGGGGGAGGGGCAGCGGGGGGAGGGGCAGCGGGGGGTGCCCGAGGTGAGGAGGAGAGGGGCGGGTTGTCATGGGGACCCGGGCGGGTGTCGGCAGGGGAGGGCGGGGAGCGGCTGCGTGGGAGCGATGGCAAAGTGTGGAGGAGAAGGAGGAGGAGGGATGACAGGTAGTGCGTGGTGCGGGGAGAAGGGGCTTTTGTGTCTGCTGCTGCCTGGCGCCGACTCTTCTGCATCCTGAATCCCGACTTCAAAATAAAAGTTGATGAAATAAGTGTTTAAAAAAACCACCCCCGCACCCCCCACCGCAAGGGAGTGGGGTCTTCGCGGCACCTCACTTTCCGAACTCCTGGCTTGGTGCGTCACCGCAGGCTCGTGGTCCTCCTCCTGCCCACCCCTTGCCATGCTGGCCGTAGAGCAGCCCAGGAAGCCCCTTCCTTTTTCCAGCGAGCTGATAGCGTTTTATTTCATGGCAGCCGATGTCTCCTGGCTCTGTTTCCCGGAGTGCTGCTGCTGTGTAGTGAGAGTGAATCCGACCCCTTTCCCTCCTCTGTTTAACTTAGTTGTCCCTTGATTTCTCCGGGGTAATCAGCGTGCGTTTGCGATGACATTGTGATTTTGCAAGTTTCTGTTGAGCTTTTTTTTCTGTTTACATTCATGCTGGTTTTATCTTGAATTAGGCATTTCCGAAGAAAAAATTCACTTCATGTTTAAGCCAAGGAATCCGTAATATTTATGTCATCTTTAAATACAGCACTGTTAGTTGAGTTTCTAGCTCCTTTTTATGATTTGCAAGCTTTTTTCCCCGTTTAATATATACCTCCCTAGATAATGTAATAACATTAACATGATTTAGAAAAAAATTTTTCTTAACCACATGAAGTTATTTCAAAGTCTTCAGAAAGAGAAAATGAACCTTACTTAGTCTGTGACCTTTCCTGATACTGATTCAGAGAACTGAAAAGTGCCTCCTCAGTTTTATTTCAGAGTTTTTTCTGCCTTTTCTCATACATTTGTTTGCTCCACCTAATGCATCTTTTCACAGTTTTTCAGTACATTTCTGTTGTATAGCCTGCTGCTTTGTCATTATGCTTTGCTCTGATTCTTTCCCCTTTTGACATTCAAACTTCGCAGTAATTCCATACCAAGGTAGTTTTAAGTAATACCATTACATGTGGCATAGTTCAGTCATTTTAAAACTTAGCTACATTGTTACTATTGTTATTATTAATACAAGGTAACCAATTAACCAAGGTAACAGCTACTAAGTGTCAAGTGTCCAGAAGTCACTGATTGTTTAAGTTCAGAAAATGGTTAATATATCATGAGACAATTTATGTTAAAGTAAGACTTCTAGTTATTAGTTCATAATCTTAATTTAGAACATTTTTACTTATATCTTCAATTTTCCACTCTTTTCATCTACATATCTTTTGCTCTTTCCAATATGCTCCCACTGTATTTTTCTTTTTTGTTCCTTTAACATTTCTTTAGCCATTTTTCCTTTTCCCAGAATTCTATGTCCTCATTCTATTTTTGTTCCTTTTTTTTTAACTTTGAGTTTCTGTCCATAGTTATTCATTTCTTAGAGCTCCCACTACTTAATCTAGGTGGGAACTAAATAAAATGTTCCCAGATCAATTTTCAGGACAAGTTTCCTTTCCAAACCTTACTATTCTTTTAGCCTTTGAATCCTTGCACAAAAGTTTTTGCTTTGGGATTTTCAGCCTCTTAATTACTTATTACCTTATTACTTATTATATGTATTAAATATATTTTGTTTTCTTTTGTTCTTTTTTTACTTTTTCTCAAATTAGTATTTCTTTTACTGCTTTTCCTGTATGTTCAGAAGGTCATGACAAGCATGATAAGCACTTGTTTGAATGTTGGCAATCAGTGACAATTTCTGATATCTGGCTCAGTTTTTGCTTAGAGAATGTGATGTTAAAATTTTCAGGTTATTGTAAAATCACTCAGTTACTTTGATGATTTAGTTCCTATTTATATGATTCAAGTTTACAAAGTGAATTCTCCAACACCCTTTATGTGCATACAGTTAGGAATTGTGTTAATTATGCTTGTTTATCATAAATGAAAATTTTGTTTTTAGACACGCCCTGTGCTTAAGATTGGTGGCGACCTCAGGTACCCATTGCAGAGAATAGAAGCCTTGCCACCATGCTGCTGCCTCTCTCCCCAACCAATTCCTTGACTTGCAGGCATAGTGAGGCTAATTAGATAAATGACGCCAATGTTCTGGAAAGGGTGTATCAAGCTACTCCCCCATGGCTCTATGAATTCTGACATTTTGAAGTAAAATATCTCTTCTTGGGCACCATTCAACTATGTTGTCTCCTCTTAGAAGGTAAATTGCCCAGTGGTCAGCACTGTGCTTGGCATACAATAAATGTTTGTTGTTGTTTGATTGAACCGCAGTGTCTTCCTCTTCGTGACCCCATTTGGGGTTTTCTTGGCAGAGATACTGGAGTGGTTTGGTATTTCTTTTCCAGCTCATTTTACAGATGAGGAACTGAGGCAAACTGGGTTAAGTGACTTGCCCAGGGTCACAGAGTAACCCCGAGTGTCTGAGGCCACATTTAAACTCAGGAAGATCAGTTCTTCCGGACTCTTGGCTCAGCACTCCGTCCACCAAGCCACCTAGTTGCCCTAATAAGTGTTTACTAAATGCTTTTTCTTTCATTTGGAAAAATGGCCAAAATTAAAGTGAGATTTGGAAACTTCTCAGCTGCCGTCTTCAGTTGACATCACCTTGTTTAAAGCAGAAGGAAAAAAGTGGGAGTATTTCCATAAACAATAAATATTTGTTAAAATTAGATTTTTAAAATATTTTTGAGTTTTACAAAGTCAATAAAAGTAAACCCTTTTATTTTATATACAATTAAAAAAACTGTCAAGAGACAGCATCTAGTAATGGATAGAGAGCTGGGCTCAGAGCCAGGAAGAGCTAAGTTCAAGTTCAAAGTCTGACATAATTTGACAATCACTTTGATCAAGTTAGTCTACAGAACTGTTACTTTAAGTTGCAGGGAAAGTATGGGCCTGCATTGGTAGAAAAAGTTTCCTCACCTGAGAGCTGTCTAAACCAGTGAAGTCACAGATCCAGTCCTTCCTCTTGGTCCCTATTTTTTTTTTTAACCATACATGTGAAAAGCTAAGTAAATAATAGTGTAAGATGACATTATGAACATCACAAGGAAATAGGTGATTTTGTGCCTAATGAGGGTACGCTGTAATAGGAAGAAATCACTGAGGATTTAGACAATAGTAAACATTTATTAAGCTCCTGTTATGTGGCAGGCCCAGTGCTAATCTCTGGGGATACAAATACTTTAAAAAAAAAAAAAAAAGACAACCCCTGTCCACAAGGAGCTTATAGTGGGGAGATGTCTTGGAAAAGCTGACCAGGGTGGAGGTGAGGGAGGGCAGGGTTAGGGAGGCTGCATGGTCAAGTCCCATTGAAGTACGGTACTGCCAAGTAGTACTGTAGTAGGATTTAAATGGTCAAGGACTTTTAAAAATTCACTTCCAACAAAGTGCCTGCTACATACAGCACTCAGGTTGAATAGGAATACAAAGATGAAATACGACCTATGTCTTGTCTTCAAGGAGCCCACATTCATATCTATGATAGAATAAATACACACATAGCTCCTACAAGCTGAAGCATAATGCATATACTAGAAGCAGAAGCAGAGTGGTTATGGGGGGAATCTGAGAAGGTTCTAATTTAATGAACATTGAGCACTTATTATGTGTCAGATACTGGGACAAAAATGAACCTGTCCTTTCCTTCAAGGAGCTTATATTTATTAGGATGGAAAAAGGGATACAGCTTGTACACTGACAAGTAAATAGAAAGTATTTTTCTGAGGCTGACATGAGCTAACAAGGCTTTTTGCAAACTTTAAAAAGTTATGTAAATATCATTATCTAGAAGAATACAAGATAATTTTGAGAGAGAGCACTAACAACTAGGGAGATCAGGAAAGACCTTGTATAGGAAGTGGTGCCCAAGCTGTGCTTTGGAGGAAGCTATCCCTGTTTTCTAGACATGAGGAACTACCACTACAAACCTCCAGAGTTAGGACGTAGAATTTGTATGTATAAAGCTTCATATAGAGGGGACGGCAGAACTGGGACTTGAAGGAAAGGAAAGATATATATAGACAAAGACGGAGGTACAGTGGAAGGCACATGGAGAATCATTGGTCAAATGCCACCTCTGATGCTTATTTACCAGAGTGACTTTGGGTTAGTAACTTAACTTCCCTGAACCTCAGTTTTTCTTAACTCCCTGAACTTTAGTTTTTCTTATTGGTAAAATGTGAAGTTTTGATGAGATGACCCTCTGAAGTTCTTGCAGCTCTAAATCTAGGTTCCGTATGTGAAGACCATCCTAGAGGTGGAAGACTGTTTGCCTGGAGGATGGCTTGTACAAAGGCACTGAGGTGGGAGAGGACAGGAGATCAGGGAGAGGTAAATGTCTACTTTAAGAGAAGTAGGATGTGATAAGTCTGGAAAGAAAGGTTGGAACTTCTAACCCATAGGATTACAAGACATTTGTCGTAGAAGGAAACTTGAGGGTTCATTTAATCCAAATCCCTCATTTTTACAGAAAAAGGGACGGGTGAAGAGCGGTTATAGTGGCAGAATGGGTTTGCTGCTTTCTTTTCAGAATTTTCTTTCCTATCTTATATTGCTTTTATTGAGAGATAATGTCTGTTTTTCTTTGTTTTAGTAGTTAA
Source organism: Notamacropus eugenii (assembly GCF_028372415.1). Lineage (NCBI taxonomy): Eukaryota > Metazoa > Chordata > Mammalia > Diprotodontia > Macropodidae > Notamacropus > Notamacropus eugenii. The sequence goes on from NC_092875.1 coordinate 472,245,803, forward strand.
CCTTCACAATAATGTTGTCTTTAGAGCCCCTTCCATTCAACTGCTTGAATAGATTGTTTTGATAAATAAAGCCCTTTGGATGGGATTTTTATCAGAGTTCCATTTTAGGGACAACTAGGTGACACAGTGGATGGGGTGTTAGGCCTGGAGTCAGATGGAGCCAAGTTCCAGTTTGGCCTGAGATCCTGGGCAGCTAGCTTAGCCTTTGTTTATTTCCTCAGCTGTAAAATGGAGGTGATACTAGCGTCTGCCTCATAGGGTGGGTGTGAGGATAAAAGGAGATGAAAAAGGTTAAAAAGTGCTTAGCACAGTAGCTGGCACATGATATGTGCTATACAAAATGTTATTATAATGACTTATTAATTGTGAAATAAATGAAAATTAATCTGTTTATCTTATTTCAAAACCTTTTGTTTAATGTGTTTTATCCTACATGTTTTACTCAGTACCTTCATTTGGAAGGAAACTATTAATATTTAATTTTATTTCTTACTAGATTATACCTCTAAGAGTATGTTCTTCATAAAATATTTGGTTTTGCTCTTTTTTTGGTGTTTTTATAAGATTACCATGACAATGACCTAGAATTTTATGACTAAAAGGGATCTTAAAGATTATATGGTCCATCACCTTAATTTTGCACATGAGAAAACAGAGCCATAGTGATTCTGTCCCTGTCATGTAGTTGGCGACAGAGTTGGCATTTCATTCAGTCTCCTGACATCCTAGTCTTTGTTCTTTCCATTATGCTTGCTTGCTTGTCTCAGTTAGGACTAGACCGGGTTGATATTTTGGTGTCTGGGTCTCTGTGAGTCCTTTACAAGAAATTTTTTTTACAAGAGATTTTTTTTAACTTTAGTTAACCACATAGTTTTTAGCTGTTTGGTCAGTGGGGCCCCTGATACTCTTACTTCTTCTGAAGTGTAGGTAGTATCCAGTTGGACTAATGTGGTAAAACTTGATTTGTTGACTCCTGCCAAATCTGCATTTTAAATGACCTGTTGGTAAAAGGACACTGCACTGCAGTTTAGAATAGACTCTTTGTTCTGTATAAGGTGGTTAGCTGAGGAAAGTTATTTGTTATGATAAAAAAGAAACAAAAAACGTTCAAATATATTTAAATTGTCTCTAAAGTGATGTATGTGAAGTTAATTCTCCCCAGAGAATGTTATTTTTATTAACTTTGTAAAACACAAGAATGAACATAGGGTAAATGCAATTTTAGCAAAAAATTTGTGTAACAGAAAATGCTATTTGCAGGGATGAGGAAAGATTTTCTTCCCTTGACTTAGTGGTAATAGGACAGATGAGCTATCCTAAATATAAGATTATAAGATTGTGGCTATTTTTTGACTTATTGGCATAGTGTCTTTTTCTTTCTGTAATAAGAAACTCAAGTATAGAGTGATTAAAAAAACCATATTCAGTAATTTTCTTCAGTTACTTGTCAGAAATTGTTGTTGAAAGAATTTACATTTTGAAAAGATTTTAAAGGAAATATTTCCGAGCAAACTTATTTCCAGTTCTAGTTGACACCTTTTTACATATTGTACATGTGATCAGAGTTGCATATTTGATAGTTTTATTTAATAAAAAAAGTGTTAATTTACTTCATTAATCTGTTCATTGAAATTTGTTTCAAATAAAAGTTACAGTTAAGTTCTTATTTTAAAATAACCTCTAGGGATATAAATAAAATCTTAGCTAAATTTAAATTCATTTAAAATGTTCATTATATATGCTATATTTACTCATGGAAATGTTTACATAAAATGTTAAATGAAAATCGCATGAAATACTATATGTACACACTATATCTTTGTAAAATGTGTATGTATGCAGTAATAACATTAGGAGATAATTTTGAAGATTTATTCGGTTAGAATTTAGTATTTATTAGATGGTTGGGTAAAATTATTTTATCCCTTTTTTTTTCAATTTAGTCATTAGAGAGGCAATGAAGTATAGTAGAGTGAGTGCTAGACTAGGAGTCAGGAGGACCTGAGTTCAAATCCTTCCTCAGACACTTGTTAGTGTTGTGATCCTGGGCATATCTTTAACTACTCGAGGCTTCAGTTTTCTCATCTGCAAAATGAAGGGCTTGGTCTGGAACTTTATGTATTTTTAGTTCTAAATCTATGATCCTTTTTTTTTAAAGTAAGCATTGGTGTTCTAATTAAATAATAATAGTTTAAAAGGTGCACTTTCGCTTTAGTTTGCCTTTTCAGTGAATTGGCACTTAAAAAGAAAAATTGGTTTTAAAAAGTTATCAGTGATTCAGATTTTCTTTTGTTTAACTTTCTAGTTATGATTAAATAAATCAGAATCCTTGGCTCATAGATTTAAAAAGCTGGAAGGAGCCTTGTAGGTTATCTGTAAGCTAATTGGGTTTCAGTCCACTCTCACTAGCTGGCACCAGACTACTAGACCAGATCCTGCAGTGGTAGTTGGATTTGTCAATTAAAAAATTATAGATAATTGACTTTGTGCTTGTAATCTATTAAGCCTACCAGAACCTTTTCAGATGAATTGTGTTCTAGCCACTCCTCCTGCATCTTTTGCTTGGGGGTTGATTTCTTGATCCCAGCTATAAAGCTTTACATTATTTTATTAAGTTTCACATTATTAAATTCAACCAAATATCCTGTTAAGATATTTTTTGATAATGACTCTGCCATCTACTGAGTAAGCTATCATTCCCAGATCTGTGCCATCTAAAGATTTAATAAGCATGTCATCTGTGCCTTTTACCAAAGTCCTTGATAAGTACCTTAAGTAGCATGGACTGAGCACAGTTCCCTGAGTGCCTTCCATTATAAGATCTCATAACCACTATCAACTATTCTTTTGTTCCAGTCACTTGACCAGTTCTAGTTCTGCCTGTCTTTACTGTTATTTATCCCATAGTTCTCTGTCTTGTCCACAAGAATAACACTGAAACCTTTAACAGTACTTTTTAAAATTGTGGTTATATAGCAACCATTCTTCTGATCGGCAAGCTCATGTACCCTATCTGAAAGGCATATGTAGTTTGTCATGAGCTGGTCTTGCTGAAGTCCTGCTGGGGAGCCTTTAAGTCTCTAGATTATGTAAATCTAGAGTCATGTGTTTTCCAGTAAAAAAAAAAATGGAATCTTATGGAAGCGAATGTTGAAAACTTAAAAAAATTAATTAAAAAATTGTTTAAATTATTTATTTTATTTTAACTTTGTGTATGTTTGTCCTTCATTGCCAAAGAAGACCAGGCCATCAGAGAAATGATGACATGACTTGCACTTGACTTTGTTTTGAGTGAAGGAGGGCTGTGCAGGTCACCAGCCTCACTTCTCGTCCAGAGCCATGTGAATCTAGCGACCAGATATTCATCAGGATGACTGGAGATGACCTAGGATGAGGCAATTGGGGTTGAGTGACTTGCCCAAGGTCACACAGCTAGTGAGTGTGAAGTATCTGAGGTGAGATTTGAATTCAGGTCCTCCTGACTCCTGCACTGGTGCTTTATCCACTGCACTACCTAGTTGCCCCTGTAATCCATCTATTTATCATTTCTTTCACTGGATGCAGCTAGTGTCTTCCTTCTTATATCCTTTGTAGTTAGTTTGGAAGTTTATAATAGTCAAAATGACTTATTCACTCAAAGTTGTTCTTAAAATATTGACTCTGGTTTACTTCTTTTTGTATCCCCAGAACTTAACAGAGCTGGCACATGGTAGGTGTTTAATAAATGGTTATTGTTTGATTAAATGACATGAATGTTTTAAAAAATGGAATCTTGTTTTCAGTTCGCTGTTTAACTGTGTGAATGTGAAGATGTGGCCTATTACTGAGGTCTGCAAAAGCCCATCTATTCTTGTCTCATATCATTAGATACCTACTCTACATGTATATACCATTTTAACAAGGATTTTTTAATGGATGAGAAAGTAGATAATGTTGAGTATTATTTCCTGATGTCTTAAAGTTATCCTTTATTTAAAAATATACCTTTTATGATCATTACTGTTTTTGTGGATTCTTTCCCTCTTTGAGATATCAAGAATTGATCCCCGAAAATTGTCAGCTTTCAATATAGATTTTTCCTGCATGTACATGGTCAGCTCACTTTATTTTTGAGCACCATTTCTATTTACACAGCTCTTGAAGGTTCTGCAGTGTTACAGCGTCTCATCTAAGATGTTAGATGTTCCTAGTGTAGGACTTCCAAAGATGGTAGTTGAGAAATTATTGACTGATTTGTTCAATTGCTCATCTCTTTGTTTTATTATTTTCTTTTATAAATGCTCTTGGCATAATCTGGACTGATGATTTAACTTCCTGTGGGATTCTTTCTCCTCCTGTGTGTGTTTTAGTTGATTGTGCTGTAACAGTCTGTTTGCCTCCTCAGCACTTTACAGATGAACTTGTATTCTAAACTAATATTTTCCTTATGCTTCGATGTCTTTCTGCTTTGCTAGTTCAAGTGTTTGCTGGCCGAGTCTGTTTCTGGATTTCTGTTAGCACTGCAGGAATGTTTGTTTGTTTGTTTGTTTGTTTGACATTATTGTAACTTCTAGAGAAATTTAACCAACCAGAGTCTCGGCTTTTATCTCTTTCTCATTTCTCTTAGGAGATTGTTAAAAGTAGGTTGGATTGAACTATGGCAGTTACATCTGATTGAGCCTTCTAATCTTTGTCTTCTAATTGGGTTTGATTTTTTGTTAACCTTTGCTCTAATGAGTAGGTTATATGACTGTAAGTAGGCAGTTAATTCTGAAATGTTTTGCATATGTATAATGAGTTGTTTACTGGCTGTTAAGACCTTGTCAATTTCTTTTTGTGTGTGTGATGTTTGAGATGTTTTTTGAGTAATAATACCATCTATGACCATTTCTTTTTTTGTGTGGCACCTTTCCCTTTTTAAGATACTGAAAATTGATCCCTGAGCTCCTTTAAAATTGTTTTCAGTACAGAGAGCTGTTTTTTTTAAATTCCATGTTCAGTGCTTTCCTATTTTTATCGTGAAAACTGTATTCTTGATTGATATAAAAGGCTTCTGGAAATTGACAATAGGGAAATTGGGGATAGAGGTGAATTTTTTGGGAAAGTTAATTATCTTTTGGATATATTGAGTTTGAAACTACTGTGGGACATCCAGTTTGAAATGTTGAGTAGATAATATTAAGGAAAGGGAGACTTTGTGCTGTTTATGTAGATCTGGCAGTTATCTGCACTAAGGTTGGTAAGATTCCTGGGAGTTGATGAGGTTTCTAAGTGTGTATAGAGAAAGAAGACAGCCCAAAACACACCCTTAATTATAGGGTGTGATGTGAATGATAATCTGGCAAATGACTGAGAAGACAGAAAGAGAACCAAAAGAGAGCATGACACAAAAACTCAGGGAGGAGAGAATATCCAGGAAGAAGATTGGTTAGTAGCAATATCAAATGTTGGGGGGAGGACTGAGTAAAAAGCCTTCAGATTTGGCAAAGAAGAGATGATTGTTAACTTTAGAGAGAACAATTAGTTGAATGATGTCAGAGTGGATGTTCCAGAGGGTGGCAGTCAATTTTGATTGGTTATCAAGCAATGAGAGAATGAATATTACAATGAGGAGCTGGATCTATTCTATTGAATTTTGATTATGTGATTTATTTCTAATTTACCCCCAGCCTTGGGCAATCTAATAAAAGAATCTGTCCCCATCTAAATAGAAGTAGATCACATGGGATTACATTCATTGTAAATTTGGGTGGAGTCTGAGACTGAGGAGAGTTCATTCAATCTCATTATCAGTAGAGACTGAACTTTGAAGTGAAGAATATAGACAAAGGGGAAACTGGATCTCTTCAAATAGCTGGTTACTAATAATCATTTCTCTCAAGAGATAAAGGATGGAAACTAGCAGAGACAGTAGGATCCAGGGAAGGATTTTAAGGATGGGGAAAGATTTGAAAATGACTTATTGTTGATTTATTGTTTCCTGCTTTTAAAGATATAGTTAATTTCATTTTTTGCTTCTTCTTGCCATGCTCAGTACTTGGACATAAAATATCCTTAAACTTAAGAAAAATAGTTTTAATGTTAAATTACTATGTTTAATTTAATATTGCTTATAATTTTTATACTTTTTCATGGTATATTTGTATACAAATATAAATCTTTTCTTGAAAGATATTATGTCTTATGGATATGGCCTGTATTTGAAGCAATCTATCTTTGTGTCTATGGCCATAAACCATTATTTTGTCTTGGTTAATAAAGAATTTGGATCTTTTGTTGGCACTTATGTTGCAGTAAGACTAATACTTTTATGCATTAGGAACTTTTCATTCTCCTAAGTGTTAGGATTAAAGTGTTAGCAAATAATTCCAGTAATTTGGCACACTAATTCCACTGCTGATATGTATCATAAAGAAATAAGGTCTTATGTATATACCAGACTATTCAGAGAAGCACTTTTTTGTGGTTGAAAAAACAAAACTAGAAACAAAGTTAGATGTCCAGTAATTGGGATAAGAAAGCAGAACCAAGAGAAGTAGATACAGTAACTACAGAAATGTAAATGGCAACAGTGATTGACAACTGAGCCTGGATTAGTGCAGTGCAGCCACTATGGATATGCAAGCATGTTTCCAGGGTAAATTAAAAAATATAAATTCTCTTCCTCAAAGATGGAACCAAGATATTTATTCAGATAAGAAAGCTAATTCCCCCATAGTAACGGTGAAGTTCGTACATATTACCAATAGAGGGAGGACTACCATCCTCAAGCTTGCCCTGCTGTAGACCTGCCCACAAACAAGCTCCCTTAGGCAAAGTGCCCCTGTGTCATCTAGGCTAGCTGCTCTGCTCTCCCTGCTGCCTCTTTCTCAACTCCACCTTACTCCCTCTTCTTGTTGCACCCTTCCTGCTCCACTTGGTCAGCAAGCTTCTCCCACTGTTGGCTCCATATGACTCAGGCTGTGGGGTGGACCAAAACTCAAAGCAGGTCACATGGGCCTTTTAAGGGTGGGGAAGATTTTCACATTCCCTTAACATTACAATTATAATGGGTTGGCCTTTATATTTAGGGGCCAGGTGATAAAACATACCCCATTTCCCCCTGTGGAAAGCTTGGGGAATAGAAATGCTGAAAATTAAACTCCCTGTCAGAGTGTGATCTTTGTATCTGTTGGTTTTACTTTTGCTTATCTTGTTTTCCAGGAAGGGTGGGAGGATGGTGCGATCTGTGATAAAGTGATTGTGATACAAAAAGTGAAAGTCATCAGTAAAACTTCACAATAGTTATATGGTGAATGCTTTTCCATATGTTTCTTCCTCATGTTTCTCAAGACCTTATTCATAAAAGAAGACATTTTTGTGAGGACTTTATAGGGTTTTTTTCAGTTTTTCTAAATTTTTATTTTCAGTTCCAAATTCTCTCCCTCCCTCCACTCCTTCCCCACCTATTGAGAAGGCAATAGGACATCCATTATATATGTCTATATGTTTGTATGTGTAGGTATACACACATATGTATACATACACTGAAATATAAAGTCATGCAGAACATATCTATGTTAGCTGTGTTGAAGAAAAATAAAAAAATAGACTCCAGTTTTCACTTGGAGTTCATGCGTTCTCTCTCTGGAAATGGATATCATTATCTGTCATAAATGCTTTGGGATTGTCATGGATCATTGTATTGGTCAGAGTAGCTAAGTCTTTCACAATTGGTTGTTGTCAGGGTATTGCTGTTACTGTGTACGCTCTCCTAGGTGTGTTCACTTCACTTGGCATCGGTTTATATAAGTCTTCCCAGGTTTTTCTGAAAGCATAGATGATTTTTAACAGCATGGTCGTGTTCCATCACAATCATATACCACAACTGCTTCATCCATTCCATTTTTCATCCAAGGCATCCCCTTGATTTCCATTGCTTTGCCACCACAGAAAGAGCTGCTATAAATATTTTTATACGTATAGGCCATTTTCCTTTTCCTTTGATCTTTTTCACATATAGACTGAGTAGTTGTATTATTGGGTCAAAGGGCATGTAGTTTCCTGATTACCCTTTGGGCATAGTTCCACATTGTTCTTCAGAATGGTTAGAGGAGTTCAGAACCTCACCAACAGTGCATTAATATGCCAATTTTTTTACCTTCCCTCCAACATTTGTCATTTTCCATTTCTGCCATAGTACCCAATTTGATGATTTGAGGTGGTACCCCAGAGTTATTTTAATTTTCCGTTCTATAATTACTAGTGATTTAGAGCATCTTTTTCATATGGCTCTTCTGAAAATTATCCGTATCTTTTGACTGTTTATCAGTTGGGGGGAATGGCGTCTTTTAAAAATTTGGTTTGGTTTCCCATGTTTGTCAGAGAAACTTATAAAAAAAAATTCCTCCATTTGCTGCTCTCCTTCTAATTTTAGCTGTATTGGTTTTGTTTCTGCAAAATCCTTTCTGATTTCATATAATCAGAATTGTCCATTTTACCTCCTCTGTCGATTCTCTCTATCTCTTGTCTGGTCATGAACACTTCCCTCATCTGTATAGATCTGATAAATATTTTTTCCCATGTTTCCCTAATTTGCTTATGATATCATCTTTTATATATAAATCATGTACTCATTTGGAACTTGTCTTGGTATATGATGTGAAATATTGGTCTGTGACTTTTTTTCTGCCACACTGCTTTCCAGTTTTCCCTGCAGTTATTGTTAGTCAATTCTTGCCCTAATAGTTGGGATTTTTGTGTTTACTATGGTCTTTTATTTCTGTATATTGTATACATAATCTGTTCCATTAATCAACCAGTCTGTTTCTTATCCAGTAGCAGATTGTTTTGATGAATACTGCTTTGTAATAAGGTTTGAGATCTGGTACTGCTCGATTGCTTTCCTTGACGTTTTTCTCCTCCATATTCTTGACTATTTGTTCCTCCAGATGAATTTTGTTATTTTTTTCTAGTTTTTAAAAATAGTTTTTTTGGTAGTTTGATTGGTATAGCAACTGTATAAGTAAGTTAATTTAGGTAGCATTGTGATTTTTACTATATTGTCTTGGCCTACCCACACACAGTTAATAATTCTCCAGCCGTTTAGATCTGCCTTTATTTGCGTGTAGTGTTTGTTTTCATATGGTTCCTGTGTGTGTCTTGACAGGTAGACGTCTAAGAATTTTATTGTTTGCAGTTATTTTAAATTGAATTTCTTTTTCTGTCTCTTACTGCTCAGTTTTATTTGTAATGTATTGAAATGCTGATGATTTGTAGGTTTTTATATCCTGCAAATTTGCTAAAATGGTTAATTGTTTCACCTAGTTTTTCAGTTGATTTTGTAAGTATACCATTACCTCATCTACAGAGAGGTCGTTTTGTTTCCGTGTTGCCTGTTCCTTCAGTCTCTTTTTCTTGTATTGTTGCTGTAGTGAGCATTTCTAGTCTGATATTGAATAATAATGTGGATGATGAAGATCCTTGCATCACTCCAGGTCTTATTGAGGCTTCCAATTTATCCCTTTTACAGATGATGCTTGCCCTTGGTTTTAAATACTGATCATTTCAAGAAAAGCTTCATTTATTCTTATGCTCTCTAGTGGTTTTAGTAGGAGGGAGTGTTCTAACTTGTCAAAAGCTTTTCCTGCATCTGTTGACAGCATATTTTGTTTTTTAATTATTGAGACAGTCAGTTATGCTTTTAGCATTCCTTATTAAGCCAACCTTTCAACCTGGTATAAATCCTATCTGGTCTTTGTTCCATACTGCCAAAGTCTCCTTGTTAGTATCTTATTTGAAATTTTTGCATTAGGATTCATTATGGAACTTGGCCTATAGTTTACTTAATGGTTTTATTTTACATATCAGAACTGGATTTTTGTCATAGAAGGAATTTGATAGGATTCAAGCAGTTGGCATAATATTGAAATTAATTATTCTTTCAATATTTGGTAGAATTCCCTTGTAAATTCACCTGGTTCTGGGGTTTTTTTCTCTTAGGAAGCTCATTTATGGTTTAATCAATTTTGTTTTCTAAAATGGGGTTATTTAAAGATTCAGTGTTCTTTCCTTTTAATCTGGGCAATTTTAATTTTTGTAAATATTCATTTAATTTAGCCAGTCAGTTTTATTGACATAATTGGGCAAAATAATCTAATAAGTGCTTTAAATTCATCCTCATTGGTTGTACATTCACCCTTTTCATTTACTATTTCTGCTTTTCTGCATTTAATTATAAAGTTTTTTGCGCTAATTACATATTCCATTTTTGTACCATGTACCACTGAGGAAAAGGTATATTCCTTTCTATTCCCGTTCAGTTTGCTTCAGATAGCTATCACATCTGCCTTATCTAAGATTCTATTTATCTCCTTGACTTCTTTATTTTTTTTATTTATCTAGTTCTGAGAGACGAAGGTTACTGTCCCCCACTATTATAGTTTTACTATCTATTTCCACCTGTAATTCATTTAGCTTTTCCTTTAGAAATTTGGATGCTCTAGCATTTGGTACATATAGGATTAGTGTTGCTATTACTTCATTATCTATAGTACTTGTTATAATATAACTCCCTGTTTGTCTCTTTTAATTAAAACTATTTTAGTTTTATCTTTGTCTGAGATCATGATTGCTACCCCTGCTTTTTTTTTTTTTTAACATCAGCTGAAGCATAATAAATTCTGCTCTGGCTCTTTATTTTTACTGTATATGTATCTCTTATTTTTAAATGTGTTTCTTGTAAACAACATTGTCACATTTTCGGTTTTAATCCATTCTGCTCTCCGTTTCTGTTTTATGGGTGCGTTCATTCCATTCATATGCAAAGTTATAATTACTAGTTGTATATTTCCCTATTTTTCCCTATTTCCTGTTTTTCCTCATTGTTAATCCTTCTCTTCCTCACTTTTTACCCCATCTCTCCTGAGTCTAATTTGCTTCTTTCCACTGTCTCCCTCTGTGCACCCCTTCTAAAAATCCCTCCCTTGTCCTCTACCTTTACCCTCCTATTTCTTGATCTGCACAGCCTTTTAAGAGTCCCTCCTTTATCTTATCCCCTAGATGGAGCATTTGTAAAGCACTTATTAAATGCTGTGTTAAATATGCTAAATAATGCTAAATGTTGTGAATAAAAATATCAGTAAGCAAGACAAGATGGATTGGCCTTTAGCCAAGGTAGAACACTCGTTAGAATTTTTTAAGATGCTTGGATAGCAAATGACATTTTAAAGCAATTGATGTGCCAGCCTGTCTTGTTTGAGACCCCTTTGGTAAGAAGTTGATATTTAGTAATTGACAGTCTGAACTCTTCTTGTGTGTCTCATCACTATGCTGCACTGTTTATGTCATTACAATTTTAAGCATTTTAAAAGTTTCTTTAATTATAAGACATTGGTCAGTCTTAAGATATGGTGACAGTAGACAATTATTAGAAGTTAGTTCTCCTAACCTGACTCTTAAAAAGGAGTCTCTCTCTCTTTAAACCAGAAAACCCTGATGTCTGCTCTTAATTGGGTCATTAAACTTTTTAATATCAAGTTCTTTGCAGATATAAATAAACTCCTGACTCTGTGAAATATGAAGCCTGTGATTCAGGTTCTTTACTTAGGGTTCTCTAGTACTTACCTAGGAGTGTTACTTATGTAAATCAGAGTGTAGACAAAATGGCAACCTTCTTGCTTTCACAGAAAGTAGAAGGGAAATGAAAGGTAAGGTGCTGACTAAGATCTGTGACAATCTGCAGAAGGGTCTGGAAGCATTCCCTAGAAAGGCTAGTCAAGAGTGTGTTGACCACATTTGACCAGGATACTGAAATACCATATTTCACCGCTTAATTGTCACACCCTGGTTTTTCAGTCTAGAAAATTAGTTTATGGCCTTTCATTGTGTAGTCATTGCATGTTATAATTCTATTTGTCACAAGACTTAAAAGGTAAACCGAGCAGCAAATGTATTCACTAGTGGCATATGAATACACATTTATCTCTTGTGTATTGTGAGGCCCCAGCCTAGAGTTCTCAGTGCATGGGCATTGTCACTATATTTCCGAATGTCAGTTTGCATAGAGCTCTGTAGTACTAACAGCTATGGGTACTCAACCCAATGAAGAGCGATAGCCCAAGGGGAGCAGAAGGGTGTAGCAACAAACACCCTGACACATCCAGGATGACATGCTAGCACAGGTTCTTGGGTCTGCTTTTCTAAAAGGAAAGCAGCTTTTGAGGGGTCAGCAATCTTCTTTAATCACATATACCAAGAGAGAAAATATAAGCAGAGAAATAAAGACCAACAGACAGGGCTTCTGTCTGACCATAAGCAACAAGATAGACATCACAGATCAACAGACAGATCCAACCATCTGACCATTACACACATATATAGTTACCAGAGAAGGCAGCACCAATCTGGGTTTTCAGGGGGTGTGCATGCTCCTTAATGGCTACCCAGAGTCTCATGTGGCACATGAATCATATATAATATATATGTATATATATGTATATATGTACATATGTATATACACACACACATATATACATACTTTGCAGAGCTGGAGGGCATCAGGACCCTCATGACCTAGTGCCTCATTAACAATTAACAGGGTGTGGGTCTTCCTATAAAGCAAGCCTTCCCTAATCAAGCTTCTCTTAATGGGCTCCACTGGAGGCCTATTAATTTGAGGGGAGGAGAGAAGATCTTCTAATTCTCATTAACATTACATTAACAGTCCAGGGCAGGTGAAGCTGCCATGAGTAAGTCACATGACATGTTAAGACTCGCATCTTCCTGAGCTAGATAAACTGTATAGTTCATCTGCCGGCGGTACATTAATGTGTTTGTGTGAAGCATTTCTTTCTGATTATGGGTAAATATAAAAAAACTGTTCTGTGGGCTTCAAACTGAAAGTTATTGTGTTCAGTGAACTGCATGGAAATAGAGCTGCAGAAAGACAGTTTTCAGTGAGTGAAAAGTTAGTGTGAGATTGGTGGAAAGTAAAAGACAAAGTAATACCGGCTGCTACAAGTTACGGCTTTGTTACCTTTGAGCCCTGTGACTTTGAGTGACAAGTCCCTTCCCCTTTTGTTGCCTTAGTTTTATCATCTGCAGACTGTGACCGATAGCCTAGGACCTGCCCCCAAGAACTCTGGGCTGACTGGGCCTAGGTTTGTTCCTGGGACATTTCCCCTCATTCCCTAAGGAGATAATTTGATCTCTTTGTCTTGCTCTCATCCCTAGTAAAACCCTGGGAAAATCTAAATAAAACCTAGGAATGGCATGTGCCTTGGCCAGTGAGTCAACAGTCAACAGGCATTTATTAAGTGCTTAATATATGCTAGGCACTGGCCTAAAAGTTGGGAATACTAGTGGAATCATTAAAAATATATAATCCTTGCTGTCAGTTCACATTTTAATGGGGAAAGACAACACATAAAAAGGAGCTTAAAAGAAGGGGAGGGAAGGTCCTACCTTCTGAGCTTGGTAGACAAAGTCCTGTGGAGATGAATTGGTGCAACCTGGAGAACCATGAAGACTTAGTTGGCCTGGGCCTCCTTCTTAACTTGGAGGTTCTGAGAGGAACCAGCCAATCAGAAGGTGAAGGTCAGGAGATTCTGGTTTGGAATCAGGTGAGGTGAAGAGGTTTCATTGGCATGGTAGAAAACACACTATGGAGATGAGTCAGCAATACAGCCTGTAGAGGGAAGATTTCCCCAGATGTGGGTATCCCATTTCCCCTACCTCACAAGTGCTCAGTGTACAATCCAGATCTCATGTATGGAACAGCATTTATTTCCTGCACTACAGAAAAATGTGTAAGACTCAAAAGACTTACCAGAGCCCACAAACAAATATAGAAGCAGTGCTCAAAATAGCCCCTTAGACTCTTCTAGTGGGTGTATCTCCTTCTGTCAGGAGACTACTTGACAAACACCCCTCTTTCACTTTCTGCTTATATTATCTGAACAATTCATAGAAATAACGTGGGGCCTTGATGAGAAGGAGGGATTCATTCCTGGCATTCTAAATTGAAATTCTGGACACATTTTTGTGAAATTCTTATCTTTTTTCTGTTCCTCACACTTCCTATCTCTCACCCATGTCTCTTTTTGCATGTCTGGAATGCACTTTCTCCTCTCATCTACCGCTTAGTGTCTCAAGCCTTCTTATAATTCTGCTCAAGTACCACTTTCTACTCAAAACCTTTCCTAATTCCTACAACACTAGTGGTGTTGCCAGAATAATCCTCCCTTTCCTGGCACATAGTTGGTTAGTTGTTGTCCTTTGTCTTTGAAGAGGACCAAAATGACATCACCATGATAAAGTGAAATTTCAGTGTGTCCGACTGGCTGATCAGAACAATATGAGCTTGGAATGCTCTACCACACGTTGGGCACAGATAGGCTGTTTGAATATTTGGGGTGGATATCCCAGATTTGCGCATCCTGCGTGTACTTTGTGCTGTTTCCATTTTGCTTTACTCATAGAGCACAACACCCTTTCTGATGTGGGTACACCATGCTGAGCAGTCTTGTGCCAGTGTCTTCCATGTTGCAAGTCAAATCCAAAGTTCTTGAGAGAGACCTTGAAAGTGTCCTTGTAACTCTTCTGACCACCATGTGATCACCTGCCACGTGTGAGTTCTCCATAAAATAGTCTTTTTGGCAAGCGTGCATTTTGCATTTGATCAACATGGCCAGCTTGTTGGAGTTGCACTCTTTGAAGCATAGTTTGAATGCTTGGCAGTTGAGCTCGAGCAAGGACTTCAGCGTCTGGTACCTTATCCTGCCAAGTGATCGTCAGAATCTTCCTAAGATAGTTCAAATGGAAGCCATTCAGTTTCCTAGCATGGCACTGGTAGACTGTCCCTGTTTCACAGGCATACAGCAATGAGATCAGCACGGTGGCTCTGTAGACCTTCAGTTTGGTAGTCAGTCTAATACCTCTTCTCTCCCAAACTTTTCTTTGGAGTCTCCCAAACACTGAGCTAGCTTTGGCAATGCGTGCATCAACCTCATTGTCAACGTGTACATCCCGAAAGTACTCTACCAAGGTAAGTGAACTTATCCAGAGCATTCAGAACTTCTCCATTTGTTGTAACCAATGGTTCCATGTATGGATGATGTGGTGGTGGCTGATGGAGCACCTGTGTTTTCTTGGTGTTAATTATTAGGCCAAAATGAGCACAGGAAGCAGAGAATTGATCCACACTTTGTTGCATCTCAGCTTCAGAGGCCGCATTGAGTGCACAGTCATCTGCAAACAGAATCATGCACCAACTCTCCCTCCAGTTTGGTCTGGCTTGTAGCCTGTTCAGATTGAAGAAGTTACCATCAGTACGGTAGTTGACATCGATGCCGTGTTCATCTTCATTGAAAGCATTTGACAACATGGCTGAAAACATCATGCTTAAAAAGTATGCGAGCAAGCACATAGCCCTGTTTCACTCCATTGGTGACTGGAAAGGCATGAGAGCACTGTCCACTATCCAGAACCTGGGCAAACATGCCATCATGAAATTGATGTATAATATTGATGAACTTCTCCATGCAACCAAATTTTGACATCATTTTCCATAAGCCCTCACGACTAACAGTGTCAAAGGCCTTGGTCAGATCTACAAACATTGTGTACAGACCTCTGTTCTGCTCCTGGCATTTCTCCTGGAGTTGTCGGGCAGCAAACATGGCCGTTTCTGAAGCCACAGGCTCTCAGGTATATGACCATCTTTCTTGCAAGAATTTTGCCAGCAATGACTAAAAGAGAGATCCCCCTGTGATTGTTGCGGCACTATCTATTCCCTTTACCTTTATAGAGATGGACAATGGAGGCATCCTTGAACTCCTGGGGTATTACCTCCTCTTGCCATATAACCTGGAAAATTTCAGTCAGCTTTTGTATGAGTAATGGTCCCCCTACCTTGTAAATCTCAGCTGGAATAGAATCAGCACCAGGTGCTTTGCCACATGAAAGGAGCCTAGTGACCCTCAAAACCTCTTCTTCAGTTGGAAGTTCAACTAAGGGGGGACTGACTTCAACCTGAGGTAAGTGGTCAGTGGCCTCAGCATTGATTGATGATGGTCTGTTGAGAACACTGTGGGAGTGTTCAGCCCATCTCTCTAGGATCATGTCCTTATCACTAATCAATGTGGCTCCACCAGCACTGAGTAGTTGTAATGCATGACAACTCCTTTGTACTGGCTCATAGTAGGGGCTTAAGGAATGATAGAATCATTTTTTATATAGTGGTCAAGCTCTCTAATACCATTAATGCTTAGTTATGGGTTAGATTTTTCTTGTGGTGGACTGGTCTGGAAACCTAACCAAAATCTTGTTTGTGGGGTATTTTGTATCTGTTATAATTCCTAACCATGGTCTATGTTGTCTTGAGTTTCCTCACAGCCATAGTTTGTAAATTGGGGCTTTGTGCAAGGCCCAGGCCCACCACTCTCCTGTGCTTTTGAATGATTGACCTTGCTTGGTATTAGCCTGGGTCACCTAGGTTCCTGTGTGACCTTTTCCTCCTGTGGTTAGGCCCCTTTGACCTTTGAGGTTTAGAATGCTGGATCTTCAAGACCCTTTATGGCATCTCATAAAAGAGTGTCAGGGAACTTGCAAGGCCCTGTGCCTGAGGTGTCCTGGTCTGAGCTCCAGTGAACAAGCTTTGGGTTTTCTGCTATACTGGTGCTATCTCTGGGGGGCATTTTGTCTTTACTGCCTCTGGATGTAGATCCTCTCAAGGCACCAAGTGTTTCTCACTGGTCTCTTGGCTTTTGGCTTGTTTCCCCACGCTGCTGACACTGGCTTTCCTTTCCTATGACCCTTGGGTTACTGACATTTTGTCCAACCTTTGAGTGGTCACTTCCTGTAGTTTTTCATTTGATTCTTCCATCCTCATTCTATCTGGTGTTATTTTTAGGTTTTTGCTAAAGTAGGTTTATGGGAGTTGGGCTCTCTGCCTGTCTTCAGATAGCATCTTGGCCAGAAGTCACCTTTCTTAAGTTCAGTCTCACCAGATAAAACCTTTTTTTGTTATTTGTTTTCCCTGAGTTGAATGTTCTTATGAGCTATTCAGATTTTTTTGTATCTTGATTCAGTCATCCATCCTGCTAGTTTTCTTTTCAGTTTTATGTTTTAGACAGAAATGCTAAGTAAGCCACTTGGGATTTTATTTAAATTACCAATAAAAATGTAAATAGCAGAGAGCCAGATAGAGACCCTTCTCTGTTTTGACATGGAACTATTAATGTTTACCTTTTGGGTCTGGCCATTCAGCCAGATTTGAGTTCACCTTTGTGGTACTGGTTCACTTATATTTCTCCATCTTTTCCACGATGAGAAGAAATTGTCAGATACTTGGCTTGGCTCACGTTTTTGCCTCTTTATCATTCAAGAACCATCTGTTAAGTGTCTAAGCATTATGCATGGTATTAAGGTACAGTGACAAAGCCAAAACTGTCTCCTCTCAAAGGGATTATCTTCTTTGGGGAGTGGGTAGTGAACCTTTATGTCGGGGATCAGGGTAAGTCACATGTAGGATGGATGTAGCATTTAAACTGAGCCTTCAAGTGCTCACTTCAAGGAGGCTAAAGATTCTGTGAGGCTCAGGTAGGAAGGGAATGTATTTCCGATTTGGAGAGCAGCCTATGCAAAGATTGGGAGGTGAGAGGTGACATAGCATGTTTGTATAGCAGCACATAGGTAAGTTTAGTTGGAAAGCAAGATGATTTTTTACTTTGGTAGACTTTATGTTTTTAATATGAATGAGTTTTATTTAGTATTTTAGTTGGGGTGCTTGTGTTTTGTCTTATCCATTTTCATCTCTAGTTTTGAAATGAAAGGTGTGTTCTCTAGTTAAGGAAGTTATGTCTATGAGAAAATAATGCTTGTATATGCAATACTCAGGGGGAAGATGCTTTCTGGGTCATAGGGTTCTCTGAAAGCTATAGGAGACCGTTAAAATGTGTACCCACTAAAATTGGTGGAATAAGGTGTTTGTGTGCTCTTTATCATTAATGTAATTCAGTTCTTTTAGAGTGACACAAGAAGGGAGAGCCATAAGGCCTCAAATTGCATTTAATAAATACTTGCTGATGAGTTTATAAGCCCTGTATTTCTGGGTAAGGGAGCCTAGGTATTAGGGCTCAAATTGTTGGCATTATATATTTCTGAGATTATCAGGAGCCTATGTTCCATAATCACTGGGAACCCTATTCTGCCCTACCATAGTCTTTTTATGGTTCTTACTTGGGTACTCATGAAGGATATACTAAAACCATCATGTTGGTCCTGGGTGGGTGAGGGCATGGGCAGTTGACTAAGTAGTTCTAGGTAGGAATCTGACAGCAATGAGATGGATGAATAATAAATAGACTTGAGTAAGTGGTGAGAGGACTTCTTTATTTCTATTTTTTAAAATTCACTTTTTATTTTCAGTTCCAAATTCTCTCCTTTCCCTACTCATTCCCTCCCTTTCCCCCGTTGAGAAGACAAGAAATACAGAATCCATTACAAATGATGCAATATTTCCACATTAGCCATGTTCTGGAGAAAAAATAAGAACAATAAGGGGGAAAATATGCTTCCTTGTGCACCTCAGGTCTGTCTGTTCTCTCTGGAGGTGAATAGCATTTTTCATCATGAGTTCTTTGGAGTTGTGGTGGGTCATTGTGTTGATCCAAGTTACAAAAGTTTCCACAGTTGATTATCTTTATGATATTGCTGTTACTTTGTAAATTGTATTCTGATTCTGCTCACTTCACTTTGTATTAGCTCATTTATCTTTCCATGTTTTTCTAAAACCATCCTCTTCATGTCTTAATAGCACAACCGTATTCCATCACTTTCACATATCCTAACTTGTTTGGCTATTCCCCATGGTGATAGAAATCCTCTCAGTTTCCAATTTTTTTTTGCCACTTCAAAAAGAGCTCCTCTAACTATTTTTGTGCATATAGGTCCTTTTCCTTTTCCTTTGATCTCTTTGGGGTACAGACTTAGTAGTGGGATTGCTAGGTCACAGGGTGTGCAGTTTTCTAGCTCTTTGGGGATAGTTCCAAATTGTTCTCCAGAGTGATTGGAACAATTCACAGCTCCAATAGTATGCATTAGTGGACCTGTTTTCACACATCTCCAATACTTGTTGTTTGCTTTTTCAAGTCATCTTAGACAGTTGGAGAGTTATGAACTAGTACCTCAGTTGTTTTAATTTGCTCTTTCGTAATTATTAGCAATTTAGAGCATTTTTTTCATGTGACTACGATAACTTTGATTTCTTCTGAAAGCTGCCTGTTAATATCCTTTTTTGACTGTAACTGGAGAATGGCTCTTCTTAAACATTTGGCTTAGTTCCATTTATATTTGAGAATTGAGGCCTTTTTCAGAGAAACTTGCTGCAAAGATTTTTTTGCCCTAGTTTGGCAGGTGTTTTGTTTTATTTACTTCATTTTTTTTTGAGTCTCGAGCTGTAGCCCTGGCTCATTGATTGCACTCCTCCCTTTTTAAACCTTTTTGTTTGCTGTAAGAACAACAAACAGAGAAGACACCTTTTTTGGCTGTCTTGACATACTGACAATTCTGAAACAATTCTTCTTAGAAAAATTAAAGTGAAAAGCTAAGCATGACCTCATAATTATATTCTTGCAAATATGCTCTAGAAAATGTATTGAAAACAGAAAAGCTTTGTTTTCAAAGGTTATTATAGTAGCATTATTTGTATTTGCAAACCCCTCACAGAAAAAGCTTAAATGTCTTCAGTGGTTTATTGATTATTTAAATTGTGACACATTAATTTAATGGAATATTATAAAACAATATTTACATAAAAGATGTACGTAAGTTTGGAAAGACTTTCCAAAATAACACTAAGCAAAGACAAAATCAAAACTAAAATCAACCAAAATAAAATACGGAACAGAGTATGGACATGAATGGACCAGGTCGTCTCGAGGAGCGGTTGAACAACTGTGGGGACATTTTATTTACTAAAATTAATTTAAATGTAAATATACTAGGCGTTTAATTAGCCACACTTATGTTCAGTGTTGTTTATAATAAATAACTGCTTTCTAAGAGCTGGGCATAGCCAGACTGCAAGTGCGGTCTCTACAGTGAGAACACAATGTAGCAGACGCTATATGTCTTTCTTCTTTCCTACAGAGTGTCTTTTGTTTCTTGAAGAACATATGTAATTCCTCTTAATTATTTCTTAAGCTGCTGATGTAGGAAAGAACCAAGTGTTTGTGTACTCAAGGAAGAACAGAGAAATGCGACAGAAAAAAGAAACCAGATTGCATATTCCTAATGTAAGCATGGGGAGTGGAATGCCAGCGTTTGTGCTCTGCAGTTTGGAAAAAATAGCATTAATGTAGGAGGACGTCGGCATAGCTGGTGGGCCTGGTGAGGCCGTGTGGCTCACGGGGAACACTCGCATGGCCTTGAGAACGTTGAGAAGTGGGAAAGGTTCCAGTCTGGGTTTGCTTTGGTAGCATTCTGTATGCCTGACCAAGAGTCTGATCACACTGAAGCCATAAATGGTTCAATAAGTCAATCAGCAAGCATTTATTAGGCACCTCTTTTGTGTTAGGCACTGTACCAGGTGCTGGGAATATCAGCACAACCAGTGAAATGGGCCTTGTCCTCAGACATCTTTCATTTTGTCAGAAGATAAATCATTTCCATGTATAAATAAAATGAACAGAAGGTGACTTCCTAAGGAGAGGTACTAATGGTTAGAGAAGATCAGTTCTTTTGGAATGTTATATTCCAGTCAGAAATACCATATTTACCATACAGTACAAGCCCCTAGGTTATTGATAGTGAGAAGAAATTTCTTGTGTTGGATTGAAACCCAGAAGGAAATGTTTCACATAGTAGGCCTTCACTGCTAATCTTCTGTTACATTTTATCTTTTTAATGTTACTTATGCCTTCTGTTTTTATGCCACTTTGATTTCTGAATATATGCCTCTTATCCACTTAACTATCTCTTGTGATAGATTTTGGACAAACTTCTAAGTTTAGAGTCTTCTGTGGCTTTCCACTCCCAAAACGTTGTGTTTAGTCCCATTTGTGCAATTTTCTGTCATTCTCTCTTCAACTTGTTGTCTTTTAAAAATTATTTTTCTCCACCTTTCAGATACCTGAGTAATTTAAGACTTTATCATCTTGGTTTTTCTCCTACATTTCCTCTCTTTTTTAGTCCTATTTTGTTTTAGTGGGCTTTTTATTTTTCTTACATTTTTTGATTATTCTCTTCTTATTTATTATTCATTGTTTTTTACTGAACTGTGCTTTATGGTGTTTCTATCATTGTAAGCGTTTTAATGTTTTGTATTTTTCTAAGTTATTGTCTCATTCTTTGCTTCTCGCTTCCCTTTTATTTCTTTAATACGCTCATTGTTAACAATTGTTTTACTTCTCAGCATTAGGCCTAGTTTCTAGTGCTGTTTCAATTTACGTTTCTATGGCACTTTTGTCTTATATTTTAATATCTGAGTGAATCTGTGACAGTATCAAGGTAGGGGTGTGTCTCTCCGTAGTGAGCGTTTATTAAGTGCCTAGTATGTGCCAGGTGCTGATTGCTACCCATGAATGCCTTCATCTTTCCATGAATCATTACTAGTATATATGCATTATATATATGTATTGCAAGTTATACGTATGTATAAATAATGCATTTGAAGCAGTGGGTGGAACGCTACACTGGAGTCAGGAAGACCTGAGTTGAAATCCGGCCTCAGACACTTACTAACTGCGTGACTCTGGGCAAGTCATTTAACTTCTTTTTGCCTTAATACACTGGAGCAGGAAATGGCAGATCATTCCAGGATCGAGTCCATGGGGGGTCACATGATAATGACTGAACAGCAGTATAATACACATATATATTTATCATACAGGACACTTTCCACTAATTCTTATAATGGGGTACCAATACAAAACTGTTCTTCATTGCCTTTGCCTCGTTCATGACCCGCCCACTTCCATTTCCTGTCGTATATCTGTATTTGTATCAGAGTTTTTCTTTGACTTGATAATTATCAGATAAATTTTATTTTGAACTTAGACATCAAATAAAATAGGCATTTCTATGTGCATGGTAGAACAGAAATGCATCAGAGAGCCACATAAAGCTTCTGAGCAGTAGAACAGAGCAGTCATACTTGTCTACCAGGAAAGTCAGTCTGGTAGCTGGCAAAAGATGGATTAAAGGGGGAAGATGGAAGTGGGAGATTAGAGAATCTATTTATTATGAGAGAGAAGTAATGAGGACTCGAACTAGGGTCATGACAGTAGAAGTAGTTAAGAAGTATATTCAAGAGATAATGTAGAAGTAGAAGCAACAATGCTTAGAACTGGACATATTTGGTGAAGAACAGGACAGAGTCAAAGGTGACTGAAGTTTTGATTCCACCATTAGTGAATATATAAGCTCTGCATACTTTCTGATCCAGTGATGCCACAGTAAGGCATATATGCTAGGAATATAAGAGAGAAACAGAGGAAAAGTTCCTGTAGATACCCCCAAAAAAATCATAGCAGAGACTTAACAGAACTAGAGAGAAAGTGGTTACTTATTGGTTGGGGTTTTGTTGAACAAATTATGACATGAAAAATAAAGAATGTGAAGAATTTAGAAGAAATTGGGAAGATTTGTATGCACTAATGTACTAATGCACTAACGTAAAAGGAAGAGAACAGCTCACCATAGGGAAATACTTGAGAAATCTGATGACGCGGTGCTCAGTCCACTTCAGTGGACTGATGATGTGAAACATACTTTTTGCCTCTTGGCAGAGGTTGCAGACTGTGCATGTAGAATGAAGCATGTATTTTCAGACAAGGTCAGGCTGTTATTGAATTTGTTACAAAGGAAGGTACTTTTAGTGGGTGAGGGAGTGTGCCCAAAAGATGACAGAACTAGATATGATTATGAGAAAATCTCTCTGCTCTTCTGTTTTCTGTTTTTTTCAAGTTTACTGTGATCACTGTGAGTTTGGATGGGTTATCAAGTAACATAATGGAAACTCACAATGTTTAAAATCTTCTGTTTCAGGATCCATCAGTTACACAGGTGACAAGAAATATGCCACCAGGACTTGATGAATATAATCCGTTTTCTGATTCTAGAACGGTAAGAATATTCTTTAGTTCTTCACAAATGGTTAAGGTGAAATCACCTGGACATTGTATTTTCATTAAAAATGTCTTCATTTAGCTGATTGCTTAAACCAAGTGTTATTTAGAATTTATTATATTGGTATTTGAAACTAAGGGGCAATAAGAAGTGATGCAAAGTTATCAAAAATCTTAGTGAAACAGGATAAAGTTATTTCTTACATTTGACTAATATGTTCTTTAAAATATTTGAATGAATTATATTACTTATAGTAGGTTTTATTGGAAGCTATGCCATCTTTGTGGTGATGTGGGGTGATAATGCCCCCTTTACATAGTAGAGAATTCTAACCAGTGCCCCTGGGTACCTTGGCTCTGATGGATGAGCTGCTTAGCTTTTCGAGTCTAAATCTTTTCCCTTATCAAGAAAATCAAGTGGTCACTGACTAAAGTAGTTTCTAGTTTCTTTTTGATCTCTTCATTGTCACTTTTGTGTTATTCCCATTAAGTTTCTCTTGGAAAAAGTGATCATCTCTGTCAATGTCTGTTCTTTTTTCTGTTTCCTATTTTTCATCATTAACTGCTTTGTTTAAGTGGGTCTTGTTGCAGTAGTTTTAATTGCATGCCATAGTTTATTTTTATTCTTATAATTTGGTATTAATTTTGATCTTTGAAGAAATTGGCTGTACACACAAGGTGATTCAGAAATGACCACTGGTAACTGATCATTTCTCATCTGTAAAAATATTAATCAATGATACTGTTGGGTGCTTTTCATGTCCAGCCCCTCCCAGTTCTTTTCAAAGAAAGTGTCCATGCTTTTATTGGCAACTTTCTTTTGTATCTATTTATTATCAATTAATGTTGATTATTATTAATATTATTAATAGTGAGAGAATAAAGAATGATAATATTTACTTCTGGTAGTATGATTGTATTTTGGTAATTAGATGAGGGTTACATATTTAGAATAGCTGCAGCTAAGTTAATGCTTATAGGTGTTCAAAAAAACTTGTCCTTAGTGCCTTCTGCCAACATCACTTGTAGACTTGGAAGGGAACTGCATAGAACTGAGGGCATTCTGTATTTTATTTTATTTCATAGCTGGGCGTGACGTGTATCATCAAGTGACCAGCCTGTTGGTGATGAGATTTTCTGTATTTAGCTAGGTTGGTTCTTTAGAAGCTGACAATTTGTTTCTGAGGTCATAGTCAAAACTTCTCCATCTTAGATTACTTCTGCCAGAGCTTAGACTCCATTGTCATGGCCTTCAAGAAACTGGAGTCAACTCCATGTCAAGCTGAAGTATCTGAATAGGACTCTATATGATTTTCAGATTATAACTCTTAAAAATCTTTTTATGTAGCTCTCAAAGCATGATCATGGTCATTCCATGATCTGTACTGTATATAGGAAGATTTATCTGGCAGTGATATGCAGATTAGATTTCAGGTAGTAGGGAGAAACTAGGGATAAAGAGAACGCATATTGATTAAAAATTAAAATAGTTGAGATGATGATAGGTAATGATAATGGTGTTAGGAATTAAGAAGAGGAAATGAATGTTAGAAGTATTGAAAGACTTGGCAACTGATTCTATAAATCTACAACTATTAAACATCTGCTGTGTTTCAGGTACTACACTAGGATCTACAAATATAAAGAAAAAAATCCATACTCAGGAGCCTAGAATTTTTAGGGGTAGATAACGAGCATATGTATAAGTATTTACAGAAAACGATGAATAGTAAATACATCAGTTAAGTACTTGCTAGTTATGGAGAGAGGACACTAGCAGTTGTTGGGAGTAGGGGTGGTTTCATAGAGAATGTGATTAAAAAGCACTGTCTTGAAGGAGGACAGATATCCTGTAAGGCATAGGTGAGGCGCAGGAGTGCTTCTATGTATTGAGGAGGGTCTGTGCAAAGGTAAGAGCTGGGATGTCATTTGTGGAACAGAGAGACTAGTTTGGTTGGGATATAAATTGTGGGAAGGGGAGTGATGCATAATGAGGTGGGAAAAATATGTCAAGGCCAGGTGATAAGAGATTCGGCAAGCCGAATCGAGGAATCTTTATTTGGTCCTTGAGCCAATACAGCATCAGTGAAGTTTATTGAATAAGAAGAGAGGAGCAAGGTCCGATTTTCATTTAAGGAAAGTTGCTTTGGCACCTGTGGGGAAGATGTGTTCAATTGGGGAGAGACTTGAAATAGAGAGATATCACAGCATTTTAGGTGAGAGATGATGATAGCTCTGAATGTAGGAAGAAGGGATCAGATGCAAGGGATATTGTGCTGGTGGCAATGACAAGATTGGGCAACTGAAGGATATATGGGGTGAAGGAGAATGAAGAGAGGAGGATGATTCTAAAGTTTTAAAACTTGAGAGGCTGGAGGAATGGTTTACTTGGTTTACTTTGCACTAGTCCTTGTAAGTCTTCTAACTCTACTTTCAAATGTCCAAAAGTCAGTTGGTGATAAAATATTGAAGCTCATTGGAGACAGGGGCTGAATACAAAGATCAGGAAATCCTCTGCCTAGAGCTGATAGTTCAGCCCCTGAAAGTTGATGAAATCAACAACGGAGAGAGTGTAGAGACAGAAAGTCTTTACATTCACAGTTAATGGTGATGAGCCAGCAAAAGAGACTGAGAAGGAACGATTAGAAAGGTAGGTGGAGAACCAGACGATAACAGCCAGGATGAGAAGACCGTCATTGATATGAAATTCAGTAGAGAGGTAAAACAGAGTGAGAACTGAGAAAAGACCATCAGTTTTGGCTCTTCAGATGTCTGTGTCTATAGAGAGAATAATTTCATTTGAGTGATGCTGCCAGAAGCTGGATTTCAAAGGATTAAGGAATTGGGGAGAGGAGAGGAAATGGATCATAGATCTAGAGCTAGAAGAAACTACAGGGACCATCTAACTATTATTTTACAGATGATGAAACTGAGGCCTAGAGAGATTTGAGTTGACCAAGGTAGCAAACATAAGAAGGGCTCAAACTCTTATCACTAATCTTGAGAGTTTGGCTAAGGAAGGGAGAGAGAGTAATAGCTTGAGGCAATTTTAGGATCAAGTGAAGGTGTTTTAAGGATGGGGAGAGTTGAGCATGGTTAAAGACAATAGAAAAGGAATTAGTTGGTAGGGAAAGGCTGAAGATTAAAGAATAGGGAGAATTGGGGGTGAGGGGCAATCTGCTTGGTCTGATGGGAGGGGTTAGGATCAAGAGCAAATATTTAGAGATTGTTCTTGCCTCGATGTCAGACACTGAAGAAAGGGAGGAGAGAATAGTGGATGATAACAGTTTGATGAAGAAAACATAATAGGCTCCTGCACTCCCCTCGCACCGGCCGAGCAGGCACCTCTCTAAACAGGATGGCTGAGCAAAGACCAAGCTTCAGCATGATGGAAGATCACACTGGGAACCAGCAGATCCATTCTGGAGAACCATTCCAGATAGGAGGAGAGAGGAAAGACATGCCTTCTCAAGGAGGTTATACTCTGCTGCAGGACAATGAGGATGACACGGGGCATGGCTTGAAAGCTGAAGAAGCAGGTATTGGAGACACACCTAACCTGGAGGACCAAGCAGCAGGAGATGTTTCCTAAGCTTGTAAAGGCAGTGCAACTGGAAGTGATGAGAAAAAAGCCAAGACATCCACACCTTCCTCTGATCAAATCTTCCTGAAAGCTAGACCCACCATTAGCCCTAAAAGACCCTCTCCTGTTAGCTCAGGCCCTTCGATCACACCCTCCAGCCCAGCTGTGTCCTCAGTACCAGGTTCCTCTCCTAAACACGTCTCTTCTGTCACATCCCATACTGGCAGTTCTGGAGCAAAAGCAATGAAATCCAAGGGGGTGGAGACTAAAAGCGGAATAAAAATGGCCACTCCCAGGGCAGGGGCACCTTCCGGCCAGAAAGGATCTGCCAGTGCTACCAGAATTCCAGCGAAAACTTCAGCCCCAAAGACACCTCCGAGTGCTGTTGAATCTACAAAATCTGGAGACCGAAGCAGCTACGGCAGCCCAGGTTCCCCAGGGACTCCTGGCAGCCCGTCCCGTATACCCTCTCTGCCCACACCCCCCATGAGGGAGCTGAAAAAGGTGGCAGTGGTCCGTACACCACCTAAGTCCCCATCTTCAGCCAAGAGTCGCCTTCAGACTTCTACAGTCCCCATGCCAGACTTGAAAAATGTCAGGTCCAAGACTGGGTCCACTGAAAACTTAAAACATCAGCCAGGAGGTGGAAAGGTGCAGATATTTAATAAGAAGCTGGATCTTAGCAACATCCAGTCCAAGTGTGGCTCAAAGGATAATATCAAACATGTTCCAGGAGGAGGCAGTGTACAAATAGTATACATGCCAGTCAACTTGAGCAAAGTGACTTCCAAGTGTGGCTCATTGGGCAACATCCACCACAAACCAGGTGGTGGCCAGGTGGAGGTTAAATCTGAGAAACTGGACTTCAAGGAGAAAGTTCAATCCAAGATTGGTTCCCTGGACAACATTACCCATGTTCCTGGTGGAGGACACAAGAAGATTGAGTCTCACAAGCTAACCTTCCGTGAGAACGCCAAAGCCAAGACTGACCATGGAGCAGAAATTGTCTACAAGTCACCAACCATGTCTGGGGACACCGCCCCCTGGCACCTCAGCAACGTCTCTTCTGGAAGCATCAATATGGTGGACTCACCTCAGCTTGCCACATTGGCTGATGAAGTCTCTGTGTCCTTGGCCAAGCAGGGCTTGTGATCTTGCCCAGCAGTGTGGTAATTATGGGGAGAGAGAGAGAGAGAGAGAGAGAGAGAGAGAGAAAGGAAAAAAGAAAGAATAATTGTACAGCCCTTCTTCCTCTGTTCCTTTCCCAACTGTTTCTCACAGATTCCCTAATTGGTTAATGATTTAACCTGCTGTTGGCCTCTGTGGCTCTAGCTCCAGGACCTTAAAATCAGTGATGGGAATAAAAACAAATTTTGTCTTTAAAAAAAAACCAAAAAACATAATAGAAAAGGAGCTCACGGGGAATGGCAACATTTCTAAGGGAGTGGGAGGGGGAGGGAGTTGTGGAAGGCTTAAGGAGAGAAGATTGAAATAGCTTCTGTGGGGAGCGCGAGGGAATCACTGCATAGTGGAAGGGCAACGTACGGATTTATATTAGGACATGAGTTGGGTAGGGCTGAGAAGGACAGGGTGTTAATCTTCTTAAAGTATAATTGTGATCATTCTCTTGTTTGGAAATCTTTAGTGAATCCCTGCTGCCTGCAGAGTAATTTACAGACTTAACCACTTGACATAGAAGGCCCTCTACAGTTTGGTCTCAGTCTTTCTTTCTAGCTCTCTGTTCTAGGACTTGTTTTATTCCAGCCAGACTTGACAACTGAACATGCCTGTGCTTTTCTGTCTTCCATGTCTTTGCTCATGCTGTCTCCTCTGTCTTTTATGTGTTTCTTATCCTCTCTACTGGACTTACTGTAAGGTTGAAAGCAGGGAGAATGTTTTACCCATAGTTGTATCCACTGTAGCGACACACAACATTTCTAATAAATGCTAACAGATCAAGAACTGGACTAACATGAAGTTAATCTCCAGTAAGAATTCAAACCATTTACACCATTATTGAATATAAAACTCTACACCCAAACGTATCATATTATATTATAATAAAAAGTTTTATATTATAACATATATTAATGTATTATATTTTACTATATAATTACTTTATAGTGTACATTTTATCAAATTCAAGCCAAACAGTGCAGAATAACAAATTTGTTACCTGGGTCCTCTTCTGAGTCAAACTGGATACTTACAAAGCTACAGTCTTCATTTTGTTTTCTTTTTTAAACATAGTTGTATTCAAAGATTTTTTCTTTTCAGTAAGGACCTGGTAACATAGTAAGTGAATGTTAAATATTTGTTAATGAAATGATTCTGCTCATTTCTTTGTATATCACTCTGTGTCACTTCACATGTCTTTCCATATTTCCTTCCCTTCGATGTCTTTTTTTCCCCAGTACAATAATGTACAGTTACATTTAGTGTCTGGTAATTTCTTTAGTGATTTTCTAATCATTGGATAGAGTGATTGTTCCCTGTTTCTTTACTATTATAAATAAAACAGTGATTTTTGGAGAGGATATAAATAAGTCCTTTTTTCCATCACTTCTTTATTATTTATTCTCAGAAAAGGGATCACTTAGGTCAAAGGTTATGATGAGTTTTATGACTTACCTTACACTCTCAGCATACGGTAAGTACACTACTGCAGTATTCTCTGCTTTCCCCAGAGTATGTATCATTTTTTAGAAGCTGTTATATTTTTTCTCTCTGAATCTTCAAACCAGTTATGATTCATCATGTGCATTATAGCATTTGTGAGTTATAAGTGACTTATAAGCCATCTGATCCTACCGATGTGCAAAAGGAATACCTATTCACATGCCAGAAAGGGGTCATCGGAGGCTTCCACAGAGGAGGAAGAGCTCACCTCTTAAAGCAATGCATTCTACTTTTATTCAGCTCTGATGGTTGGGAAACTTTTCCTGATCACACATCTAAACATTTGGCCTCTTTGCAACTTCTGTCATTGCTCCTGTTTTTGTCATCAGAGACAATCTAATCTCTTCTTCACCTGACAGGTGGTCAGATCCTTGAAGTCAACAGTCAAGTCCTTCCTCTTCTCCAGATTATATATAAATACACCCATTTCCATTGACCATTCCTTATGTGTATCATGTTCTCAAGGCCCTTCACCATCCCGACTGCCTTCTTCTTGACACTTTCTAGCTTTTTGATGTGCTTCTGAAACAGTGATGTCCAGAAGTGAACCTAGTATGCCAGATGATTACTGAGGATAGATTACAGTAAGACTATTGCCTATCCATTCCTGTAGATTCTGCCCCTCTAAATAGAGCCCAAGATTGCATTAGTATTTTTGGCTGACTCAGTATACTGCTGACTCGTTGAGCTTGCAGTTCACTAAAATCCTCAGATCTTTTTCAGGGCAACTGCCCTGAAAACATCTCTGTTTCCTTCATTCTATATTTGTGAAATTGAGGTTTTTATGCTCCAGTGAAAGACTTTACATTTCTCTCTATTGAATTTCATATTATTAGATTCAGCTCAGTATTCTAGCCTGTCACAGTTCTTGTGATGGCTCATTCATTGTGTTGGCTGTCCCTCCTAGCTTTGTGTCATCTGCAAATTTGATCCATATATGCCTTTATTCAAATCATTGATAAGATTGTTAAACAGTACAGTGCCAAGCACTGAGCTCATGCCTTGTTTATATTGACTTATTAATGCTTATTTTTTGAGCCAGCCCATCCAGTCATTGATAAATCTATTTGATTGTATTACTGTATAAACATATAAGCCATATTTCTCTATCTTCTCCACAGGAATAATATGAGATGCTTTATAAGAAGCTTTGCTAAATATATCAGTAGCATTCCCCTCATCTCTTTGTATAGCAATCCTGTCAAAAAAGGAAATGATATTACTTTGACATGACCTGTTTTTGATGAAACTGTGCTGACTTTTTGTCATCTCTGCTTCTTTTTCTAAATGTTTTACAGACATTCCTTTAATGATCCATTCTAAAATTATTCCAGGAATTACAGTCCTCTTTATTGGCATCAAGGAAATATAAAAGGACATTTACTTAAAAATATTAATACAAGATAAATGGCAACATTCTTGTGACTGGTGGCTTAAAACTACTATCCCCTACAACCTCCTGTCCCAGGAGGTTCCGAGCCTCTTGCTTCTGCCTTGTGGGCTGGATCGTTAGCCTAGTACAGTGCTGCAGATTATTCTGTGCAAAATAATAATCTGGTGTAATAACTTTCCCATTGACTAAACACAGTTTAATCTGAGGACCTGAAAGGTGAAGCAGTCTTGCTGACTGAAAGCTGACGCATCTCATCATTGAATCTGTAAAGCACTGGGTTCTGGTAAATGTGACTTACTATGATTAGAGCCACAGCTTTTAGAAAGCAGTGTAGGAATATACAGAAAAAAACTGATATCCAGAGATGCAATTGACTTGTCTTTGCTTACATACCATAGAAGTGGCAGAACTAGGATTCACAGCCAGTTAAGCCACAGTGTTCCAAGAGCATTTGAAGTACAGAACTGAGAAGAGGACAAAAAATGAGTGAAAAATGGAAACTATCTCCCAAGATTTTGGAACTGATTCTTCCATCAGCAACAATAGATCCACCTTCTTTGGATTATGACATCTTATATGGTACTAAAGAAAACAAAAAGGGGAAGAGGAGCTGGATTACATCCATTAAAAAATGAGGAGTTCTGTCTCATAGGCAGTAAAATTTTGAGACTGATAGATCAGTTCTTAAGGATATCTGAATGAAGAAATCCTAGATGTTAGTTAGCACTACCAAAAAAAGATGACTGAAAAAATAGTTATTACTGACCCCTTGTACTTTTTGTTTCTTCACATGCTTTGGTTACTCAAGTGGAAAGTGATTCAAAACTTTTTTTTTTCTCTACAAAAGACAATGGTTTTCTTCATTCTGTGATCAAATTCCATAGTTCTTTCTCTGGATGTGGAAGGCATTTTGCCTCGAGTCCATTGGGAATTTTTTACATCCTTGCATTGCAATGAAGTACTCAGTCTACCAGAAAAATTCCTTACACATTGTGGTTGTTGCTGTGTACAGAGTTCTCCTTTCACTCGGTATCAGATCGTATAAGTCTTTCCAGGCCTCTCTGAAGTCTTCATACCACAGTTTATTCAGTCATTCCCCAATTGATGGGCTTCCCCTTGATTTCCAGTTTTTAACTACCACAAAGAGAGCACCTTTAAATGTTTTCGTATATGTGGGACCCTTTCTCATTCTTATGACTTCTTGAGAATACAGTCCTAGAAGCGATATTACTGGGTCAAAAGATATGCACATTTTTGTAACCCTTCAGGCATAGTTCCAAATAACTCTTCAGAATGGTTGGATCAGCTCACAGTTCCACCAACAATGAGTTAGTGTTCCAACTCTGCTACATCTTCTCCAACATTTATCATCATCCTGTTTTGTCATGTTAACCAATCTGATAGATGTGATGTGGTACCTCAGAGTTGTTTTGATTTGCATCTCTCTAATCAATAGTGATTTAGAGCATTTTTTCATATGACCATAGATAATTTTAATTTCCTTCTCAGAAAACTGCCTTTTCATATCCTTTGACCATTTATCAATTTGGGAATGACTTGTATTCATGTACATTTGACTCAGTTTCCTATATATTTTAGAAATGAGGCATTAATCACAGACACTAGTTGCAAAAATTCTTTCCCAGTTTTCTGCTTCCCTCTTAATCTTGGTTGCATTGGGTTTGTTTGTGCAAAAACTTTTCAATTTGGTGGAATCAAAATTATCCAATTTGCACTTCATAATGTTTTCTGTCTCTTGTTCTGTCAAAAATTCTCCATTCTCCATAAATCTGATAAATATACTATTATTTGCTCCACTTATTTTTTTATAGTATCAGTCTTTATACCTAGATCATGTACCC
Source organism: Notamacropus eugenii (assembly GCF_028372415.1). Lineage (NCBI taxonomy): Eukaryota > Metazoa > Chordata > Mammalia > Diprotodontia > Macropodidae > Notamacropus > Notamacropus eugenii. Next base: position 472,278,407 of record NC_092875.1, read on the forward strand.
ATTTGGACTTTATTCTTGTGTACAGTGTCAGGCATTGGTCTATGCCCAGCTTCTGCCACACTGTTACAGTTTTCCCAGCAATTTTTGTTGAACAGTGAGTTCTTATCCCAGAAGCTGGAGTTCTTGGGTTTATCAGACAGTAGATTGCTATATATATTGACTACTGTGTCTTGAGTTACCTAACCCTTTCCACTGGTCTACCCCTCTGTTTCTTAGCCAGTACCAAGTGGTTTTGATAATTGCTGCTTTATAGTACAATTTGAGGTCTGGTAGCATTAGGCCACCTTCCCTACCATTTCTTTTCATTAGTTCCTTTGATATTCTGGGCCTTTTGTTCTTCCAGATGAATTTTGATATTTTTTCAAAACTGTATCCTAGATTGAGTGGGGTAGGCCCCTGGCATGAATATTTGTACCCTAGAAGTGCATGAAGTAAAGAGATGCACTTTAGGTTCACAGCAGCAGCTGGAAGGTCCAAAGAATTTGGAGTCAGGAAGACTTGAGTTCAGATCTTAACATCAGACACCTACTAGTTGTGTGCTACTGGACAAATCACTTATTATCTCTCCGACTCAATATCCTTACATGTAGAAAGGGGATAATAATTGTATCTCTACCTCCCAGGGTTGTTGTGAGAAGAAAACTTATGTGTCTGTGTGTGTGTGTGTGTGTGTGTGTGTGTGTGTGTGTGTGTGTGCGCGCATTGTAAACTTTAAAGTGCTGTATAAATGTTGGTTAGTATTATAATGTTATCATCATTCTTGGTCATATTACTATGAATCCAAAAGAATTTTCCTAATTGGAAAGTAAGACTGTATTTATTCTTGTTTTTCAATTAGATAGTATCTAACTACTTATACTAAAGAAACAAAGTGTTAGGTTTAAAAACCATACAAACTTGGTTTGTTCAAGTAATGAATACAGCACATTATATCCTATTTATCAGAAATATAAAATTCCATTTTTGACAGTTTTCTTTAAAGTTTTCATTTCATACTTTTTGGAATAGGTGACATATTCCTTAAACTAATATACATTTTAAGACCAATCCTTTTCCACTATGGCTTACTTTCATACTTCCTCCTTCTTGTTAGGCACCACCAGGAAATGTGAAAATGCCTAATGTACCTAGTACACAACCAGCGATAATGAAGCCAACCGAAGAACCCTCAGCTTATACACAAATTGCAAAGGTTAGTTCATGGTCAAGGGGAAAATATTCTTCAGAAAATATAATTTGCAGGAAATAGTTTGAGATGACATTTCTTCTGACGAGTTGAATACCTCTTCATTCTCGATGGTTCTGTTTGGTCAGTCTCGATGACTCTTATGTCTCTTGGCCGGTGTAGGTGACCTTGGGGACAACCACATTGCTGGGCTGCCTGATCTTCTCACTGTTGAATACACACACCTTACCTTGTGGGCTGAAAGGCTTGTTGTTATCTCAGGCACTTGTTAGCACAGAGCACTGGTGTCATGGTGGTGGAATGAAGGAGGATACTGCTTGGGAAAGAGGATCCAGTGGCTGCATGGCCAAACCATAGTGAGAATGAAAAAGTGGTAAAAGTGTGACATACTGACCAGGACACTGCATAATAAATCAAATAAATATCTGCATTTCCCTTCTCTGTCCTCTTGTGGACTGAATAACAACATTTTTAAAAGCAATTTCTTCCCAGCAATAACCTCCCTTTGTACACCTTACTTAGCCTACCTCAGGAAGGCTAGACCCTAGGAAGACCAAGATAGGCCCAACCTTCTTATAATCGTGGGCTTTCTCAAACTCTAGTATTTTTAAAATATGGTCCCTTATGTGGGAAAATGCTGAATTTTTACCAGTGATAATTATAATTGGATAAATGTAGTTGGAAATAATTTTTTAAATGTTTGCATTTGAGTATTCAGTTAGCATTCTTAATTGTTGTGGTGTTTTTCTTTAGGAACATGCATTGGCCCAAGCTGAACTGCTTAAGCGTCAGGAGGAGCTTGAAAGAAAAGCAGCAGAATTAGATCGCCGGGAAAGAGAAATGCAGAGCCTCAATCAGCATGGTGGTACGCATTGAGACTGTTCAGAAATTATCAAGCAACTTTGACAATTACGCATACAATGTTAACTTTTTTTGCATTTTGTATTGCCCAGGCCTTGGGCCTCATCTCTTAGGGAACATTTACAGTGTGGATCCTTCAGCACTGGCTTTTAAAAATTGAGCTAGAGAATTTGTAGAATAGATTATACAGCCTAAGAAAAGTAGGGGCATTTTTCCAGAATCCTATATTTTAACTCACAATAAATAGCAACATTTTTGTCCATTATTTGTTTAGCATAGGATATGCCAGGCACTATTCTAAGTGCTGGGAATACAGGTGGAAGCAGAAAGAAAGAATTGGAGTTTACATTCTACAACTTGAAGAGTACATGTAGAAAGAAGCTGAAAAGGTGTGTGGGAGAGTGTTAAACATGTGAGACTTGAAGGTATTGGAGCATGGTAGAAAAACTCCTGAGTGCAGCCTAGAGACAAATGAAGATGTGGTGGCCGAGTGCCATCTTTTAAGGTGGCTTTGGGAGGAGCCATCCAATCAGAGAGGGAGGCCACAGGGATAGAAAGTACCTTGAATGTGTGAATTTTGGGCCTGGAGTGAGTTTACAGGATGGAGAGTTTTCTGGGCAAGTTAGAGAAGTTCTGGAGAGGAATGATATGAGATTACAAAGTATTTCTCTTTTAAAGATTTTAACGTCCAGTGTGTTGTTCAGAAGTGGTGTTCTGTTAAAGTTTTGGTAAAATTTGGTATTTTTAGAGGCATGGATTGAAATATATAGTTAACCATACATAATTTGCAGAGTGATTAGAAATCATAAGGCAAAGGTATTTTTTCTAACCTGCTACTCTGATAACTGGCATGGAGGCACCCTGGGATTCTCAAAAATTGTTTCTTTGAAATATGAGTTCTAACAGGTCTTGTTATACTAGAAACACTTTCAAGTGTGTACTCTATCAAAGATGTGAATCATAACCAACTTAACTCAGTTGGAGGAGGCTCATTCCCAGAAGGCTGGATACCATGTAATTTGTTTTTAGGCAAAGCAACTTGAAGAAGAGGCGTACTCCCCCTCAGCTGTAACACATTTTTAGTCTATGTTAGAATGCAGCAACCACTCTTAGGAAGTCACGTTTTGTAGTGTAAGGAAGGTAAAACATATTTTAAATGAAGAAATAGATCTCTTTTATGTGATGTATTAAATAAGAATAAAAAGTGTGGCATGGCTGTAAAATTACTTATTTCTTTCATTTGTAGGCAGAAAGAATAATTGGCCGCCTCTTCCTGGGAATTTTCCAGTGGGACCTTGTTTCTATCAGGATTTTTCTGTAGACATCCCTGTAGAATTTCAGAAGACAGTAAAGATTATGTACTACTTGTGGATGTGTGAGTATGGGATGAACCATATAATTTATATGGACTTTTTATTTTGTCATCAAAATCTAACATTTCTGTTTTAAGACTCGTTATAAAGTTATTAAAAATTTTCCTTTTTTAAAAGACCAAATCTCAGCTTCAAGATCCAAGACATACTGATGTACTTTAGAGTTGTAAATATCAATGATAACAAATATTCTTTACAGAGAGAACTATTTTTATTTAAGCATTGGTTTAATTTTAGTGGGAAGAACAGTGAGAAAGACTTGCATTCTTTTGAGGAAAAATGTGTATGCCCTGGCATGTGATAGGTGTAACATTTATAACAATTGTTTCTTTCAAAATGTGTTCTCTACGTAATTATTTTAAAAATTATAGTATTAAAAATAGCATATAGTGTTATTTTTGTGTAGAAGAAAGCTGTTATTTTTGTATCTGTGTTAAATGTAGGTGTCATGACTTCTTTCAACAATGGAGTTAGAATGAACTGAATCTTTTACCATAGATTCTAGATACTTTTACCATAGCTTCTACTCTAATCAGATACTAAAGCAGTAATTGTTTTGGAAAAGTAAACATATTTTCATTAGTGGGAGAAGTGCCATTGATTATCAGGGTAGGGAACCTGCAGCCTTGAGGCCACATGTGGCCCCTCCAGGTCCTCAAGTGCACCCTTTGACTGAATCCAAACTTTTGAAGTAAAGCAGTCACTTGAGGACCTAGAGGTCCACATGTGGCCTTGAGGCCGTAGGTTCCCAATGAGCCAATGGTTTTTGTTAGAGGTGCCCAGAGAATTTCCAAAATAATTGTAATATTTACTTTAAAATTTCAAGAATCAATTTTTTTTATTAGGGTAGTTACCACTTCTACTAATTCAGATTGTAATTCCTTCATTAGTTGCTATACTCAACTCTGCCCCTCTCCAAAAAAATCTTTGGTGATAAGTCTCTCTGAATTTAGCTTAATTGGTACTTGCATAAAAGGTATATATTTGCTGCTGAATGCGTATCTGAAGTCTTCTCTTCCTGGTAAGACCTACCAAGTTTGTGCTTAACTGGCAAAACTTTTAAGAACCCAGGGATGAGACCACTGGTGAAAGACTTTAGGGGAACAATTGTAGCCCAGGATCTTAAATATACCATCATACTGTTCTTAAATAGCTGTAGCCTAAAATCGCACTATATTTTATAGAACTCCCTGTTGAGTTTTGTTTAGTATTGGTATTGGTTGATATCTGATGCCAACCGGAATCTCATTTAGTGCCACTAGTAGAAGGCAGTGGGAAAACTTGTAGAAGCATAGTACTTGTTCTGTTAGGTGGAGGAGAAATGTCTGATATTTTTCCCCTAATTGAAGAGCAGATCTGCAGCTCATACGTTACTTTTCCTAGGTCAGATTTGTTTCTTCACAAATTGTAACATTGATGATCAGATGTGTTTGCTTGTTCTTGCTTTACGTATAGATAAAAGTCCCTTTTTCCCTTAAATTATGAGTCCACAATTCCTGCCTGATAGAACACTCACATTGTTTATTTAAATGAGGCCATTATGAATATGAAAAGAAGACAGTTTGAATCCTTTGTCTTAAGCTATCATTATTTTAAGTGTTTCTGGTAGATGTTTTACTGACATCCCTAGTTTCTGGGTTGAACTCTTCCATTCATCATTTTTATCCATTCTGATGTAATGGGCAGAGACTTCATATGTGTGGTCATTCAGTCTCATATAAGTACATTTTATTAAAGATAAAGGATATAATTTATTATGGAAAAAATTCACCTTACTAGTTTTATGTTCTCTGCCTTCATGAATTTATTGCCATCTTATGAAACATATTACTTAGTAACATGATTAATATGATGTATGGTGACAGGTAACTTCGCAGAAACAGATGGTTTTGCCATAGAAACTGACAAGTGTTTGTATTTTTCTTTTAAGACGGATAAAGATATTCTGTATACCCTTTCTGGCCCTACTCATGATACAGCTGTAGACTTGACTATGAACCAAGGGAGAGCATAAGTTCCTTTTCTGGTTCTGACTTAGGGAAAAATTATGGCATACATCCAGTCCTTACTTTACGGTGAAGAGAACCCTTTTCCGTAATAGTTCATCTCTTCCCACTGTAACACACTGCCTCCTAGGGAGATGATGACATGGTGAATAAAAAAGCATTTATTAAATAACTTTTCATCTGCACCAAATTCTGGGAATACAGATACAAAATCCAAGTCAGATCTTGCCCCGGGGAACTTACTTTCTTTTTTTTTTTTTTTTTTAAATTTATTTATTTATTTCACTTTTAACATTCATTTTCACAGAATTTTGGGCTCCAAATTTTCTCCCCCCTTGTCCCCTCCCCCCACCCCAAAACACCGAGCATTCCAATTGCCCCCATCACCAATCTGCTCTCTCCTCCATCATTCCTTTCTGCCCTTGTCTCCATCCTCTCCCCTGTCCTGTTGGGCCAAATAACTTTCTATACCCCTTTACCTGTATTTCTTATTTCCTAGCTGCAAGAACAGTACTCAACAGTTGTTCCTAAAACTTTGAGTTCCAACTTCTTTTCCTCCCTCCCTCCCCACCCCCTCCCTTTGGAAGGCAAGCAATTCAATATAGGCCAAATCTGTGTAGTTTTGCAAATGACTTCCATAATAGTCGTGTTGTATAAGAGTAACTATATTTCCCTCCATCCTATCCTGCCCCCAATTACTTCTATTCTCTCTTTTGATCCTGTCCCTCCCTGTGAGTGTCGACCTCAAATTGCACCCTCCTCCCCATGCCCTCCCTTCCATCGTCCCCCCCACCCTGCTTGTCCCCTTATCCCCCACTTTCCTGTATTGTAAGATAGGTTTTCATACCAAAATGAGTGTGCATTTTATTCCTTCCTTTAGTGGAATGTGATGAGAGTAGACTTCATGTTTTTCTCTCACCTCCCCTCTTTTTCCCCAAACTAAAAAAGTCTTTTGCTTGCCTCTTTTATGAGAGATAATTTGCCCCATTCCATTTCTCCCTATCTCCTCCCATATATTTCTCTCTCACTGCTTGATTTCATTTTTTTTTTAAGATATGATCCCATCCTATTCAATTCACTCTGCGCACTCTGTCTCTATGTGTGTGTGCGTGTGCATGTGTGTGTGTGTAATCCCACCCAGTACCCAGATACTGAATAGTTTCAAGAGTTACTAATATTGTCTTTCCATGTAGGAATGTAAACAGTTCAACTTTTATAAGTCCCTTATGACTTCTCTTTGCTGTTTACCTTTTCATGCTTCTCTTCATTCTTGTGTTTGAAAGTCAGATTTTCTTTTCGGCTCTGGTCTTTTCATCAAGAATGCTTGAAAGTCCTCTATTTCATTGAAAGACCAATTTTTCCCCTGAAGTTTTGCTGGGTAGGTGATTCTTGGTTTTAGTCCTAGTTCCTTTGACTTCTGGAATATCCTATTCCATTCCCTTCGATCCCTTAATGTAGAGGCTGCTAGATCTTGTGTTATCCTGATTGTATTTCCACAATACTTGAATTGTTTCTTTCTAGCTGCTTGCAATATTTTCTCCTTGACCTGGGAACTCTGGAATTTGGCCACAATATTCCTAGGAGTTTCTCTTTTTGGATCTTTTTCAGGTGGTGATCGGTGGATTCTTTCAACATTTATTTTGCCCTCTGGTTCTAGAATATTAGGGCAGTTTTCCTTGATAATTTCATGAAAGATGATATCTAGGCTCTTTTTTTGATTCTGGCTTTCAGGTAGTCCCATAATTTTTAAATTGTCTCTCCTGGATCTATTTTCCAGGTCAGTTATTTTTCCAATGAGATATTTCACATTATCTTCCATTTTTTCATTCTTTTGGTTTTGTTTTTGATTTCTTGGTTTCTCATAAAGTCATTAGCCTCCATCTGTTCCATTCTAATTTTGAAAGAACTATTTTCTCCAGTGAGCTTTTGAATCTCCTTTTCCATTTGGCTAATTCTGCTTTTGAAAGCATTCTTCTCCTCATTGGCTTCTTGAACCTCCTTTGCCAATGGAGTTAGCCTATTTTTCAGGGTGTTATTTTCTTCAGCATTTTTTTGGGTCTCCTTTAGCAGGGTGCTGATCTGCTGTTCATACTTTGCTTGCATGTCTTTCATTGCTCTTCCCAGTTTTTCCTCCACCTCTCTAACATAATTTTCAAAATTTTCTGAGCTCTTTTTGAGCTTTTCCATGGTCTGATCCCATTGAGTGGGCTGGGATACAGAAGCCCTGACTTCCGTGTCTTTCCCTGATGGTGAGCACCGCTCTTCCTCATCAGAAAGGAGGGGAGGAGAAACCTGTTCACCAAGAAAGTAACCCTCTATAGTCTTGGTTTTTTTCCCTTTTCAGGGCATTTTCCCAGCCAGTGACTTGACCTCTGAATATTCTCCTCACACCCACCTCGCCTCCAGATCCTCCCAGCCAGCGCTTGGGGTCTGAGACTCAAATGCTGCTTCCCAGCCTCAGGGCTTTGGGTGGGGGCAGGGCTGCCATTCAGTGTGAGATCAAGTCCAGCTGCCTGGGTGGGGGCAGGGCCGCCTCACGGGCCCAGCTCCCTCAGGGGTTCATGCAGAGACCCTCAACAATGGATCCAGGGCTCCCTCTTGGGGAGCCCTGGTCTGCTCCCACCTCTGCTGGTGCCTCCTGAGGGGGCCTGAGTTATGGGGGCTCCGCACTCCCCTCTTGACCTGCTGAAGAGACCCTCCCACCGACCCCTAGCACCTGTGGGTGGAGGGACCCACGCGGCCACTGGAGACTCTGTCCCTGAAGCCTGCTCGGATCTGCTCCTCTCATTGCTGGGTGGCCAATGCAGGGCTGGGCTCTGCTCCACAGTGGAAAGAACCCCTTGCGAGAGGCCTTCAGGCTCTCTGGAACAGAAATCTCGTCCGCTCCGCTGCTCTGTGGCTTCTCCTGTTCCCGAATTTATTGGCAGCTCTTTTTTACAGATATTTCATGGGCTGTGGGTTCGGAGTTAGCGTATTTGTGTGTTTCTACTCCGCCGTCTTGGCTCTGCCCCCCAAGCTTACTTTCTAATGGGGGAGAGGATGCACAAAAGGGGGTGGTGAGTGGGACAATTAGGAAGTAGATTCCTATTAGGAACAATGGCTGAGTTGACTTGATCCTGGTTCCAGAACTGATTGAAGTTGGGGGTGGAGTGGGAAGAAGGGATAGGTATTATAAGAAATAGATGGAAGAGAAGGAAGTCACATACAAAAGAAAATAATATAGATTTGTCTCCTTTAAATGTATGAGGAAGCAGTGCAACATAGTTAATTGTTTGACTAGGACTGAGAAAGATCTGGATTCAATTTCTGTCTTTGGATGGTAAGTTTGTGACCCTGGGCAAGTAATTTATTTAACCCCCTAAGCTTCAGGCAATGGTGAAAATTAGAGATGACTTGTGATCTGCATTGGTGGAGGCAGTTCCCACACTGACTAAATCCCAGGTCTTTGATAAGCCTGTGTGCTATTGAGATCATATTGAAGTTTAGGGATTACTGGAATAATTCCCCAGAAATCTCTTCATAGAAATTGTGCTAATAGGGGATTTTCTCCATGTGTGCTTTTAAAAAATGTTTTGCATTAACTTTAAAACCATTGATACATCTTATGGTACCTCTTCTGTGCATGGAAGGAATTGGATCAATACAAATATATATATATATACAAACACCTTACAGATGGGCTGGGAGATAGGCTATAAAAGAACTGTCATATTATATGCCCTCAAGACTTGACAGAGATAACTACAAAATTAAAATACTTCCTAAGGAGATCAAGAACTAAATTTTGGGGGGGGAAGTCTTAAAGGATTTAATTATGGATAGATGTTTCTGGAGGGTGAAAAAAAGGAATTGGGGGGCAGAGCCCAGATGGTGGAGTAACAGCACTCACTTTCTAGAGTGCTCCTGCCAAGCCCAGCCAAATACTTGTAAAAAATGACACTAAACAATTTCTGGAGCTGCAGAACCCACAGAATGATGGAGTGAAGCAAGTCTCCAGCCCAAGACAGCCTGGAAGGTCTCCAAGAAGTGTCTGTTGCACTGCTCTGGGAGCAGAGTGCAGTCCAGTGTGGGTCACATAGAGGGGATGTGAATAAGCCTTGGGGAGACTGAATCTCTCACACCTGTGGTGGTTTCCAGACTTCCTGACCCCAAAATGCTGAGGATAAATTGGAAGGTCAGTGGCAAAAGCCTCTGTGGGACCAGTGCTGGAGAGTAGAGTAGTCCAACTCCAGGATGGCAGAGGGAAGAAGGGGTGGAGGAACCCATAGCAGCCACAGGGGCAGCTTCAGCCACTGTTTCTGGAAGTCTGGGCCCACAAATTGTGGGGGGAAATTGAGCAGCTGACAGTACACCCCCCCCCACCCCCCACTGGAATCAGAGAACTATCTGGACAAAGAGCTCAAAAGCCAAGTAAATGGCTGGGGAAATGAGCAAAAACCAGAAAAAGAATCAGACTATAGAATCCTACTTTGGTGACAAGGAAGACCAAAGCATGCAAACAGAAGAAAACAAAGTCAAAGCTCCTCCATCCAAAGCCTCCAAGAAAAATATGAATTGGTCTCAGGCCATGGAAGAGCTCAGAAAGGAGTTTGAAAATCGAGTAAGAGAAGTAGAGCAAAAATTGGGGAGAGAAATGAGAGAAATGCAAGAAAATCATGAAAAATGAGTCAACTCCTTAGTAAAGGAGACCCCAAAAATGCTGAAGAAAATAACACTTTAAAAAACAGACTCACCCAAATGGCAAAATAGATCCAAAAAGTCAGTGAGGAGAAGAATGCCCTAAAAAGCAGAACTGGCCAGATGGAAAAGGAGGTCCAAAAGCTCACTGAAGAAAATAATTCCTTAAAGATTAGAATGGAGCAGATGAAAGCTAATGACTTTATGAAAAATCAAGAAATTATAAAACAAAAGCAAAGAAATGAAAAAATAGCAGACAATGTGAAATATTTCACTGGAAAAACAACTGACCTAGAAAATGGATCCAAGAGAGACAATTTAAAAATTATGGGACTATCTGAAAGCCATGATCAAAAAAAGAGCCTAGACATCATCTTTCATGAAATTATCAATGAAAATTGCCCTGATATGTTAGAACCAGAGGGTAAAATAAATATTGAAAGAATCCAGCAATCACCCCCTGAAAGAGATCCAAAAAGAAAATTTCCTAGGAATGTTGTAGCCAAATTCTAGAGTTCCCAGGTCAAGGAGAAAATATTGCAAGCAGCCAGAAAGAAGCAATTCGAATACTGTGGAAATACAATCAGGATAACACAGTATCTAGCAGCTTCTACATTAAGGGATTGCAGGGCTTAGAATTGTGTGTGTCTTTGGCCTTCATTGCTGAAGATGACCATGCCATCAGAGAAGTAATGACATGACTTGCACTTGACTTTGTTTTGAGTGAGGGAGGGTTGTGCAGGTCATCAGCCTCACTTCTCCCCCAGAGCCATCTGAATCCAGTGACCAGATATTCATCAGGATGACTGGAGATGACCCAGGATGAGGCAGTTGGGATTAAGTGAGTGTCAGGTGTCTGAGGTAAGATTTGTACTCAGGTCCTCCTGATTCCTGCACTGGTGCTTTATCTACTGCACCACCTAGCAGCCCAGGGCTTGGAATATGATATTCCAGAAGTCAAAGGAGCTAGGATTAAAACCAAGACTCACCTACCCAGCAAAATGGAGCATAATACCTTAAGGGAAAAAATGGTCATTCAGCGAAACAGAGGACTTTCAAGCATTCTTGATGAAAAGACCAGAGCTGAATAGGAAATTTGACTTTCAAACACAAGAATCAAGAGAAGCATGAAAAAGTAAACAGGAAAGAGAAATCATCAGGGACTTACTTTTGAACTGTTTACATTCCTACATGGAAAGATCATATTTGTAACTCTTGAGAGTTTTCTCAGTATTTGGGTAGTTTGGAAGGATATTTATAGACAGAGGGCACAGGGTGAGTTGAATAGGAAAGGATGATATCTAAAAAAATAAAATTAAGGGGTGAGAGAGGAATCTATTGGGAGGAGAAAGGGAGAAATGGAATGGGGCAAATTATCTCTCATAAAAAAGGCAAGAAAAGGCTTTTTCAATGGAGGGGAAAGGGGGGGAGGTAAGAGGGAAAAAGTGAAGCTTACTCTCATTACATTTGATGTAAGGAAGGAATAACATGAACACTCAGTTTGGAATGAAAATCTATCTTACACTGTAAGAAAGTAGGGGAGAAGGGAATAATTGGGGTATTGGGGGGATGATGGAAGGGAGGGTAAATGGGAGGAGGGAGCAATTAGAAATGAACAATCTTGGGGAGGGACAAGATCAAAAAAGAGAATAGAATAAATGGGGGGCAGGATAGGATAGAGGGAAATACAGTTAGTCTTTCACAACATGACTATTATGGAAGTCTTTTGCATAACTACATATGTATAACCTATGTTGAATTGCTTGCCTTCTTAGTGGGGATGGGTGGGAAGGAGGAAGGGATAGAAGTTGGAACTCAAAGTTTTAAAAAAAAATGTTAAAAATTGTTCTTACATGCAACTGGAAAATAAGAAATACAGGTAATGGGGTATAGAAATCTATCTTGCCTTAGAAGAAAATAGAGGAGATGGCTATAAGGGAAGGGAGGGGTATGATAGAAAGGGAGGGCAGATTGGGGGAAGGGGTAATCAGAAAGCACACTGTCTTGGGGTGGGGGGAGGGGAGAGATGGGGAGAAAATTGGGAACTCAAAACCTTGTGGAAATGAATGCTGAAAACTAAAAATAAATAAATAATTTCTTTTAAAAAAGGAATTAACACTAAGTACTTTGTAGTAAATTCCTAAATGGTACTCTAGGGACAAGAGCTGGCTGAATCACATGGAGTCTCTATATGGTCTTCTGCTGCACTCTTTTCTGTTCCAGCATAAAATTATTTAATTTTTTAATGACTGACAGCATGGTATAGAGGGAAGAGCACTGGACATGGAATTTGGAGAGACCTGTTTGCGATCCTTTTTTATAAATATTATTTGTTGTGTGAATGTGGGCTGGTCACTTAACAGTCCTGACTTCATTTTTCACTTATGTTTAAGATAGAATAATAATCTCTGTAGTACCTATCTCCCAAAGTTGTTGTGAAGATCAAATGAGGTAATCTGTATGTTTTTTGTAAATTTTGGACTACTTTGTAAATGTCTTTGATGGAAGTTTCAGGAAGGAGATACAAGTAATTAGTTTTATTTTTGTGTTGCATTATATATTAGAATCAAGAAATTACATATATACATACATATATGTATGTGTATATATATATATATATATATATAAAACATATATATATATATATATATATATATATACACACATAAATATATACCTAAATAGAATTTCATAGTGGTGAGAGGCAGTACAATGCGTGGTGGATATGTGTGCCTCACCACTGGTACGCTAGCCATGTGATATTGGGCAAGTTGTTTAATCTCTCAGTGCTGTTGACAGTGCACTGAGACGAGAAGTTGAAGAGTAGCTCTTGATTTCGTTGGTGGAGGGAGTTTCCACCTTAGATATCCCTTGCACCATTGGAATTACAGCTTTGGTCCAAGAAAATATTCTTCTCCCCATAAAGTAGTTTTAAACTAATAATAGAAAAATAACCTTTAAATCTTGTTCTAAGAGCATTTTGATCCTCTCAAGAGGTATATTGGAAAGAGCATTAGATTCAGAGTCAAGACTACCTCGGTTCAAATCTTGCCTTAGGCGTGTGGCTCTAACACAAATCACTTAATTTTTCTAGGCCTTGGTTTCCTTATCTATAACATTAGGGAGGTTGAAGTCAGTGACTCCTGTGGGCTCTTCCAGCTCTTAAGTCTGTGGTCTGTGCTCTAACGGCTTTCATTCCTCATTTAACTTTTCACTTAAACAACTTTTAAGTTTCCTTGTACTGTTTTCTCTTCAAATAAAGGTTTATTATGTGTCTTTGCTGGACTGGGGATTGATTAATAGGTGATTTCATTTGATAACTTTAACCTATGCTTTCATTCAGTATGTGAGGGCACAAAGTTGTTTACTGAATTAGCTTTTAGTTCTTTTGGCCCATATCTGCATTATCTTGGATTGTACAGATTATTATTGTGTCATGAAAGCAATGAGCTATTTTTGAGAGTCATGAGAGAAACTAAGAAAAGTTGACCACAGTAATAGAAAAGTATGTTTTCACTTTTAGCCTTTAAGAACCATGGATTTGCTAGAAACCACCATTGAGATTTCTCCCAACATCTGACTTTATCATTTAATCAGAACTGATTATTTTTGCTAATATAAATTTGAAATGTAATAAAGAATTTATTATGGTTGGACTACTATGTGGGCCTCGCCAGTGGATTTTTTTTTTTTTAATAACGAACATTTTTTAAGAAGTTTTCAGAGCAGGCTTGATAGAATTCGAAAACTAGGGAGAGACCTAATCTAGTTCAGCCACCTTGTTTTGCAAATGAGAAAACAGGTTCAGAGTAGCAGAGTGATGTGACCAAGATCGTAGAGTATTAAAAGTAAGACAAGAATTATGTCTCGTGTCTAGAAATCAGACGTCCTGGTCTCATGTTCTTTCTACTAGACTCTAGACTGTGCTGCCTTCCAGTATCTTTTCCTTAACAGTTTCTGGGGAGACTCTTGTTGCAAGTTGCATTGGACAAATCTATGTCTAGGAATAACCTTTCTCCTGCTCTCAACACTAACCATCAACAAGACTTTGTGATTATTTGACAAGATGTTTTTGTCAACCTTAGACGTTGCTAAAGACATAAAGAGAAAGGAAAGGATCTTTGCAGGGGAGAACCTTTTCTTTAAGGGAGCCTACTATGACATGTGGGACTGGCCTCGTTTGACAGTACCATTTGCTACTGTTATGGGGCAACGGAAATCATGCTAAATATTCTGATGCCTTGGTAATGCTGCCTGTGTATTCAAATTGTTAAGAAAAAAAAAATTTAGGAGTGCTTTAATGCTAAATTTCCCCAATAATGCTATATGTGAATCAAAGATCATAATTTCAAAAGAGTCAAAATTTCAGGTGACCCAGAGGTCAGTGGAAAATGCAGCTTATTATTGTGGATGTTTTTTGAGAATTGTTGTCGAAGGTTCCTTAAGATTTGTACAGTTAGGAAATCTAATTCATCAAACATTTGTTAGTGTTCAGGTCCTATATAGAGCATGAAGGATTTAATAGATGGACTGCCTAATGGCCATAATGGGATATCTATAATATAATAAAAGAACCAGAGGAAGGGCTCCAGCACATATGGGAGATCCTTCCAAGAGTATGTGTAGAAATCAGTATGTCTGGAAATTATGGGCAAGGACCACACAGGAGAAGAAGGTAGAGGCTTGCAGTCTGTATCTCTGGAGGGCATGTCCTTATAGATGACATAAGAAATCACTGACATGTAATGAACACTTGGCAATAGTAGCGTAGGGCGTCATGTTAAAGTACTTAGTATTAGGAAGCAGTTTTCAAAATTTATGATACATATGGAACGAACTCAGATAATGTTGAGTTAAATTGTCGTTCTGTGTTTTTGATTTCACAGTCCATGCTGTAACACTGTTCCTCAACATCTTTGGATGCCTGGCTTGGTTTTGTGTTGAGCCTGGACGAGGGGTGGATTTCGGACTGAGCATCCTCTGGTTCATGCTTTTTACTCCTTGTTCGTTTGTCTGTTGGTACAGACCCCTTTATGGAGCTTTCAGGTAAAATTTCAAATATGATCTTTTATAATTATGAAATAAATCATTGTTACAGCAGATCTCCAGTGTAATAAAAATGTGACTGTCTTTTATTGTTAGGAGCTTTTTGACTCCACGTTGTCCCATTCAGAAAAGAAAAATTAAAAATAAAAGTTGATAGAATATAAAATAATTTGTTTGCAATAAAAACATACTAGATAAAAAAGCTTACTATTTGTGAAAATATTCTGTTGTGTGTATGAAACTAACTTCCAAGAATATTTTGACTCTTGTCATTTTTTCTCTAGAAATGTTTGTAAAGTTAGCTCTATTGTAACCTTTTAATGTTGTGTAGTCTTTAAGGTAACTGTCTGTGTGTGATAGTTAATGTGTTGCAATATTATTTCTGCTAGTTTGTGAATAGTAAAATTTACTTATTTTCCATGCCTATTCATTTGCATTTTCAAAAAAAGGCAATGTATGTAGTAATACTGTTCAGATAGTGAGAACAACAGCTGTGATATTTTCATGAGTGTTACTTAGGAATAATTTATGGCAGTCTTATGGTTATATACACTTAACCACTAGTTAAATGCTTTCCTCTGTCATTTCATTTTCATTTGACTAGATTTATAAGTGTATGTCATACTTTTCCTTTATTTCCTTTAGAGTTGATTCACTGAGACAAAAATAAGTGTCTTACTTTAGTCCTTGGCTAATATAATATTTTCTGTATGTTAGAAAATTTAAGAGGCTGGTATACAGTTTTACAAAATTGTCAACAGAGGCCATAATGACATTTTTATTTTTAAAAAAATCTTGTTTCTTGGTGTTCATTTTGAAAGTTATTTTACTCCCCCACCACCATTTCTGCCTGAAATTTTTCTTGTATACAGAAATCACCTTACCTTATAGTTTAAAAATGTGCTTAATACACCTAACCATGAACAACTAAATAACAGATTCATTTTTCTAATCCTTATGTTTGAATAAACTTATTTTTACCCTTTTTCATAATTAACTTGAGTTTTTCCATGCTGAAGCTAAAATGGAAGGAAAAAGAGAGGCAGGATTATAGGAAAGATGTGTTGGGCAGTAGCAAAGTATATTGGACAGAGATGGGGTAAAATGAAGAAAATTGATGGGATGAGATAGGAAGAAAAGGAAGAAAGAGATAAGGAGAGAGTATTGTGAAGCTTGAGAAAGGAGACCTGTCACAAAGAAGCTTAGGCTGCCTTATTTATTTTTAAACAGTTGGTTAAGGAGAAGAGCAGCCAGAGAATTCTAAGCATATATGTTATACTCTAGCATGAATTTTGAATATGAGCAAGGGCTTTATAGTTCAGACTCACTTTACAAGTGTCTAGCTTGGAATTACCTCCATCTTCCTGTCCCTTGTTCTGTTGAAACTGCTTAAATGCGCTGAATTTGATATGTAACCTAATTTGTCATTTGAAATAAAGATGTTGGGGACAGGGATTTGAACCCCAGCAGTGTCAGTTTTTAACTGAACCTTGACCATAGCTTTTTAATGATTACTGGCAGTCTCCTTCCCTTCTCCCCATCACTTCCCCTGAGATTAAAAAGTGTCGGTACTTTCGTAACATACCTCAAAGAAGTTAATAAGCTAGGTTTCACTTTTTAGACTTCTCGGGGGAAGAGAAGAATATTTTATGGAGAACCTTAAGCAAATGTCATTAGCATACCTTTTGAGTGGGTAACTTTGGCATTTTCTTCCCCAAGGGACAAACTTTGAGTTTCCTTAAACCTGTTTCACTAATTAAATGCTCTTGGGAATTCTTAGTAGTTATAAAAACATTAATATTTGAATTTGGATAGATATGCAGCTTGGGGTAGTCAACAGAGCACTGAATTTGGAGTTAGAAAAGCTGGCTTGCAGTTGTAACTGTTTTATTTGCTACCTGTCAACAACCAATAGACAAGTTACTTAACTATTCTGGGACTTTTTTTTTTTTAATCTATGGATTAAATGATATCAAAGGCCCCTTTATGAATTCTCTGAACCCTAGTTAAACATTTAATAGCAGATATGTTCTCTTAAAGACTATAAAAATCCTAAAGCAGATAAATTAGTGATTACTTGTATTTAATTAAAAAGGTAAGGGATCTCAAATCTAGGTACCCTGATGCTACACTTTTCCTGCCTTCATGAATTTACAATCAAGTTGACCGAAAATCAGAATTTTATGAAATGCCAAATAATGTGATTAGAATGAGTGGCACATATTGAATAGACAATTGGTGTTATGGTATCTAGTAGGTGCGTTACTTTTCTGAATTGGAGTCACACCGTTGGGTGACCATAAAAGTAACAATTGTACATTAAGAAGATATACTTATGTCAGGAAATTCGAGAACCCAGAGAAACAAAATATGGTAGTGAGGGAATATTTGAAGTTCATCTGAGCCAGAAACATGTGGTAGTATCAAATGCTACCATAGTCTGGACAGAAAGGAAATTGATGAGTTTGGGAAACAGATCATGAGCTTAGTATGATGACATGACAATAGCAGTCACGGGCAATTTCACAGTCACCTAGATGTCTGTTAGAACTCTCTCTGCCCAAAGCAGAATGACATATCTTAATGATAATTAATATGTTAATGATAATTTCATTCTTAAGAAGGTGATGAAACCAACTATAGGGACTGCTTTTATGTTTATTCTTACCAATAAAAAGGAAAAAGTTGCAAGGGTGGATGGAAATGATGAGAATGTTGTAGGGAAGTGACGATTTATCATTAAAATTTGTGATAAAGAAGGTGAGGAAAGTGTAGTCTGGTAGGGGTCTAGATTTCAGAGGCACTAAAATTCTAGAGGGAAAGTCAGTCCATTAGGGAAAGAAATCTCTCGTGAATGAAATTCTGAAGAAACA
Source organism: Notamacropus eugenii (assembly GCF_028372415.1). NCBI lineage: Eukaryota > Metazoa > Chordata > Mammalia > Diprotodontia > Macropodidae > Notamacropus > Notamacropus eugenii. The sequence continues at coordinate 472,296,429 of NC_092875.1, forward strand.
GAAAACAATTATATTGAGGCAGAAAAGGGGGAGGATTTTAAAGAACCAGTTGGTTTATACAAGAACTAATTAAAAATTGGTTTAAGATGTACAGAAAGCAGATATCTTATACAGAGGCTTGGCATAGTCCAGTAAAAATATTATCAGGAGTGTTAAAGCACAGGATGAGCTATGTGCTGATAAGGAAAATGAAGGGCAACCACAAAAATCTCTTTAACTGCTCTCAAAAAGAGGAAGAAACAAAAAAAGAGCAGAGCAGCATGAACTAAAAGAGATGGGACAGTGGTGGCTAGGGGGCAGAAGCATCGATAATCCACCCTTAGGTTTTTTCTGTTCGGCCTAGAGGCCGATGAGCTACCTGAGCCTTCTTACCTTTTCACTGGTCTTTGGTGGCCAACCGGATAAACGTATTGAGAGAAGAGACTTTCCAGAGTCAAACAAGGGTTAGGCTTTATTCAGGGTCTTAGTTACGTATCCATATGCAGGGTGAGTTCTTCCCCAGGAGAGGAATCTTCCTCCTCCCAAGGGGCAAGGATCATACAGCAAGAGGATGGGAGCGGAAGAGGGGAGGGACCCTCTTCCCTCCAAGGGCCCCTCAGCACGAAGAGCCCCTGGAGGGGACCCCGCAGCAAGAAGAAGGCCTTCAGGCTTTTCTGTCCCTACTTAAACTCTCCCGCCGCATAGTTTGCACGTGAATACGGTGTGTGCCCTCAGCCCCTAGCTAATTAACAACAGGTGTGCTCAGACCATGGACCAATCTCAAGGGTGGGATGCTCTCCCCAGCAAGTTTCCCACTGAGAAGAGGTGGAAATGCACGAGATAGCCTGTGTTTCACGCCTCAATCCCCAGCTGTTCCCTGGGGGGCCTCGTGAGAACTCTGAGGTTTAGAAGCCCTCACTTTTACCTGTCCGAGACTGTCCACGTGAAAACTGAGCTTACACCCCAACATTTTTCTTCTTTTTTTCTTTGCCAAGGAAAATGATCATGGGATTGGAAGGCTCTGAGAGCCCCTGTCTGCCTTTGGTTTAGTTACCAGACCTAGATGAACTCCATCTACACTTAGGAAGATTGCTGAGCCACTTTCAGTGGTCTTTGTAAAGTCATGTAAAATTAAACAGATCATGTTCCATAAAAATCAGTGAAGGAACAGGGGAGGGATGTTTGACCTGAAGACTCAGGGGTCATGCTCGCTCTCTGAAGTACTGGAAGGGAGAGTAGGGTGGAAGTTACAAAGAGGCACATTTAGACTTTTTATAAGGGCGAAGGTCCCAGAGCCATGCTAATGTGGAAAGAGGTGAGAAGTAGTGGGTCTCTACCATGGTGAGGAAGGTGGCCACCAGACAGGGATATTATAGAATGGATTTTTGTTTATGAGATAAATTAGGATGGCCTTTGAGATCCTTTCCAAGTCAGATGCTGTATGTCTACAGTATAATCAGCTGTTCTGAAATAGCCAAGACTATATATTATTACGGAATATTTAGAATATTGGCAAGAAAATGAGAAAAATCCAAGGTGATTATGGCAACCACGTCCTAATGCAGTAAGCACTTAGTACATCTTGAAATGTTTCAAAAATTTCCTCAGAAGATTCTATAAATATATTGCCTTTTTAGTTAATGAGAAAATATAATAATGCCTGATCCACAATGGTGTCTTTTATGACACTGAGTTTTAATAAATCTCAAATATCTTTTTTTTGTAAAATTTTACAGATAGCATTAAGATGCAAATTTTTTTAAAACTTAAAAACCAATTGAGTTTTTTCATGTCATTCCTCTTGTTGCTTGCTTTCTTAACCAGGGTCAAATCTGTTTTTGTATTGTATCTGCATGGTATCTGCTTTTGTCCACCTTAGTTTCTATTATAATGTTAAATACTATGCCCATCTTCTAGTTCTGTCTCTTCTGAAATTTTAACCTTATAGCTGTAAAATTGTTAGTTTTTAAATTAGTTTTTGGTTAATGTATGTAATGTTCTTGTCATACTTTGGTAGATACAGAGTACAGAGAATCTGAAAGGTAGTTCCTTCTTTATTAAATTGATTCTTCTGGCATTCAGTACAGATTATGAGAATTTATCTTCTTCACACTTAGATGATTTCTGATCTCATCAGTTCCAGCATCTCTTCTGCTGATACAGGCGCTAGCCCCTCCATGCCTGTGTTCATGGCTCCATCGGTTTGTTGTCTTTGACTTTCCCTGACCGAAAAAAGAAATTATCACCAACATTCTGTTGACCATTGCTGAACTGGCTGAGAAGTGAGGAAAGTGAATGGAGAACAGGAGAGCAATGAGGATTGAGAGTTGAGGTCAGGCTCAAGAGGCGAGGGAGAGTTGGAGCCTGTTTTTATAGAGTTAAATTTCCAAGTTCAGAAAGTTTTACAGAATTCATGGGATTATCAGTTTAGAGCCTGTGACTTCCAGGTTCTTTTAGTCCAGGGGTATCAAATTCAGGCCTCAGCATGAATCAGATTATGGGGAAAATGAACAAAATGCGTAAAAATACTATTCAATATTGGTTGATGGTTTTTAAAAATGTGGCCTGTAGGGATCTGTTTCTGTTTGAGTTTGAGGAAACGGAGGCGAGGGAAGTGTAAGCAATTTGCCCAAGGTCACAAAGGTAGGAAATAGTAGAGGTTTGAACTTGGATTCTCTCAAAATCAGCTGTCTTTCCATTCGTTGTACACAGGGTTGTCCTGTAGTGGGAAGGAGAACAGCTGGCAGTTTTCTAGACTTTAAGGTTTGCAAGTATTTTCATTTATCTCATGTTTTCCTTGCAGCTCTGTGAAGTAAATGCCCCGCTTTATTGGCCCATTTTGCAGAAGAGGAAACTAGGACTAGGCAAAGAAATGAAGTGACTCAGCTGTTGCATAGAGGAGGCAGGTTGTGAGAGTCCAGACCTTGCCTGACGTCCACACCAGGACGTTGTATGCTAGGTAGACCACACGGCTTCTCCTGAAATGTCCCAGAATCACAGGGCTGACCTTGTCTTCCTTCTGTTCTGGAAGCTTCAGTCGTTCTCTGTTTGCTGTTAGATGCACACGCCTCTCTCTGGCTTTTAAAGCCTTCACAGTCTGGCTCCTGCCCATCCTCCTGAAGGCTTGGTGTGCCTTCTGTTCTTGTAGATGACATTCTTTTTCAGCCTCAGTGTTTTCCCAAAAGCCGTCCATCCCCCCAGACCCCACTGTTCTTCTCTCTGACCTTCCCTTCCAGACTTGTATCCAGTGCAACCTCCTGACAAGCCTTTCCTGATTCCCCTGGTTGTACATTTCTCCTGCTCACCCATCACATGTTTTGTTTGTGAACATGTGGGATTCCTGTAGTAATTTCTTTAGTAAATTAGCAGAGTGAAATGTAAGCTCCCAGTATGCTGGGGCTAGTTCGGTTCTGTAGTGCAGTACTTTGGTATGTAGAAGGCATTTTGTACTTTCTAAGCTTGTTTATTGACTGAGAAGAAGACTGATTTTACTGCTAGTCATAATACGTTCTGTCTCTACTTATTGCCTTTGTGACCATGGGCAAGTCCCTTAAAGGTCTTGGATCTTCAGTTTCCTAAATAATACTCCTTCCCACATCAAACGATTCTTGTGCTGATCAGTAGCCTGCTAATCTGTATAAAGTACTTTGGAAATTTCAAGTCTTTATAAATGGGGCAGTTAGGTGACACAGTGGGTAGAGTTATGGGCCTGGAGTCAAGAAGACTCATCTTGCTGAGTTCAGATCTGGCCTTAGACACTTATTAGCGGTGTTACCTTGGGCAAGTCATTGAACCCTGTTTGCCTTATGGAATGGCAAACCATTCCAGTATCTTTGCCAAGTAAACCCCAAATGAGGTCATGAAGATTGTACATGACTGAAATGATTGAACAACACTAAAATGTAAATCAGAAGTGCTTTTACCAGGAAGGTGTTTATAGGATAAATTACCTCCAGGGCCTGAGATTTATCTGTGTGGCCACTCCCATCCCTGAGATAGATGGAAATCCCTAAATGCGATAGCAAGACTTCTTGAGTTGTAATAAAAACTTGCTGCTTGGGAGCCAGTGTTTTGGAGATAAGTTTATCCTAATTAGGCCAATCTTTAGGCTGTGGACAAGTGTGAGACCTGTTCTCAAAGCCTTTACTAGTCATGTTGGTGGTGGGACTTGCCTGAGTGTGTGCTGCTTTGGCATAGCCTGGAGTAGGGTTGTAGTAGTGGGTAGAAATTTGTACGTGTGATGAATTTCCCACCTCAGAAAAGCCCCTTCCGTTTCCATTCTGCTGGGGGTTTGGCACACGCTCATAGGTGTAACTCAATTGGATGTTAGATTTAGCTTTCTTGTCCTTCTTTCGTCTGTCTAAGTGAGAGCTAACTTCACTTATGTTAAAGATGTGTTAAGTAGATATTTAAGTAGAGATACACGCGCTAAACACCCTTTGAGTGTCGTTCAGTCATTTCTGCTTCATTTTTACTCTAGTAACTTGGCATTTTATGTCTGAGTTTCTCCTTGTAATTTGAGTCTGCCCTCATTCACAAACAGGCCTGACTCAGTTCCCTCATTCCCTGGTGGGGGTGCGGGCTTAGAAGGGGAAGAGAGATTGATATTTCTGTAGTCTATCCTGTTAAGTTTTTAAAATAGGAAAGCCCCTACTGGGGCTAAGACGTTGTCAGGAGTTCTTAACCTTGAGTCCATGAACTTCTTTTTTAAATTCTGATAACTGCATCTCATTGTAATTGGTTTCCTTTGTAATTCTATGTATTTATTTTATGCATTTAAATATATTCTGAGAAGAGGTCTGTAATCTTGACCAAATTGTGAAGAGTCCATGACACACACACAAAAGTTAAGAAATTCCTGCATGAAACTGATCATTTATATCTTTTGTGTGAGTTAGCCTGATCCTTGGCTCTCCTAATAGCTAAATAAAATGAACTACCTTAAAGGTTTGGTTTTGATGGGTCGAAGAGAGAAACATGAAGGCTAATTTAAGAGCGTGGAGAGCGGAGGCCTCTGTGCTGTACGTCACAGTTCCAAGCCCCTGGAGAGCTAGAATCTAGAGCTGTATGTATTTGTTCTTACCTTGCTTCAAAAACTGTTCTTGGGCAGAAAAATCACACCAAAACTTGAGAAAGGCTTAATAGTGTGTTGTTAAGAAGCCTAGCTGTCATCTTTATTTGAAGTGCAGGGGATGTGTGCTTAAGTAATCTCATCTCCTGCTTAGTCTTGTTCCACAAGATTTTTTAAGTTCTTATAAGTATTGTGTGAAGCATGCACTCTTATTCTTCTGTAGATCTATAATCTGATTGGTTTTCCTTTTCTGTGTTGCTACTTTTTTTTTATTAAAAAATAAGACATTTAATATCTGAATCTTTATTTTCTTAGATCTATCCAGACTGTGTTATCCCTGCTTCTATTAAAGATTCATTTGACAAAAATAATTCCATACTCCATAATAATTCCATTCCATAGAGAATTCTGTAAATTATTTGTATTTAACTCTCGTGGCTTAACTTTGAACAGATAGGCAAAGTTGATATGTTTTAGGTAGTAATGTGACATATGTATTAATTGATTATGCCTGGTTAGAATATTAGGAGAAATATATTAAAAAAATCAAATCAGATCCTCTCAGCCTGGATGGAAAGAGAGAATGGTATAAAAAGAAGATGTGGTTAAGGCTTTATTGCCCTTGGGCACCGTAGTTATCCACCTGTTTGTTTATTCAAGAATTAATTATTAGCTAGAGGACTTCTATAAACAAAGTACTAAATAGTTGCTCTTGAGCTTGTATGCAAGGAAGGAACGGAAGACGTGCCATAGACATCTGAAGGACATAGAGCTTTGTAATGAGGGCCATAAGAGGAAGTTCAGAGGACAGAGAAATCCCCTCTGACTGAGGATGGCTAGGAGCAGGGTAAGGAATGAGATCCTTACGGAGGTTCCCTTAGAAGTAGGTCTTGAAAGAATAGATAAGATTTTGAAATGCAAAGGTGGAAGCTGGAGCATATTCCTCTGGAGACTGCACCAGGAGCAGAGCCCCTGACTTTGGAAAGATCAGAGATGTTTAGCTTATGAGGGATGTGACAGTTGTCATCTGATACTGGAAGACTCTGTCTTGTGGAGGAGAAATTAGACCTGTTTTGGTTGACTCCAGAGAGCAGAGCTAGGACTAGTGGATTACTGAGTTAGCTAAGCAAACCTAAAGTGCTTTCTGATAATTAGAGCTATCTGAGAATAGAAATGAAGTGTTTTGTAAAGTAATGATTTCCCCATCACTGAAAATCTTAAGGTCTGGAGCTCAAAGGAACCTTAGATCATCAAGCCGAAGGGTTAGGCCAGATCTGGTCCACAGCCTGTTTTTGTGTGGTCTGTGAGCCAAGAATGGTTTTCACATTTTAAAATAAACTTTTATTGTATTTTAAAATGTAAAAACCATTCTTAGTTCAAGAGCTATACAAAAACCACAAGTAGAACAGTAAATTGCCAATCAGATCTAGACCAGTCTTTTCATTTTAATAAATGAGGAAACTGAGGCTCATAGATGTTTAATGTCTGGTTCAAGGTAACAGTGACAGCCAGGATTTGAACTTAGATTCCACTCATCAGGTGGATTGAAGGTGGGATTAGGTAGGTCTCCTCCAGCTATGGGGATGCTGAAGAGTTTGACTGGAGCACTGTTAGGGTTTATACAAAGGAGTAGCTCAGGAGAGAGCTAGGAAGGTAGGTTGGAATCACATTGTAGATACTCTCAAATTCAGGACTGAGGAGCTTGGGCTTTAGTCAGTAGGTAAAGGAGCCCACAGGTAGTTGGACTGGAAGGAGGATTGACTAGAAGTAGGCTCTTGTAGTCATCTTGGTAATTGTATTAAGCACCCTGTGTCCTGTTATTCTGTTAGGAATATAGGAAACAAAAGCAAGCCTGTCTTCAAGAAGCTTATGTTCTACTGGAAGGTACAGCAGGCTCCCACATGAGTGAATGAGCCATGTACAAGATGAATAGATGTCATTTTGGAGTGAGTGTCAGCACCTGAGGGGATCAAGAAAAGCCTCTTGAATGAGGTGACACTCACATTGAACTTTGAAGGATGCTGGGGCTTGTAAGAGGTGTGAGTAAAGAGGGAGAGCACGCTACAGAAAGGACAGCCTGTGCAAAAGCATGTGGGTGGGACATGAAATATCGTGCATGAGGAATGTTGCATTGGCCACATGAAGACTGATAGGATACAGCTGAGTTATTTAACTTAGAGCCTTAGAAAGACTGGAACCAAATTTTCATCAGCTTTAAATGCCAGGGGATTTTTTGTTTTATCTTAGGAACAAAAGAAAGCCCCTGACGCATCTTGAGTTAGGAGAGTGACATAATCAAATCTATGCTTTAGGAATATCAGTTTTGCAGCTATGTTGAGGATATGGAAGGGTTAGACATAGTACACCAGTTAGACTTGCAGTAGTCCAGATGAGAGGGTGCTATGGCCATGTGAATGGAGAGAACGTGATCAGTGGGAGAGATGATCTGGAGGGATATGTGCAGTAAGAGTAGAGAGTTAAGGATAATGTCAATATTGGGGAACTTGAGTCACTGAAAAAATGGTGGTATCCTTGACAGAAATAGAGAAGGTAGGAGTTGAGGGGCAGGTTTAAGAGGAAAATGATTTCTGTTTTGGACCTGTTGAATTGGGAGATGTCTTTGGTACAAAAGGGTGAAGTTATCTAGCAGACATTTGGACACCTGTGATGACTTCAAAAGAGAGAGATGGAAAGGGATGTTTCTATGGATTTGAGAATCATATGTTTAGAGATAATAGTTGAACCCATGGGAAACGGTTGAGTTTGCCATAATAGAGCACAGAGGGAAATGAAAGCCCCAACACTTAACCTTCTTGTTTCCCCCATGCATAAGGAAAGTATAGCTAGCTGATAGATCTTGCAGAGGGGACTGAAAAGGATCTGTCCAACATAAGTCACATAAGATAAAATCTCATTACAATCTAAAAGAGGCAGTGGGAATGAAAAAAAGGAGAAAGCTAAGAATCTTAGGCTATTTTGGAGGTCAAATGAGTAATTATTAATGTTTTCGAATTTTGGAGGTTCCATGGGATCTTTTTGTGTTTCAACCATCCAAATAAATCTTTCTGGAATTTCATTTCAGAGATGAAAGCCACTCTTTGCTGAGATGGTGTGTACTCAGTGTTAAGAGTTGAGGCTAAGTTGATGTGCAGCTCAAATTGGCATAGTTCGAGTTAAACAACTAATTGGATCTGGAGGACAAGGGAAAGCAAAGGGAGGATCAGATAGCTTCAAATTTTTAAAATTTTGGTAATAGGAAAAGGAAGTTAAGAGGAATAACTGTTTGGCAGAGAAGATGATGATCTTGGTTTTAGACATAGTGAATTTGAATTGCTGGCAGGACCTTTAAGTAAAGATGGCCAACAAGCATTTGGAAATTTAGGGTAAGAGTTCAGAATAATGGAAAAGATTTAAAACAGCTGTTGTAGATGGTGTAATAACATTCATTAGAAATGAATGAAATTGATCTGAGGTTAAATTAACCTATGTGGGGAGCTAAGTGAAGCCAGATGGGGCCTAACGGGGAGAAAAGGACTATTTGAAAGGACTCTAGGTTGTGATGACAAATAAGAGCAGTGGAGCAAAAGAGAAGGAAAGAAGGTTTTGGGCAGACAGGGCATTACGTGGTCTGGCCTTGAGGTCAAGAATGTCTGTGTGATCCTGGGCAAGCCACTTAATGTCTGCTTCCTTGTCTGTTAAATGAGGTGAATGCACCAAGAGACCTTTCAAGTCCCTCCCAACTCTAAATCTAACATCTTGTGCTTGAAGGTGAGGTCTGGGGGTGTAATTGACTATACTGGGGAGTAGTTGAAAGAGAGGAGAGAGCTACATTGTCCAGAGTGCTGAAAACAGACCGTCAATAGTGTTGTATTGGATTATCCTTACTTCAGTTAATCTACATGCTGGCAAGGTGTTTTAATATTAATACTAAGAAATAATCATGCTAACTTTATGGGGTTTTGATGCTGTGATTGGGAAAAAAACAAAACAAAAAACTGACCTTGTGCCCTGAGGTTGTTTGACCTGCAGTAGAACTTTATCCCTACTTTTTGAAAACAGGGTTTTATTGTACTTGGGTGATTACCGGCGTTCAGAGGGCACCAGTGTTAATGAAGCAAAATCAGAAGGTACCTGTGGAGCACTGTGTGGTTTTTAGGACTCCTGGCAGCTGAGAAAAGAAAAAAGATTGTAATTAATAACAGTGAACATTAATATAACACTTACTTGGTACGAGACACTGTGCTAAGCGCTTCGTAATTATATCATTTGATCCTCAAAACACCCGTGGGAGGTGGGTGCTAGTAATATCTCCATTTTATAGATAAGAAGACTGAGGCAAACAGGTTAAGTGATTCATCCAGGGTCACACAGTAGTAAGTGTCTGAGACTAGGTTGAATTGAACTGGCTTCTTTCTGACTCTAGATCTGGTACTCCAACCACCACAACATAGTATTCTTGGTGCTCTAATACATATAGCAAAGGCATGCCTTTAATGTTTCTTTTGTCATAGTAATATGATAAAGTGAGTTTCTGTGAACTAGTGAGATTTCCTTTTGCTTTGAGAGTCTGTGGATGGACATTTGTGTTTAATGTTTGAGAGCAAGGAATTCCCCGTCTCTAAAATTTTATTATTGATAAAATATTAATTCATACAAATTATTGGTTTGTTGCACTTCGTTTCAACATTTTTGAACACATGAGCATTACCAAGGCCCCACACTAGGTGTGGAGGATATACAGATGAAAATGAGCACCATCTCCGTCCTCAGAGGATCTTCAGTCTAATAGGAGGAATGGTGTATGCTAGAGGTGTCGAACATTTGGTCCACAGTGGCCAGAACAAGATTAAAGTGTTATTGGGAAATGATTTAGCAAAGACAAATGAAAATATGATATAGATGATGTTATATATGGTTCAGATTCAGTATGTGACCCACAGAGATCCTTTTTATGGATTAATAGTTGCTGTGTCTATTTGAGCTTGACACCAATGGGATAGACTAGATGTAAAATAAAGTATGTAAACTATGTATAAAAATATGGCATAAAATCGAGTGAAATACAACAAAGCCAAGACGTCGTCATCTTGAGTCTCGAGGTTCAGAAAGGTGTCAGGGAGCCGGTGAGCACCCGAGCTGGGTTTGAAGGAAGGGAAGAATTTCAGCACGTTTCTGGATGAGAAAGGCATGTGTTCCAGATGCGTGGAACAGCATGGAGGGGGGAAAATACAGTATGGCTAGAGCATAAGAGAACAAGAATAGTAATGTGAAAGCTAAACTAGGAGACAAATTATGAATATACTAGATTAAGGAGTTGTATTTGATCCTGTAAGCTGCAGTTGCAAACTCCTTATGTTCCTGATTCCAGACCTACCTTTCTTTCATCAGAGGACTTTGTGTCCTATTTTACTGAGATGGTTAAAGGCATCAGGTGTGAGCTCCTTGTCTCCCCTCTTCCATATTTTAAATACTCTCACTCTCAATCCTAGTGAGTAAGAGGGCCACTCCTTTCCAGAGTGAATCCATTCACCTGTCCCCTTCATCGCATTCCTTCTATGTACCCTGGCATGTTCTTTTGGCTCTCCTCTTTCTCTCTCATCTTCATTAACATTTCCCTTCATCTACGAACATGTTCAGCTCTCTTTATCTTATTTAAAAAAAAAAAAAAACAAAACCTCCTCTGACCCTGCTATTTCTGTAAACCATTATTCTACTTGAAGCCTTTGTGTCCTCAGCTGCCAGTATCTCTCCCCTCAGATCCCTTCTCTTTATTGTACATACTTATTTCTGCGTGGGGGTGTTTATGTAAGCGCTATAGCTCACTCCATGCATTCGTCACAGTGCTCATTGTTTACTTGCCTTTCTCGATAAAATATAAATGCCTAGAGGGCAAGGCCAGTCCCTTGTGGTCTTTTATCCCTGTAGCCTCGAACTTGGTACAGTAGATGCTTATGCAGATTGATTCCTTCCATTTCCTGCTAATCTGTATCTCTCCATATTCTCCCCCTTTCATGTACCACTAGTTCTTAAAACCCCTGCGGCATTCCGTCCATCCCTGCTATGCATAATTGTTCTTAGAAGATCTATAGAGAACTCTTATTGCCTAATCGAATCATCTTTTCTCTGGCATAGTTCCAAATGTATAGCTTCTGTTTAGAAGACTTGCAAACCTATTAGCAGCCTTTCCTCTCTCCTTCTGCCCCCTTGCACCCACCTCCATCCATGAACTCTAGTTGTACAGATTTAGCTGCTTTCTAGAGATATCCACCTAGATGTCACATCGCAGTATCATGATCAGTTTCTTATAATAGGTTTCCTCATAACTTGTTTGCTCATCTTTCTTCATCCTCTAATCCATCGTTCATACTTCTACCAAAAATAATCTTCCTAATTGTATGAACAGGTCACTTCCCTGTTCAGGAAACTTCATTAGATCCTCTGTTATATCCTGAATAAAGTACACAGGCAGCCTGGCAGTCGAGGTCGTTCACGGTGACAGTTGTAAACTCATACTGTTGATGTTATAATTATTGTTTGATATTATATTTATGCTGATAGGATTCCACTGTGGAGTCACTTAGGCTGAATGTTCCAGATGTGCATAGAAACACATGGGCAGAACACACACTTCGCTCTTTTCCATTGTTAACCTCTTGTGTCAGGTGTATGAGATTTGTAGCTTTTTTTTTAAAATTTAATTTTATTATTATTATTCTTTAATGTTTTACAATCACTGCCATAAAATTAAGATTTTATCCCCCCCCACCTACACCCCACTCCCCCCCTCCCTCCCCACGACTGCATACAATTCTGTATAGGTTCTACATATACTTCCCTATTGAGTACATTTTCACTGTAGTCATGCTATGGAGTCAAACTAAAATAAATGGAAGAAATCATATAACAAATCAAAACATGATACACAAACACACACACACACAAACATGATCTGCTACATTCTGCGAATGACTTCCATATTTCTTTCTCTGAGTGTGGAAGGCATTTTGCCTTAGAAAACCACCATGGGGGGGGGGGGCAGAGCCAAGATGGCGGAGTAGAAAGACGCACATACACATAGCTCCAAACCCACAAACCATAGAACGGCTACAGGGAAGTAACTCACGGCGAATTTTGCACCCAGAGGCCACGGAATATTGGAGCGAGGGAGATTTCTGTTCCGGAGAGACCTGCAAACCTCTCGCGGGGTTCCTTCGCGCTGCGGACTGGGTGCCGGAACTGGGAGCTGAGTGCAGCCCTACCGCGGCCGCGGCACCAAGAGGAAAAGATCCGAGTGGGCTTCGGGGACGGGATCTCCAGTGGCCACGCGGGTCCCTCCACCCACAGAGGGACCTGCAAACCTTGCAAAAGGTCCATCGCGCTGCAGACGCGGAGCCCAGACCTGCCGCGGCCGCGGCACCGAGAGATACAAATCCGAGCAGGCTTCAGGGACGGGATCTCCAGCAGGCCGCACAAGTCCCTCCACCCACAGGTGACGGGGGTCGGTGAGAGAGTCTCTTTGGCGGGTTGAGAGGGGAGTGGGGTGCCCCCATAACTCAGGCCCCCCCCCCCATGGTAGAAGCTGAGAGGCTGCTGCAGACAGGGGCTCCCCAAGGGGGCAGGAGCCTGGATCCATTGTGGAAGGTCTGTGCATAAACCCCCTGAGGGAACTGAGCCTGAGAGGCAGCCCTGCCCCAACCTGACCACCTGAACTTAATCTCACACTGAATAGCAGCCCTGCCCTCGCCAAAAGCCCTAAGGCTGGAAGCAGCATTTGAATCTCAGACCCCAAACGCTGGCTGGGAGGATCAGGAGGCGAGGTGGGTGTGAGGAGAATATTCAGAGGTCAAGTCACTGGCTGGGGAGAATGCCCAGAAAAGGGAAAAGAAATAAAACGATTGAAGGCTACTTTCTTAGAGAACAGACATTTCCTCCCTTCCTTTCTGATGAGGAAGAACGATGCTTACCATCAGGCAAAGACACAGAAATCAAGCATTCTCTGTCCCAGCCCACCCAATGGGCTCAGGCCATGGAAGAGCTCAAAAAGAATTTTGAAAATCAAGTTAGAGAGGTGGAGGAAAAACTGGGAAGAGAAATGAGAGGGATGAAAGAGAAGCATGAAAAGCAGATCAGCTCCCTGCTAAAGGAGAACCAAAAAACTGTTGAAGAAATTAACACCTTGAAAACTAGCCTAACTCAATTGGCAAAAGAGGTTCAAAAAGCCAATGAGGAGAAGAATGCTTTCAAAAGCAGAATTAGCCAAATGGAAAAGGAGATTCAAAAGCTCACTGAAGAAAATAGTTCTTTCAAAACTAGAATGGCACAGATGGAGGCTAAGGAGAGAAAGACAGATATCACAGAACATAGCAAGAAGACTGGAAAAATGGAAGATAATGTGAAATATCTTATTGGAAAAACAACTGACCTGGAAAATAGATTCAGGAGAGACAATGTAAAAATTCTGGGACTACCTGAAAACCATGATCAAAAGAAGAGCCTAGACATCATCTTCCATGAAATTATCAAGGAAAACTTCCCTGAGATTCTAGAACCAGAGGGCAAAATAAATATTCAAGGAATACACAGAACACCGCTTGAAAGAGATCCAAAAAGAGAAACTCCTAGGAACATTGTGGCCAAATTCCAGAGTTCCCAGGTCAAGGAGAAAATATTGCAAGCAGCTAGAAAGAAACAATTCAAGTATTGTGGAAATACAATCAGGATAACACAAGATCTAGCAGCCTCTACATTAAGGGATCGAAGGGAATGGAATAGGATATTCCAGAAGTCAAAGGAACTAGGACTAAAACCAAGAATCACCTACCCAGCAAAACTGAGTATAATACTTCAGGGGAAAAATTGGTCTTTCAATGAAATAGAGGATTTTCAAGCATTCTTGATGAAAAGACCAGAGCTGAAAAGAAAATTTGACTTTCAAACACAAGAATGAAGAGAACCATGAAAAGGTGAACAGCAAAGAGAAGTCATAAGGGACTTACTAAAGCTGAACTGTTTACATTCCTACATGGAAAGACAATATTTGTAACTCTTGAAACATTTCAGTATCTGGGTACTGGGTGGGATTACACACACACACATGCACACACACACACATACATAGAGACAGAGTGCACAGAGTGAATTGAAGAGGATGGGATCATATCTTAAAAAAAAAAAATGAAACCAAGCAATGAGAGAGAAATATATTGGGAGGAGAAAGGGAGAAATGGAATGGGGCAAATTATCTCTCATAAAAGAGGCAAGCAAAAGACTCATTAGTGGAGGGATAAAGAGGGGAGGTGAGAGAAAAACATGAAGTCTACTCTCATCACATTCCACTAAAGGAATGAATAAAATGCACACTCATTTTGGTAGGAAAACCTGTCTCACAATACAGGAAAGTGGGGGGATAAGGGGACAAGCAGGGTGGGGGGGATGATAGAAGGGAGGGCATGGGGAGGAGAGTGTAATTCGAGGTCGACACTCATGGGGAGGGATAGGATCAAAAGAGAATGGAAGTAATGAGGGACAGGATAGGATGGAGGGAAATATAGTTAGTCCTATACAACACAACTATCATGGAAGTCATTTGCAAAACTACACAGATTTGGCCTATATTGAATTGCTTGCCTTCCAAAGGGAAGGGATGGAGAGGGAGGGAGGTAAAGAAGTTGGAACTCAAAGTGTTAGGATCAACTGTCGAGTAATGTTCTTGCCACTGGGAAATAAGAAATACAGGTAAAGGGGTATAGAAAGCTATCTGGCCCTACAGGACAAAAGAGAAGACGGAGACAAGGGCAGAGAGGGATGATAGAAGAGAGAGCAGATTGGTCATAGGGGCAATGAGAATGCTTGGTGTTTGGGGGGGGAGGGGATAAAAGGGGAGAAAATTTGTAACCCAAAATTTTGTGAAAATGAATGTTAAAAGTTAAATAAATAAATTTAATTAAAAAAAATTAAAAAAAAAAAAAAGAAAACCACTATTGGGATTTTTTTTTTTTAATAAGTTCTTGCGTTATTACGAAATTCCAAGTCTACCAGAAAAGACTCTTGCACACTGTGGTCATTGCTGTGCACAAAGTTCTCCTGGTTCTATTCCTTTCACTCAGCATCAGATCATATAAGTCCTTCCAGGCCTCTCTGAAGTCTTCTTGTTCATCATTTTTTATGGCACAATAGTTCTCCATTACATTCATATACCATAATTTATTCAGCCATTCCCCAATTGATGGGCATCCCCTTGACTTCCAGTTTTTGGCAACTACAAAGAGTGCTGCTCTAAATATTTTTGTATATGTGGGACCCTTTCCCATTTTTATGATCTCTTGAGGATACAGGCCTAGTAGTGATATTGCTGGGTCAAAGGGTATGCACATTTTTGCAACCCTTGGAAGAACAAAAGGTCCAGAATATCAAAGGGACTAATGAAAAGAAATGCTTGGGAAGGTGGCCTAGCGCTACCAGACCTCAAACTGTACTATAAAGCAGCAATTATCAAAACCACTTGGTATTGGCTAAGAAACAGAGAGGTAGACAAGTGGAATATACTTGTCACTCAAGACGCAGTAGGCAAGGAATATAGCAACCTCCTGTTTGATAAACCCAAGGACCCCAGCTTCTGGGATAAGAACTCACTGTTTGACAAAAATTGCTGGGAAAACTGGATAACAGTGTGGCGGAAATTAGGCATAGACCCATGCCTGACACCGTACACAAGAATAAAGTCCAAATGGGTACATGATTTAGGTATAAAGATTGATACCATGAATAAACTGGAGAAGCAAGGAGTAGTGTATTTATCAGATTTATGGAGAAGGGAAGAATTTTTTACTAAAGAAGAGATAGAAAGCATTATGAAATGCAAAATGGATAATTTTGATTACATTAAACTGAAAAGTTTTTGCACAACCAAACCCAATGCAACCAAAATCCAGAGGGATGTAGTAAATTGGGAAAAAATTTTTACGGCTAAGCTCAGGCATAAAGGCCTCATTTCTAGAATATATAGAGAACTGACTCAAATGTATAATCATACAAGTCATTCCCCAATTGATAAATGGTCAAAGGATATGAACAGGCAATTTTCGGAAGAAGAAATTAAAGATATCTATAATCATATGAAAAAATGCTTTAAATCACTTTTGATTAGAGAGATGCAAATCAAAACAACTCTGAGGTACCACATCACACCTATAAGATTTGCAAACATGACAACAAGAAAATGATAAATGCTGGAGAGAGTTGGAACACTAATTCATTGTTGGTGGAGCTGTGAGCTCATCCAACCATTCTGGAGAGCAATTTGGTTTGTAGCTTTTTGATTGGATGAACTCTTGACCTGCTGCAGGGCCCTTAATAAGGGGTTCTTCTTTTGCCTTGTTAACATTCGAGGTTCTTCTTTTGTCTTGTTAACATTCTATCCTCCCGCTAATCTGTAGTCCAGATAAAGAAGTCTCATTGGTATTGTTTCACAAGCCCAAGAATTTTCATACCACGTCTAGGTCTGATTAGGAATGTCCCCCCCTACCTCTGTCACCACTTATCTGTTCTTAACTAAGTCCATTCTTAGCGCATGCAGCCTTGCAGCCTGATTCCCAGCTTTGAGCGAGTTTCAGCTCCCCCTCTGGCTGGGATGAGCTTCTTGCATGTGGGGACAAACCTTTGTTTATATTGCTGTGTAGTGTGGGAATGTGTTCTTTGTCTGCTTGCTATGCTACATGACAGTTAAACTTGTGGTTCTGTCATTTTCCTAGATTCCTGAACCCCAGATATTCGCTTTAGCCTGAGCTAAGAGGCCAAATAAAGCATCTCCATTTTGGATCCAGCCTTCATTTTTAGCCTCCAGAGATCTCTGAATACCTGCCCACTCTGTTGCTCTGCCTGGAGCATACTTTGCCCCAAATCTCTGTCTTGTGGAAAGCTTTTTGAAGGCCCAGTTCAGGAGTTACTTTTTCTGGTTCCTTCAGCTGCTATTTCTTTGTTTTCAGACCTCTCATTCTGTTTGGCCTCTCCTGTGTATTTAATTTCTTGTGTATTTTATTCTTCTGTGGACCTTCTGCTTATTTACTCTTAAATTTCCATACAAATTCCCATACAATTCATGAATTGTATTCTGAAGTGTATGACAGCTATTTGTATACTTGGTTCTTGCCGTCTACCTGATTGTAAAGCTCCTTCATGGCAGCAACGCCATTTTTATTGTTGTCCTCGCAGCGCTTAGATGTAAGAAATGGTGAGCAAAAGTTGGTCAAACTAATGTGAAAACTCCTCTTTTTAAATGTCAGATCTTCCTGGGTTTTGTTAGAGAATCAGAGCCTGTGGATGTGTTTCTGTAATGTTATAGTTCTTTGGAGTAAGTTGTTTGTCACAGGTCACTTAAGGGGGGAAGGTACCAAAAGATAAACATCAATTTATATGTTTATTCACTAAAACAACTCTAAATCAGTGTGATCTCGTCCCCCCACCCCCATGGCAGGTATTTAAGTGGCTGTTTGGTTCTGAGACATTTGCTTGCTCTTGTCAGGTTTAATGTTATACCGTAATGAGTGTCAAGTATATTGAGAAGATGTCTCTTTTCTCTTCCTTCAGGAGTGACAGCTCCTTCAGATTCTTTGTGTTCTTCTTTGTGTATATTTGTCAGTTTGCTGTCCACGTACTTCAGGCTGCCGGATTTCAGAGCTGGGGCAATTGGTAAGTTATTGAACTTGGTTTTTGTTAGTTTTCACGTTCTTAGCATATTTTAGACTTCAGACATAAAGATAAGGAATTCTGTCGTATGATATAAAAGTGCAAATGATTTTTCATTCTCCTAACTTATTTTTTTAACCTAGTTTAGGAAAATATTGTTGAAAGATAACATTTGAGCTGAATCACCATTCTGAACATTATATTCACGAAGTTATTTTACAAATAGATTGAACATGAAATTTGAAGACCAGTTTGTTTCCTGCCAGTTGTAATAAAATTGTAAATCTCTAAAGCAAGCCTTTAGCTCTAGTTTCTTCTCTGTGTGCTTGGCCTGTTCCTGCTTCATCTTTTGAGATAACACGGCACCTCCCGGTCCCATGAGAATGATGAGGCAACGGGGCCTGAGATCAGGGTGCCACAGTTGTTGTTTGTAATAAGTGCCCTTACAGATGCCAGCTCACATTGACTTCTTGGTGTTTCTTCTGTCCTTCTTTAGCTTGGTCGCACATCTGCAAGTTGATTTTATCTTTCGCCATTTCTCAGTGTTTTGTGATTTAGTCATAGGTTCATAATCTTTTTGATCACTTCACCCTGTGTTTCGTAGTGACTTAACTTGGGAATTCTTGGATGAGCAATTTTCTTCTACAATGCCAGGCACCACCTGCTCTTCACCTGAATAGTCTTAGAGAGTGTCCTGGAGCAGCCCAAGTCTGAGTCCCAAGTGCTGCCCAAATCATATTAAAATATAATTGGGAAGTATCTAACAAAATAAATTAAAATGCAATCTAATCCAGGTCATGTGGCCCTCGGGTGTCCTGAGGTAGGCTTTAGTGTTCTTCCTTTCTATTTGCCTTTGACACTACCGACCTATGGAGAAGTTCAGTGACTTCCCCAATGACACATACATAGCTGGGATGTGCCAAGAGACAATGGGTAGGCCTGCTTCAGGCCTTTTCCTTGTTAGATTAGGTTTGGTGTTGGAATGTGACACTCATTTATTATTGAACAGTTGACAAAAGGAGATTTATTTAGTCATAATGTAGAAAAGATATTCACTAACATCACAGCAGCACTTAGTGCAGATAGATCAGGGCCCTGTCACCTCGGTTAATAAATGGTCAGCAGGGTCAGGGGTGGTAGCCCACATGGTGTTGGTGTACCTGCCAGGTCTGAAGGGTCCCAACTCCATGAAGAAGGCCTTTTAGAAGGGCCCATAGGTAAAACAGGAAGCCGTTTCAGTATGGCCACAGGTATAGGGAAGTTATTTCAAGGGACAGTTTGGGCTTTAACTACCACCCTCACCCCCCATGACAATTAAGCAGGGATAAGGCAACTTTGTTACCTTTCATGGAAAAATTTGTCTAATCATGTGGGAGCTGGAGTGTGGTTAGATAATGGTCCTATCACATGGAACTCAAACCCAAACCCAATTTTTTCTTTTAAAAACATTTTTTTTCCAATTACATGTTTAAAAAATTGGGTGTGGGGGAGATTGGGGTTAAATGGCTTGCCCGAGGTCACACAGCTAGCTAGTATGAGTCTGAGGCTGGATTTGAACTCAGGCCTTTCTGACTCTATGGCTGGTGCTTTTGTTCATTGCACCACCTAGCTGTTCCTAAAAACAAATTTTAACATTCATTTAAAAAAATTTTGAGGATGGTGGAGGAGAAAGATACACATATGCTAGCTCCTACCCCACAGCCCATAAAATACCTGTAAGGAAGAACTCTCAACAAATTCTGGAGCAGCAGAAGCCACTGAACAACAGAGTAGAGGAGATTTCTATCCCAGAGAGACCTGAAAGACAGATAGGAAAGGTCTGTTGTGCACTGGACGCGGATCAGAGCCCAGCCCTGCCTTGGCCACGTGGCACTGAGAGAAGCAGATATGATCAGGCTTCAGGGATGGAATCTCCAGCGGCAGCATAGATCCCTCAACCCACAGGTGCCAAAGGTCAGTGAGAGGGTCTTTTTGGCTGGCCGAGAGGGAAGCAGGGTGTCCCCATAACTGAAGTCTCCCCAGGAGGCAGCAGTAGAGGCAGCAGCAGATGGGGCTCCCAAAGCAGGCAGTAGCCCACATCCATTGTTGAAAGTCTCATCAGAAAGCCCCTGAGGGAACTGAATCCTGTGTGGTGGCCCTGCTCCCAACTGAGCAGCTGATCTTAATCCCACACTGATTAGCAGCCCTAACCCCTCCCCCCCCCCCCCCCCCACCTAAAACCTGAGGCTTGGGAGCAGCTCATTTGATTCTCAGCCCCCTGTGGTGGGTTGGTGGAAATGGAGGCCAGGAGGTTGTGGAGAGGAAACTCAGAAGTCAAGTAACTGGTTGGGAAAATGCCCAAAAAAGGGAAAAAAAAATAAGACCATACAAGGTTACTTTCTTGGGGAACATGTGTCTCCCCCCATCCTTTCAGATGAGGAAGAACAAGGCATACTGTCAGAGGAAGTCAAGGCCTCTGCCTCCAAAGGGAACTTAAACTGAACTCAGGCAATAGAAGACCTTAAAAAACAAGTTAGCAGCTTACTAAAGGAGAACCAAAAAAATGCTGAGGAAAATAACAGCTTTAAAAAGAGGCTAACTCAATTGGAAAAAGAGGTCCAAAAAGCCAATGAGGAAAAGGAGGTTTTAAAAAGCAGAATTAGCCAAATGGAGAAGAAGGTTCAAAAGCTCACTGAACAAAATAATCCATTGAAAGAGAGAATTGAGTCCAGGGAAAAGAATGACTATGAGTTAAACCAAGAAGTTAGTAAACAAAACCAAAAATTTGAAAAAATAGAAGATAATGTGAAGCAACTCATTGGAAAAACAGCTGACCTGGAAAATAGATCCAGGAGAAATAATTTAAAAATTGTTGGACTACCTGAAAGCCATGATCAAAAAAAGAGCCTAGACATCATCTTCCATGAAATTATCAAGGAAAACTGTCCTGTTTTTCTAGAATCAGAGGGCAAAATGGATATTGAAAGAATTCATCGATTACCTCCTGAAAGAAACCCGAACAGAGAAACTCCTAGGAATGTTGTGGCCAGATTTCAGAGTTCACAGATCAAGGAGAAAATACTGCAAGCAGCTAGAAAGAAACAATTTGAGGACTGTGGAAATACAATCAGGATAACACAGGATCTGGCAGCTTCAACATTAAGAGATTGAAGAGCTTGGAATGGGATATTTCAGAAGTCAAAGGAACTGGGACTGAAACCAAGAATCACCTACCCAGCAAATCTGAATATAATACTTCAAGGGAAAAAATGGTCATTCAGTGACATAGACACGACTTTCAAGAATTCATGTTGAGGAAAAGATCAGATCTGTATTTAAAAATTTGACTTCCCAAGACAAGAATCAAGAGAAGCATGAAATGGTAAACAGAAAAGAAAAATCATAAAAGACACTCTAAAGCTGAACTGTTTACATTACTACATGGAAAGAAAATATTTTTAACTCTTGAATCTATTCTCAGTATTTGGGTACTTGGAGAGATTGTACATACACACACACACATACTCATAGATAGATAGAGAGTACAGGGTGTGTTATATCAGAAGAGATGATATCCACACACAAAAAATAAAATAAAATAAAAATTAAGGGGTGAAGGAGGAAAATTCTGAGAAGAGAAAGGGAGTAATGGAATGGGGCAGGCTATAACTCATAAAAGAGATAAGAAAATTCTTATTCAATGGAGGAGATAAGGGAGAAGGGGAGAGGGGAAAAAAATAAAGCTACTCTCCCCACATGTGGCTAAAGGAGGGAATAACATGCTCCCTAAATTTGATATGAAAATTTATATCACACCACAGGAAAGTAGGAGAAGAGACAACAAGTGGAGCAAGGGGAATGTTAGAAGGGAGGGCAAATGGGAGAAGGGAGTCACTAGAAATAAACATTTTTGAGAAGGGACAAGGTCAATTGTAGGGGGGAAAAATAAGGGGGGAAAGGGTAGGACAGAGGGCAGTATAATTAGTGTTACACAACATGATTACTATGGAAGTCTTTTGCAAAACAACACATATTTAGTCTGTATTGAATTGCTTCTCTTCTTAGTGGGGTGGGGGAGGGAGGAGGGGAGGGAGAGAGGTTGGAATTCAAAGTATTAGAAACAAATGTTGAGAATTTTTATTGCATATAATCGGGAAATAAGAAATACAGGGAATGGGATATGGAAATTTATCTTGCCCTGCAAGAAAAGAGAGAAGATGGGGATATGAGAGGGGTGGGGTGTGATGGAGGGGAGGGTACGTTGAGGGAAGGAGTAATCAGAATGCAAGGTATTAGGAAGTGGGGGGAGGAAAGTGATGGGGAGAAAAATTGGACATGTTACAAAGTGAGGTAAAAGCAATTAGTATTAAAATAATAGACTGAATTAGTTACTGAGAATAAATCAATGACATCTTTAGTTTGGAGAAAAGAATTTCAGTCTAAATTTACTGGAGGAAGGTAACCTCGGGCAAAATTTGGCATTGATTTGATTTGATCATAAATCTGATTTTATGACTGCCATTTAATCAGGAACTAGAACATGTATAGAAAGGCATGTAAGCCACTTAAGACTTGCCTAAAAGATGTTCCTTAGCCAAAGTGAAATTATAATCATATTTTAAACCTGGTTATAGGAACTTGCCATTTTTAGATGATGTGGGACTACTAAGTAACTGTTCTTCTGAGTCTAACTCCAGGTATGGGTAGCAAGAAAGGCGGTCTGAGCCTCCATTCCATGATGCCAGTAAGCTGATGAGGTGCTGGTATGAACTGCATAGGTGATCTCAAGGGAAGGGTGGGAGAGAGGCTGTTCAGCATGGGCTGAGGTGGGATTCTCCTGACTCAGTTTCCCCACTGACACCTGGCAGACTTTAAGCCTGACTGAATGCAAGTGGATAATCTAATCCTGCCTGGAACTGACATGAAGTTGGGGAGATACTGTATCCCTGCAATGTCCCTGCCCTTGGTGGCAATTTCCTATAATCAAAAGGTTTGTAAGCTTAATACCAGATCTATTCAATTATAAATTATTGGTAGGGGAGCATCCAAGCTTGTCTAAAATTAAGCTATTAGGCATAGAACTTTAGACCAACAACAATAAGTTAGGGCCCTTTAATTCTTAGTAATACTGTGGAGACAATCAGGTCAAGAGCTTGTGAAGTTTGCAACATAAATATTATTTGTGTCTCGGTTAATGTTTAAAAAAAAAAATTCTTTTGTGGTCCATATTGTAAATGCTTTAAAAAGAAGTATCACCTGACCAAAAGTTTGAATTGCTTTATCTGTTATAAACTGTGTTAAAAAAAAAATTTGCGTTCCAAATTCTCTTCTTCCCTCCACTAAAAAGGTAAGCAATTTGATTTGGCCAGACTCAGGTTTTTGTGACTTCAAGTCTAGCTGTGCCTCATTATCTCTTGGGTTTCTTTTGAGCAAGTAAAATAAAAATCAAACATTTTTTCCTTTACACAGGTTGTATAGTTCAGTTATTGGTTATGGTCTGATGCAATACAGAAAAGTTCATATCTTGTCCACTTCAGGGCTTAGGCATGCTGCGTTTATGAGTACGATGAAGGTGCAATATAGGTAGTCCCTGCTTAACCAATTTATGATGAATGGCGACCATTTCTCCTCTACGTGCCCAGCTGTCCTTTTTATGCCAGTTGAGATGACTTGAGGAGCTAATGACTGAAGGAGGCATCTTCTCTTAGTAAGTGTAGATTCCTGGGGAATGAACACATTATTGGTGCCCAAATGTCTACACCTGCTCTCTAAACTTCACGATAGAAGAGTTATTACTGTCATGGGAAAGATGTTATCACAGAATTGAAAAGAATCTCATAGCCACCCATTCACTCTAACCTGTAGCTGAATGAGTCGAATCCCTTTTAAACAACCCCACCAAGTGATCACCTTGTCATTATTTAAAGATTTCTAGTGAAAGACAGCCTTCCGCCCCCAAATAGATTGTTTTTCAGGGTCTTTCCAAAGTTGAACTTGTGTGATTCTTGCATCCATTGCTGCTCTGGGGCCAAGCAAAATAAGTCTGAAAGGGCAGCTCAGTGATGAAGTGGATAGAGTCCTCAGCCTGGAGTAAGGCAGACTCAGCTGCACAAATTCTAATCCAGGCTCAGACACCACCTAGCTGTGTGACCCCTGGCAAGCCACTTAACCCTGTTTGCCTCAGCTTCCTTGTCTGTCAAGTGAGCTAGAGAAGAAAATGGCAAATCCCTCCAGTGTCTTTGCCAAAGAAACCCCAGATGGGGTCACGAAGAATCAGACATGACTGAAATGATTCACTGAAAACAGAAAAACAAGTCTAAAGCCTCTTCCTTATGACAGCCCTTGAAAATACTTGAAGGTGGCTGTCAGTCATATGATCGATCATATTAGCACTTGAGGAAAGTTACTTTGGCAGCAGTGTGTCCGATGGACTGACTGGGGGGAGGCCTGGGGGCAGGAAGACCAGTTTAAGAAGCTGTTGTAGCAATCTAGATGAAAGGGGATGAAGACCTGAACATAAGCTGTGTAGCTGTGTGAGTGGAAAGAAGTGGGATGTAAGAGACATTGTGAAGGTGGAAATGGCAGAGATTAACAACTGATTGGATATACGAGTGAGGGAGAAGGAGGAGTCAGAGATAGTGCTGACGTATGAACATGAGAGTCTGGGAGGATTGTGAGGCGGTTGGCAGAAATAGGGAATTTTGGGAAACGGGGAGAGTTTAAGGGAGAAAGACAGGAAGTTCTTTGGAGTTGAGGGTGTTTTGGGGGTCTAGGCAAGTGCTGATGTGGCCTTGAAGCTTGCAGGAGAAGCTGGGCTGGGGCTGTGGATCTTGGAGTCATCCATGGGGATTAAAGAGGTTACTGAGAGCGAGAGTGGAAGAGGGCTCAGGACAGAACAACAAGGGAAGCCAGAAAGGAGCAGGCAGGCACGTAGGAGCCGTGTAAGGGAAGAGCAGGGTTACAGAAGGCTGAGAAGAGGAAGGAGGGCTGTCAGCAGTGGGCAGTGCAGCAGATGGGTGAGAAAAGATCATTAGATTTGAGATTATGGTATCTCAAGTGATCAAGTGAGATAAACAAAAGGAATTGCAAACTGTTACTAAATAATTTGCTTGTTGTCTCCCCTGTGAGACCATGTTGCGGGGGCGGGGGACTGGTTTTCTCCTCTTTTTATATCCCTGGCATGTAAGACTCCTGGCACACAGTAAGTGCTTAGGATTTGCACACTTAGTATTGCTGCCCATTCGAAAGAATACTCCAAGTTACTAATATTAAGAGAAATTGAAATTGAAATGACTCTAATACCTCATACCCAGCAAACTGGCAAAGATGGCAGAAGATAAGTGTTGTGGGCCACGAAGTTGGTGGCACTGAATAAGCACTTCCCCACACCTCCCCAGGACCGTTGTAAGCAAGGAGGTTGTGATGGAAACCGATTGGTCTGGGACCAGGCATGCGTGTTTGTGTTTCAGAAGAGTGTGAAAGCACTTGGGGTTTCTGTCTGGCAGATCTTCAGAGCTGGAAGTCCTCTCCTTATTGGCAGCTTTTGTTTGCCTTGGGATCTGCTTCTGTTGAGGCATTGGGGTATTGGACTATATTTTTAGTGAAATTATTTTCTTGTTAAACACATCTCTTAGTGATCTTTTGCACCAGAGGCAGAATGGTGATCTGGATCATGGAATAGTCATTGTAGGAGGAGTTGTGGAAAGACAGGCACATGCCTGCATTGTGGGTAGAATTGGTGACTTGGTACAATCACTCTGGAAAGTAATTTGGAATTATGCAAGTAAAGTGAAGTACCCATACCCACTGACCAAAAGATTCCACTCCTCAGAAGAAGAGGGAATCAAAAAGGACTGCATTACAGCAGAGCCCAGTTGATAAAGAATAACAAGAATTTGTTATATTTCCAGTCAGCACAGGAGGCTTTCTTGTACCTTCATTCAGTAGTTCCTGAATAATGATGGAGGAGGTGGATGGTGGGAGTAATCTAGGCCAAGGTTTGGCAACAGAAAGATGGTGATAGGTCAGAGAGGCATGAGGGATTCAGTAGGCCAGGGAAAATTGAGCATGGCTAAGCATTAGGGTGACTTTGGAGAGGGAAATCAGCTTCTTGAAGTAGGAACTACTTACTGCCTCAGGGGTGGGCAGCTGTAGCTGGAAGAAGGGGACCTCTGCTTAGACTTCTGTTTCTGAATAAGTGTGAAAGGCTATCTTTAGAATACAGCAGATAATTATAGGAAGGATTGAGCAGGGATCAGGATAAGGACCCTACATAACTTTATAATTTGTAGGATCAGATTTAGAGTAATCCTTTATTAAAACTTAAATGTATGCAGTCTACAGTAAAATAATTTTCTAAAAAAAGTTATCAGCCCCTTTATTAATATGCTTAGTTGAGAATTGAATATACCATGCAAGTGTCAATAATGTCATAATCTTAAGAGAAATGCTTTTTATCTGATTGTCAAATATGAAATTGCATTATTGCTAAAAATATAGACATTCCCTTCTTAGCATTTGTCATGGATATGAATTATTTTGCTTTCTAGGGGGCACCTAATAATAATGCTGTTGGTGTAATATGTCATATGTCATGCCATACATTATCTTCTTTTCCCCCCAAAAATAGCAACTGACTTTAGAATACAGTTTTTAATTTCAATTGTTATATTTTTCATTATTAGTTATTAGAAAATCCTGTGCCTCTAGTTGAAAAAAATAGGAATTTCTGGTACCAGGAAGTTAACTGAAGTTACATAATTAGGTAAAATACTGGTTAAGTGAATGAAATCAACCTTGCATTTTGGCTTATATAATTGTTCGTAGCCCTTTCTGTAGTGAGACTCAGTGATGGGTTTTTTTTCCTTATGGCAGCAAGTACTGTTACCTTGAAAATGCTTTCCTGTATTTTCTGAAAGCATTTTCTAAAACACATGCTTTCCTGTAACCGTATTTTTATACTTGAATTGATGCTGTTATGTGTGGCAATCTTTTTTTATTAATTTGTTTTAAACTTAAATACTAAAACACAACATACACAACAAGAATATTGTGTAAAAATGCACAGTAAGAAAGAAAAAAACAAACTTAAATAGAAAAGACAAAAGGCATTGCCATGTGCACAGCAGAACGTAAGAGGAGATTCAAATTGTGCAACAATAAACTTCCATTTCAAGGAAGCCTCCATAATAAATACGACGCCCCATGTTCTGAACTGCCTGTCCTGCCTTTCCTTCCGTGTGAGTTTCCTTTTGTTCTTTGCTGTGCACTTACAAGTATCATTTCATCAGGTGTTATGGAAACTTCCTAAACCTTTTAAAAAATTTCATTTAAGTAGAATCTAGTTATTTGTTATTGAGGAAAAAAGAAATTTTAAATAAATTTAGCCATAAAGTAATTCTTGGCTAAATGTATTATTAGGAAATCCTTAACAATCCAGAGATTTCTCATTGTTTTCATGTAACAGAAGCGCCTTACCTCATGTTAAAACACTATCTTGTGCCACTCCAGTCCTACTCCAGTGCCTCTTGTTGGCTGCTCAGTGACTCAGGTTTTCAAAGGCAGTGCCAGTTGGATGGCCTGTTAGTTTATGGAGAGATTGACTTGATATTTATTATGGAATTCTGTGTGTTTGTCTAGCGTGGCTTATCACCAAAACATTAGTTACCAATTGAGAAGGTTTTTGTCCATAACAATTCATGAAAAACAATCAGCTAAGGCAGAGGATCACTCTGTTGGTGGGAACTGTAGCCTACAATGTTCCTGTGACCCAAATTAAAATGTAATTGGGAAATAATTAGCACAGTAAATAAACATGCAGTAAAACATAGATAACATTACATTTTAAAACTAAGTCAGTACGTGACCAGCAGAAATCCTCCTGTATGATTTAGTGGCACCCATTTCCATTTGAGTTTGACACAAATAGGCAAAGGCATACAGAGGTTGTGGTTTGTATCGACGGAGAAAATTCTCACGTTAGTGAAATCTCTGTTGTAAATACATATCTTTTGAACTATGTAGGCATAGGAGTATCTTTAAAAAAATTGAACATTTTAACACGTTTTGTATAATTATTATTAACATTTAGATACAAAGCATACATAGCGTATGTATAGGATGATCCGTATTAAAGAGATCAGAGACCTTAAATGAGCCATGGTTTTGGAAAGTGAGGCATTCATCTGTATTGAAGTATTTACTTGTATTGACTTCAGTGTCTGGTTTCCCTTGTCTTTTTTGGTACAACTCAGTGGCTGGATCTCATCTTTAACTGGCCTCAACAAAAGTATTCCTGTTGGAATCATGATGATGATCATAGCAGCACTCTTCACAGCATCTGCAGTCATCTCTCTAGTAATGTTTAAAAAGGTAAGCTGTGTTCTATAACTTTGAAATTTTATATTGAACTATTCACTTTTTGTACTTAGTGGGCAGCACGTTGAGCTGTGTCATAACCTCTCCACATACCTCATTAACATCGAGTCTAGCCTAATATACTGGACTGACCTCTGTTTTCTAGGGGAGTGCTGGAGCCCTCAGAGCCACATTTTATTGCACCTTCCTTTCTGTTCAGGTAGGAGGAAAGAGAGAGACTCTTTTGGTCTGCTCTAGTACTAGCCCTGCCCCCTGCTTTCCCCCTTGACCACCACCCCTCCCCCAATGGTGAGACAGGTGATGCTCCCAAGCATTTCAAAAGACTGTTGTTGTTCTGCCCGATAGAAGCAAGTAGAGTAATGCCTGTATACCTGGAAGGGACCGAAGAAGCCTCCTCTCATTTTGTAGCTAAGGAAAATGAGGCCAGAAAGGTTAACTGATGTGCCTGAGGTCACACACTTAGTGTGATGGTGCCAGTGTGTTGCCCATCTCTGGTCTAAATTATTTGGGAGAAATTATTCTCCTTTCGAATTATTTTGAGTATTGAAAAGCTTATTTGTAAATAAATAAAAGGTTATTTGTAGGAAATTTATTATGCATTCACTTATAAGGCAAAAGATTATAAGGTAAAAAACCACCAGCTGATTTTTTTTTTACTTGGCATTTTGTATATTGGAATTTCTTAAACTGAGCCACGTTTTTGTATTTGAAGCACATGAATATTAGCAAAGCACTCTGGTATATGGCTATTATTCCTGCTTTTAAAAAAGAAGTTAAAAAAATTTGTTCCATAAATTTGTTCTTACCATGACTTCTTCCTATAATTTAGCTTTTTCTCCTCCCACCCTCATTTGTCCAATTCAGAAACCTAATTCAAATTCTTCTCTTTCGTGAAATCTTTCTCTGTTGTTGGTGATTGGATAATCATCATAGGATTTCAGAATTGGAATGGTAACGCTAACCACTGTAAGTTTATAGCACTTTAAGTTTTGCCCAAGTCCTTCCCTCACAACAGCCCTGGGAGCTGTGGTACCAGCGTATCTGCCTTTTTCTATCAGGGAACAAAGACTCGGAGAGGTTGTAACTTGCCTATAATCATGCCATAGCTAGTAATTTTCTGAGATGAGATTCAAAAGCAGGTCTCATGACTCCTAAGTTCTTCACTTTTATCTATTGTGTCACACTATCTCCAAAGAGTATTGAAAGGGACTTGTGAGGTTAAATGAGATGACCTCTATCCAGAAGGAAATTCTGTAGCATCCTTGATAAATGGTTGTTCAGCTTTCGCTTGAAGTCCTTCTAGTGAAGGGAAACTCATTCTTTCGCTAAGAAATGTATTAACCTTTTGTATGGCTCTGATTAGGAAGTTTTTCCTTATATTTATCTGAAATCTGTATTCCATTTAACTTTTACCTGTTGACCCTAGTTCTTGCCCCTTGGGCCAATTAAGATAAGTCTGAAGTTTCCCTTCTCCATGACAGCCCTTCAAAAGTGCTTGAAATCAGAAACTGTGACCCTGCCCTCCTCTCTGTCTTGTCCAGATACCATTGGTCAGATGTGTTGTCCACCTTTGGGGCATTTTATTGCATCTCTCTGATAGGCTAGTTTAGTAACCTTGTAAGAGGCAGGATGGTCAAGAGAAAAAACCTCTGGACTGAGCGACTGGGGCTTGAATTTTGCCTCTGACCGTTTTAGCTGTGTGACCATGGGCAAGTCACATAAGCTCTCTGACCCTGATTCCTTATCCATAAAGTAGAGATAAATAGCTTTATTTACCCCACAATGGATCCATTGAGGAATTTCTTCTATGTAAAGTTCTTTTCTTCTTGTATGTAAAGAGTCATACAGCTGTTAGCTATCTGCTACTGTTACTCTTTTTATAATTAATAGTAATTAAAGAAGAAAGGAATTGAATGTGAAAAGACATGTTTTTGAACCCTTGCTGGCTCATAGTGATGATCAGTTTCCTTTCTAAGTGTTCACATACCTGTCCCTTCCATGACTTATTCTAGAATTTTTGCTAAGGACTGAAGTTAAGTATCTTAGCCAAGAGTTTGATAGGCCCCTCTTTGCCTTTTTAAAAATGAGAACATTTGCCCTCTCCAGTCCTGTGGTTCCTCATATGCTACATGATTTTTTCAGAAGTTGCCAAGTGACTTAGAATTTACATCTATATATTCTTTCAGTACTCTGAGATGCAGTTTGTCTGGTCCATAACCATTCTTATGCAATAAAAGAATGAGTTTCAGAAGTTGTAACTGGGATGCATTGAAGTGGAGAGAGACTGGAGGCAAGATGGTCATTTCAGAGCTGTTGTAACAGAGACAAGATGGAATGATTGTCTGAATCAAGGTGATGGAAATAAGACAGAAAGGAAGGAATAAATGTCAAAGTTATTGCTGAGAGAGCACCAGCATAATCTGATAATGAACTGATTATGGGAAAAACCAAGGAAGAAGGCCTATTGTTGACATAATGGAAGTGACACTGGCACAAAGACCTCTGAGGAAACTGGTTTCAAAGGCAACGTGAACTCAGTTTTAGACTGAATTATAGACATACTGAGTCAGAGATGGAATTGTGAGATTGATTATGAATAACTACTGTATGGTCACTAGTTTTCGTTTTTACCTTTTTTTCCACACTGCAGAACTGGCTATTTTTCAGTCCTTTAAGATCCATATGTTGTTAGCCATTAGTTGTATCCACCAGGGGTCAGGCTCATCATTAAGTTCCTAGACTGTCAAGGAGCCTGCGTCCCTCTGGGAATTGCATTTTGTGTTATTACATCCTTTTCTGTCATAAGCTGAAAATGCTATGTGAGTTACATTTATTTTTTAAATTAAGGTGGGGTCAAATGAACAGTGATTTAAAGACTGTGTGACAGCCTTGTAGAAAGTTGGAAACACTTTGGAATTCTAGAAAGCTGGGGATGGGCTTGCTAAGCATAGAGACTCACTGTGAGTACTGCCTTAAATGACCACGACGCAAAGTAAATTTTTCATCTTACTGTGTCTTAAACTATTAACAGTTTGTTTTTACACAGCAGATTATTGATTATGAACTGAACTGAAGTTTGGGGTTTTTCCCTCAGTTTGATAGCGTGGTGCCAGTTTTCATTGCTCTATTTTTCCATCAGTTTGTTACCTCTTTTTGACTTTGTGTTATGTTAATCATCGTGAATATTATTCCCTTGGCTTTGCTTTTTTCATTCTGTCTTTAGTTCTCTGAGTTCATCATGTTTATCATTCCTTCAAGTCCATCAGATTCCATAGCTGGCTCAGCCCTCTTCCCCAGTAGATATTTTATTGCCAGCATTTTTATCACAAATAATGAGGCTGTGAACATTTGAACAATCTTCTGGGGATGCAGTCACAGTAGTGGCATCTCTGGGTCCGAGAGTTTGAACAGCTTAGTCATTTTCATTGCCTTATTCCAAATTATTTTCCAAAACAGTTAAACCATTTTATGGTTTGCGCAGCCTTTTGATCAGTGAGTTTTCTTATCTTTTCTAGCACAATGGATATGAGTGGACACCTCAAGGTTGTTTCAGTTTGCATTTTATGATAATTTGTGATTTTAGACAGTTTTCAGGTGGTTATTGAGAGTTATTTCAACATTTAACATTTTTTTCATATGGCAAGTTTATTTCCTTCCTTCCCCATAAATAATTTAGAAAAACAAAACAAAAAAATCCTTGTAACTAATATGCAAAGTCAAGCAAAATGGATTCCTACGGTCTTCATGCTGAACAATGCGTGTCTTGTTCTGCATCGTCCAATTTATTCACGAATCAAAAGACATTGAGTGCATCACCTGCTCCCCAAGAAGTGAGTCCTAGGGAATCCAGACTGGTCACTTCTGTTGGTCAGAGTTCTTCAATCTTTCTTTAAATCTTTATTTGTGCAAAAACTTTTCAGTTTTATGTAATCAAAATTGTCAATTTTTTCTTTTGTGATTTTCTCTTCCTTGTTTGCTAATGAATTCTTCACCTATCTATATAGAATCTAATTTATTATTTTACTATTCATTTCTAAGATGCATCGATTTGGAGCTTAGTTTTGGTATGTGGTTTGAGATGCTGACTGAAGCCTCATTCCTCCCAGACTCCTTTCTGGTTTTCCCAGCAGTTTTTGTCCAATAGTGAGTCCTTCCTTGCCAGTAACTGCAGTCTTTAGGTTTCTCAAACATTATGTTACTGTATTTGTTTCTGCATATTGTTTACCTAATGTATTTCACTGATCGGTCTCTTTCGGAACAGTCTCAGGTCATTTTAATGCTTACAGTTTTGTAGTGTACGTTTGAGATTTGGTCTGCTAGACCTCCCTCCATGCACTTATATTAAATTATTTCCCTTGAGCTTCTTAACCATTTGTTCCTTCATAGACTGAAGTCTTTTCAATCACTAGAATGTAACTGATGAACCCAACCTTAATCCAATCCTTTTAAGCTCTTTTGAGGTTTTTCTCTCTGAGCTGACCAGAACATTTGGGACTTTGCTATTTTTCCCATCTGCCTTCTCTTTTGCCTCCATAGGTGCATGGACTATACCGTACGACAGGTGCTAGTTTTGAGAAGGCCCAGCAAGAGTTTGCAACGGGTGTGATGTCTAACAAAACGGTACAGACAGCAGCCGCAAACGCAGCTTCAACAGCAGCAACAAGCGCAGCCCAAAACGCGTTCAAGGGTAACCAGATGTAGAGAAATCTCCAGAGAGCAACGCACTGTCACTGTTACCTTTTGACTGTACTTTTTCTCAAGTTACTGTATTATTCTATGAAGATTTTTATGTTCGAAATACACACTATCCACAGCATGTATGTTTCCTGTTCACCTGTGCATGGGCAAAAACCAGGAAAAGTTCTCTGTTTAAATCCTTAACATTTTTTTCTTGAACAATATTTCAGTGCTCCTCACAAAGAAAAAGATTATACCGTATGCTACATAAATATTCTCCATATTTTCTGGGGGATGAATGTTTCAATGACCTATTTCAGTGATGGAACACTGAAATTCATCTGGTACTTCATTATGATTAATAATACATTTAGGTTTTAGCTGCAGTAATTCTTTTGGGAATCTTTTATTAGATACGAGGGACACTTAGGAGCAAGTGCATTGATTCTTCGTTCCTGTCTCCCTGTTTGTACAGAAAGAAATAGGGTAGACTGAGAGTTTGGGAATTAATTTGGCTTGTGGTACAGACGCTTTAGAAATTGATGATGGGCCTGTGTGCGTTCGTTAAACGCTGATGTAAATTTCATTTTATTTTCTATTTTGTTTTTACGGTACTAGTTCTTTTGATATCAGCTTGTAAGCTTGCATGAACACTGTTGAGTTATTTCAATCTAATCAATCAGTGTTTTGGTTCAGAATTCATCTGTACTGTTTATGATTACAGGATTTGGTGGAATGTTTTCACAATCATAGAAATGTTTTAAATAGAGTGTTATACTCATAAGTAAAAGTTGATTTGGGGACTCAGATATTCTAACAGTAGAACATGCAATGCAACGTGCAGTTGAGTTAAAAGGTAACTGATGGAGTAGAATTAAATGATTAGACTTGCTCTTTTTAAAAAAAATTCAGTATTTGTGTCTTAGAGCAAATGCTGTTAAAGAAAAGACGCTTTCTTCCTTCTTGCCATTCTCCTGTGCTTAGTCTTTTCTACCCTTCCTTGAAGTGAAATTTTGGTTGTATTTAGGACTTTTACGTTTGCGTGTGTAATTTGTGTTTTAACAGTGAAAATTGTCATTTTAACATTGGTATTAACTTTCTTACCTTCACAAGTCAGGTTGTCCTTTGTCCCCAAATATAAATACACAGTGTTTTAACTTATTTTTCTTCTGTTATTGTCACTGCTGATGATTTTTTAAGCTGATGCTTCACACATACTTGAATTCCTTTTATTGCACTTCAGTCTTTGGGGTTTGAGACAAATCAAGTGAATTGTTTAAATTCTGCAAATAGCAAGACTACTTCCAAGTGGAAGTAAGTAGTAAAAGTAAAACATTTAAATATTCAGCATATATTGAGAAAGGAACTGAAAATAAAGCTAAGTGTATTCATTGTGTAGGTTGTACTACTCACTTGCCTCCGTGCCGCACAGACTTCATACCTTCCCAAGTCATCTTTTGAAAAAGTCATGGAGGTCCTTGAGCAGTTTTTAAGGAGAAAAAATACATTTATAGAGAACAGCATAGATTAATCTGATTTTAAGGAGGTTTATATGTAGGGAATATGATGTTTGACTATTATGCAAAGCCTTATTTTTTAAAAAATTCAGATCAACACCAGTGAGTAAATACTTGAAAAAGATTCCCCTTCACCCTTTCTATATTATAAAGTTAAATAAAATGCTGGATATGCTTAGCGACCTGACTGATCTTGATAATCATTGTATAAATAATTTGGCCAAGTAATGTGGATCTGGTCAAAGGACTTTCTGTTGAATATAGTTGGGACCATGATGAATTTGTATGTTTGGAATACATTTCTACATTATCTTTAGGAAAATCCAGTTCCTATTAGACAGTTTAAAGCTATTTTTCCATAAATAACTTTCTTCATTAATAACTCCTGCAGAACTTATAAAAAGTAAGGACTGCAAATGAAATCTTTCAGATCAGTTCTTCCTGCTGCTGAGAGGTATCTGAATATTTAATGATTTGTTTGATTGGAACAGCTTTACACTGGTGACTACTAGATGTCACAAGAGCCTTCATTCTCAGTCACCAACTCCTATTCCAAATCTATTTTGGTGTTTCCTTAAACCACAGATAAAAATTTGTTTTGGGGAGGACGTTTAAAATGAGATTAGATTAATTATCACTTCCTTTAGAATGGAAATATTTTTCCATCTCCTGAAAGGTGATGTTAAAAATTATCATTATTAAGTGTAAAGGGAGTCATAAAATCTTTTATGGAGGGTAGGTGGGGAAGTGTTTGGGAATAGGTTTGTTTGGATATTCTTGTTACAGATTTGTGTCAGCAATTGTATCTGTTTTTTAAAGAGCAAATTTGTGTTAAAATAATGGTGTAATGTTCATAGCCAGGGGTGAAGGGGGCTTTAAATCATAAGTCGTTAAAGAAATTACTTTTTTCTGGTCAGTAATAGAAAATATTCATGTGTTCACTTTGAAAGCAGAGGCTGTTTGTTCAGATGTTTTATACTTTACCCTAACATTTCCAGGTGTTCCAGTGACAGAGCCATTTTACAACAGTGTACTCCCATTTCATTTTTGTTCTCTAGTAATAAATTGTGGCTAATTTATTTCAGAGTAAAGTTTGAACACTGGAAGTCATTGCTTAGTGGTCTGTAATTCAGGGCTTGGATTATTTATCTAAGGGATGTTTGTATATTTTGTAAATGACTAATAATGCTTTGCTATCATGGTAACTGTCTTGGTTCTATATAAATGCCCTTCTCATCTGTCCCTCTGAGGTTGCATGTTTTGAGTAGTTTGAAAGTTTTGTATATTTATTGTATTAACAGAGTGTCATAAAATAAAATACTGTACTGGATGTTTGCTCTGTATAGTTTTAAAGAATATATTAAAATGTTAAAGACAGAATTACGTAGGAAGTCTGACTGTACAGAGAATTCCACATTTGAAGTTTTAAAATTTATATATAATTTTATAATCTTTTGAAATAAGAAGTCACATATCAGATCCACTGAGAATCTAACTATACACAGTACTTTAAGGAAGTATTTAAAAACATTCAGCAGATAAATTTTTGTCTTATATTGGACTCAAAAAGCAGGAGAGTATGGACTCATCTGTACTGAATCTATTTTTTAGTATTAAACACAGATGTCCTATCTAAAATTGAACTAGACTTAACGTGTCCAGTCTAAAATGGAAAACTAGATTTGTTTACTAGATGGTAAACCAGATTCAACTGACACTTCTGCATCAGTATTTTCTGTTGTTTTTGTTCCATTTATATCTTCCGCTGCCCTCATCCAGCATCCCTGCTGAATGCTCTTTCATATGCTAACGTAGAGAATACATGCCTGCTGTGTATTGCTGGATTCTCTACATCCTTCTCTAAAGGTTGTTTGCAAAAATACAATTTGAAAGGATGTTCTTGGTACCCTTTGCTTTGGGTGACACATTCCCTTTAAGATCGACAGTATGTTCAGTGTGTGAGTTTGGATTTCCACAACCAATTTATTAGGAAAATGTTTTTCTTAGTTAACATCTCCTAATCCACATTGAATGATAGTCGTATTTTTAAATTTCTTCTGTTTCTATAAAGCTCTGTCTTTGTGATTTGTGTAGTTTTTATCCATTTATTGCTGTGCTTTTCTCTTAGAATGTTAGCTTCAGCACCAGTTTGTACACTTTTATCAGTTATTGCTGCTGTCCATTTTGCAGAGTTCACGACGTAAGCGTTCTTGGCTCCTCTGTATCAGTCCTTACGACACTTGCAGACGCGTCGATTTCCCCCTTTTGTTTAGTAACATCTTTAGAAGCCGTCTGTTGATTGGATGTAGTGTGAGCGCTCTGGAAGTCAAATAAATACGGTTAACTGAAATGCCGGATTTTTAAAAAACAATTTGTTTCACAAACTTACCTTTTAGGATTTAATTGACTCTAATACATTGATTTAGGACAGAATGTAATTTAAAATCTTGAAACTATAAACAGAATAAAGTGAAGATTTACTTCAAAATTAAATTATATTCCAGGCCTTGGTATTAACTACTTCAAATGTTTGCATCTTAATTTAGCATGACAGGAATGGAAATGTTTTCTTAAGCCTTATGATATTTTCTCGTTAAAAAGCTTCATTTAGATGAAGAATGCTTCCCAGCCCTACCCCAGCATTGCCCAGCCTCTGTAGTATTAGCATCATTTTATTACTGTGCTGATTCCAAAGATGATGTCATTCATGTAAATCTTGAGAGCCATTGTTTGTAGGCCTTGCATCACCCTGGACAGGGGAGTTTGTTAATATGAACCCCCCAGCAAAAGGATTACACTCATTACTAAAGTCTTCTAGTTGTCCACCTAGAGTTTACTTTGGTAGCTCTGTAATATATTAAAAAACTTTAATCAGTCTTTATTCCCACTTCTTAATACTCCATTAGCATCCTATCACATATTAGAAAGCCCGCGGTATAACGATGCAGCGAGTCACATTCAGATTGTGTGAATCCTGCAGCCTCTTTAACCTTCCAATGTTGATCCATTTCATTTTGAACCTAGTGACTTGGCTGATCTAACCTAAAGGCTTCTTCACGGAAAGGCTCTTCTTTTATTTCTTTACATAGATGTAGGGCAGAAAGTAACAATCCTTTTTAATATATTTGAATAGGAAGATAATTTTGAGGCCTGTTTTTATTGTTTATGAAATCCAGCTGCACAGATTTTATTCTCTGATCCAAGGGTCCTTCATCTTTTGGAGTGCCATGCACCCCTTTGACAGTCTGGTGAAGCCTATGGACTATATCTTGTAACATTTTTTAATGCACTAAATAAAATACTGAGGAATACAAAGGAAAATATATTGAAATACAATCGTTAAGATTTTTTTTTGAATTTAAGAATTTAAATTTAAGAATTCTTGCAGGTCTGCCCCCGTAATTGTTAAGACCCTCCCTAACTATTGAAGTACATTCACCACTTTTGTCTTAGCCTAATTTAGCAGGACTCCTCCAGGTTCTTCATGTAATAATTGGTATATCCTTGCGTGTGAAATCTCTCTGCCAGAAAAACAGCCCCTAATTATTGGTTCATTCAGCAATCGTGTCATTGTAGATAGAAAAGCCCAGGTTAGATTGACGATGAAGCAATATCACGTGACATCACTGGAATTCTACCCTGACATCTTCTCAAGATTATAACCCTTAGATGAACGAACGTTGACCTTGTGGCTAGAACAGTAGGAGGTGATATTTGTAGCAGGGGAAGCGGTGTGACTTGGAGGCAAATTTCATTGTGTGAGTTGGAAGGATTTTGTGTGTGTGTGTCATCTAATACGTCTTTTGACACATTATATACTTATTTACACAAACAAGCTGCAGCCACTAACTCACAAACTAAAATTTAATTTCAAGGAGAGAAGAGTTTTCAAAGGGACTGTACTTGGTTTAAAAATTCCATTAGTAAAAAAGAATTTGTACCTTGACATAGGAATGCAAGAATTGATAAAGTACAAAATGGAGACTCAGTTGGTTCAGTTTAGATTCGATAAAGATATCCTTTGAGCTAAAGTTGTTTATTTTTGTTTTGTTAAGTGTTTGTCACTTCAGTTTGTACCAGAAGTTGTTATATTAGCATGTATTAGTATGTGACTCATTTGACTGTTGTAGAAGGAACGTTCTGATAAATCCTTCACTGTAGGAGATAGTCTGAACTATTAGGCGATTTAAAACATTTCTGTTGCCTCATGACACCCAGTGTCTTTAGTTACCACATTTTGAAAACTGGTCATTTTAGGCAGGCCCTTCAGGGGAAGGGAGCACAAGTGAATTTATCATCCCTATAAGCAGACATGCCCTATTCCATGCCAGGTTCATTGACAAACATCACTAAAATGACTTTATTAGCTCTGTCCTCTAATAGGGCAACTAACCTTGACTTGGAAGTTCTTATTTGGTCTTGACCATTACCGTCTACTACATTATGTGTTTGAATGATAACCACCATGACCGAATACTTGACTGTTGTTCCAAACTTGATTTTTAAGGTTTCTGTAGGTCTGTGGCTCAACAATGAAACCGTTGATGGAACATAGTGGTAACAACCTCTCCAACCCATCACCTTTACTAGTCTCTTTTTTTTTTCCTGGTCCATCTAATCCCTAAATTGAAATTTATCTCCCAGGTTCCAAATAGTCTGGGAAAAAGTAGTGGTGAAAAGACCCCCCATTATTGTGTTACTGTGACTGCTTGGTTAGCCTCCTGTCACCATTCTTACATGAATCTGGCATCTTCCACATGCCTTAATATTAGGGAGAGGGACGGCACAGGACAAGATTGGGTCCAGACCTGTGTGAGTCCAGTCTGTGGCCATCTCCAGGTTCCCTGATTGTGTTTTTGCAATTCAAAAGGCAGATTTGTAATCACTCATTTCTTATAGTTCTCCAGTCCATTTATTTATGTATTTCCCCTAAGGGGCACTGATGCTTTCTGGAAGCACTAACCTGAAACCTTTTAGCACCAGGCCTAATGTTCCAAGGTGGGAAAATGTCAACACTGAATTCGTTTGCCTCACCTGCCTTCATCAGAGTTTCTTTCAACCCACTATTACTTCATCTGGGAGAGATTTAAATGTAGGTAGTAGGGAAAGAACAAAGGAGGTTAAAGATGAGAGGTAAGCAAGATGACCTGGGGAGGAGGATAGGAGAGGACCCAATTAGAGTGGTAATAATAGGTTGAAAGAGCAATATTAGGTCATGTAGTAGAACGGTTTTAAGGAGCGGAGTAGATAATACAAAGGAACTCATGATGGATGATCCAGATGATGACAAGGTCCTTGCCTGAGAGAAGGGATTGGGATTTAGTAGTGGGCACAATAGGAGTTGGAGTGGACGGACTGCAGAAGTCATACTTGAGCAAGAATTCCCTTTGTGTACTGTACGCAACAAATGTTTGTTCTTTGCTTGATGATCTCCAACGAAGGGGAACCCAGGTTGCTTCCAAATTCTGCTTTTGGAGAGCTCTGATTATCAGGAAGGCTAAATTGGCCTATTTGCCATTTTCACCTGTTGCTCCTGCAGTTGCCCCCTAGTGCTCAGCATAACAAGCGTGAACCCATTTCCACGTGGCAGCTCCAAAGAAGGTGATGATGTGTGCTTCCAGATTAAACAATCACGGTTACTTCAACTTTCCCATCAATAACATGGATTCAAAGCTCTTCACTATCCTATCTGCCCTCCTCTAGAAACACTTCAGTTTGCAGTACCCTGCCTGAAATGTGGCCCCTAGAATTGAACACAGTGCTTCAGATGTAGTCTGCTGCTGTCGAAGTAGAATTGACATGACTTGACAGCTGGTTGAATATGGAAGATGATGGGAAGGTAGATTCACGGCACTGTTTCAGTAGCTTCCTAATCTGGCCTTCCTACTTCCAGTCTTGCCTGTCCGTTGTATCCTCCATAGTGCTACCAAATTAATATTCCTAAAACAAAGATCTGACCACAGGTCACATTCCTGCTCAAAAAAAGTAAAATCTATTTCCCAGTACGGGAGCTAGGGTCTGAGGTTCTTAATCTGGGGTCCAGATTTCACAAACTGTGAACTTGGATGGGAAAAAATGCATCTTTATTTCCACTAACCTCTAACTCAAAATTCGTATTTTCTCCAATTATTCTGAGAAGGAGTTCCTAAATTTCACCAGATTGCCAAAGGGCTCCATGACCAAAAAAAAAAAAAAGAAAAAGAAAAAGAGGTCCAGAATCCTGAGGGAAGGATAAAATACAAACTCAGCTTGGAATCTTGTCTCCTTACCTTCAGTGCTCCCCTCCATCTCTAGAATGCACTCCCTTCTAAGATCCTCCTCTTAGAATTCCTCATTTCATCCAAGGCTCAGGTGACGGAATGTCACCTGGACAGCAGGGCCTATTTCCTTTCCTCTTGGCACCATGTAGTCAATGATTGTTTTGTTTGATTGAATTATGTTAATGATGTCATTTCTACCATTCCCTTCTTTGTATTTTCCCATCTGCTACCTAATATCGTTGCGCTTCTTTGGGGTGGCCAATAGAGACAAGGAAACTAGATGATTTGCCCAAGTGGCAAAGTCAGCCTTAGAAACCATGTTTCTCTCACTCTCATATTGACAGTTTTACCTGTCAATATGTTTTAACCTGTTTTACAGGTTATTGATACTGGGGTTTCCCAGGATCATATTGGAGTTGAAAACTGAAGTTATCTCCTCCAGCAAACTGGTTCCTCTTCCTAACAATCTATTTTTAGTCAATTCGGCAACTTTCCTTTCATCCTATTGTTAGAATGGTTAGGTCATCTTTCCTCTTCTTTATCTCTTCAGTCACCAAGTCTCATCTGCTTCATAAGCATGTCACCCTTTTCTCTCATTTTCCTCTGATGTTTTTAGTAAAGGCGTTTGCTGTTTAGTTGTTTTCAGTCATGTCCAACTCTTCATGACTTCATTTGGGGTTTTCTTGGCAAAGATAATAGG
Organism: Notamacropus eugenii; assembly: GCF_028372415.1. NCBI lineage: Eukaryota > Metazoa > Chordata > Mammalia > Diprotodontia > Macropodidae > Notamacropus > Notamacropus eugenii. The sequence goes on from NC_092875.1 coordinate 472,337,673, forward strand.
AGTGCTTTGTCATTTCCTTCTCCAGCTCATTTTACAGATGAGCTAACTGAGTTAACCAGGGTTGAAGTGACTTGCCCAGGGAAACACAGCTAGGAAGCGTCAGGCCATATTTGAACTGAGGAGGTTGAGTCTTCCTGATTCCAAGCCCACGGCTCTGTGCACCACCTAGCTGCCCTTGCCTTATGCTACCACTGTGTCATCCCCATTTCATCTGCTGGTTAGTTGATCAGTTCAATTGACATGGAAGGAACTACTCTAGGTCATGAAGATGAACCTTCAGCAATTCTTATGCTCGGTGTTCATTCAAAATCTCAAGAAACTTACTAGGTGTAAAGGACACCTCGTGCTGTGGGCAGGAACAAACATGAATAAGATGTGCTCCGTGCCCTTAAACAGCTTAAAACCAAAGAGACAGGCCCAGAGTTAGTGTCAAGAAATTTTTCTTTAGCTCAGTACCTTCCTCAGTACCTATCTGCCTTCATTTTACTTTTCTGTGGGGATGGGCAGATGTTCAGCGCCTTTCTAACAGGAACCACTCAAAGCATTTTATCTTTAGACTAAACTTGCAAAACTCCCTGGTAAAGGGGAAGAGGAAGCTGTGAGGAAAAGGATAGAGGGAACAGCTTCCCCCCTTCTTTTTCTCTGGGCGGCAATCTCGGGATCCAGGCAGAATAACTGAGATGACGGCAGCCTTTGGAATGAAGACATGGGGTTACCTCGACACTAGTGAGAGTGGGCAGGAAGTTTATTTGAAGGATTCGAGACTTAAGACCTGAAAGTTGAGCTGACTTTTTCATCAGGGATGTATGATATCCCAAGTAACATCCACAGAAGTAAATGAATGGTGCCTATAAAACTGAAATACTATATCAAGGAATCTGGATATTAATGTTAGGGAAAAACTTGGAAGCTGGCTATGAAGGATTCTGTCACTCACTAGCATTATTATCGTGCATTCTGAAAAACCTCGAGAAAACGCTGAGGAGCAGCCAATGGGCCTCGCCTCTTCCTGCTTCCTGATCATTCCAAATGGTGCATTATTTTGGCTTGAACCACAAACAGATGCTGGGTAAAATAAGGTCAAACAAGAGTGTGTGTGTGTGTGTGTGTGTGTGTGTGTGTGTGTGTGTGTGTGTGTGTGTGTGTGTAGTGTATGTACGCGTGTGCGCCTTCTTCACCTGCTGGAATCAGAATCATTCATGTGAGTTAGAAGAGCATCGCAGACACTTGCAATTTTGGGACGTTAGTATATATACATATATGTGTATATATGGTCACACATGTATATATGTTGAGTCACACATATCTACATTTATAGTCACACAAATTACTCATGTTAAAGCTATTATCAGTATAAAAATGTCAATGTTGAAACAGATTGTGGTGCCTCAGTTTCAGATAAGTAGGTGCCAACTGCAGGGCAGCTAGGTGACTCAGTGGATAGAGCGATGGGCCTGGCATCAGGAAGACCTGAATTCAAATGCGGTCGCAGATACTCAGGAGCTGTGTCACTTAACCAGTTTTCTTTAATTCACGTGAGAAGGAAATGACAAGCCAGTTCAGCATCTTTACCCCTTGGTGTGCTATGGTGCACGGGGTACAAAGAGTTGGACATGACAGTACCTAGGTGCTTATTGTTCAGGATGACAGTCAGGATAAAGGATCCGTGATGGGCTCAGCTTTGAGGTTTCCTGGCCAGAGGCAAATTTTCCAAGCCTCACCTCTGGCTTCTAGTCAAGAAGCATCTAGAAAAATCAAGGCACTCATCTAGGAAACTGGACCACAAAGCCTACTTTTATCAGAAGGACCCAGATAACGATTTGTGCCATGTTTCTGTTTGGTCTTAGCAAGCTGGATAATTATCCCCAATTCTAACAGATTGCTACTGGAAAGAGAGAGAGAAAAGAGGAAAGGAATAAGCATTTATTTTGCTACTGCCATGTGCCAGGCACTGTGCTGATCACGGAGGGGGGAGAAGGAGACAGAGAGAGGGGGGAGGGGGGAGGAGACAGATGGAGGGGGGAGGACACAGAGAGGGAGGAGAAAGAGGGGAGGAGACAGAGGGAGGAGAAGGGGGGGAGAAGGAGACAGGGAGGGGGGAGGAGACAGAGAGGGAAGGGGAAAGGGGGAGGACACAGAGGGAGGAGGAAGAGGGGAGAAGGAGACAGGGAGGAGGGAGGGAGAAGGAGACAGAGGGGGGAGCGGGGAGAAGGAAGGGAGATGGAGAAGGGGAGGGGAAGGGGGGGAGACAGAGGGAGACAGAGACAAAGACAGAGAGAGGGGGAGGGAGAAAAATGCAGAGACAAAAAGAATGGTATGAGGGAAAGAGCACTGCAGCAGTTCCAAATGACAGTTTCACCCATAGCTGTATGACACCTGAATCTGGATCCTTGCATAACCTCCCTCAGGTTGTGGTTTTGTGCTATCATACATGGAAGGTTTCTTTTTAAATTTTATGAAGTGCTATGGGTTGAAACCTCAGGTGCCAGAATGTCAAATGGTAGCACTGACTCCTGTAGACCTAGGCAAGGACAAGGAACACTCCATCATTGTAACCTGTCCTAAGTGTATTCGACAAGTTTGGTCACCTTAGTTACTAAAAAGGGAGGTAGTGACAGTACTGCAGTCTGGGTAGGAAATCTTGTAAGGAAAGATCTTCCTTAGGAACTGTGAATTGCTTCGTATGATTGGCTTGGATATTTTGGGGTGAGGGCAAGTATCAGTATCATTTGAGATCAGTTCTGAGCTGTTTTATTGTCTGCAGTGACACCAAGATGGTAAGCGGCAGAGGAAGGGGAAACCAGGTTGCATCAAGGGGGGAAGGACTACCCCCCCAAAAAACCCAGAACAGGTCAGAAATGGAGGTCGAGACTCCCCTGCTGTCCCTCAGGAAAAAATGCTTTTGTATTCAGTACTGCAGCTTTACTTTCTGGATTAATCCTCCTCCTAACTTTTCTGTTTTTCTCCCATAATCATTAACTTTGAGACTCTTCTCAACAGATGTTTTACATCCTCCCCTTTAAATAAAGCCATGTAGCCTTACCTATAAATAGAAGTTTTAGTCCACTTGGAAACTTTTTTTTCCCATACAAAGTTCCATGAAATTAGTGTGGAGTGAATGTACAACTCCCTTGTACGTTGTGGAAGGCTGTCCACAGCAGTCAAATCAGCACAATCAGGCACATACAGAATAGCTTTATAAAGTCTAGTTTAATTCAGATCTTTTAGGGGTGGGAAAGAAGGTAAATACATGTGCACAGGAACCTAGGCAATGCTAGAAAAACACCATGTTAGCTGAGAACACAACAGGAGTACCACAAACGATCACTGGCTCAAGCTAAGTCCTTCAGCACAATTTTACTTCTGTTTGGCTCAAGTGGCTGTCGGATACCATAGGGCACAGAAGTCCTCCTTCACTCTGCCCCCAGGATGCCTCAGGCCAATGGGTAGTTTCACCACCATCTCAAAAGAAAATATAGTCTTGCCTTCCATCCCTTTGGCCTTACAGAGTCATCACTCCTAAATATAAATGTGCAACTGCAGGGCTAGGATTTTTATAAAATTCCACTGTTATTACACAGAAATGCCTGTACTTTCTAAAAAGCAAGACTGGTGTGGCTGAGATGAGATGTGTGAAAACAGCCTCGAAGCAGTGGTCCCACATTGATGAGAAGTGTAAAAAAAAGCATATTCAGTGATTATATATATAATATATTTGCTACTAGAGATTAGCCTGACATAAAAGCAGCTTGGCAGCTTCACATTTCAAATTAAAGGCTAGCAAAAAATTGGGCCTGGGTCCTCAGGCTTAACTTTCCAAAAAACCAAGAAGTCTATGGATTTTATGGATTGAGATTAAACTCACACCAACAACGTTTCTTCTCGTTTCCTCCCTCTGGTTTACATAGCACACTGGGATTGCCATAGGGTTATGAGGCCAAAGCCCACATTCTCAGCTCTCCTTTGCTTTGAACAGGATGACTCCCCCCTCCCCCCAACCCTTTTCCAACTCTTCTCCAGTTTTCAAAAACAACACATACGCCTTTGTTATTGCACATCTCTCACAGACTTGTATATGTCTATATATACATGTACTTGTATATATATGTGCATGCATATACATATAAACATGCACATACATACATTAAATATGCTACACTTCAAAAGAAGGATTATGGCACTTTACTGAGTACATGTTTAACAAAAGATTATCAAACCACAGATTGAAAATGATTAAAAATATCCCCCCACCCCAAGTCAGTATGTTACACTGCTGAGTTAACACACAGGTTTAAAGAATCCACAGAACCGTTGGCAAACATTTCAGGAGACTCATAGTTCATACAGCATCATCGTGACACTGTACAAATTTGCTGAAGTGGAGGCTTAGGCAGAATAAGTAGGACTGTTCTGGTGCAAGTCTAAGCACATGACATTTTCAATGATGTAATATGAGATGGTCAACTGAAATGGATGAGGAATATTGCACCTTTTTTTTTCTTTTTTATACTTGCTAGAAAAATGGAAGAGCTGAGAAATAAAGAGTTAAAATCTGCATTTCTTCCCTGCATAGTCTCCATCTTGAGTGGTTTTTAAATAACTTCGGAATAACCTGAGTCCAGGTCAAGACAATTTTCAGTTAGTTTTGGTGGAAGGAGATGCATGGCAGTGAGTGGATGGATGGGTAGATGCTGGTTTATTTGCTCTTTCAGTCAAGGTGAGCCATCAAGGTCTCATGTCACCTTTATCCACCAAGGATATGTCCTTCCTGTCATATGGTTAGCTTCAGTGTGTGGGATATTTTTCAGTGGTTTCATTTTCTTGGTACTTTGTAAGAAAATCCTGCAAGGTCCAACGAATGGAATGAAAATAATTTTTCTTTTGGCTCTGGACACTCATACTTACATCTTGTAATTGATGGGAAGAGAAGAACTCTAGGCATGGCAGCGTTCTTGCAGCCAAGACAACAGCCACACCGATGAAGGTGACGATGACCTGATGTAAAGAGAGTTGACTTACTGGTTCTTGAAGTTCTTTTAAGGCCATAGAAATTAGCTGGACTTCAAACAGAAGACTGAGGTTGTCTTGAGGGTTGAAATGAAAGAGACAAAAAATGGGTGTGGGAACATTTTGTTGGTGAATCAAGAAAAGACCTTTGCCTAATGAATAAAACTGCAAGACTTTGCCCTAAAAGCAGTAACTGAACAAACAATGAAGCTGGGTGATGTGCCTACAGAGAAACTTTAAGGTGAGAGCACTAACACAAGATTGAACCCCACACCTCCTTAGAGTCTTTTTTAACCCTAGGATTCTATGTGACAACAGATCCACAGTGCAGACAACAAAAATGAGATAGAGAATCCACTCTTCAAAAAAAAAGAGCTCAGTCACCAAGTTTAATACCCACCTCTCCCTTTTCATCTGAGTCACAGGATTTACAATTTACTTACTGTGGACTTTGGTCAAAATGGGAACTAGTGGTTAGAAGAGAAGGCCTTAATAGTCTTTCTTTCTCAGCTTCAGAGCCAACTTCCATCCTTTAGTTCATAGTGGGTGGTTCCTGGAGTTAGGTCAGACTAACCTACAGCCAAGCTTTAGCTGCTCCTGGCATCATGGCAGGTGTGTGTCCTCACAAGCGACTGCAATCACGAGGTGAAAGGCAAGAGCCCCACGAGTGATTATACAGCTTTTAAAGTGGCTACTGGAGAAAATCTTAGAAATCCCAATTTTGGAGCACTTCTAAAGGTTCAAAAGATTTAAATCTCCCAGGGGGTTGGCTCAACCCTCTAGCCCTCAGCTGAGTGTACAGACTTACTGAGGACAGACAGGAAGGGGAAGAGCAGAAGGAAATAGGAAGAAATCTTCACAGAACTCTTTCCCTCCTGAGATTAGAATGATTAAGGATGAGAACTGAGAATTTAATCCTAGGAAGGCCTCGCAGAATGGAGAGCAGTTCTAAAGCCAGAGGCACAGTGTTTTAGCAGCTTAGTGCTAGAACAAAATGGGGAAGACCGTCCTCCCCAAAAAGGCCTTCCCCAGTGTTCAGAGGACTGCAGCACCCTTTAACTTATTCCTGTATTTTTACTCCAATTATCTTTGCATTGCCATATTTTTGAGTGACTAGAAAAAAATTCTACTTGGTAATTTTGGATATCGATTTGATTTATTGTTTGAAGTTGATCATCATTTTTAACTTGATTCATTATCTATTTCTGAGTCTCCTTCCACCCTGACTTCTAATCAATTAGTTTGGGAGTTCTTGTTTAAAATCATAGCTCTAGAGCTGGAAAGGGCCTTAGAAACCATATACTCTAATCTCCCCAATTTGCAGATCAGAAAACTGATGTCCATCACCAGTTGGGTGTGACTGTCCGCGATCACAAAGGCAGCCTGACTCAAGAGCCAGTGCTCTTAGTATTACCATCCACAGCCTTTTGTGCTTGATAGAATGGAAGGTCCTTATGAGCAAGAACAGTTTTCTTTTTTGACTTTGTGCCTGGCACACAACAGCAGCTTAATGCTTAGTAAATTGAATTGATACAGCATGCTGGAACTTAAAGAATCAAGGGTCACCCTCACACCATGAAGAGGAACTGGAGTAGGAATGCCTAGCCCCCAAGGAGATCATGAATTTTCCTAAGCATTCTAATACAAGAGATCCAAAGAAAAACACATGACTTGGGTTTGCTGAGAAGGATGGAAAAAATTCTACTAAGCAGACTACTACGGCTACCGTTGTTTCCAGTCAAGGCAATGTTTGAAGCTAAAAGGCTGTTGTAAGAAAGCAAAGATAAGGACACGTCTCTGTGGGTCTCTTTGAAGGTTTCCTTGGGATTTGGCAGTCAATTTGATTTCACCGATGTATATTTTTAGGTACTTTATGAAATATTAGAAAAAGTGACAGCATCAATTAATTTCACAAAAATCCTTTTTTTCTAAATTCTGGCTGTCCAGATTGGGCCAGTTCATGAATGTGAAGGAACGTAAATGAAGACTTCATGCCTATAAACTAGGGACCGTAGTTTCAAGAGAAGTATTACAAATATCATTTGAAACATAGGTGTGCCTTCTGGTCCCCAAAGGCATTTTCCAAGGTTGGCAGAAGGAGTCTTCCTGAGTTTGTCCATGTACCTGCACACGCAGAGGGCATCCATAGGGTGTTTCTGATTCTTAAACTACAGCTTCTAGGGAAGCATTCCTTCATTACAGTCATTTCATCATCTTTAAGTCTGTCTTCCACAAGAGTTGCCATGCCTAGAAAAACTCAAGTCACATGACTAGCTGTCTTTTTTTTTTTTTTTTTTTATTAAAAAAAATGTCAGTTGTGGTAACTGTATTACTGCTGTTGCTTCTAGATTTGGAAATACAGCTGACAGCAACGCGGTGAACAAACAGTGGGAAAATGTCTCCCCACAAAGGCTGAGAATTTGGCAGGGCTTCTTAGTTAAGCATCTGAATGGGCCACAGCTGGCCTTGGGACATCAGTCTCTGGAATGAGGAAAGGGAATGAGTTTTCCTTTGGCAGTTGAATGTAGCCAAGTCCTAACGCCAGGAGAAAAACACATGATCTGCATTTGAACTGGAAGCTGGGACAGCCTCAGAACTTGCTGGCCCCACCAGGCCAGCCTGTTTGACTGTGTTCAGGAAAGAAAAGCATTTGTCTTTCCTTTTAGAGGTAGCCACCACCTAAACTGCTCTGATACTTCTAGGTGTGGAGGTGACCTTGCATTTTTTCTCCAAGATTAATCTATGGTGGGTCCTACAAAGCTGGAAAGGCTTCAGGTGGAGGTCTGGTGACAGACTTTGTGTTTGTTGGTCAAGGACCAGCCTAGCTAGGTCCAGAATGGCACCTGACCGAAAGTCTGGCACTGAAGGCTGGGGGAGGTGATCTTATTTTGGCCGTGGACACTTGATAATACTACAGCCTAAAGTGTACAGAAGCTTCAGTGTCCATAGGGCAGATGAAACTCGGAGCCTTCAAAGTGTTGAAAAGATCAAAGACGGCAACTTCTCTACCACTGGGTTGTAAGACTTTCATCTTCTCCCAGCTTCTCCACTCTCAGACTGACTTTTGGTCCACCTAACCCAAGAAGGTCTCTCATCTCCAGGAATCCTTGTGTTGGGGAGCTCACAAAGGGCTGCAAACCCAAAGTTAATGTCACCTTTAGTTCTTTCCACGGTACCCAAGGAAGGCAAGTGTCCTGACCCAGTAACAATAGCCTGCTTACCCTTTAACGTCTCTGTTTTTGTCCCTGCAGGAATTGTGTGGAGTTTCATTTTCACCCAGCAAAGCGTTCTGTAACAGGCAGCAAGCTGTATTTGGACTCATTTTAGACAAGTCTTCCTCCACCTCCCAACTCATTCTGATTGATGTTCTTTGTACAAGGGTCCTAAACTTATGGTAGATGATGCTCTCAAAACACAGAGAGAAGAACCCTTGCGAGACCCCCAACCTACTTTCCTGTCTCATCCTGTCCAGAATAAAGACTGCTGGCTTTATTACTTAACTCAGAATCCTTCAGGGACTCCAGGGAAGATGCAGTCTAACAATGACAGCATTGGTCAGCTATTTAACATGGTTTATATGCTATTTACATGCTTCTAAACTCCCTCCCCCACCTTGCCCCATTGGCGGCTTGTGTCCAGCTTCTCTGACATGGGCTGTATCTTCCTGTTGGTTCCTCAGAGACCTGGGAGAATGAAGGATGGTTTCAGTAGAAACAGGCCCCTGATGACACACGGGGTGGTCTCAATCAGTGAAAACAGGAAAGTGGATCCTTTTCCAAAGTTAATCAGGAAAGAACAGGCTCTGATCTCTCTCTCTCTTTCTCAAATTAAAGGAGACAGATCAGATTTTTCCCTTCTTCAATTTCTTCTTGTACTTTGTCACTGGACGTGGCAATCTCGGCTTGCGCTGAGAAGACGGCACAGATGAATGTCAGGACAGTGCCGCCAATGGCCGTGTAGAAGGCCCAGCCTAAAGAGCATTCTCCTAGTTTATAGGCAGAAGCATAATGTCCACAGTAGTTTATTGCCTTCTGGGAACCCCAACCAGCAGGGTAGAGTATCAAGCCTAGGATAAGGAACAGACCTAAAGGAAGAAAAAAACCGAGAATAAGACAAAGAGCTAACAATGAAACAGAAGGTTCATCAGAGCTAGACAAACATTCCTACTGAAGCGTTCCTAACAAAGATGGTGCCTGCTCTGGATAACTGCAGAGTGACCTTCCAACACATGGTGCCCTTTCTGCAGCAGACAGCTGGAGACTCTGACTGTAACAGGTTGTTGTCTTTGAGTGGACCCAGAGAGCAGCATGGCATGGCCTGGATCAGTTCCCTTCCATTATGACAGGAAGGTCACCTCTTTTATAGGGGTTCACTCTGTTCCAGAGAGGGCAGCCCAGGCCTGCTGCTAGCAATCTCCCCTTTTAGAGAAAATGGAAATGGAAAAGATTCTCTCGGGGACCTAAGCAGTCTCATAACTTCAGGACACCCATGAAGGTCAGCTTGCCAACTTGCAGCACAGCACTGCGAATCACCCGAAGAGAAAGGTCTAATGGCTCCCACTTCTGTGGCGCGGTGTGGGGCAATGCAGATGGCACTGGACTTGGAGCTGTGAAGTCCCAGGCTTCTAATTTGTTTTGGACATTTGCCTTCTATCTTAGGGGGACCATAAGCTTGTTCGTTCATTCACTAATATTTATTAAGAGCCTACTATGTGCCAGGCACTGTACAAGTATACTAAATACCGAGAGATACAAAAGAGGCAAAAGACAGTCACCGCTCTCAGCGGACTTGTAATCTAGTAAAGCAAAGTGAGCTGTGTATAAGATAAATAATTACCAAAGGGAAGGCACTAGAATTAAGAAGTCACTGGGAAAGGCTTCCTGTAGGAAGTGGAATTTTAGCTGGACTTAAAGGAAGCCAGGGAGGCCAGTAGTTGGAGACTATATTGTATTTTTGATGGGATCCTACTAGAGCTGCCCCCAGCCCCAATATTCTAATTTCATCACAGGCCCACTGTACTTACCTAGCCAATGTCCTAATTTCCTTGTATATGCCTTACTGCTCATTACAACAACAGGTGAGTCCATGAACTCATAGTTCTCACAGAAGCAGCAGGCGTGGGAAGCCAGCCATTATCTCTGCTGAGGCACTGCCCCCAGACCCATTCCTCATATTTCCCACAGAAACAGCAGGGGTGACCATGTACTCATCCACAGCCACATCCATCTAGTCCCGGACAGGACCACAATAGTCAGCCAATCAGAAAGCAGCGCCATTAGGATGCCCAAGCATGACGTGGACCCCAAAACAATAGAAGGGACTTTCCCTAAGTAGGCACCTGTGCAGTAATAGTAAAGAACTGACCTAGAGTGAACTTAGGACATAGAGAGGCTTATTATAATATCATCATATATACAACACACCCCCCCCAATAGGCTTCTCTGTATGCATTGTGGGAAATCGTATGCATAGTTCCACTGTGCCTGGGACATTACCTAATCCCTTAACAAACTCCTCCTGCCTTTTCAATATTAATCATATTCCTATATTCTGTGTAAATTTCTGTTATTCAATTGCATCTTTAACCTATAAAAATCCATTTGGCTTTCTCTGAAGTTTCTGGTTCCTCTTGGAACTTAGCCTGCTAATGCCTGTACCTAGATTAGAGGTGGTCTGACTTGGAATTAATTCTTTAAGACGGTTCCACCCCAACACATTTAGGGTTAGGGTTGAAACCTCAACATATTTTTTGACCTGGCAGAACTCTTAGAAACTACTGAATCCAACTAATTTTCCAGCTTAGGCAAATGAGGCACAGAAAGGATAAATGACTTGCCCAAGGTCACATAGCTAGTAATTATCTGAAGGAGGATTTGAATTCAGGTCTTTCTAACTGCAAGTCTAGTACTGTCACCATGCCACCCACTTACTGGCTGTGGGACTCTGGGCCAGTCATTACCCTGTTTGAGCTTCAGTCTTGTCATTTTTAAAATGAAGGGGTTGGACTTCAAGGCCTCTAATGTGTGTTTGAGACTGGAACTGATGAGCTCAGGTTTACAAAGGATTTTGTTCACAATAATCCAGGGAGGCTGGAAGTGCAAGTGCAGTTAATCCCATTTTAGGGATGAGGAAAGGGAGACTCAGAGAGCGAAAGTAGCTATTCTCCCTCAAGCTGATCACAGGTTGCTTCGGTAGGGACTTCATTAACCACTGCCAGCCAGTTGTCAGATTTCTGCCTCATTGCAACCTGCATGTTATGCTTCCTCTCTGGGTACCTATATTGAGCACAGCATAAAGTACGGCTTCATGTTGTGAAGATAAGGGAGAAACTCTTGTTTCATCCCAGTGGGTCCACCAGCCATGACCGTAGAATAAACACTCATCTCTCCCAGGCATCAGTTGGACTGTTCATTGGACAAACCAAATCATGACTGAGGTTTTTCTTCTTCTGGTGGGTTCAAAGATCCAGAACAAGCCCCAGCTAGCAGCTGAGAAGCAGTTTTTTAGGTGGGAGAAGGAAGGAAATAAACATTTATAAAGCACTTACTAACACAGTGCTAGACACTACGTTAAGCACTACTTAAAAACGATGATTTGATTGTTAAATTATGGCATAAAGCAAGCATTTCCATAACAGTGTAGCAAAAAAGATGATTGTACCCAAAATTACAAATGTGCCGTATACAACTTTCTATTTTTTTCAATATGTAATAAAATTATCATGTAAATTTCTTTTTTCCCCTTTTTTTCTTCCCTCCCCTTCCTAGAGATGGCTACCTAGACACAGATAGGCGTGAGTGTGCATGTATGTATGTATGTGTGTATGTGTATATATGTAAAATTATTCTACATATACTTCTATTTATCAGTTCTTTCTCTGGATGCAGATAGCGTCTTTCTTCATATGTCCTTTGTAGTTAATCTGGGTATTTATAATGATCACAATGACTTATTCACTCAGAGCAGTTCTTAAATCAATATTGTTGGTTTTGTATGTTTACTTGGCCCTTGTCCATTACTTCATGCAAGTATTTCCATGTTTTTCTAAGGTCACTGAGTGCATCATTTCTTACAGCTAAGCACTTTTTACAAATATTATCTCCGATCCCCACAACAACCTTGTGAGAAAGGAGCTATTATTATCCCCACTCATAGCTGAGAAAACTGGGGCAGAGGGTTGCCCAGCTAGGAAGTGTCTGGGACAACTTTGGAACTCAGATCTTTTGGATTCTGGGCTGTCCCCGCCTCTTTTAAAAAATAAAATCAAGATCAGCTAATGGGAAACAGAACTCAGTCTACTGTCTCTTTCTAACAAAACCCTCACCTTAGGGTGCTGACATCAAATTTTCACCATATTGAAAAGTAACTTTGCTCAGGGTCAGAATGGAAGGGAATTGATCTAATGGCCAGGGGTAGAGAATCTGTGGCCCTCTAGGTCCTCAAATGCAGCTTTTTGAATCCAAACTTCACAGAACAAATCCTTGTATCTGTTCTCCCTCAGAGCCCAGGACTGGTTCTGTCCTTCTGGCAAGTAAAGACAAAAGAAAGCCTTTTTTCCTCTAAGCCACACCTGGAGTATCCTTATTTTTCCTTTCAGATTTCTAATCTGTAACTTAACATCCTGGAGTTAGAAGTAAGCTCCTGGAAGAAGAATCCTGACATTAACTTATTTTTGCTCCTGGGTCTTTGTCAGTTTTCCCACCTGGACTGAAATGTTCTTCATTCATTCAGCACACACAGATCTGCAGTGTTGACTATACAGAGGAAACCTGAATGAAAAGCTTTTAATGGTAACTCCTCCATTGTATTGGGTTTGTAACTGATGCTTGGACCCCACCCCAGACCTCAGCTTTTCACTAATAATGTGAGCTAGCATTTATATGGTACTTGAGAGGCAGCGAGGTGGCACAGTGGATAGAGTGCTACCCTGGAGGAAGATTGAGTTCAAATCCAGCCTCAGACACTTAGAGTAGCTGTCACTTAGCCTCAGTTTCTCCTCTGTAAAAGGGATAATTAGAATAACGATCTCTCAGGGTCTTTGTGAGGATCAAATAAGATAATATTTGTGAAGCCCCTGGCACATTGGTGCTACAAGTTTGCCCTCATTTATATATTACATATATTATTTATTATCCATTATTTATATATGTTAACTTGTCTGACCCTCCCAACAACCCTCTGAAGTAGGAACTATTATTAGCCCCACTTTCTAGGTAAGGAAACTGAAACAGAGAGAGGTATGACTTGCCCAGTGTCTTGTAGTTCAGTAAGTATCTGCAGCAGGATTTGAACTCAGGCCTTCCTAATTCCAAGTCCAATACTCTATCCACTGTGCCACTTAGATGACTGGAGCCAGGAGAGAATGCTTGCTGCCTCCCTGGCTCCTAGGACATTCTGGTGAGTTCATTTCACAGCAGCATAATGCATCACAGCCAATGTAGCAGAAGTGGGTTTCACTGTGTCCATCTCTCCTAACTATCCTGTGCCAACATATCAAAGAAAGGCAGCATGGAAAAGAAGGAAAAGACCAGGCTATCTCAACTCAGAACCTGGGTCCTAATCCCACCTATGTTACTTAATGTACTATGTATTGTATTATTAGAACATACCTGACTTGGGTAAGTCAGCTTCCATAGGCTTCCTCATCTGTGAAATAAGAGGGTAGCCCCAGAGGGCATCTGAGATCCCTTCTCTCTAGAGCTCTGATCCTGTAATTACGTCTGAAGTCAGAAGACCTGGATGTTTTTGAACACCAGTTCTCTTGGTTCCATTTCATCCCTTTGAGACTTAGTTATTCTGTCTGTGATATGAGACAAGAGCAGCATGGTGGAAAGGGGCAGCTGGGTGGTGCAGTGGATAGAGAGGAAGACTCATCTTTGTGATTTAAATCTGGCTTCAGATGCTAACTAGCTGTGGGACCCAGGGCAAGTCACCTAACCTTGTTGACCTCAGTTTCCCCATATGAGTAAAAGGAGCTGGAGAAGGAAATGGCAAATCACTCCAGTGTCTTTGCAAAGAAAACCCAAATGGCGTCATGAGGAGTTGGGCACAACTGAAATGACTCAACAATAACAAGGCAGGTGGATAAGTTGATCTCTAATGTTTCTTTCAGTTCTAAAGTCTATGAAATGGTTCCCCCCACAATTCCTTGGATGGATAGACCCACAGGACTCTCTAGGGTTATTTCAACCGACCAACACAATAGGGCTCTCACATGCTCAATCACACATTATACCACCCTAAAAGGGGCTGTGATGAAGAGAATGAACTGTATCTAGTTCCCCCTTAGCGTGGAGCCCCAAGTCAGAAAAAGAGGACTCAGGAAATGGATAAGGACAGTAGAGATGAGCAGGGGAGGCACGAAAATGTGAGACATCTGGCAGAGAAAGAACTGGTGATGAAAGATTGTGAATTACTGTAAAATTCCTAAGGTTCACCTTGGAAAACCCAAGGGTTCTTATTCATTATCATGATCTTATTCCAGCACTTCAGTGGCTGCCAGTTGTCATGGGTTTCTGAATGACTTTGACCCAAAGGATCAAGGAGGTCTTGGTTTGGTCCACACAGAAGGCTGGAGCATCTCCCTGAAATGCACAGGATCTGGGGTGTGTCCCCAAAATTAAGTCAAAAAACAGAGCCCACCACAGAAGGGCTCATGCACAAAATAGAATCCATTCCTAGGGTAGGCGGGGGCCAGACTGAAGACCATCAAAAGGATGGAATGTGGCAAAGTCTCATAAACGTTAATTTGTCAGACGGTTGTTCAGAAACCTAGCAGCCTGACATCTGAACAAACCAGCTGTGTTCTCTTTTAATGTTAACATGTAAGCATATAACCAAATGACCTCTGTTCTCCCTAAACAGATTATGGGACTTTAAAATCCAGCCTCTGCATTTTACAGATGTGGAAACTAAGTCCTAGTGAACTCAAGTGATTTGCTCATGGACACAGCAGACCCATTGCTCGCTGGCTTTTTGTTAGAGACTTTGAAAAGCTGCTTGACTGGTTTGGGAAAATAAGGATGTTTTTATGGGGAAGGTTGCACAAGCTAACTTTGGATGTTATTTCAACAAGTGGAAATTGGGGGCAGGTGGAGGGAACAAAGACTTTTCTTATTCAGTCCTGTCCAACTCTCCATGACCCCTTCTGGAGTTTTCTTGGCAAAGATACTGGAGTGGTTTGTGCCATTTCCTTTTCCAGCTCATTTTACAGATGAGGAAACTGAGGTCAATAACTTTAAGTGACTTGCCCAGGGTCACACAACCAGTAAGTGTCTGAGGCCAGATGTGAACTCATGAAGGTGACTCCAAGCCTCATACTCTACCCACGGTGCCACTTGGCTGCCCCATAGGGCTTTTTAGTGTAATCTTGATTGGCTAAAAGACCAGAAATCTAGGGCTCTCCCATGCCCAACTGCACATTCCACATTCCTGGGAAGGAAATTCTGGGTCTAGGGAATAATGTAAGCAAAGGCATAGAGATAGGAAACTGAGGAAAATTTTCATAGAATAGGAAATAATCCAGTTTGTCTGCAGTGTAGAATACATGAAGGGAATCGGTTTTGAGTTTAGGCTGGAAACATACCATTTAAATGCACTTGAAAGAATGAATAACCCTTCCTAGGAACCAAAAGTAGTACCTAAGTGTGGCTTTGCTCAGCTGGCCAGGTCTAATATTTTACCCAATGCCTTCAAGCTCTGCCAGAATCTTTGATCAGCCCACCCAAAGAACACTTGTGCTCCCTAAGAAGTAGCATTAATTTTCAGCTCCAGCGTGCTTCTGATGGAAAGGGTGAATCTGACATTTAGGTACAATAGTACTCTACCAAGGCCTTGTGCCTTTCCCTAGGAATGCTCCCTTGGCTTGGGGTACCCTGTGCCTATAGTTGGAGCTGGCTGTGATATGAGGAGAGGAAGCAGGCCTTGTCGCTTTTTCTGAGCTCCAGGCATTCTGGGGAATGCTCTCAACTCAGGAATCTACACACAGTCCTGCCATGACTCCCTGACTTTGCACAGGCCCCTTTCTGAGTAAAGGTTGCTCCTTCTTCCTTGACTTGGCCACCTTCCGAAAGACTAAACACCGTGATGTCTTTAAGTGTGAATTGTAGCTCTGATTAAATATGAATTCTGCACTTAATTTGCCTCACATGGCTTAAGCCCAGCAAACAAGATGGATGTGTTCTAATACTTGTCAGAAGCACAGGCATGGAGCAACAACCTTTGTGCCCATGCCCATGCCAGGCTCAGGAGATACAATTACTCAGCCCTGTTTCAAGGGCAATGTCAACTCAGCTCTTTTCTCAGGGCCACAGCATGGATGGCTGTCTATGGTAACTTCAGAATATGAATTGGGCTGATAAGGATTCTATCTCCCACACTACTCCAAGAGCTCTTGATGGATGGCTTAGGCATAGTCTACCCTGATGGCATGTGGAGGGCATTACCAACAGCCCAGGATATGTTGTCTCAGGTTGTCTCCAATCTACTTACAATGGAGACAAAGCTTAGCATCGTTGCTGTTGAGTCATTTTAGTCATGTCTGACCCTTGATCACCCCACCCAGAGATACTGGAGTAGTTCACCATTTTCGTCTCCGGCTCATTTTACAGACGAGGAACTAAGGCAAGCATGGTGAAGTAACTTGCCCAGGGTTACACAGCTAACATCTGTCTAAGGCCGGATTCGAACTCAGGTCTTCCTGACCTTAGCCCCTGAGCTCTATCTACTGCTGACCTCAACTCATGATAAAGGAAGGCAGATTTCTCTTATCTAATGATCTGTTACCTATAAGCCTATCTAAAGCCTTATCCTAGATTTTTATAAGCCCACAAGAGAATGCATTTTGAGTGAAAACAAAACTGAACTAAATTAAAAACCAAGCAAGAGAACATCTGCAGTTCTGCCCAGAAATCCAAGAGCAAAAGTGCCCTGGGCAAGCAGCCTGGGCAGGCAGCCAGAGTGCCTTGTCTGGAGGCCTGCTGAGGTTGGGCTATTGTGGTGGGAGGAAGCTGCCTCCTGTTTCACTGGTGACTACTGTCCACTCTATCCTTGGCTGGGAAACTTCAACAGTTCTTATTTCTAGGAACAGGAGAGTGCTGGCGCAGACTGGGATGGATTATTCCTGTAAGGCCCTTGGCTGGAGTTGTCAGCCAGAGGGATGCTACTAGAAGAAGAGCTAGAGGGGGCTATGGTCCAGTCCAAGGCCCTCATCTTGTAGAGGAGGAAACCGATGCTCACAGACAGCAGCATCGTAACACCCCCTTCTTGGAGAGCAGGGTCTATCGTTTGCCTTCCTTTGTATTCTTGGTACATAGCACTGTACCTGGTGTATTGTTTACACCTAACGAATGTTTACTGACTGATGACCAAGGACACACGTAAGTAAATCGTAGATCCAAACCAAGAAAACACCAAACTTCTCACCAGGAAAGCAAACAAAATGTTAACCTCTCACTGAGTTCAGAGTATGTCAAAGAAACACTTTGCACCTTCCCATTGGACTCTTTGGCTTTGCCTTCTAGCGAAGTGTTTTCTTTCCCAAGGCAGGCAAGGATTTACAGAAAAATTCAGTAACTGGTAACCTTCTCAGCCGGGACACTGCTATGTGGGTGATTCACAAACAGCCCTCATTGTCACTGAAATAAATGCCTGGTGTTTCTCCTAGTCGGGGGGCACTTGTGTATTTTTCATTCTTTCTTTTTCTTTTTTAAATTTTCTTTTTAATTTATGGAATAAAACAAGCATTTCCATAACAGAACAAGAGATGATTGCACATGAAATTGCAAACCTACTACGCGCAATTCGCCATCCTTTCAAATATACAAGAAAATTATCAGGTAAATGTCTTTTTTCCTTCCTCCCCCATACTCTAGAGATGGCTGCCATGAGACACAAGTAGGAATGTATTCGTAAAGATATTCTGCACATACTCCTATTGATGAGCTCTTCTGGATGCAGACAGCATTTTTCTTCGTATGTCCTTTATAGTTAATTTGGGTATTTATAATAGTCAAAATAACTTACTCAAAGTCTTCTTAAAACAATATTCCTATTACTGTATACAGTGTTCTCTTGGTTCTGCTTATTTCTCCCTTCATAATTTCATACAAACCCTCCCATGTTTCTCTATCACTGAGCTCATCATTCCTTGTAGCACACTCACAATCATATACCGTGACTTGTTCAGCTTCTCCCCAATGGATGGGTATCCCTGCAATTCTCAATTCTTTGTCACCACAAAGAGAGTTGCTGTAAACATTTTAGAACATATATAGGTTCTTTTCCTTTTCCCCAACTGTCTTTGTAAATAGACCACGTAGTGGTATTTTTCAATGATAGGGAGCAGATCTGCTGGTCTGACCTTGGAAACCAGTCCCCAAACCCTCCCCACACTGCTCTTGGTCAGAAGCAGCTACCTGGCTCTGGAGGGACTTCAAGTGGCACACCCATCATCAGCCCATCACAGTGGAACCATTTCCTGACAGATCTCAAACAGAGTTTTAAATTTCTGATCAAATAGCAGAAGGAAGGTTTTTATAACCATCACAAAATAAAGCAGAAAATTAGCTAATCATTTTCATAAAGGTATCATAGTCCAGTAGCCTAATCCCCTGTCACAATTTCTAGGTTCCAGTTAGGAAGAGAGAGTATAAAATAATGACTGTGATCTCTTTGGGAGTTTTCTTGGCAAAGATACTGGGGTGTTTCTAATTCCTTCTCTAACTTATCTTACAGAAGAGAAAACTGAGGCAAAGAGGGCAGAGTGCCTTGGCCAGGTTCACACAGCTGGTGAATGTCTGAGGCTATATTTGAACTCAAGCCTTCTGACTCCAGGTGCTGAACTCTATCCACTGTGCCACTTAGCTGCCCCTGTCTGTTTTATATCACCTAAGTTGCTATCACATCTCTTTCTTTTGCTAGAGAGCCATCCTTGTAACAAAGAATTTTTTATCTTATTGGACTTTAACTGGGAAATACAAATCCCCTGATAAGGGCAGTCTCCAACTGAGGAACTGTGGACAGTGGAAAGCGTACTGAATTTGAAATCAGTGGATTTGGGTTCTAATGTAGATGGCTCTGCTACTAACCATGTGCCTTTACCTGGACAACTAGGTAGTGCAGTGGATAGAGGGCTGGGCTTGAAATCAGGAAGTTCCATCTTCCTGAGTTGAAATTTGGCCTCAGACTCTAACTAGTTGTGTGACCCTGGGCAATTAAGCCACTTTGAACTCCCTCAGTTTTCCCATCTATAAAATATGGCAGTTGGACCAGATGATTCCAACTCTAAAATCCAATGGTCCAAATTTAGGAAGAATTACATATGTGGAAATAGGAAGCAAGGGTTTAGATTTCAGAAGAAGCCTACGCAGCCAATCGGTGTCACTCTCTGTTCCTGGGCAGTTGATGGGTGGGGCAGTTTTCCTGCTGATTTCCCTTCTTTCTTTTGTCCCAGATGAGTAGTTTGGCTTCCGATGATTTTTTTTGGTAGTTGAAAACCTCATGAAACTGAAGGTCTGTATTAGCCCAGTTTCCAGCTGACAAAGACGTGTTTCCTTAGCCAGCTTCTGCAGGATGGAAGAATGAGAAGAGGGAAAGAGGCGATGGCTACCCTGGAGAGGTTGGACCTTTGCTCTTCTCCTTCAGATTTGTGCTTGGAATCCCCAGATTTGGGGAGCAATTTCTGCCCTCCAGGCATTGTATTTTTAATGTAAATGCCATATGGTAAATATATTGTGCCAGGTCCTCAGGCAGACATAAGATAATTGAGACATGAATCTTGCTCTCCTAGAGACAAGAGTCAGTGAATGCAGTGAACTAGACAGCACCAGGCTAAGAGTCAAGAGAAAGGTTCTAGTGTGATCTTTGCTGATGAATGAAGAAGTATAGAAAGGAGAGAAGAGAAGAGGAGAGGAGAGGAGAGGAGGGGAGGGGAAGGGAGGGGAGGGGACGGAAGAGGAGAGGAGGGGAGGGAAGAGTGCCCAGGACAGAACCCTGGGGGACACCTATGGTTAGAGGTCTTCATCTGGATGAGGATCCAGCAAAGGAGACAGAGAAGGAGCAGTCAGGGAGGAAGAACCAGGAGACAGTAGTGGCCCCAAAATCTGAAGACAAATGAATCTCAAGGAGAAGAAGAGAAATGACAGTGTCAAAGATTGCAGAGAGGTCAAGAAGGATAAAGATTGAGAAAAGGCTATTGGATTTGGCAACTAAGAGATGATTAGTAACTTTCCAAAGAGCGGTTCCATTGAATTGATGAGGTTGGAAGCCAGACTAAGAGTGTCCATGTGGAGGCCTTCTCGAGGACCTTGGCCACAAAAAGCAGAAGAGATATAGGACAACAGTGAGCAGGGATGGATGAATCAAGTGAGGGGTTTTTGAGGATAGTGGAGATGTGGGCATGTTTGTAGGCAGTAGGGAAGAAGCCAATAGACAGGGAGAGATTGGAGATGAGTGAGAGAGTGGGGATGACAGAGGGACAATGGTTGGAGGAGATGGGATGGAATGAGATCACTTGTGTGGGTGGGTGGCTGGGCCTTCTTAAGGGGTAAGGTCCCCTCTTCATATAAGGGCATAATGGCAGAAGGCACACAAGTAACATGAGATGAAGAGGGAAGAAGAGGGAGCTTATGGGAAATGACTTCATTTATTTTCTGTGAAATACAAGGCGGAGAGTTTGTGAGGAGGAGGAGCCATGGGAGGCTTCAGGAGGAATGAGAAGGTTTGGCAGAGCTGCTGTGGAGACATAATTTAATAAGGAAGGCATAGTAAAATTGCATAGTAGCAGTAAGGGCCCAGTTGAGTTTGTATAATACAGATTTGGAGACGACCCAGTCAGAACGGTTGTGTGATTTTTGCCACTTGACTGTCAGTATTATGTGTGTAGGAGTAAAGGTAGCAGATAGCGGACATTATCCAAGGCTAAGGTGTGGCAGAATACACTTGGCAAAATGTAAGGTCAATATAAAAAGAGAGCTTAGTGACTAGGGATGGGGAAGAAGTGTAATGAAGAAAAATTCAAAGATGACTCCCTCGTTTTATATCTGGCTAACTGGGAGAAAAGCAGTACCATTAGCAAAAATAAGGAAGTCATAAGGAGGAACAGATTTTGGCGGAAAGGTGAGTTCATCTGAGACTTCTGATAATCTCTTGATTGGGGCTAAAAATATTGGCACGTGGATTTTCACTTAAATTGATGACTTACTGAGGAAGTAAAAGACAGTAAGGGGGAAAATGCAATGGAATTTTTGTCCTTTCCCTTGAGGTTTGCTTGGTGCTTCAGAATTTAGACTGAAAGGGTAGCCAGGTACACAGTAGATAGAGTACTGGCCCTGGAGTCAGGAGGACCTGAATTCAAATTTAGCCTCAGACACTTATTAGCTGTGTGACCTTGGGCAAGTCACTTAACCTGAACTATGAAAGAGAGAGAGAGAGAGAGAGAGAGAGAGAGAGAGAGAGAGAGAGAGAGAGAGAGAGAGAGAGAGGGAGAGAGGGAGAGAGGGAGGGAGAGAGAGGGAGAGAGAGAGGGAGAGAAAGACAGAGAAAGAGAGAGAATGAGAATATCTCCACTGGGACAATCTTAGGTAATTCCCTGTTGTCCAGCCTGGTTATCTCAAACCTACAGGCCACTGAACACACCGAATCATGTCGGAGGTAAAATTGAGTTCAGGCCTGTTCCAAAGGCTGAGCCATAACTGACTTGGTCTCCTTACAGTCCATTAGGACATGGATGACTCATGACCAAATCAGGTCTCCTAGAGCTACATCGGACATAAGTAACCTCTATCCACCCTCATCCCAGGCTTAATCCACATTTCTGCAGCTGTTCTAGAATGACATCTGTCTCTTGTGCATGGAGCAATAAGCAAGCATTTGCCTTGCTACATCCTCCTCCAAGCGTGTCTTGTGAATGGATGACGTTCACAATACCCATCAGACTCCACAGAAACATTTGGCTTGGCCAAATGTTTACCCCAGTTGGGAAATGGGAAACAAGGACTAACACCAGCCCACAACTGGAGTGAAGCCTCCCCCCACCACAGGAGGAAGCCACAAATGAGTCCAGGGCTGCTAGCCTTTTAGGCAGTTTGTTTTGGCCAAATGATTACAAGGAGGAAAGTGCCGATTGTCAACCTGACATCATGGCTCTAGCTTCGGTTTTCTTCTTCCCTGAATCTGAATCATGACTACAGCTCATTTTTCCCAGCAGAAACAGCCTCTTGTCAGCACCCATGAGGGTCTGTCTTTTGACAAAAGGTTCACTCTCTTAAGTTGTCTCAGGATTCCTTGAGAAAGAAAATAGGAGGGAAAAAACGGGAATTCAGAACCAACTGTCTAGAGATCTTAAACGCCAGACAGTGGGGTTACTACAGGCCATGGACCAGACCTGCCAAAATGGACTTTGACAGATGCTGTAGCAGTCTGTCCCATCAGTGACCCTGCCCGAGGGCAAAGCCCTCCTTCTGTGGGTCAGGTCAGTATGGAACACTGAAGTCCTGAGACCCACCATCACCTTTTTTCTACTGTGCCCCCTTGCATTGTTTACCTTTTTAATGACTTAGCCTTCTCAACCTGGATTCTGAGTATTAATTCTGTTGCGTTCCCCCTCCCTTCCTGCACAATATATTCCATTGGCTCCACTGCAGAAGGCCAGAGGTTTTTGGTGGGTCTCAATTCACAACTGGCCCTAGGGTCTCCCCTCCCTCAGGGTCCCTAACCAGGGGATGCTGCTCGTCACTAGCAGTCAGGGGGCACGCCTCCTCCTCCTGAGATTCAGCAAAGATCTAAGGCCAGAACAAGACTATTCCAGCTCTGCAACCCTCCAATACTATGGCCCTAAGCTGCCAAAATTGTATTTTCTTAGGTCATATTTCTCTCTGCTGTCCATGAGTTGTGTTAAGACAAATAAACATTTTAAATACGGGGTAGGGGGGTGGGGAGTTCATCCAATTAGAAAATGTTAGCACCGTATAGTCCTTTATTTAGTCTTTCCTTGGGCAACAATTTATCAAGTGTTCAGAATAAGTAATGCCCTTTCTTGGCACTGGAGGGAAAGGGAGAAAGACAGAAGATCTAGAATATGAAGGAAGTAATGAAAAGAGGTAGGGATGAAGGGAGAAGGCATTTCTAGACCTCCAGCTATTTTACAAAGCAACACTCATAAAAACCACTGGGTCCTGGTTAAAAAATGGAGAAGTCGATTAATGGAACAGATTAGACAGAGGAGATACAAATCCAAATAAGACATTGGTCTCCAACTGCAATAAGCTAGAATATACTGTGGATGGTTAGGAATGTACACGGATAAATAGAATGCCAATTAGGACATGCTAAAGGTACAAAAGCATGAGAAGGGAAGGATCACACAGAGTGTGAAAGTGGTTCTTAACATTTTTGTGTGTCATGGACCTTTGGCCTATCACCCCCTTTTCAGAATAATGTTTTTAAATGGATAAAATAAAACACAGGATTAAACAGGAAACTCATTTACATGGAGATACAGTTATCAAAATACTGTAATAAAAGTTCATGGATTGTAGTTTAAGAAGAGTTAAGCTAGGGGGATGGAGAAGACTTCACAGAGGACTTTATACTTGGACTCTGATACTTGAGTCATTCCAGTACTGTCTGACTGACTCCAACTGGAATTTTCTGGGTAAAGACGTTAGAATGGTTTGCCATTTCCTTCTCTAGCTCGTGTTTACAAATGACAAAACTAAGGCAAACAGGGGGAAGTGACTTGCCCAAATAGTGAGTTATGGAAAAATGCTTAGGAGAAGGGTGGCAAGGTGAAGTATTTTTATAGAATATAACATGAGACAATTCTCAAGGACTTACAATGAAAAATACTATCTACCTCCAAAGAAAAAAAACTGATGAAGTCTGAATGCAGATCAAATTATACTTTTAACATTTTTCTTGAGTTTTTTTTTGGGTGGAGTATCTGTATTTTCTTTTGCAACATGGTTGATATGGAGATTGTTTTAAAAAGTGACTTGCCCCAGATCACATAGCTAGTAAATATCTGAGGATGGATCTGAAATCATGAAGATGAATTTTCCTCATTCCAAGGCCAGTGCTCTATCTATCCCCTGTACTGCCTAGCCAACTCTCCCATTATACAGATGAGAATACAAAGATCCAATGTAGTTATGGGATTTGTGGTCCCATGGTTAATTAAAGGTGACTCTAGAACCCAGACCTTTTGACCTCCGGTCCTTGGGTCTTTCTAGCAGAGGACACTAAAGTCTTTCTAAGCTCCACCAGCCGTTTTGCGCAATTTAACGTAATTAATTCCCTCAGTATTTAACATTCTCTGAAGACAGCTAACTTGGAAGTGGGAGATTTTGTCCATGCAAATCATAAGGAAGTTGGTTCAGCCTCTGAGTTAACACAAGTAGAAGAACACAACACATTCCTTGGTGTGCAGCCCACCAATGAGTCAATTAACCACAGTTCTGTCTAAGTTAGATAAGGTCCAGGGGATGTTTCATAACCATCTTTGGTAGGGAGGTGATGGCCCTTGCTAACGGCAGAATGTGATTCTCACTCTCTCCCAAATGAACAACTTCTGCTTTTGTCCCATGCCAGTGCTGGAGGGTAGCAGATGGCATTGACGAGACCAGTGTTGATCACTTTAAGAAGTATAAAAGGATTTATTCATCAACTGGGGAATGGCTGAACAAATTGTGGTACAGGATGATGATGGAATACTACTGTGCCATAAGACATGATGAGCTCGGTGATCTTAGAAAAACAAAGATTTGCACAAAATAATGAAGAGTGAAATGAGCACAGCCAAGAGAACATTGTATATGATAACAGCAACATTGTTTGAAGAAAAACTTGGAGCGAATAAGTTATTCTGACTGTTATAAAGACCCAAATTAACTCTAGAGGATCTATGAAGGAAGACACTGTCTGCAGCCAGAGAAAGAACTGATAAATAGAAGTGTATATAGAATAATTACACACACACACACACACACACACACACATGCATGCACGCACGCACACACCTATTTGTGTCTAATGGTGGCTATCTCTAGCAAAGGAGGTGGGGGGGGGAGAAAAAAGAATTTACATGATAATTTTGTTGCATATTTGAAAGAAATAGCGAGTTGTCCATGGTAGATTTGCAGTTCCATGTGCTACCATCTTTTTTATTGTACTATGTTATGGAAATGCTTGTTTTATTCCATAAATATGTATTAATATAATAAACTAAAAGGGGGAAAACGGGCTAGGTTGCACAGCCTGGTAGCCTGGCTTGTACGTCCTGTTCCACATAGCTCCTTAAGGCAGAGGGATCCAACAAGCCCCTGGACACTTATATTGGATGAGATCATGAGCCTTTTGTAGGTCACACATAACTTGAACAGGAGCATTGTTCAATTGTACTGGGCTGAGGCAGCTCACAGAATAATGAACAGACAAGCCAATCTCCAGACATCCTAATATAGCAGAATGGGTCCCTAATGCACATCTGCACAGTCCCTTCCCTTCCATCTCTTGGTACTTTCAGATTAAATCTCAAACACTGCACGGTCAACAGAATGCTAGTGAAACTTTCTGGGGATGACAGTCAAGTCATGATAATAGCTCCACGTACGTACCATTGTAAGGCTGGCAAAGCGCTTCACATATATTATTGGGTCTTTACAAAAACCCTCTAAAGAAGGTACTTTTACTACCTCCATTTTATAGATGGATAAACTAAGACTCGGGTCATTCAAGTGACTTGCTGGGGGTCTCACAGTTTGCAGGTGAATGCTAAGATTTTATCCTTATTTTAAAGAAGAATAAATTGAGTCTTGGAGTTAAAGCAATTGCCCTAGGTTGGGGAATGAATAGGTGTCACAAGTGAGATCAGACCTGATTCCAGTTCCGTGTTCTATCCCCTGTTACCATGCTGCCTTGGCCCATGATGAATCCTTATTTGCTTCATTAAGTTAAATGGAAAAACTCCATCACTAGCCATCATCATAATAGTATTATAATATTATTATAATTACTAGAATAATAATTAGCTTTTGTTAGCTTGTAATCAAAGTTCTTTTAAGCATTTTGACAAATATGAGATATCATAATATTTCTGGGAAATAACTCTAAAAAGGGTCAAAGAACATGAATAGGAAGATTTCAGAAGAAAATAAAACTATCCATAGTCATGTGAACAAATTCTCTAAGTCACCGAGGATTAGAGAAACACAGCCCAAACGTGCAGCCAGAAGGAGACTGAGCGAGAGGGGTTGGCCCAGGGGAATTCGTCTCCACTTCGAGAAAACCTATTAGAAATCTATTCATTCTCCATTGTCTGGGTGTGTGTTTGAAGCAGCATCTATGTTTAGGAAGAATGGGCTCTTTCATTAGCAAGTAAGGGAAGTCCTTTCACTCTATCCAAGGATTGTTTCAGACTGGTTTGAACAGAAGAAGAATAGGCTATAGCAATTCTTAGAATTCTCCAATTCTTAGAAACATGTAAGGTCCTTCAGGGCTGAGATACCTTTTCATTTTGTTTTGTATTCTCAGCATCTAGCATGCTACCTTGCCCATAGCAAGGGCTTCCTAAAATGTGTATTGAATTGACTGTTAGCCAATTAGGCAGTGAGGTGGTGCAGTGGATACAGTGCCAGACCTGGAGTAGGAAGACTCATCTTCATAAGTTCAAATTTAGCATCAGACATTTCCTAGCTGTGTGACCTTGGGCAAGTCACTTTATCCCGTTTGCCTCAGTTTCCTCATCTGTAAAATAAGGTGGAGAAGGAAATGGCAAACCACTCCAGTATCTTTGCCAAGAGAAGCTCAACATGACTGAAATGGTTAAACAACTGGAAAGGACCTTCAAGAGATCAGTTGGTCCCATGCTCTCATTTTCCAGATGAAAAAGTGGAGGCCCAGAAAAGTTAAGTGATATACACAACTTCACCCAATTAGTTCACAGCAGAATGGGGCTCCAGGTCCCCTGATTTCTGGTCTAATGCCCTTCCCACTACACTGTTTTACCTCTCACTCCAAAGCAAGTTGGATTGATGTCAATACTGTTCCCGGGAGATACATGTTCTTTCTAAAGTCAACTTTTTTGTGACATCTAGCACCCTTTTGTCCTTCCTGTCTCTGGTCAACCATCTGGCCCCACTTCCCATTTACTAGCTGGTGTTCAGAGAATGCCAACAAATTTAAATAACAGTCAAAATAAACCAATAAGAGAGGTCAATCTGTTGGGGGACATTTACAAAGCAGACAGGAAGGAGATTTTAATTCTTGATGTTATGAACTATCCGTACCCTACTGTAATGGAGGTAACTAAGGGTGGAAGACAGGTTCTCCAGCCTCACTGTTCAGATCACACGTGATGCCCAAACCAAAGCATCCATAAAATATCCCCCAATTCCAGCTTTAGTCCCTTACAGTTCTCTCTGCGTGTTTGCTCTCATAGTTGTTCAGCATCAGAGCTAACCTCCCATCCTTGGGTTCTTGCTTTCTGCCATCCATACTACAGGCCCCTGGGCTAAAAGCTTCAGCAGGCAAGCTTGCTTTAGCTAGTATCCTGCCCTATACCCAGGCTGGAAGCCAGTAAGCCTGGGTCTGTGGGGTGAATGTTCAGGTTTGGAGAGGGAGAGGGAAAGGCAGAAGGAAAGAGAGGGAAAGAGAGACAGACAGACAGACAGAGACAGAGAGACACACAGAGACAGAGGCAGAGAAACAGAGACAGAAAGATGGAGACACAGAGACAGAGAGACAGAGTGACAAAAAGAGAGAAGCCGTCCATTTCTTACTGCTGCTTCCACCTTCTAGCTGTTTATTTTTTTGAACTTAGAGTTTTTATCCTAAGACTCTAGAATAGACTTCTCATGTGACACATAACAAAACAGCCCTTCATGCATTGAGACTCTCCAAATTCACTATGGCTCCAATCTGCTTTCATCATGCTCCTTTCCTTGTCCTGGCACTGGAAATGAAGGTGGAGGATTTTGGTTCAATCTAAGCTCTTCCACCAGGCATGTTACTTCCAACCAATCTCTTCCTTTAGAGTTTCAGCTTCCTCATTTGTAGTTTTCTAACCAATAAAATGGACATAATGGTACAGGCACTAACTCTTCCACTGGGTTGTTCAAGTCAGTCAATCCATAAGCATTTATCAAAAGTCTAAAGTGTGCTGGGCAATGCCTCTGCCGTCAGGGAGCCTACTGCATTCTAATGGAAGATGACATATACTCTTATACAGAAACTAAATAAAAAAGAAATATGAGGTGGGGCAGCGGATAGACCACTGGTCCTGGAGTCGGGAGGACCTCGGTTCACGTCCAGCCTCAGACACTTACTAGTTGTGTGACCCCGAGCAATGCCTGCCCTTAATATAAATAAATAAACACAAGGTAAAACAATTTGGGGCAGTGGGAGAGAGTGAGCATTCAGGAAAGGTTTCACACAGGTGTCACCTCCGCAGAGTTTTAAAGGAAATGGGATTCTTTGGGGTTTTGTTTTTGACTTTGAGATTTAATAAAATATCAATTAAAATGTCATAGAATTAATGTCATAATAAAACTCTCATAGTTAAATTCATGAATAAAAACATAGAGAACTACAAAAACGGAAAATGGTGAAAGGCGATTGTAGGATCATATCCTTAGAGGAGGAAGGAATCTTAGGGGCTTCAAGGCCGATGTGCTTATTTTGTTTAGTAACGTCATGATCCCATTTGAGTTTTCTTGAGCGAAATACTGGAGAGGTTGGCCATTTCCTTCTGCAGCTCATTTTACAGATGAGGAAACTGAGGCAAGCAGGATGAAGGGACTTGCCCAGGGCCACATACCTAGCAAGCATCTAAGGTTGGATCTGAACTCAGGAAGCTGAGTCTTCCTGACTCCAGGCTTGGCACTCCACCCACTCCACCATCTAGATGCCCTTATTTTACCTGCAATGAAACAGAACAGAGAAGTTATTGCCCAGGGTCACCCAACTACTGAGTGTATGAGGCGGAATCTGAACCCAGAGGAAATGGGTTCTAAGAGGTAAAGGTGAAGGGGGCAGGAGGAAATTTCAGGCCATTCCAGGAATGGGGGAACAGCCCATGCAGACATACAATAAGATGGACTATGAGGCATGAGAAAGAGCAAGAAGGGAATTCTGTCTGTATCCTAATAAGCAGAAAGGTCAGAAATGTGTGCTAATGGGCTTTGCAAATTGTAAGTCTACCAGAACAACTCAAGCTGGCTTGGCTGTTGGCCTAGAAATATTGTCCCAATTTCTCCTGGCCAGGGCTTCCCTGTTCCTATGCTTTGGTAATAAAACTCAGTCTAACCAGCTCCTCCTGCCCTGGAAGACAAATGCTAGATGAGAGACCCAGTCTCATGACTAACTTGTATTGTGGAAAACTGGAGAGAAAATCAGGTGAGAGCTGGGGGTGGGGATGGGGGCAGAAATCAAAAGAGAAAAAGCAAGCTAAAGAATCGCTAGAAATGAAGATGGTGCTGAAGTTAACAAAGCACAGGGGATCATGGAATCCTCTCCTCAGAGAATGCCGATGGCATTCTCAGCACAACACCACCCTCTGGAGCAAAAGAACTCAACCAAAATGGCTTGGAGAAAGGACTGATGGGTCTCTGAATGACTCTAGTTCTCGGGTCCTCTAGACAGGGAGTTCAGAGAGCTCCTAAAAACAGGCGGGGAGATAAGAACCGCTTGGCCAGAGGGACAACTGTCAAGTTGCCCAAATGCCTTTTTTGTCTTTGTTCTGTTCTGTTTTGTTTTGTTGGAATGGTGTTCATATCTAGGAATAATGTAAAACATAAAACTGCCCATGGGAATAGCTGAAAATGAGACTCCCCTCAAGGTTATCAGATTTCCCACAGAAAAATAAATTTCTCTTTTTCAGGACAAGCCATCAATAGTCCACTGGACAAAATCTAGCTTCCAAAGAATGACCTCTCAAACAGCACCCCATATGTGGCATTACATCACCCCACAAGTGTGCCAAGCAAACTCTTCTATATCAAAGGACTCACTCAGAATTCTACATCTTCTAGAAAAAACTAAAAAATTATTTGAAGCAAAATGGCATTTTCAACTTATGGAACCAAAGTGAACATTTTTTCAAAGTAATCATTATCCAAATACCTCACATTTATGAGAGTTTGTAATGAACATATTATCTTCCTCTCAAGCAATACATGCTTATGCTCTATACTCTTTGCCATTCCAGAAGACCCTTATTACTGCTTGTAGGTTGTCTAAAAGGGCAGCGAGGTAGTGCATTGGGTAGAGCACCAGGTCTGGACAGGAAGACTCATCTTCATAAGTTGAAATCTATCCTCAAGACACTTACTAGCTGTGTGACTCCAGGCAAGTCACTTAACCCCGTTTGCCTCAGGGCAAAATGAGCTGGGAGGAAAATGGCAAACTACTCCAGTATCTTCATCAAGAAAACCTAAAATGGCGTCATGAAGAGCCAGATATGACTCAGATTACTGAACAGCAACAAATGCTACCTAAGATACTGATTTCATAGCAATATAACCTATGAGAGTCAATGTGATGTAACTGATAGAAGTCTGGGTTTCAGAGTCAGGGTAATCTGGGCTCAAGTCTTTCCTCTTATACAGACTGGCTGTGTGACTTTAGGGAAGTCACTTAACCTCTTGGTGTCCTATGGCAATTCTCTGAGGATAAATTGCAGAGCACATGGCAATCTGCACTGGTAAAAGCAGTTAGGTGGCAGAGCTGATAGAGTGCCAAAGCAGGAGTCGAAAATACTTAAATTCAAATTTAGCCTTAGTCACTTAACTATCAGTGTGACCCTGGGCAAGTCATTTAACCTCTGTTTGCCTCAGTTTCCTCATCTGTAAAATGGGGATAGCAATAGCACCTAACTTCCAGAGTTACTGTAAGTTACCCTTGGAAGGACTAAATAAGCTTTGTGGAACAGTACAGCAGACACATAGCAAACACTATTAAATGCTTCTTCTCTTCCCTTCCCACACCAAAGGAATCAAAGATCCAGCTCTGGTGAGGGGAGAGGGGGAAAACTGTCTAGCATGTATGTGTCCATATTCATGTAATCTATTTCAGATTGCAAACTCCTAGAGTGAAGAAACCATTTCTATGTAACCGGCCTTTTCCTTCTCATACACTCTACTCTTCTGGTCTTAACACATATTATGTTCTGTTCTGGACACCGCATCTTAGAAAGGAAATTAACAAGTTTGTCCAGAGGAAGATGGCCAGGTTGATGAGGAGACAGGAGATCATGTGATATGACAATTAGTTGAAGGAACCAGGCATATTTCTCCCAAAGAAGACAACATGGTGGATTTTTGATAGCCAAGGTCAAGTATGAGAAAGCATATCATGAAGGTGGGGTACGAGCTTGGCCCCAGGGGATGAGACCAGGAATGATGGATGGAAGTAGCCCAGAGAGGTAGATAAATGTAAATAAGAAATAATAACAATGAGAGCAACATGGGGAATGAGCTCTCAGAAACCAGAGGCTCAGCTAGTCACTGGAATCCTCAAGTGGAGCGAGCTGTAAAAGGGATTCTTGCTTGACTGTAGGTTGGACTAGCTGCTCCCTAAGGTCTCTTCCAATCCCAATATCCTGTGTTTCTGCTTGAGTGTGAAGCTGCAGCTTAAAAAAACAAGTCAGAAAACACTAGGAATCGTAGGCATAAAGGGAGCTTCTCTTAACATGCTAAGTAGTATCTATCTAAACCCAAGAGCAAGCATTACCTTTAGCAGGGATAAACTAGAAATCTTTCCTGCCAGATCAAGGGTGAACATTATCATCATTGCTATTCAATATTGTACTCGAAGTCTTAGCTACAGCCACGAGACAAGACAAAGAAGGAATAAGCACAGGCCATGAGAAAACAAAGCTAGCGCTTCTTGCAGATGATAAAATGGTTCATCTTGTCAGCCCTAGAGAATCAACTGAAAAACTAGTCAAAACAATGAACAACTTCAGCCAAGTGGAAGGATCTAAGCAAAACCCACACAAATCATCAACATATTCATTATTATATATTACCAACAAAACCCAGTGGGAATTCTATTTAAAATAACTACATACAGTATAAAATATGTGGGAGTCTACCTGCAAACCTACACGCAGGAACTATACGAACACAATTATAAAATACTCTACACACAAAGATAGATCTAAATAAATGAAGAAATATTAATTATTCATGAGTAGGCTGGGCTAATAGAATAAAAATGACCATACTGGCCAAATTTGTTTACTTATTTAGTACCATACAATCAAACTACCATAAAAGACTTATGCCACATCGATTTCACCCACATGGACCTATGGATGAAATCGATGTGTATTAATAGTATTCATTACTGCTTAGGAGGCTAAGGGTCAGGTGACTTCCCTGAAGGACACCAAATGTATCAGTCAGGATAACTGGTCCAAGGAATGATATAAGGGCAAAAAAGAAGACGCTATGGGGGTTGGGGGGAAGGGGGCAGGAGAGGGAGGAGAAGTGTCCAGTGAGTGGACAGCGACCAGCAATCTGTCATCAAGTAAATAAGGGGGCAGGGAAGGTGACGAGACCAATGCTTGTGCCTAAGTGAACAAGAGGCCAGAAGGATGTCAGAGAGAGGATATGGAGTCAGGAACCTGTCACTAAGGTTGTCTAAATAAAGCGAATCCTGGGAGTTAGGGCTGTGAAAATGGAGCAGAAAATGTGTACTTCATTTAGAGACCTCAGCATCTGTAAGAATTATTAACTGAGCGGCAAATCAGAAGACCAAGAAAGAGGTGGCTAAATGAATGAGTTCTAACTAACTCATTCATTCATTCATTAGGAGAAATAGTGATTCCATCTTGGTTCTGGGGTCAGAAGAATTCATATGCTCAGATCTGAGCTTTGCCACCAACTGTGGGGTTGTGTGACTGATCTTGCAGGTGAGTAGGTGTGTACGGAGTGACCAGAGAGAAGACTTGACATACAAACCAGAGGTCACACTGGTCATTTATTGATTTGGGGGATTTAGCTCAATCTTGAGCTAAAGCATATTTTATATTGGTGGTCCGAAAAGCCTCTGAAGGATAAAATCAATTAGAAAGTGGGAAGGAGCAGAGAGGGGGCAGAGGCTGGGCTTTGGAGAGGTCATTCACTTCTAAAGTATCCTGATTATGCCCCTGAAGTAGCAAGCATACAGCTACAACAAACAGACATGTTCTTCTCTGTGCTAATCTCATTGAACATTTGGGCTCCATGCCCCATTAGAGCACACCTGGGCCACACCTGGAAGGCTTCCACTCCCCAACTGATTATTTTTATCTGCCCTGTAATTATTTATGTGGCCCTATTAGTACAAAATCCTTGCATATGGCCTTCTTTTCTTTCTTTTTTTTTTCTTTAAAAATATACATCTGACAAGTAATCTCAGGACTCAAGGAGACTCAAACTGTGTTTTCCAAGACAGACAGAAAAATGTATTCATGATGATACTTTGAAGATGAGTTCTATGGGTCACAGTCATTTAGAAGGACCATAACACATTTCAGGTTTTCAATGTCAAGAAATCCTTGACATCAAAGCATCCCGAGAGCTAGCAAATTTCTAGACAGAATGAACAAAAACCAATCATTAGGGTTTCATGCACTGTCCTTGGAAAATGTTAAGATCCAATCTACAAATGACATATGGTTTGCCTGTTCTATGGAACAGGCAAGTCTCATGGGCTTGAAAGGGAAGAAGCAGTTCATTGTAATGATTTTTCAAGCCTGCCTCAGTCTTTTGCAGCAATGATTCATTTCTTACATGCAAATAATTTCACTGGTGGTTTCTAATGAGTTCACTACAAAGTGTTGAAATTCATCCTGGCAAACTCACTTGGCGACTGGGAGATTACACCCTTACCATTCTGATGGTGAAGCTGACACTTGACATAGTTATCCCTTGAAGGGAGAGCAGGTTTTTGGCTATATGACAAATGTCAGACAATTAATTGTCTTAGGTGAGGTGGTGTCAGAGGACCTGGGTTCAAATTCTGTTTCTGATGCTTGTTACTTGTGTGACTTTGGGCAAGTCAAGGAATTTGGACAGACCCCTTCTTTGGTCACTTTCAGTTCTAAATCTATGACATTCTCAATTTATCTGAAACCAAGGAAAATTATAAACCAATGTCCTGGTCAATTGAGTATGCAAGGTTAAGAACTAGCCTTGGATAATAGATTTAAAGCAAGAAGAGCTCTTAGAAGTCAGGCCAACTCTTGCCAATGAGGAAATGGAACTCAGAGGGTAAAGCAAGTTATCTAGCATCCCACGCTAGCAGAATTTGAACCTAGGGTTTCTGGTTCCAGCTCAAAAACAGCTGCCACACAGACAGGATTCTGTTGTAGCAGTCCCCCAAATATGAGGATAATTTAACAGCAAGTGCTAACCTAAACAAAATGTTGCCTGTAACTCACTAAGCAACAATTCTCACAATTTCTTCTAAGTTTAGCCTGCTCTGCTATTCAGTTCATAAAGGACTGCTTTTGTCTGCGGAAGTCTCGGAATTTCAATACTGCCAAATGGTTCATGGTGCCAATCTGGTTCCAGTTTTTAAGATTTGGTCGGCGTGTCTCTAGAGACCTCAGCTGCTGCAGTGAACTAACACTGTAAACAAATCATTATGAAATATTCGGATGCAGAATTATTGCTTAGCTACAAAGTGAATTTTTTACAGGCCGTTTGGATTCACAGACACCTACTGACACTGATTCATAAATTACTTTTATATTGGTTTTGTTTTCTTAATATACTTCAAATATTTCATCTCTACAAGAGTGAAGCTGATTGTCTTGGGAGGAACTGGGGATGCTGGAAAGAGTACTGGCCCTAAAGACAGAAGACCTTAGTTCACATCCTACCTCCAGAGGAACTGAGGGATGAGAACAATTTGTTCCAAAAATCATGAAGGCTATCGAAGGAGGGGCTGTGGAGTACTTGGAGCTTGGTCAGACATCAAAGACGCCAAGGCCATCCACTGAATCCCAGGCCATCGCCAATTCTCCTGGCTTTTATCTTGCCGCTGGACTTTGATGACTCAGGAAGAGAGAGTGAGGCTGATGACTTTGTGCAGCTCTGCCTCACTTAAGTCCAATTCATGCGCAAGTCAAGACATCACCAGAGTGATGTCACTGGTCCCTTCAAAAACAAAGGACAAGAAACAACCGCAACCCCTGATACTTAGTACTCTTGTGATCTTGGGTAAGTCACTTAGCTTCCTCATCTGTACAATGGCCGGGAGGAGGAGGGGTGTTGGACTAGTTGGCTTCTGAGGTTCCTTCCAGCTATAGAACCATGGTCTCATGTTCCTTCCAATGAGTGGGTTCCCCGGCATGGGGAGTCTTCAAAAAAAAGTGGGATGACAACATATGGGGGGATGTTATTGGGGGGGCAGCTCTTCTTGTAGAATGGGCTGGATTAGATGGGTTCTGAGACGCTTTCCA
The DNA here is from genome assembly GCF_028372415.1 of Notamacropus eugenii. NCBI lineage: Eukaryota > Metazoa > Chordata > Mammalia > Diprotodontia > Macropodidae > Notamacropus > Notamacropus eugenii. Next base: position 472,373,128 of record NC_092875.1, read on the forward strand.
ATTCTGTGACTCTGAGGTATAACCTTTAAATGATTACTTAGAGTGGTAATACTGCAGAAATTTCGATACATAATCAAAATAGTTTTACGAGCAGGGCTGTGTTATTTCCCAAGTAGGCAGTTCTTTTATTGGTTTAAATGATCATCTAGTATTCAGGCATCAACCACTGCTGCCTTAGGCTTTTAAAACAAAATGTCCCAAAACGTTAGAGTAAATATTCACAGCCATGCTTGGGAGATTATTTGTTAATGGGATGTGTACATGGATCACCCATGGACCAGTGATAATTTGATGTCTGTAATTATGTGGTTACCATGACAATCCACCCTCCATGAATTATTTGCATATCAATTGCTGGGTTTGAATTTTAAGATAGTATGTAATTTACTTCTAGACCTTCCAAACTGTTCTTCAAAAATAGATCCCATGCTCAAATTAATGCCTGCCTGATCTATTTGCTTTGACGTAGTAATTATTTATCTCATAATAAGGATGGGTTCCTATGCTTCTCTGCAACAGATGATGAATTTTCATTTCTTGAGGGTGTAGTCTGCAGAATGCAGATTCCCTATTATTACTGTACTAGAGCTGAGAAAGTCAAGAAATTACCATTCTAATTGCTTCTGGTATAACGCTCTATACATGGTTGTGCTCAGTAAAGATCTCATTTAATTCCAGTCTTGTTCTTTTATAATTTTGAAATTTTCATCCAAGTCCAGTGTAAGCTACTGAAAGTTTGCATTTCGAATATTCTCGATTTCATTCTGACATACAACTGCTGGTCTTCACTTCTAATGAATGAAGGTTATTGACTGCCAGCCTTAGCTAGCACACAGACTAGAAGTTGAGGTGTCTCTTAAGTGATCTGTTACTGACCTCTGCTTTTATTGCTAAGTTCTCTATAGTTAATATTTAAGTTGCTTTGGTCTCAGATCTTCCACAAAATCCTGATCAAATGCTTCATCACGGTGTGCAGATGTCCCTGGGTTTGCAAAGAACGTATCAGTGAAAAGTTCAAGTTCTGGTAGGTTCTACCACATTAGGATGGCCTCTAGTCTAGCCTTGGCCAAAGACAGAGCCTGTCCTCTGATGAATAATCTGGCTGGATGCAGAGGAGCTCATCACCAGTTGGCTGGACCCTGGGCGGGGAGCTTTTTGGCCATGGTGACCCATAAAACAGAAAAACACAAAATAGCCCTTGGTCTTGGGCAACCCCTTTCCCTTCTGTGGTGACATAGAAAGGTAGAGTAGTGGAAAAGGGGGCAATAATGAATAAAAATGATGTCATTTTTAAACCATGTATAAACATTAACTTAACTCAACGTAGGATCGTAGATTGAGAACTGGAAGGGACCTAAGCAATCATCTGGCCCAATCCTCTCATTTTACAGATAAGAAAACTGAGGCCCAGGGAAATTGGGTAACTCACCCAAAGTCATGAAGTTATTAAGCAGTGTCTGTGAGAGAGCTTTGTTTAATGACCAAAGAATGAACCTCCAGGTTTGGAAATGGAACTATAACTACATTGACTTTCTTGTGATAAATGAAACCAAATGATAAAAGACGATTGCAGCTAAAAGGAGGGATGGCTCATGCACAAATGAAAACAAGAAGCACCATTTCATTGGGATGTCTTCCAGCACTCAGGGCACCTGGGTGGAGCAGTGGATGGAGTGCTGGTCCTGGAGTCAAGAAGACCTGAATTCAAATCCTATCTCAGGCACTTACTACCTACGTTACCCTGGGAGTCACTTAATCCTGTATGCCTCAGCTTTCTCATCTGTAGAATGAGCTGGAGAAGGAAATGGCAGCCCACTCCAGGATCTCTGAAGAGTCGGACACAACTGAAGTGAATGAGCAACCACAAAGTCAGGTTGATTTTTATGATACTAAGTCACCCTCTCTGAGATTCCTCCTCTGTAAAATGAAGGAGTTAGATTGGATGATCCTTAAGGTCCCTTCTGATTTTAAAGCTATAATCCTATACTTCTCATTCACTCTGAGCTTCCTCATCTATAAAATGATGATAATAACACACAAACTACCTCCCAGGGTTTTTATGCAGGGAATATTTTATAACCTTTCCATTTCGCATCTGTTTCTCTTCCTGGTTTCAGCTTCACTAGAACAAGATGCCTCTCCAGGACAAGTTCATCACCTCTAGTCTTATCCCCATGCTAACTCGAACCTTGACTGACACCATCTCTCTCTCCTCTCTGGGGGACTGGATGGCAAAGGATCAAACTCCTCCCAATGCCTTTCTTTACAGAGGCAGGAACCAGACTCAGCTCACTCCATTTTTGTACCTGCTGCTCTATCTAGTTTCAACTCCACAGAACAAGATATCCCCATGCAGTGCCTCCTGGTGTCCCCCCTGCCATTTTTCTGCCTCTTTTTGTGAATTGTCTCCCCCCCCCCCCACTGGATTGTAAACTCCTTGAAGACAGGGATTGTCTTTCTTTTATGAATTGTACCCCTAGCACTTAGTACAGTGCCTAGCACCTAGTAGGTGCTTAATAAATGGATGGGATAAATGGAAGGTGCTCTGGCAAAGCGAGCTGTTGGTGTCACTGCTCAGAATTGCACTATGGCCTCAGATCTCCCAAACAAATGTTCAGACCTTGAAAAGGGCAAATTATTGAAAGTCAGAGGGTGTCATGAACTACTTTTCTCCTACCAAATATTGTGTTTATAAAGGATCCTTCCATGATGGAATGTGAGAGTCTTGAGGAAGCCAAAATGTCTCCTGTAGCAGAGCCTGCTCAAAAAAGCTCCCAGACTCATTTATGGCCACTAGCTGTTCTTTCAGCCACATTTCTGGGCAGAGACAAGGAGAGAATGTCCACTGGAAATGACTGCTCCTTATCTGGGGTTTGACCAGGTGCTCTTCCAAGTCTAGCTAAGAACCATTAATTTCTTAGTTATTTGTTCGTTGTCCACTCAGAATATAAACTCTTTTAAGGGCGAGGTGTGTTTCCCTTTTGTCTTTGTATCTCTAACGCCTCTCATGGTGCCTGGTACATGGTAGGTGTTTAATCAATGCTTAACGAGTGACTGAGAGGCTGCTGTGTTCAGGCTGTTAAGGCAAATGCTAGTGTCTGGGTTAGCTTAAGAACTAAGAGCTTCATCTGTATTATTTTTACTGAGGTTTGCTTGAATTAACCCAAGTTTAGGATTTCTCCAAATTTCTATTTGGGGAAACAGATTCTTTCATAACCAGTTTACATCTTTTAACCAAGCATCAGGATGCTTGATAATGACTTTCATTATACTTGTGCCCAGCTTTTCTGGCTGACAGAGATTATACCAGCCTGTAGTCTATTTAATCATTAAACTCATACTTAACAATTAAAAAATTAACTCTTGTATGGTCCTGAAATCTGAAAAAGCTTTGCTTTTAAAAAGAAAAGAAAAGAAAAAACTCTCATGCTTGCCAAGATGGGAATGAATACAGTCTGGAGTCTGTTTCTGAAAGATCCCTTGCTCTGGTAACAACCCTTTCTCACACCAGTTGTTTCCATGTCTTCCAGATCCAAAACTGACAAGGGGGGAGAAAACCCCAAAGAATACACGTCACATCTGCACTAAGTCATCAGTTAAACTTGTGCTGCTGTTAACCAGATGCAGACAAGTCACACAGCTGGCAGGCGAGAAAGAACCAGTGAACTCGCTGAAGGAGCAAGTCAGTGGTCAGAAGGCAGCTTTCATGGGCAGATTTCACAGCAACAGGGCCAGGAACTGGAGCCAAAAGCTTTACTTGAAACTGGGTGGATGTATCTGCATTGCAGAGACATGGAGAAGCCATCCAGGCCTCCCAACAATCTTGTTTCCACAAGAAAAGCAGTTTTCCGATCACCAGGTTCACTCTTTTGTGCCTCTTAGAGGCCCAACTGGGCTAGACAGACAGAACGGGGATAGAATTCTCTCCAGTGTTTCAGAGCTGAGATGAAGTGGTCCCAAGAGAGGTGTTCTGACTGAACAGGAATCCCTGCCTCCCGCCAATTTTAAAATTTGAATCATTCCTTTAGGGGGAGCAGGGAGGGACTGTGCAAGATGGAAGAAAGACAAAAAAAGAAAACCTTTTAGGAAAGTTGGAATTGATGGAATATGGTTTTCATGTGGAAAAGACCCTAAGGTGGCCTGTCCCTCCCCTCTCACACTATGTCAATCTGTCATCACCGCTAATGCTGAAAACAGCAGGCTCTCATCTGAAGCGAGAAAGCCACAAAAGTCCTTGGGACTTTTCCCACCTGACCTTCCTTGGGGTCTTATCTTCCAACAATGCCCATATAAAGAATGCTATCATTGGAACTTTCGTTCAACTGAAAAGGACCCAGTTATGCCCTCTTGGAAAGGAACTGTTGGGTTGTCTGAATAAAGGGCGTTTTAAGTAGAGTTTGACAAACCATTCCATAGACATCTCTTACTAGATGCAAGGTACTGGGCGAAAGCCTAGGGAGCGTAAAGATAGCTCATAGATTATTACACCTGGAAGGAACTGCAGGAATCACCTAGGCTTGCAACTGAAGAGACGGAGGCCTAGAGCCGCAAAGGGAGTTTAATGAGCAGACGCAGAGCGCCAGTGGCAGTCAGGACATGAGCCCAGTCTGGTCCTTTCTACTGCATCAGCCTTGGAAAAGGGACTGAATCCTTGCTCCCTGTAGTTTAGGAGATGGAGAAGAAGTGAAAAAGACTAAAAATAAAAGTCAAGTGAAAAAAGCCAGTGAATAGGTTTCTCCCATTCATTCTAATTCCTCTATACAACATGACTAATGAGAAAGTACATTTCCTAAGAATGTATATGTACAGCCCGTATCAGATTGCATGCTATCTTGGGGAGGAGAGGGAGGTGGAGAAAATGCAAAGCTTCTGGAAGTGAATATTGAAAACTAAAAATAAATTAATTAAAAAACCCCAACAGTGAATAGCTGTCTTGTTTCCGCAAGACTGCAAAATCTCCTTGATGGCAGGGGCTGTGTCCCACGTAGTTCCCTTTGTAGATACTTACTAAATGAGTTTTAATGAAAATTTAATTTTTAGATCCCTAAATTCATTTTTTTCCTCTCAGTAGTCTATAGAGAAGGAAAAGAGGGTGTTCTGCAATAGACAGCGAACAAGGCCTCAGATAAGGGCTTCTTTCAAGTCCCAATTAAAGTCTCTTGTCCTATAGGAAGTCTTTCCCAAACTGTCTCACTTTCAGTGCCTTCCCTCTGTTCGTTATTCCTACTTACTATGTACATAGGAAACTCTTTCCTATTTACCTTGTGAGCTTGTTTGTACACATTTGTTTCCTGTTGTCTCCCCGGTTACATCATGAGCTCCTCCAGGGCAGGGATTGTCTTTTGCCTCTTTGTGTATCCCTAGCATTTAGCACAGTGCCTGGCACGTGTTTCGTGACTGACTAACTGCGCTGGTCTTTGAGTCAGAGAATGATAATGCCATTTAGGTGAAATGGCCATTAGCACTAAAGAATGTTAGACTTTGAGTTTCTTGGTGATTTTAATTCACCAAGCAAATACCTGGCATTGGTAGGCTGGCTCTTACATAAATCATTTATACTGAATGGCATCCATCCGAGTCCTGACTGTGAAAGTGAAATCATGAAAGTGTTGGCCCAAATATAGCCTCTTATTCAGTCAGAGAATTGGAGGATGAGGCCTCTGATACCTACCCATAAAAATTCCTAGGTATATAGAGCAACTTGCCCATCTCACTGGCATACCTGGCAGATTGGTAGCATTTATAATAGAGGGTAAGATCATTAAAGATCTATGTAAGCATATCCTGTTGGGAGAAAGGTAAGTGGAGCATGCCTCCCTAATCTCAAGAGCTCTTTAACTGGATAATGCAAGCCAGCCAAGAGGACACTAGTGAAGTTAATTTATTTAGACTTCTAAGAAACCTCTGACAAGATTCTTTACTAAGAGCTGATTTGGGGGGGGAGGGAACGGGAAGCACAAATAAGTGGAAACCTTTGGCTAGGATATGTTTTTATTGTGGGTAGGGAACTAGCTTAAAAACAGAAAACCAAGTAAGGATAAATGGATTTGTCTCCAGCCAGAAAAGTATGAGTAGAGGATTTCCTAGGAATGCTATTTAACATTTTAATAAATTATTTGGCAGAGGGAGTACTAACTAAGTGAAATCTTCTAGGTTGTAGATGACACTACATATTTCCAGGTAATGAAATGCCAGACTGAGTAGGATATATTTGCAGAATGAGCTCATGAAGCTGTAGAACTAAGTGGAAAAGGGGAAGATGAGCTTCCCAGACTCAGAGTTTTAGAGCTAGAAAAGATATTAGATATAACTTAGTGTAATATTTTCACTTTACAGGTGAGTAAATTGAGATCTAGAAAGTCTAAGTGACTTTCCTCAAAGAGTCAAGGGGCAAAGACATAATTAGAACCTATGTCTTCCTGATTATCAGTCCACTTTGCCAGCCATTGTGGCCTGGGGCTTCATAGGAGCACCCACCTAATCTATGATACTATGATAGAGAGTTGACTCTACTGAGATTTCCATTCTTTGTTGGGAGGATGGAGAACTTGGGCTGTAGACCAGGATATAAATTACCTCTGTACTAGGTCAGTGAATCAGTACCCTCCCTGCTTCTTCCCATCCCCTCTGCCCACCTCAAGCCCCCAATGCCTCTGGAGGAGTAAAAGAGAATTGTCCTTTGTTAAAAGGACATTAGCTGGAAAAGTTGTTGGTTTTTTTGTGGGAATATATCATGCCAGTTGTTTGGAAGGCAGGAAGATTAAGAATTTTCCAACTGGTCACTGACAATGTAGTCTAGAAATGAAAAGAACTGGGAGATGTGGAATCCAGTCCTGATTGTCAATAATTCACTTTAGGACATTAGGAAAGTCCCTCAATCTCTGAGGAACCTAACATCAAAATGGGGCTGGTCATCCCTAACCTACCTATTGCTCAAGGTTGGAAAATTGAAGGAAGAAATTCAATTACATACAGTTCAGCAAACATTTATGGAACCTTCTGTATACACAGTACAATGGTAGATAGGGAATAGACAATAAGGAAATAAAGATGTAAAAAAATGAGATAATGAACTCCCAAGTATCTTTTGAAACAAATTCTTGATCCCTGTCCTATCAAGTTACTGTTTTGAAAAATAAAAGATAATTCACTCTTCCTCAAGAATAAGCATCAGCACAATGCACTAGATGGGGTCTGGGGCTGTGTATCAGTCCCTCACCTTTCTGTGTGAGTCAGTTTCCTCACCTGTAAAATGTGAAAAATACATTGCCTGCTTCATGAGTCTGTTGTGAGAAAAACACCTGGGAAACCGTACGTATTAATATGTAAATAGGAGCTCCTATTGGTGAGTGGCATAGACTATAATCAATGAGTAGGTCTGGACCAGTGGACCTTGACCTCTGCTCCCTGGAAGCTGGGTGACTCACACAGGTGAGGGCAGACTCCATGGGAAGCTACAGGGAAGGCAGGGCTCCCTAGGGCAGGGTCTTTGGCTCATAGCAGTCTCCTCCTCCAGGGAGCCCTCCAGAAAACTACAGGGAGGGAACTCTCAAGTCCCAATGGCTAGCAGGAGGCTGGGGATGTTGGGCAGGGACACCTCAGGAATCAGGAGAGATGCCTATAGATTTCCTCAAGTCCTGTGTGGCACCCGGCAAGCAGGAATAGGTAGTGTTACTGAAAAGCACATTCTCTGAAAAGAAGGGAAATGATGGGAATATTTCCTTTCTTTAGGCCTGCTCCTCAATCTCTTTCGAATCCTGGGCTAGTGGTTGTTGTCATGGCTGGGTCAGGCTAGAACTCTGAAGCCTCTTCTGCTTTAATACATCCTACTGGCATGGTGAATTACTAGCGCTGCCTGGGCTCTTCCTTGAAGGCTGTAGACAATACAGCTGATTGTAACTTGGGAGACTGGAAAATATCTTGGATACAACTGTTAAAAACATTCTTTGTACTTTTCTCAAAAGCTACACAAAATCCTGTTTCTAAGATCTACCTACATGAGATGTCTTAATGTTCAACTCTTTTTTTCTTTTTTTCAAAAAAGAGTGCCTATTGCCAAGAAAACAGAATATTATTTCTTCCAGTCCACAGGAGTCTGAGTGGACAGCCTGTCCTTCCTTGGAACTGAAACCAAGCATCCTGGGCCCCAGATCCACAGAGTAGAGGCTGGGAAAGTCTGGTAACAATGGAAGATTTCTTACCCATTCCGGACTTTCTCTCCTGTGATCATTCCAATGCCCTCCAATTCTCCTTTTCCATTTATTTGTAAAAAACCACCACAGTGAGAATTCCCTGAAAATCAGATGAGCTACCTTTCATTTTCTGTACTGAACATTCTGTCAGGTTCCAGGAGATGGGCAATTTAAAACGGAATACAATTAACACAGAACAGCTAAGGCTCATTCTTTCTTCCAGCTGAAATGATTTGGTGACTTGAGGATAGAGTTTGAGGGGAAAGGGGGACACAGGGAGGAGAGTGGTAAGAATGGACTTAGTGACTTCTAATGAACTCCAAGCATTTAAGGTTCTTGTTTAGAATAAAATCCTGCGGCTGAGCTGTGCTCTCACCATAATCCTTCACCATAGGATAGACTGTCTTGGAGCACATGCTTTCAATTTAATGAGAAAAGCAATGAAAGACGAGTGGTAACTCAAACAGAAAGCTAACAATTTATAACCCCCCAGGACCAGTTAATGCCGAGAGTTTGACTAAAGCCAAAAGAGAACAAGACAGACTGTCTTCATGTTAGCTGAGGACGACAGAAACAGGAAATACAGGAAACAGGCCAGCTCAGCTCTCTAGTTCATCTCTGTTGGACTTATGCCCTCTAACTGAAAAGATAACTGAGGTCTAGAAAGATCAGAAGTCTGACACGCTGTGGTTAGAGAATGAATGAAAGAAGAAAAAAAGGAAGGAAGGAAGGGAGGAAGGAAAGTACCATAATGCAGGCAGGTTTCCCACCTACTTCCTGCACACCTTTCCATCACCAGGCCCCATTCCCCTCTGGTTCATCTTGCACCTACCTGCAATCCCTTGTAGCAGCCCACAGACATTAAAAATACTTTTCTTCATGATGCTCTGTACACACATGGTGAAGACAGATACGAATGCCACTGTACAGAGAATAAAGATCCCAACAGCTAGGAAAATAGCCGTGGCCTGCCAGAAGCCACTGGCGATCTCGTTGAAGTTCTCTGCATAGGGACCACAAAGGGTGTCCCGACTGGAATGGTGTATGTGGGAGATGCGGGTACAGCGAGCGTAGATGCCCAAGGTTGGGCGGTAAGGCTGCTGGGAGCCCCCGGTCCTGTTGTCCATGTCCACATGGCTAGAGGATTTGGCGGTGCCAATCAGCCAGTCTGCGCTCATGAAAGCGATGAGTTCTGCGAAAGCCACGACAATGCTCAGGAGAGTCCACAGCATTGAGCGACAGGTGACAATAACATGACACATATTGAGGTCCAAGGCAGTGGACAGTCAGAAATCCAAGGAGTGAACACACACACACACACACACACACACACACACACACACACACACACACACACACACACACACACCCCCGCTCAAGACTACAAGAATGAAGGCAGAAAGAAGCCAGAAGGAGAAATCTGCTTTCCTTTCCTAGCAGCTTTGCAGTCACTGAGGTCCAAGCAGTTCTGTGAATACGCTGGAAGCCTCAGTCTCTGGCTTCGGGCCGCTGGGCTCCTCCTTTCCTTCTCGTCCCGGACAGCTCCGACGAGGAGAGCAGGCTGCTCGCTTAGCATTCATACTGGCACATGATGACGGGCGGTTAGTCTTCTGGGGGGGGAGGTCCCAAGCCCTGCCTCCTGCTTTGACATCACACACCTATAGGAGAGAAAGGAGGAGGGAGGGGTTAACAGAGAGCACTCCCTGACCCCACCCCACCCCCAGCTCTGCCAAAGGAAAACTTCTCATCTTGCCCAACCGGGTCTTAACATCAACATGTGAGAGTGTAAAACTGGGGCTTGTCAAGTTCTCAACCCCGGAAATTTCCCAGGCTCGATCGTCAGAGGGTGACTACTGCCTGCTGCCCCACAGGGCTCAGGCACCCACACCTCCCACCCCAGCCAGCAGCTGTCAGAGCTTGCGAAAGGTACTGCTCCACTATGCAACAAGTCAGGCAGTCACGGAATCACCCGGCTAGAGCGGGAGGACCGGCTATGACCATCCATCCTGCCCAGCTCCCTCAAAGCCACACAGGTAGTAAACATCAAAGGGTTGTTGGGGGAGGGGAATTGAACCCATCGCCTCTGACTCCAAAGCCAGTTTTCTTCTCACTGTACCAACCTGCATGAAATACTCATTTGTCTGTTTCCCTCACTTCCATGCACATTTACTATAGATTAATTTCCCTGTGTAGCAGCTAATACAATATGAAGAGTGGAAAGTCTCAGCTGGTAGCATGACCTGAGAGAGAGGTCAAATTGGGGTGCCTCCCATAAAATCCAGAGGGCATTCTCAATTTAGTTTAGGATAGCTTGGTTGAAACTATTACCCACTGCTGATGATCTAATATCTCATACAAGGAAAAACAAAGTAATGAAAGCACTGGAATTTCTATGTGGGCATGACTTAGAGGGCAAATAATTGCAAAGGACTTGTGTATTTAATAGCCTTTCCCCTCTCTCCCCAATTAAAGGCAATTTTTCTTTGCATTGGATAGAAGCTGGACCTGGAATCAGGGAAAGATTTGAGTTTAAATCTAGTCTCAGACTCTTCCTAGCCAGTGTGACATTGGGCAAATTACATAATCTGTTTACCTCAGTTTCCTCATCTGTAAAATGAGGATAATAGTACCTCCCTCTCAGGGTGGTTGCAAGGATAAAATGAGATGATATTTGTAGTGCCTTGCAAACCTTAAAACATTACAAAAATGCTAGCTATTATTATTATTTTTTATTATTTGCAAGGATCATCACAGACACATGTGGCTCAGAAAAAAAAAAGCCTGGCAAAATTTTGACATTCACTCTGCTGAATGCAAGCAGCGATCTCCAGCACCTGTTGCTAAAGTCAGCCATAACAAGGAGCGTCTAATTAGCCAACTTTTAATTCTTTTTTTATATTTAGTATTTTATTTTCCCCTGGTTGCATGTAAAAACAATGTTTAATATTCATTTTAAAAATTCTCTCCCTCTCTTCCAACACCCCCCCATTGAGAAGGCAAGCAATTTGATACAAGTTATACATGTATAGTCATGCAAAACATTTCCATAATAGTCATATTGTGAAAGAAAACATAGACCTAAAAAAAAAAACACCTCAAGAAAAATAAAGTCAAAACCTCTGCTTCCATCTGCATTCAGCCACCATCAGTACTTTCTCTGGGATGTCTAGCATTTTTCATCATAAGTCCTTCAGAGTTGTCTGGGATCGCTGTGTTGCTGAGAATAGCTATTTTAACTTTTAATTCTTCGGAAATAAAATCACTAGGAATAAGCAGGTTACTCGGTACCAAGATGGGAAAGGAAACATCAGAAAGTATAATTTACTATGTTTAAGACTGAGCATGAAAAGAAATGAACTATTCCATGAAGGTGGACCACATGAGAGGAATTGGCTCACTGGTGATTGTTTAGTATTTACCATAGCACACCCACAGTGTGCTTTAGCCAAAAAATGAAGTCACACTGACTCACAGGTCTTCTAAGAGCTAATGACTCATCCAGTTTTAGGAAACAATTTGAAATAGAGGCATCCCTTTCTAAGGACCATTAATTTAGGATTAATATCATGGAATCAACTTGTTGACAACAGAAGCTTGTCTAAGGCCTGCAGCAGAATGAAAGTCTTGAATTGTTCCAATTCATTGCCATGTGCAAATGGCCATTCCTCTGCTCAGAGGGCTTGGTTCACCACAGGTCGAGGGCTAAAAACTCCCATTGTTTCCTATTTCACAGAGAACTTATTCTCTGACTTCCCTCCCCCAAAATGGCTTCATTACAAGGGGACTTTACTCCACAACCGAAGTCTCCAGTAGAGGTGACCTAGCTCCAAACAAGTACCAAGAACTCAGAATTCCATGCCCATTCTTTTCCTAGTTGGGTCAGCAGCCCTTCTGCCTTCCAGGGTCAAGATAAATTGAGTATCTTGCATTTGACGTATTCACACAAGGACCTATTCTGAATGATTAGAGCTTATCCACTGAGGTCATGTGAGCTCCATGCGAACCACAGAGAAACCCTGAGCATGTGCAGGGTCCTTGCTGCGGGGGCACAAACAGGGAAGGATAAATAAATCAGAATATATGAGCTGGAAAAATGCAAGTGTAAATGACCCAACAAACAATCCAATAAGAATCCATTGAACACATGCACAAGGCACCCTGCTTGTCACTGGAGTCTCAAAGAGAAGTCTTAGAATATTAGGCCTGGAAATGACCTCAAAAATCATCTAATTCATTCTGGTTGTTCATTTTTTAAAAATCTAGTTCCAACCTCTCATTTCATAGAGCAGCTTGGTATAGTGAGTAGTGTGAGTGATTGGGACTTGGGAAGACCTGGGTTTGAATCCTGCTTCACATTTGATAGCTCTGGGCCCCCAAGCAAGTCATTCAGTGTCCTTGAGTATCATTTTGCTCCTTATAAAATTGGGTTAATCATAATCCCAACTAACAGGGTCATTGTGAAGTTATCACAAATATCATCAAACCCATGTATGTAAAGCACTTTGCAACCTTTACCACAGAAATTCACATTATGCTTTCCCCCTGTTAATTATTTCCTATTTATCCTGTGTAGCTTGTTTTGAATATATCTGCTTGCATGTCATCTCTCCTATTAGACTGTAGGCTCCGTGAGGGCAGCGACTGTCTCCTTTTGCCTCTTTTTGCATTCCCAGCACTTAGCACCAAGTGCCTGGCACATAGGAGTTGTTTAGTAAATGTTTACTGAATTGAACTGAATTACTCTTATTGTTACTATTTTATGGAGTAGCAAAGTGAGGCTTAGAGAAGTAACTGACGCCAAAAGGACAGAGAATCATAATCTTGAAGGATTTAGATCTGGAAGGGACAGCGGAGACCATTTTGTTCAATCCCTTACAGATGGGTAAGATGAAGCCTAGAGAGAACAAGTGACTTGCCAAAGGTCACGCAGGTAATTAGTATGGAGACTAAAAGCCGGTCTCCTCACTGCTAGTCCAGGGTCTTTAAAAATTACTCTACTCAATTAGCAAGCATTTATTTTCTTTCTCTTCAACTTCCTCCACCCCAGTGGGGTGGGTGGGTGAGATCCCTATAATAAATATATATTGTCAAGGGAACCAAATTCTCATGTTGGCCACATCCCCAAATGTATAACTCCTTCCAGGATCTTTTCTTCTATGACACGTCATGAACTTAATATCCCCCTTTCCACACTGGTACCACTTTTGGGTCTGCATGCCATAATTCATGGTGTAGACTCTTCTCCAAGTGCTATCCGAGGAATGGGAGTACTTCCCAACTTACATTACATTCATAGCTGCATGGGGTTGTGCTGGGCACTATGCAAAGGATGTCAAGCATTCCATGGGCTCCTAACCTGGAGTACACAGACACCAGCTGGTATGGGGAAAATCACATCTTCCACTTCACTAACCTCTAACTGAAATTTATTCTAGGAAGGGATCTATCAGACTGGCAAAGGGAAGGGAAGAAGGAGGGAATAAACATTTATATAACGCTTACTATGTGCCAGGCACTGTGGTAAGCACTTTTTTTTTTTTTTACAAATATTATCTCATTTGATCCTTATAACAATCCTGGGAGTTAGGTGCTATTATTATCCCCATTTACAGTTAAGGAAACTGAGGCATACAGAGGTTAAGTGATTTGCCCAGGTTCATATAGCTACTAAGTATCAGAGGATGGATTTACTCAGATCTCTGACTCCAGGTCTACCACTCTTGTCTACTGTGTCACTGGCTGCCTCTGGTGCCCCCCAAAGTCTGTGACACATACAGAAGAGTTAAGAACCTCTGCCTGTAGACTTCTGAGCTCAAATGAATGACCTTGGCACAGAGAACAGATGGGCAACAGAGACCTATGACAACAAAGGGATGGAAATACATCGTGAAGCAAAAGCTATCTGAGGACGGAGTAAGATGCTGCATGATGCAGTATGAGAGATAGCATCAGAAGGATGAGGCTATGCCTGCTTGGCCTTTCTCCTGAAACTGACTGCAGGGGTGACGGTGCTGGAGGAATTCATCACATTTTAAATCACTATGACAGTGTACGGAGCTTTCCTGGTCTCTGAAATCTCTCCTGCCCTTGAATAAGGGTACACAGAAAGCTACCCCTGGAAGAACTGCCAGTTGTGAGGGTGGGTGAGTGCGGTGCTAAATGGATAATGAAAGTTCTTGGGTTGGAATGGCCCCTTGAGAAAACACATGAAGGCTATGAAGATGGCAGCAATTCCAGGGTGAGCATGGACCATGGTCCTGCTAAAATAACATGTTAGGCCTGGAGGAATTACACATTTACCAATCAGATGCTCAAAATCATGAAAGTGAAATGGAGAGAGGGATAGAGATGGCGTTGATGGGCCTGAAAAAATTCAAGGCACTTCAACAGTTTTCCAATGAAGATAAAACCAACTTAGTCTTCTGTCCAGCCTATCTCTAGGTTGTCTCCTGAGATCTGCTCCTGGCAGCTCTTTTCTTTAGATCTGCAAATCACTTAATCTTCTATTGCTTTAGTTTCTTCATCTATAAAATGGGCATAATAAAAATGGCACCTACTTCCCAGGGTTGTCATGAGCCTGAAATGAGATAGTATTTGTAAAGGACTTTGCAAGCCTTAAACTGCTATATAACTGCTGGCCATGATGATGATGGTGAAGATTCCTTCTAGAGTTTGACCTGCTTCCACTGACTAAGCTGGGGCTTGTAGTCTTGATATCAGGCTAAAGTTGACCTCAGTGGGAATATTTCCTTTCGAAAGGTCGGGATGCAATGAAGTTGCAACATCTAAAGATAAAGTGTGAGGGAGTGTTGGTGGGGAGGGTGTTGAGGAGAAGAGATTACGCTCATGATGGCTTAGCTGGCCATCACCCCTAGTCTCCATATCAGTGAAAAGGGGATGACCAGATGAGTAATAAATACTCCTCTCAGAGCCGTGATGAGCCAAGTTCTTTGGCAACCTTGAGGTACTGTAGACATGTAAATGATTATTACTTATATATCGCAAAAAGATCAGCTCCAAATCAACATAGGATAAAAACACAACTCCAAGTTTCTAGAGTTTGGGAGGGAAATGATTCCTTGCTTTCTTTTTTTGACTAAATAACTCATGTGTACCTGATGCTAGATTTCTAGTCATTTGTACACCAGCTGGGCCTGAGGGTGAGGTGGCTTTTCTTCTGTCCTGATGAGACCTGGCAATTCTGCATGCTAAAGACCACAGCAGGAGCCACGAGCTCCTACAACCCCGAACACAAGGAAATCCAAGCAGACCTAAGTGAAGTGAGACTCCAAGAAAGAGCTGAATGCAGGTAGGGGAGAAAAATCTGCAAACCTGCTGACAGTTTTCTAGAGCAGTTTGTGTTCCATAAAATGAGGTGTATTGAGCCTGTGAACATATGAAGGGGAAGAGGGTACTTGCCGAGACAACATATGCATCAAAGGGGAAATAAATACTCCCTCATTAACCACAATGAGTGAAAACTGGTAGAGGAGGAACCTCTTAACACAGACACCTTCGGCTGTTACCTCTAATTCCTGGTCACCGAAGCAGTTTGTTTAATAAAGCTAAGTATGCATTCTTGGTTCACTTTAAAGCTTCCTTGCATTCTTCATGGGCAACTAAATAAATATTTTTCCCCCAGAACACCTAACAGTACGTCTGACACTATTTGGAGGAAAATGACTAATTGAAAATATACTGTTCCCCTCCCTTTGCCCTCCTCTACAGATATATCACTGCCACCTTTTCCAGGACGCTTTCCCAGACCTCCCTGTTCTTAGGACTCTATCCTTCCTCAATTTTCTTGGTTCTAAAGTACACATATTCTATCCTCCTCTCCTTTCCCCCTCGCCCAACCTTCACCAATAAATAGAGTGTAAGTAGCTCAAGAGCAAGGATGATTTTTGGTTTTTTGTCACTAGCATCTACTTTGAACGTACTTGGTTGCTACACAGTCACTTCAGTTGTGTCCAACTCTCCGTGACTCCATTTGGGGTCTTCTTGTCAGAGATCCTGGAGGGATTCGCCATTTCCTTCTCCAGTTCATTTTCCAGATAAGGAAACTCAGGCAAACAGGGTGAAGTGACTCATCCAGGGTCACACAGCTAGTAAGTGTCTGAGGCTGATTTTGAACTCCGGAAGATGAGTTTTCCTGATTCCAAACTCAGTGCTCTATCTATTGTACCACCTACCTGACCTAAAATATCATAGAGAAAGAATACCAAAAAGGCCAGTTTGCCTGAAACACAGAGTGTCCAAGGAGGAGAAATGTGAATAAGTATGGGAAGGTAGGCTGAAATTCGATTGTGAAGGGCTTTAAAAGGCAAATAGAGGAGTCTATATTTTATCCAGGAGGCATTTGGGAGCCAGTGGAACTTCTTGAGCAAGGGAGTATACTTTAGGAACATCAGTCGGCCATTGCCCAGAGGACAGATTGGAAAGAGGTGACCAGTTGTAATAGTCTGAGGTAGAAGTGATGGAAGTCTTAACTAGGGTTAGAGCCATGTGCATGGAGAGAATAGGATGGATATGAGTGTTGTGGAGAAAGAACCGACAAGACTAACTAACTGACAAGACTAATTGGGAGAGGGAAGAGTTGAGAAGATGATGAGTTTGTGAACTTGGGTATCTGGAAGACTTCAACAGAAATAACTAAGTTAGAAGGGAAAGGGCAACTATAGTGCCACATCAAAGTGCATCAAAGGGGAAATAAATCCTCCCTCATTAACCACAATGGGTGAAAACTGATAGAGGAGGAACCTCAACACAGACACTGGATAGAGCACCAGCCCTGGAGTTTAAATCTAGCCTCAGATACTAGCAGTGTGACCCTGGGCAAGTCACTTAACTGTTGGCCTCAGTTTCTCATCTGTAAAATGAACTCGAGAAAGAAATGGCAGACCAGTATCTTTGCCAAGAAGACTCCAAATCGGGTCAACAGAGAGTCAGATATGACTGAGATGACAGAGCAACAAAAAGGTTAGAAGAATGGGTGGGAGGAACATCATGAGTCCCATTCTGGGCATGTGGAATCTGAGATATCTAGATCGGATTGTAAATGTGCGCTAGCCAGTTGGTGATGTGGACAAACTCGGGATAAAGCTTAGAGTTGGATATATAGATCTGGGAGTCATCCTTCTGAGGATGACAACTGAACTCAAAGGAACTGATGAAACCCACCAAGAGGACAGAGAGACAGAGAGACGAGGGCCCAAGAAGATGCCTTCAGTATTCCCACATACAGGAGACAGGTCAAGGATAATAATCCACAAAAACAACTGAGAAGTGACTAGGTAGGTAAGAAGAGATACAAGGGAATATAGTGTAACACAAGCCTGAGAAGAAAGGAGGGAGGACAAATGATCAACAGTGGCAAATGCTACAGAGAGATTGAAGAAGATGAAGGCTGAGGAAAAAGTCATGTGATTTGGCAATTAACTGATCACAGGTCACCATGATAAGAGCAGTTTCAGTTGCACGATACAATCAGACTGCACAGGGTTGATTAGTGAGTGGAAGGAAAGGAAGCCAAGGAAAGCAAATAGCTTTTCTATGAATTTGCCTTTGATGGATGATGGGGAAAAGTAAAAGTTAAGGATGGAAGAGCCCTGAACTAGTTTCCTTTGTTGACATGGTTCTTCAGTTGTATCTGATTCTTTGTGGCCCCATTTGGGTCATGAGATACAGGAGTGGTCTGTCATTTCCTTCTCTAGCTCATTTTCCAGATGAGGAACTAAGGGAGAGTGTTGAGTGACTTGCCCAAGGTCACACAGCTAATAAGTGTGGTTAGTGTCTGAGGCTGGATTGGAACTTAGGACAATGAGTCTTCCTGACTCTAGGCCTGGCACTCTATCCAGTGTGTCACCTGGCTGCTCTCAAGGCAGCAAGGAAGCAGATGATAAGGAAAGCATGATTCCTTAAGGAAGTAGCTGAGAAAAAAGAATGAGAAGGCAACTTCCTGGAGGAGATGGGCAGATATGGGATTAAGGGCCCAAGTAAAGGAGCTGAAGGGCAGCTAGGCAGCACAGTGGTTAGAGAGGAGGGTCTGAAATCATGAAGACCTGAGTTCAAATCCAGCCTCATGTACTTATTAGCCATGTGACTCTGGACAAGTCACTTAACCTTGTTTGCCTCAGTTTCCTCATTTGTCAAATAAGCTGGAGAAGGAAATAGCAAACCCCTACAGTATCTTGGCCAAGAAAAGCCCAAATGGGGTCATGAAGAGCTGGACATGACTGAAAGACAACTGAACAACAAGAGGAAAGGGACCAAATTTAGCACAGAAAAGGAGACATGTCTTCTTCAGATACACAAGAGCACTGAGTCTGGAGTCAGAGAATCTGAGCTCAGATTCCTGCTCTGCTACTTACTGCCTGTGTGTGACCTTGGACAGCTCTTTGGACTTCAAAGTCCTCATTAGTGAAAATATGGGGGGCGAACTTTAATTCTCTAATAACCTTTCCATTTCATAATCCCATGATCTTAAGAATGTTCCGTATGGAGACCGATGTTGAAAAAGAGATATGGAAACTCTGAGCAGGAGTGAATCAACCACTTGTATCATAGGTCATTAGGACCATATGCTAAAATGGTTGCTTAGGTTTCATTTGGAAGGTATGGATGATATCACTAAAAGAGAACTGTACTTTCAGAAACACAGGAACAAAGTTCATATTTACTCAGGAGCATGGTGTTTTGATGACTAGCCATAATACCTTACGTTTGTCTTTATTGCAGATTATGAAATGATCTCCCAAGCATTAACCATTTCATTGGGTTCTCACAACAGCCCCATGAAATGAACAGGACAAGTATCATCATGATGAAACCCACAGGGGTTAAATGTTAAATGACTGGCCAAACTGTGGAAGGCTTTAAGTACTAGGATAAGGTGCTTGTCTTTTATGTTACAGGCAACAGTGAGGCCCTGAAGGGAAGCCTGAGAATTACAAAGATTATTTTGGAAACTCTGTGAAGGATGGATCAGAGATAGTGCAGAACAGATGTAGAGAGATCAGTTAGGATATTAATATAATAATCTGGGACAGAAGAAATGAGAGCCTGAAGGAGGGTGGTGACAGCCTGAGTGTAGAGGAGGGTAACAGATGCAAGAGGTCTAATCAACAGTGCTTGACAACTGATTGGATATCAGGAGAGGGAACTAGGGATAGGACTTTCTGGTTTGAACCAGTGGCATTAGCAACAGAAAGAAGAAAGTTGGCAAGAGGATTGAATTTGGGGGAAAGATAACAGGTTCAGTTTTAGAGATGCTGATTTTGTTATACACGTGGGACATTCAGGCAGAGATGTTGGGACAGAGGAGTGAAGCTGATGGAGTGCTTCACTTGGAGTCAAGAAGACATGGTTTCAAATCCTGCCTCAGATCTAAGCTTACTAAGATTTGTGACCCTGGGCAAGTCACTTACCCATTCTGTGCCTCAGTAGCCTCATCTGTAAAATGAGAGCATTGGACTCAATGGCCCCTAAAGTCCTTTTAAGCTCTTAATCTGTGAAAACATACTCTATACCCTGAAGTGACCTATATAGAAGTGACGAGTAAAGCCACAAAGTGGATGAGAACACCACCCTGCTGCTGTTCAGTCATGTCCGACTCTTCATGACCCCATTTGGGGTTTTCATGGAAAAGAAACTAGAATGTTTTGCCATTTTCTTCTCCAGTTCATTTTATGGATGAGGAAACTGAGGTAACCAGGATGAATTGACTTGCCAGGGTCACACAGCTAGTAAGTGGCTAAGGCACTCATGAAGATGTGTTCTAGATTCCAAGTCCAGTGCTCTATGCACTGCACTACCTAGCTGCCCTGAGATCACCAGAGGGAGAACAAAGAGGTCCCAAAAACAGGCCTTTGAGAGACATTTATGCTTAAGAGAAAGGGGAAGGCAGGTGAACTTGTGAAGAATGCTGAGAAGAGGCAGCAGGACCCAGAAGAGTAGAACCAGGAAAAAGCCAAGAGAGAAGAGGATCCCAGAGGGACAGTAGCTGAGTATCCAATGCTGCAGAAAGGTTGAGGAGTGAGGATAGACCTTGGTTTTGGTAATTAAGGTTATGACAGACCTTTGAGAGAGCAAGGAAACCAGAGCCAGATAGAGATCTACTAGATAACAATTTAAGGCGGTCAAAAATCAATGGAAGGTTTTACAACAACAAATTGTTACTGGATATGAGAAATCTGACCATGTTCATAGGCAAAGGGGCTGAGAGAGAAAGAGTATTTTCTTTCATCAATTATTAATGCAGGGACTGGTCAATGAGAGTTCAGTCCATAAAAATATATTCAGATCTGCTTTGAGAAGAATCTAGACTTCCCTCTCAATTTACAGATGAGAAAAAGGGATGCTACATTCCCATCTACTTTTAAAAGTCTTGAGTTGCCTCAAGTGATGAGAGGTGAGAGAATATAGCCAAAGAGATGGGATCAAGGAGTGGCTTTGAGGAGGGAGGGGTACTCCTCCACAGTAGTCTCTGGAAGAATCTTCATTAGCTTGGCAAAGTCCCCCCTTTTTTTGCAACAGTATTCTTGTCTATTGGATCCCAAGTACTTACTGTTGAATGATATAACATAACCCTTTTCTAGTTCTTGTCTGAGCAGTAGCCTCCCTCCTACATGATATCAGCCATCAGCCATCAGCCAAGGAATATAGGGTATGTTTCAACCAACAGCATCCAGTAAGTATCTTCTGGAGATTTCTTCAAATATATTATTATTGGGTAACACCCATGAGGAAAGCTGTCTTTGCTTGTTTTCTCTGATTAGGACCAGTAAAATGAATTATTTTCTTTCTTATTGTAAGGGACTTGAATAATCTTATTTATCTGGCAACACTATCTGTAAGGCATTGCTACATTGAGGGGTCCAAAATCTGCAAAGAAGTTCTCATCTTCAGATTTGTCTTCTATGGAGAAATCATGGATGTCTGCAGCACTCTTTGGTTTCTGAGTGACACCCGGATGCCTACAGTGTAGTAGGAAGACTGAATTCATACACACTGATAAGAAAATATTTTGATACGATAACTGCATAAGACGAGTGCAAAGTGTTATGTGTGTGTGTTAGACAGATATGTGTAGAGAGATAAATAGATAGATGGATGGATGACTAGAAAGACAGTTATTTTCCCCATTAGAACGTGAGTTCCTTGGAGGCAAGAACTGTTTTGGCCTTTCTGTGTAGGGATTTAGTAGATGCTTAAGATGAGAGAGAGAAGGCTTTAACCTGGAAATATCAGGCTTCCATGGCAAAGGTGGCAACTGAACAAGGCTTTGAAGGTTGTATCAGTGGAGATGGGAAAGGGGAAGGTGTTCTGGGCAAAGGGAATGAAGTGGGCAAAGGCACAAAGGTGAGAAGGGTAAGAAATGGGTTTATGAGATAAGGCTGCAGCTGACCTTTAATACCAAGTCCAAAATTGCCTTTCTAGGTGATCACAGACTTTGGCAGATACTTGTGGATAAAGGAATGCAGTAGGCATAGGCCCTGGCAGGACCCCCTGGCCAACAGGATAGACTGACGCTATGTGTTGAATGGCAAACATTTACCTTGTCTAAATAAATTTATGATTTGGGTCTTTAGCTAATCCAAAGCTCCAGATATGTCACAGCTGGAAATTTGCATCAGTTCCTCATCCTATTCTGCATGACACTATCACAAACAAACAAGAGGTTTCAAACCTACAAGGTGCAGTGGGGTGAATGAGCAGGGGTTTTAGATTTGAACAATTTGGGCCCTAATTAATTAGCAAGGTGACCTTGGGCCTCTGTGGGGCTCAGCTCTCCTTCTACAAAATGAAGGGATTAGGCAGGATTCTCTCTAAGATCTGTCATTTCCAGCTCTCAAATTCAAT
The DNA here is from genome assembly GCF_028372415.1 of Notamacropus eugenii. Classification (NCBI taxonomy): domain Eukaryota; kingdom Metazoa; phylum Chordata; class Mammalia; order Diprotodontia; family Macropodidae; genus Notamacropus; species Notamacropus eugenii. Next base: position 472,395,180 of record NC_092875.1, read on the forward strand.
GATGCTAAGTCCTTCACTGTAAAAACCAATAAAGAAAGTCTGAAATGGATCTTGTTTAATTTTATGGAAGCTAATAAAAGCTCTGTTCCTATATGAGGAAGGGGGGAGTTAAAAACAAAGAAGGCAGCAGGGAGGGAGAGGTTGGAAACAAAAACCTTATAAAGCATCCTCTTCCACCAACACATCCAGGTCTCTCCAGATTCCTTTCTTATGAGTTCACAGATCTGAGATATCAGGGGCTTTGACCAAACTACCTCCTATTCTGTTGACTCAAGCCTGGGAATAAATAACCTTTAGAGAAGAGGCTTCTGGCTTAGTTAAGTGAACAGCGGAACAGAAGCTCCCAGACGCTGATGAAATACTTAATTTTCACAAGGAAAGCAACTGCAGACATAAGAAAGCCCCTATTTGATCTCAGTTCTTGCCTTACTCTTTCTTTTTCTACACTTGGCAGAAAGAGAGCCAATTTTGAGTCTCAAGACATTTGTTTTAAAGGGACACATTCTTTTCTCCACAGTTTGAGAATCCCCTGAAGAAGGAAAATGGAGAAGGCTGCTTATTTTGATCATGAACAGCTTACACAGAAAAGGAAGGAACCCTCTATTTCTAGGCCTCACAACCAAAGAGAACAGGGAAGATATCTTTGGCCTACCTTTTAGCCTTTGGCTAGTGGGGTTCCTGCCTTCAGGGAATTTACAAATCAAAGGCATGGCATGGCAGGCAAAAGAAAAGACACAGATACCACCAGGTACAATACAAAACAGACTGCATTAAGGACAAATGAGACACACAGAAGTACTCTAAGAAATGAGAGATGGCTCTGCTTATGTGTGAGTTACTCTTAGAACAAAGTGAGGTTTCTCCTCTCCCATGTGGCACCAAAGGTGAAGAAGAAGGTAGTCACTCCCCTCAACCCCACAGCATCCCCAAGCTAGGCGCATGAAAGCAGTGTTGAAGGGTGTACATAACCACTCAAAGAAAAAAAGCACAAATGTACTCCCACCTTCCAGTGATCCAACATATTTCAGCCTCAAAGATAGCCCAAACTGCCCTTGCAAAAGTGCCCTGAGAAGGAACCAGTTCGATCTTTATGATGTCACCAAGTTTCTCTTGACCACTGTTTGCTGGGAAGAAGACCGAGGACAACATTACTCTGGCATTCACTGTGGGTGTCAAGGCCAAAGAACATCAGATTAAGCAGGCTGTCAAGAAGCTTTTTCACACACTGATGTCTGTTCAAGGTCAACATTTTGATAGAGTCTGATAGAAGGAAGGTCTCCATCTGACTTGCCTCAAACTAGGATGCTTTGGATGTTGCCCACAAAATTGGAATCATCTAAATTACATCCCACAGCTCAGCTCCACATACAACAACATCGTCTAGGCTAGGGCATTAAACAAACACACAAAAACCAACAGTGATGGAAGGACAATGCTCTACATGAATGTAAACAAAACTGAACCCTCTGTTAAGTATAACGACCAATTTTGGTTCCAGAGAAGAATAAGTAAATGCACCTCCCTCCTTTTTCTGAAAGAGTGGCAAACTCTTTCAGATAGGACAAATGGATTGATTGGCTTTTCTTAAATTTTTTTTCTTTGTCATTATGGAAGGTTCCTTGCGTAGGGAAGGGGAGGAGCATATTCAGACATGACTGTGATACAAAAACAAGAGGCATCGATAATTTTTTTTAAGGTAAAGGAAAAATAGCTGTTCTTTAAATTGAGTTACATGGTCTGTTTGGAATGATTCTCCTATTTCATGTTTTTTTTTGCGGTATATGCTGGGGGGTCATCTATGTGTTCAAAAGCTCTAAGTATGTAAGACTTCCTCTACCAAGGTCATATTTCATGGTCTCCTCATGGTTTGGAGCTAACATTTGAAAATCGGCTTTTTGGGGAGAAACCTGGCCTTTGAAAACCAGCAAAGCACACAGTTCTGATGGGTCCTGCCAAGCTAGAAGGTTTGGTTTGAACACAGGCCAAGCCTCATTTGAGGACCACTTTAGCTAAGTAAGGTCTGAGGGGTTCATCACCATGTTGACTACAGGATGAAGAATTTGTCAGCCCCCACAGCTCTCTGAGTCAGCCTGCTAATGCACGTCAGAATAGTAAATAGTAAACAATAAATAGCAAAATAGTAAAGGAAGCATTTTTTTCCCACAGGTAGTACACCCAGTTTTCTATCCTATCAACTCTGTTGCATCTCTTATCTAGAAGCAGGGTTAGAGGACAGGGAACAAGTGACTCATATTGTGTGGAGCCAAAAATGCAAAGCAACTGAGTCTCTAGCGATAGGAACGTGAATGACAGGAAAACATATCTCTTCTGATTCTTGAAAAACGAGACAGGGCATGATCATACATGCACAACCTACACCAGACTGCTGGCTGTCTTGGGGAGGGGAGAGTGCAGGGAGAGAGAAAAATTTGAAACTCAAAATTTTAAAAAAATGAATGTTGAAAGCTATCTTTACATGTCCTTGGAAAAAAATTAAAATACTATTAAGGGAAAAAAAGAAAAATGAACCAGGGGACTGATGAGTGACTTGGGCTGTCCCAGGGGAGCATTGCAGCACCCGCATTAGTGAGTTACCCAAACTTCCACAAAGAGCCAGGAAAGGTGGTTCTGGGAACACATTGTGAATCTGAACCTAAGTTCCTCCTTAAAAGTGTAAGGGTAGTTCTGAAATCACTCCACTTGATTTTGGTTTGATACCTTAACTAGGTGAGAGTCTCAATCAATACATAAAAAGGCCTTAGACTAAGTATGAAAAATCTTTGAAAGCCATTTGATGAAGTGAAGTGATGCCAGACAAGAGGTTTGTTCAAATTGGCAGTGGAATTTCCTTACATGCTCTGGGGGTCCTATAAAAAAAAGCACTGAGTTAGCCAGAATAGGGAGGCTTTCCCAGTACATTGTTGGGGAAGAACCACCTTGGGGTGGAGTGAGGTAGGAGATGTCTCAGCTTTGGCGATGTCCCTTTGACCTAAGAAGGGCCTTTTAGATTTGAAAGTGTCTAGAGGATGCTGGATTTCCCATTTTTCCATTACTGCTCTAAATCAGGTGGCAACAATGTCTTTATTACTGGACTCATGGCTATATTAAGAGCCAGAAAAGAGACTACACTATGCCTAAAGGGAAATTTGTGAGGACTCCACAGAGGGGAGAAAAGGTTCTAGCTGTGTTAACCTTGGTCCCATGTGCTCTCTAAGCTTAAACCCATTTTTCCCTGGGCACTGTATGTTCTTAAGGGAGAATGTGCCACAGATATTGCAGGGGATGTTTCACACCCACTGTTTCTATTACATCACAATAGTAAATATCCTTTTCTAAATGCTACTCAAGGCTATCAACTCATAACCTTGGGAAGGGGGGAACCCACTGGTGGGGGCTCAAGCTGATGGAATCAGGGCACTCCTAGGATCCTGAGAGGAATATTTTGGCTGCCTAGCTCTAGGAACCATCTCATCTATGAGAGTGGGAACTGGGATAAAGATTCTCAGAGTTTACCTGAGCCAGAAACAAATCTTTCAAGCCCTATCATTTGGCACTTGAACCACTTCTAACTGTGCTGCACAGTAATAACAGTGTTTGCAGATTCACATAGGTATAGCTACATGCTAAAAGCTCTGAGCTTACTACAGGAGATGACACAATATTCTCTCCCGTACTAAGCCATCAATAGAAAACCAAACTGTGGCGACCACTACAATGCCAGTTTATGTCCATTTCTTTCAACTCTCACAGCTTCAATCAGTGGTATTAAGGCTGGTTCTGATTCAGATTCTGAATTCTGATTCATAATACTGCTGCATCATGTTGGATGACACAATTAAGTCCTTTTGAGACATTTAGCATGCAAAGCACATGGCAAGTGTAATTCAAATTGTTGGAATGTTGAAACTTACCTGAGGAACAACAAATTTCACACTTCCTTTTGTTCCATTAATACTATTTTTGAAGGATTTCCATTATTAAAGACATAACTCAGGACACCGTGGTCTTAAATTACTTGCCAAGGAATGTGTCCACACATACATTTATTTATAGCCAGAGTCAGAACTCTAAGGAGAACTCCAAGGTCCCTGGTACCATCCTTGGCTTTTACATTTCCCCAAAGTTATATGTCCTAAAGGAATGCAAATTAAGCATAGGTGCAAAAATAATAAATACCAAGTAACACTCTAGACCAGAATATATCAGGTGGGTGTGCAGAAAACTGTGACTCATTTTTAACAAGGAATCATTGCAGGCCAACATGTTTTAAAAGTCAGGGAAAATCTAGGCAGCATGATAAGGTTTCTTTCTCTGTGTCATAGGGTCATAATACTATGGATTTGGAGCTTGAACAGAACTACAGCTGCTAGGTTCCACCCCCTCATTTTACTATGATAAAACTGAGGCACAGAAAGGTTGCTGACTGGCTGTGAGTCACACAAGAGTTTAAATTGACTGAAGCAGATTTTGAATTCATGTCTTCCAGACTCCAAGTCCAATGCTTTAGTTCTACATCGTCATATCCATTCTTGCTCCATCATCCACTGCATATTTCAACAAGCAAGGTTCAGAATGGCCTGATTTTTTTTTTTAATCTACTATTTCATCAGTGTAGGGAGCTCCCAGGAAGGAACTTCCTCTCCCAGTGCCCTTCAGCACTTTTCCTTCAATTTATAGTCTCAGAGAGCTGCCTCGGGGCATCGAGAGGTTAAATAACTTGTCCAAGGTCACACAACCAGGGTTTCAGTTAGGACTTGACCCCAGGTCTTCCTGACTCCAAGGTAACTTTATCAACCAAGCCACACTGATTTTCTAAGGTAATCCACATTTTTAGTCTTTCCTACTCAGGCCTCCAGATTCTAAAATTAAAAATAGGTTTTCATTTTTCTTTATCAGTTGGAGGAATTTCCCAAGAGCTACGATGTTCAATTTGTGCTTTGAAAATATATTCAAGAGTACCTTCAAATCCAAAATGCATTCAGCTTTCTGTAGGGGGAAAAGAACTGGAAGATGCATTTAGTTGTCAGTTCCAGGGAAACTTACAAATTGCACCACCAGCCATCAGCCCAGGCTTGGCCTTCATTACTGCAAGTCTCACAATTCAGGAATGTACCAACTGGGAGCATGATGGCTGAGTGCCGCTCCTTATCCTAGCTTTGGTGAAGTCGCTGCAGGCTCCAGATTCAATATTTCCCTTCAAACCCCTTTTGGGGAACTTGTACCTTGATATTTGGAAAATGAGCCAACTAATACTCTTTTCCTGGTAAAGAGTCTCATATCCTGGCCTGGTTTCTCGTCACAATCAGCTGTGATAAATCTAGGAAAATCAGAGGGATGTTTGAAAAGGCCACAGCAACCCTACATCGCCCCTCTCTGGGAAGTCTTCCCATTCCCCACAGAGACCATGAAAAGGGCAGCTCCACGTGGGGGTGACTTGGAAGTGCCAGAAGGCCAGCGTAGACAGAGAAGGACCACAAACCCACCTCGCACAGGTTGAGCCAAAGCCTGGTGTGTGGTCACAGAGGAGAGTGCTGAGGAAAGGGGGTGGTGCAGGGTGGGCCAGAGGCAGAGGGTAACAATAATGATGACAGTGGTGGCTAACATTTCCAGAGCAGTTTAAGGTTTGCAAAGCGCTTCCCAGATAACATCTCACTTGGCTAAGGGAAGGTCATTTGAAGAAGGCTCTTCTGTCTCATAAGCAGGCTCATTACAGCCATCATTTTGCCCTTCAGACCCTTCCAGTAAAGGAGAATGAGCTCAATGAGCTAATACAAACATCACCCATCTGTTTATTGATTTATTTGGTGAGAAATTCAAGCCCTGCCTTTCCTTTCTGGGCAGTTGAGTATAGTAGAGTTTAACCTGACTCTGATACCTGGGGCTGCAATTGTACCTAAAAGATCAAGGGCCAAGAAGAAATAGCTTCTGTATCTCCTGTTTTTCAGGGCAGGCGTATTCAGCTTCTGAGATAAAAGCGGTAATTTAATTCTGCATTTGGAGTGATCTATTCCTCCTTCCTTGAGCTGTTTGCTTTCTTTCCTGAACTGGAGAACATTTTATAGTCCTCCCAAATGTGGAGAACCATTTGCAGGATACTTGATATCCTCCAAGTTGAGTATACACAAATGAATGTATCAATTGGAGTCCATTTGCAGCAAGAGTTCTCCTGATCAATGGAAACCACTCATTTAGGCTTCTCCCACTGTAATTTGATTTTAATAATAATAGCAGCTAGAGTTTATGAAGTGCTTTGAGGTTTGCAAAGCCATTCACAAGTGATCTCATTGGATCTTCATAACAACTGTTATTCTTATTTTACAATGGGGAAACTGAGGCTGAGGAATAACTATGGTGAAACAATTCATCCAAGGTCACATAATGTTACTGAGGCAGGCTTTCCTGACTCTAAATCCAACAGTCTCTCCATGGTTCCACCTACCTCTCCCATATTCCTGATCATATATGAAAAAAGTAATGTTCAAAAAAGCCTTAAATTCAACCCAGATGCCTATTTCAGGCAAGCTGGATGTTAAAACTTCTATTCATGTTAATTTTCCTATTTGGGAAACCAGGTTTCCCTTAGAATGTGCTATGAACATGGAGGTCAAAAGTCATGTCCTTTTTTATTTCAAATATTAACTATATGAAAGGGTCCCATGATGCTGCTGTCTACAGCTCTTTATCTTTTGCTTTTTGGTGAGTTATTAGAACTATGCTGAATAATTCTCTCAACAACTCTCAATGACTTCAGGAGGCTGACTTACATATATTTCAGGGCCATTTATCTCTGATAACTACTATTATTAATGATCTAGTAAAATACCTGTTTTTACTATGATCATCGGCCAAACTAATCAAATGACATCACTCCTCTCCATCCCCTCCTCACTCAAAAAAGCGCAATAACCTCCACAACACAAAAAACCCACAATAAATTCAGCAGTCTTAATGACAGCAGTTTCTTGTCTAACATTAATTTAAATTGATTATCAATTTCACTTGGAAATTTATCAGCAAGATTGTGAGTGGCTTAACTAACAATTCAATTTTTTTCCTCCAAAGTTATTATGTGTGGCCAGTTTCTTATAGGATGAAGTAAATTTGGTCTGATCACAATGATAATCACAGAGAGCAAAGTGTAGGGGTAAGGGGATGCTGGAAGACAAAATGGTTGGCAGAGCACCACATGTATTTGAACTTGGCAGGCACATGATGGAAGGATCAATATGTTCCAGTTTCTCATATACCCATCTGGCAAGGCACATTTGCCCTCAGCTCCATCCCTCTAGCTCGGTGACCCTTAATGGAGGGAGTCATTCACAAAACCAAACGGCTTTTGCAATGTGGACAAGAATCGGAATGTGGCCCTTCCACTTTGTGGAAGGGCGCAGTGACTGCCCAAGTGAAGCAGGCTGAACACAGCTCTTGAGGTGCTTACAGTTGAGTTTATAGGGCCATCAATATTTCTGTCCAACGTGTTGCAAATACAGTATAGGGCTGTGGAGACTGCTGTAAGACAGGGATCAGCTTTTGTGTGTGTGTGTGTGTGTGTGTGTGTGTGTGTGTGTGTGTGTGTGTGTGTGTAAATGAATCAGCAACACAGACATGCTTAATTCATCCAACTGGAAAGGTTTGATGGAATTGGAACATAACAAACCACAAAAAATGCTGGGTCTTTTGTCATCACTGTTCCTTGTGCGTGACCCTAAATGGTTATTTAGAATTCCTTCTTTTAACCCTTTCTCTCCAAGGGTCAGGATCTGATGATGTATATGTTCTGTGAAATGGGTGAGTCGTCATGCATGTTGTTTTCATTGGTGTTGTTTCAAACATGTGAAAGGGAAAACGCTCTCTCTACATGCAGGGCAGCCCTACTGGATATCCGATGTGGTTTATTCCTGAACAGATGAATAAAGATAAGATAAAAACAGAGATAAAATTGGCCAGAAGTTCTTAATATCATTCCTTCAAATTTACTTCTATGACTTAGTACCATATATGGAACCTGGGATTGTGGAAAGAGAATAAATCTCCATATTCTGAGTTCTGAATTCAAAGTTTATTGCTGATATGTTCTAGCTGGGCGACCTTATGCAGGTTTCAGTCTCTCTGTCTCTCTGTGTGTCTCTCATGCGCCTTATCTGAAAAATAGGAGCAGTACTTGCTCATCAAGCTGCGTTGAGGAAAGGTCTTCGTCATCCATAAAATCCTATATGTGTATGCTTTTATTATAATGATGCTGAAACGAGAACGAATGTCATCAGTATCTATATAAATTATAATCAAAGAAGCCAATCAATTCAATGTGTGTTATCGGTTTCTTTATCGGTTTCAAAATGCGAATCATGAAACATCAGGATGATCTAAAAAAAAAAGCTTTAAGAGAGTTTGGGGGCCCCGGAATATTCAATAGTTCTATTTGAAGTATCTCAGTCTTACTTTTTTCTATTGTATTTGTATTTTTCTATTCTATTCCCCCCCCCCCATCCCATTTGGAAAATTGATGTAAACTGACGCAACAGCCACAGTTAGCAACAGCTATAGTTTGCATGCTCCTTGGTTATGAATTTGGGTTTTTTGGATAGTTTTTTTTTGGTTAAATATAACATAAGCACAAGTTCCTCTTACAAAAGGGTCAGACAAAATACGTTTATGTTGTAGAGCAGAAAAGAGAGGCTTTTTGAGGGGCAAAGGGTCATTAGCTAGACTCAGCCCCTCTTTTCCAACTGTAATTTGTCCCCTGCCTTGTTCTCTCATTCTCATTTTCTTGTTGGTGCCTATTGATCAGCCCAGTCTTTTGTTTCAGCTAAGAGGAAGGTCTAGTTATGTCAGAGTTGAGAAAGACATTTGCTTTACACCTTGGGTAAGTCATTTTTATCATTTCCTCATCTTCAAGTGATGAAGGCTACGCTTGATGACTGATGCACACCCCTTCACAAAAAAGTCCAGAGAGAATTCTAGAGACCAGAAGGGAAATTTGGTTTCACTTTTGCTACTGACCAATAGCCAGGATACTCATTATTCTCTCTCTGTCTCTTTCTCTACCCCTCTATCTCTCAGTGTCTCCTGTTCTCTGTCTTTCTGCCTCTTTAATTAGACACACAGGACAAAAGAGGCTTTGACACTGATCACTTTCTTATCTTATGAACCAAAACAAAATACTTAACCAACAAAACGTGAAGTAATAGAACATGTAAGCAAATGGGGACTGAACTGAGTCTCACTGCGCTCTGAAGTCTACTTCAAAATGCGATTTATTGTTTGTTCATTCTCGCTACTCAATGATCCTATCCCAAGACTTAAAAGGAGCAAAGCATAATGCGTCTGAGAAGGAGCCATTACAATAAACAGGCTCTAGCGCAAGGTCAAGATAAGGGAGAACGAGAACAATAAAATATTGTCGATGTGACTGGGGGGCTGCAGGGAAGGAAACCAGTTGGACAATACACAGATGTCTGTGTTCTCCCTGCCAGGAGCACAGACAAACAGGAAGGCCTCAAAGTTCTGTAACAAGGGAAAACTAGGTTTTGCTTGATGAGCAGCTCTGAGACTAAGGGGCCGAGCACATGACTGGAATATAAAAACATAAGGTTGTGATTAGGGCTGTGAAAATATTCCATCTACAACCTATATCCCAGCCTGGCTTTCACAAAAAATTTTAACTTGGCTTATCCTGGGGTGTGGACCTAAGCCACTCTCACCCTATTCTAGGCTGCATCTTCTCTGCTTGGTTGGTAGAGAACCTTTCAATGCAGGTGTATTCTAGGAGTAAGGGAGATTTATACACTAGGGGGGTTCGAATAAACAGAAAAGGGGGAGGGGAGAATCTCAAGCCATACCCCAAACTGCCTTTATCTGTTTGCCAAGTGGAGACAGAGGGCAAGATTTCTGGAATTGTCCACATGGCACACATTCATAACCATGCCACAGGATGCCTGGAACTTAGGAAAACTTCTTTGAACATTGCCAAGTATGGGATTTCATGAACCCGTTTTTCCTTGTAAATAGTTTGTGGTTTCTCCAGTACCACCACCATTTCCTCCTCTCCCCGTGCCCCCCCCCCCCCCCCGCCCCAGGTAATTTTGTAATTAATTTAAAGACTGTGGAAACAAAGACTCTTTCTTGCAAGTAGTTCTGGTAACACTGCTTTGCAGAAATAATAAACAGAAACAAACTATCACTGTAAAAATTCACATTTCCCCCAAGCCTGTGAGCTGTAAAAACCCATGGGGAGCAGGTTCGGATGGCCAAGGCAACAGAAACCCCTGGCATGGTGTCGGGATCCTACGCCGGGACTCAATGGCCTTTGCAGAGGAATTTAACAGACCAGTCCATGCTGAAAGCAGTAAGCTCTTTATTTTGGTGTGTTTAAAGGGAGGCCATGTGGCTTTACTGGAGCCACCCAAGGGAGCATTGAGGGGGAGTCAGGGACAATAAGAGAAAAGTTCTAGACCCTTCAAGTTCCACATATATACAGGGCCTGGGGCTGATGAAGGGCAGGGCAGGGATAAACACCAGAAATGGCAAGAGGGCCTCAGGCATGACGCTCTACAGAGCTGAACCATGGATTTGTGAGAAGCTGCCCCTCCCAGCACATGGTCTTTGCTGGGACTCCTGGGTCACAGCCCAGGCACTTTCTGGATCAGAACAACTCTGGAATCAGGGTTACTCAGGGATTACACAAGGGCAAGAGGGGGCTGACCCAGGCAGGTCTGATTGGTTTCCTCAGTATCGGGCAAAAGAAGATACTAGTTGGGAAGGAGGCTAGAAGCCTCTTAGATTAGAACTGATTCAAGATCTGGGAGGAAGGGGATTTCTAGAGAAAGGAGAAGTAAGAAAATGTCCAGAAGGTCAATTGAAGGAACATGTGTAAGGTATAGACCATTCGTTGGACTGAAAAAAATTAGGCCTGAAAAATTACAGTTTTGTTTAGCTGTAAAAAACACAATGCTAGGCAAACAGTCATTCACTCCCTATGTGAAAGATTCTTAACCTGGGGTCCATGGACCATCAGCCCTCCACCCCCCGCCCTCAGTATGTGACTAGATTGTGGGCTGGAGGGGTCTGTGAATTTGGTTAGGGAAGAAATTATATATTTATTTTCACTAACCTTTGGTTTCCTTTTTAATTCTATGTATTTTATTTTATGCATTTTAAAACCAAGAGGGCCATGGTAGAAAAAAAGGTTCCAAACTCCTGCTCTAAGTAGCCTATCCCCTGCAGTGGGAGTGGAGAGAGTCAAGTGACTCATCCTCTTGAGAGTAAAAACAGAGAAGAGGAAGAGAACAGAGGGTAGGAAAGAACAAGAATACAGGAAAGAATGAGAAATAGAGCAATTCAAAAGTATCTCTTTTACAACAGTTTTTGTGGTTGTCCAGTTGTTTTTCAATCATGTCTCCCTCTTTGTTTCTCCATTGAGGGTTTTCTTGGTAAAGATATTAGAGTGGTTTGCCATTTCCTTCTCCAGCTCATTTTACAAAAGAGGAAACTGAGGCAAACAGGGTGAAGTGACCTGCTCAGGGTCACACAGCTAGTAAGTGTCTGAGGCCAGATTTGAACTCAAGAAGATGACTTTAGGCCCAGCACCCTATCCACTGAACCACCTACTCTGAAAAAAAGCAGCAGAATCCACCAAAAAAAAGATTGATAAGCCAAATGGATGCTTCCAGGAGAAAGGATGACAACAGAGTAGTTGATATATCTTTGAACAGAACTGCCAAGTGCTGCATGAAGAATCAGAAGCATGGTTACCTACCAGAGAGGGACATGGGAAGTCATTACAACCTCACACAGTCATATTGGCCTAAAACCGGGGCAGGAGAAAGAGGAAGCATTGTGATCTACTTTCTAGCAAAGGGCTGTATCAGAAGTTCTTTTGGGCAGTGAGACTGAGCCTGCCCCAGGGGATGGTAGAGAAAATAGTACCAAGTACCCCCTCCCCGCAGGGCCAAATGAATGGTCTTCACAGCCCTGCTAGCTCCTGCTGGCCTTTGAGGGTGGAGATTATAAGCATCAAACCCGGATCTCTCCCACTGAGCGTACTCCTTGGCTACTCCAGCCAGACCCAGATTTGACCCAGATTTGTGATATTTTACATTTCCCACTGGGAAATCCAACCATTTGTGGAAACCTCCCTTTCAACTTCTTTCTGTATTCCTCCCCCAGGCCCCTATCAGGCCACACCACACACCATCCCACAGAGTGGCAGCATTTCAGTTTCAGCTGCCTACCCAGTTTATGATTCACATGCAGGCTGGGATTTGGCTGAAAGGCCAGACTCCAAACACTACCAGTCTACTGATTTCCTAAGTCTCGTTGGTTTAGAAATAGTCAAAAGCTCTTTTTCCCAGCAGCTGGATCCTGAAAATAAGGCTTTAAAAAACCCTCTTGGAATTTTCTTTGATTCATAACACGAAAATCTGAATTGGACACTTCTCCCCATTGAAAGCTCCACACCATAATCAAGTTGCGATAAGGAGATGCCTGGGAACACTCAGTGACATCCTTCTATTGCAGTAACGTTTATCTAATGCTAATCTCATATCTTGGGGGCAGCTAGATCTCAAGATGGATGGAGTGCTGGGCTACCAACATGCAGCTCTTGGCAGTTCTGTTCAAAGACATATCAGCCACTCTGTTGTCATCCTTTCTCCTGGAAGCATCCATTTGGCTTGTCACTCTTTTTTTTGGTGGATTCTCCTGCTTTTTTTCAGAGTAGGTGGTGCAGTGGATAGAGTGCTGGGCCTGAAGTCAGGAAGACTCATCTTCCTGAGTTCAAATCTGGCCTCAGACACTTACTAGCTGTGTGACCCTGGGCAGGTCACTTCATCCTGTTTGCCTCAGTTTCCTCATCTGTAAAATGAACTGGAGAAGAAAATGACAAACCACTCCAGTATCTTTGCCAAGAAAGCCCAAACCTGGTCAGAAAGAGTCAGACGTGACCTAAAATGATTGAACAACAACCAAAGTGAAAGGTTTTAAAGCTGCAGATACCCAAACTAGGCAGCGCACTGAGACACACAGTTACGCGTTAGCATTCACATCATTGCTACACAAAAGCCTTGTGGAGGCCACCGAAGGGCTTTCGACTCTGGTTAGCTGTTATGCTGCTGTCAGTTGAATGAGCTCTAAGAACCAAATGGAGAAAAATTAGAAACACTTTCATTATTTCTGAAGGGGCAAGCAAGATGATGAACTCCACTTGACCCCAGCATCAACTCAAAGTAGTCAAAGGGGCCTGTTGGGATTCTTTTTAAGCTTTTGGCATTTATATTCTGTGGTAACTTTTGTGAGATTAAAAAAGATTTTTTTTTTAACAGAAAAACACTAAAAAATGCAATTCAAATGTGTGGCCAAAGCAGAGGGAGAACAGAGTTAGAATTTGGAAAATGGGTAACAAATACAAAAGTAGTCAACCCAAGGCTCTCAAGCCATCTTTTAAGATTTGACATAAAGCTCGATGTTGGCCTCATCTTTGTCACATGGTACTTGGATATTTAGTCTTGGCTGCTCTAGAAATGAAATTCCCCAACCACCTGCGGGATCACCATGCCCACCACTTGTCTCATTTCTACATTTCACCCGAACCATTCTTCCTCTCCCTGAAACATAAGCCTTAGTGCAAGAGGATTAATGGGAAGCTCACTGGCATCTTGGAGACAGACAAGTTTGTCTGAATTGCTGTGTTTTCCCTCAGCTCTGCCTGGCGCTCAGGGAGCCAGGGAACTCAAGAAAGCTCTTAATGCTGCGAAGAAGCCTTTTCACAAGTTCAAATATTCCCAGGCTGAGAGAGGTGTATATGCCATGAAATAGCCCTGTAAGGGAACATAAAATTACCTTCAGATATGCAAATGTTAGCTCACCTTATTTCTTACGTGGCCTCTTTTTGTTCCATGGCACAAGCAATTTCAAATGGATGGGAGATTTGGAAACGATTAGAGTCTATTTTTTTTCATATGGGGCTTTTTTGGTCTACAGACTTGACACATTTCTTGCAACACTTCAGAGTGGTTTCTCAACTAGAAATGCAGTCCAGAGAGCTTGTTTTGGAGCACTTCTCCTTCCACAAAGCCAGAAATTAATGGATTAAAGCGAGGTAGAGGTAGCTGAAGGGAGAGGGATATGTGAAAGGCAAGAAGGGAGGAAAGAAGTTAGCAGTCCTACCCTCTCCAAATGGCCAAAATTGCACCAATCCAATAGTCTAATCACATAAGAAATTGTGAAGATAGTTGTCTAAAACAGATGAGTTATTGCTATCCCATCCAAATCGACTTAAGTCAGCATGTATAGTTTTACATTTCCAAAGCAGATTTTTTTTCTCAATAGAAAAATAATCCATTTTTCTACTTCTGGACCCCCGAACTTGGAGGTTAAACATTAGAGGTATAGGAAGAATAAAAATAGTATCTATATACAGAGTGTCTCTAAAGTCTTCATGTGGTTTTAGGGTACTAAAGTCTAAAATTGAATGAAGACTTTTGGGACATTCTGTATTTTCCCCAAAATCCTTACCCTGCTTTCCCCTCCCCTTAAACCTCTTTTCCCATCTTTTCTCCTTTATGTTTTGAATGTGAGAACACATCAACAACCTACAGTGAATTCTCCCATGCTCTGAAGACAATACAGCTTAGGTTAATTGTGTTTGCAGAGAAAGAAAAAAATGATACTGCAATGATGAAAGGAATACATTTCACTTGGGAGTTTAATCACGTAACCATATCTGCAAATAGTGCCTTGCACATGAAAGGCATTTAATTAGTGTTTGTTGAATGACTGGTAAATAGGCTCGTGAGCATATGATTACCATTGGAGACTTGGAGATTTGCTTCAGTCTGTTCCGACTTTTACTCAGGATGATACACTGTCCATATCTTGATACGCACATGCACGCACATACACATACATACACACATATATGTACTAAGTTTACTATATTAATTCCGACTTGTTGACCTACTGTTCTCTATGTGGTTTCACATGTGTGAATGTTCTGCCTCCTAAAGTTGACTGAGGTGTAAATTTTTATTGCCCCTTAGGACCCAGGAAAATACTTTGTATACACAAGGTGCTTAATAACTGTTGTTGACAGAAATGTTTCCATTCTGATTAGTCTCATCCTAACACATGACAACTTGATTTTCCAAATCATACTGTTTTGTGCTTGCAGCAAAGTAACCAAAAATTAACATAGAAACTTGTGGAGTCTTGACACCGTAACTTCAAGAAAACATAAGCTTATCATAATAATAGCCTTGACTTTCTGTATTGCTTGTCTTCTTAAGAACTGAAAATACTTTCCCTTTTAATCTCATTTCATTCCCACATGTCTGTGAAAAGCACAAGGAAAACCCCCAAAGTGTAGCACTCATCACAGAAGAAGGAAATCGCAAGCTGACTATGGAAAGTATTCTACTGTTTCACAGACAGTATAGGAAGCACCAATGTTCATCTCCAGGGTTGGGTGCAGAGCGGGCTGAAACCCCCAGAGCTTTACCAACAGAAGGTAGCACCGAGTAAAGCAGATGAAAAGGATCTGAGGAACAAAATCCTCATGGGATCAGAGTTGCTGAGGCTGGTACCCCAAGTTGGGGGCAGGAGAGGGGAGGGAAGGGAAGAGAGGGATAGGGAGAGGAAGAATCGTCTGACTGGCTGAATCACCAGTTTGTGCAAGAGTTTATACAGCAACAGGGTGTGAATCATATATATGAAAATATTTTTAACGTTCTGACAAATCACACCTAGTGACGTGGTAACTCATCCAAAGGCAGTTCTCTTTTTGTTGTCGGCACTGACTCACATGGAGTATTTTCAGTAATGAGTAAAGAAATTCATAACATAATCTGGAGGCTAATTTCTGAAAGCCAGGAAAAGAAAACAAAATTAATTCCAACACAGACACCAAAATTGCTCTACTGCTGCCTGGTTGGCACAAAAAACATAACAGAAAAGGGAAATGATCATCACATTGGTTCTGATGGTTCCAGTTCAATGAACAAACACCATCAAATCTAAACTATTTTCTCTTTTGGTTTAATTAGTCAAGTGCACACCCAGGTACAAACAAGCAGCCATAAATCAAATTGACGCTATTTCTTTTACTTACTTTTTTTTCAAATAATGCTGTTTGGCTGAAAATTAGGAAACGCCATGATCTCAGAAAAATCAAAATGCCAGGCAGCCCAAAGGTGAGAAACATGGCAGTCACTAGGACTTACATAGTGCTTCAGCACTTTTACAAATATTATGTCATTTTACCCTCACAACATCTTTGGGAGGCAGGTACTATTATTGTTCACAGTTTACAGATTAGGAGAAACTAACAGAGATTAAATGAGTTTCCCAGGGTCACACAGCTAGTACATGTCTGAGACCAGCTTTTTAACTGGGGTCTTTCTGACTTCAGGTTCAACGTCCTATTTACTGTGGAACCTCGTTGCCTGCCCTAGATTCTATTTCAGAAGACCTGAGTTCAAATCCTAGCTGCTGGATACCTTGTGTGACTTCGGATAAGTCATTTCACCACTCTGGCCCTGGAGGTGTCTAGAATAATAAGGTGCCTAACATAATTCCTTGTCCACCATAGACATTTAATAACTTTTTGCTAACTCTGTCTATACGTGGGGAGGAGGTATAGCACCACATCAGGAACAGTTTGTTCACTTCAGCTATTTGCTTCATCAAAGCCAGTCACTAAAGCTGAATTAATTATGCAGTGACCTTTGTGGATTGAAAACAGGAGGGACCAAATAAGAAATTCAGCAATAAGACAAGCATGGTCAAAATCCCTTCGAAGCATAAAACTCTCTTTATGAAGAGGAACCTGGATTGTCAACGGATCTCTGATGTTGGAGGGAATGGTCAGGACCATTCTGTCGAACATTATCTGGTAATCAATTCTCTGCCACTCACCATATTCACAACTTGACTTCAGGTTCAACTTGCAAATATGGATCCTTTGCTATGACTTCCTTTGTTCAAGATTGGGATCATTTGGGGGAAGAAATTTGGCACTGATTTGGAGCAAGGGCTGGAACAACGTTTTCTGTCTTTGCCTTTGTATAAGTAGTGCCAAGCATGACGCCTTGTGAAGGTTCATAGACTGAAGAGCTGGAAAGGATCTTAGAAGTCATCAACCTTTTATTTTGGAGATGAAGAAATGGAGGCCTGGGAGGGTTAGGGGGCTTGCACACAGATGGCAAGTTACAGAGCACGATTATAAACACAAATCCTTTACCTTGGGATCCAGTGTGCTTGCACTAGGCTATCTAGTAGGGTGTTGACAGATACTTGTTGAATTAAATTGAATTGGTGCAAATACTGCAATGCCCAATGCAGCTTCTACATTGCAAATAATTTCACAGAAAGGGCCTCTTTCTCTTTACAGGGAATTTCCTTCCTACAATGAACAACGGGTAAGTAGAGCTATTCGAAAAATTTTCCTCGAGGTTCCAGAATTTTGGCTGGTATTATTAATGCTCAATGAAATTTTACTAACAAACAAAAACCCATCAGTCTCGTTATTTACAAGTCATGACATGAGAGAAGAGCTCCAGAGACATTACATTAATTCTTAAATTTTATTAATGGAAATTACAGTACTTTTCTATAACAGATTTTGATAGAGAATTTATCAGGTACTTAGTGTGTGCTAAACATGGTGTTAAATGTTGGAGATGCAAATACAAGCAAGCAAGATAGTCCTTGCCTGGGAGCAACGTCTATGATTCTGATGGAGTAAGACAAATAAAGGGCAACTGGGAAAGGGATTGTGTGGAGACCTGGTGCAAGGTGAGATAAGGTGACAAGGCTCAATTACCACAGCCAGGTGGGACACACCCTGTCCCAAGGCTGCAGTCAAGATTCTAAAAGCCTACTTTTATGGTCCTTCAGAGCAATTTTTCCAGGCTTATTAGACATTTCCCCTCTGCTTATACTCCATAATCCAGCCAAACTCCTCTTTTTTTCTGCTTCTTACTCCATCTCCCGGCTCCAGGCCTTTCTTTCTTTGCATCCTCCATATCTGGAATGCATTCCTCCTTTCCTTCATGGAATCTCTTTCTCCCCTCAAGACTCAGCTCAATGCTTTTCTGATCCTCCCAAATGCCTTCCTTCCTAAACTCCTGTACACTTAATTATCTTATATTTAATCTCTTTATATGTATTCTGCATTTATTTATATATGTACTTATATTAGGAAGGAAGCTTCTTTGAGGGGAGATATTTATATCCTGAGCACTACATATAGTAAGTATTTGTTGATTAAGAAACATATCATTTTAAAATAAGCTTGAAATTCTTGGTCAAAACTTTGAGGTCACCCGAGTGGAGAAATGGTAAATTTCCTTTCATCTGACTTTGCTTAACTTCCAGAAATTGAACAGAGGGCAATAGAGGGAGCAACAAAGGTGTGGAGTTGGGAGAATAAAAAAAAGAAAAGAGGAGCTGATGAAGGAAAGGGCTTGGATCAGAAATTTTTTTATTTATTATTGGTGGGGGTGGGTCAAGGTTGCAGCACAGAATCTTGATGGCACACCTAAATGTCGCATACCTCTATATGACACTGGGATACTCTGGGATCCTCTTTCTGGAGTCATATAGCACAAGTTGCTGGCAATCAGTGGACTCTAGGGGTGGTTCTTTTCAAGTGAGAATAATTCATTCCCACAGCGGGTCTCTCCCAGTCATCATTGCTTCCACTTACATCACTACAAAAGGAGATTGGGAGGATTAAGCTCCATTTTTCTTTGCTCTGTCAGGCCATCATCAAAGAGGATGCTAGGCTGGATGAAAAGTAAATTAGGTCCAACAGAGAGCAAGCCTTCAGGCAGTAGAAAAGGCTCTTTAAGCAGCTAAGATTTTTGGCAATTTCTCAACTATTTTCTTTCACAATTTTGCTCTTTCAAAAGAAAAAAAGTATATTAAAAACCTCACTGATTCATATTAATGGTCACACTGAAAGCCAGTGTGGAGGGAAAGAGCCCAAATGACAAAATATTTTCTATAAATATGGTTTTATGACTTTCACTCAAGCCCGGCCAAGGAAACGTTGCCTACCAGAAGTGCCGAGAGAACTAGCTGTAAGGGTGAGATAAGAATGGTTTGTAATGACCATATCAGTTGTTTGTACTTTTACTGTACACAGTCAGGAGAAGGCAGGGGAACCCATGGGTCATATCTTGGAGAGTTCAAGGTTCTGTGAGAACAAAGGATATGAAGAAAAGGCTTTGAGAGAAGGTGTAGTTTTTGAACCAGAAGCTGGGACTGGAAGGACAGTGCTTCCTTTTCAGCCAAAAAAAAAAGAAGGAATGTAGAAGAAAGGAGGAAAGAAAAGTGAGAGAGAGAGAGAAAAAGAGAGAGAAGAGAGAGAGGAGAGAGAGAGAGAGAGGAAGGAAGGAAGAAGGAAAGAAAAGGAAGAAAAAAAAAAAAAAGAAAGGTAACTAGTTTCCATTTCCAGCCGCTTGTAGGGGCTGTTAGGTAAAGTGCCAGGTGCCAAAAGCCTAGACTTCAGGATCAGCTCTGAAAAGAGGAAAAGGTCTTTGCCAAGGATTTATCAACACCTAAAATGGCTTCTCTCTCTTCCCTGAACTAAGGCAGTTTATTAAATATTCTAAACCCCTTGCCTGACTAAAACAGTCATTACTTGAATTTGGAGTCATCCTTGTAAAAACAAGAACCCTAGAGAAGGTATTAATATGTACAAAAGAGTGAGATCACCCCATCTTTTCTTAGCAATGGTGGGATGCTGCAACAACAGGAGCTTATGCTTGATCTGTGGGCTTTGGCTGAGCCAAGCCTAGCCCTACATATTTCCCCTTCTATAATCCAGGAAGTTTGAATTAGCAGGGAAGGGCCCTACTGACCAGCTGAATTGGACACCAGATAAAAATCCCAGTAAGTGGAAGGTTATGTGGTTATTGCAAAGTCAATTCTAGAATGCTCGGAGAGTAGAGGTGAGGATGGAACAGGGTTTGGTCTTTGTAACAGATCAACCTCCCCTTTTCTCTTCCCAAGGATGGAACTGAATGGGTTCACCAACTGTCAGTGATCTTCAAAGACTTGGCTGTCTAGTTCTCTGGATAGGAGTGCCCACTGCTAGATGAGTAACAGAAGAAAGGCTGCTGGGATGTGATGTGAGAGAACTCTAAGATCTTGGTCCCTGGGCAAAGGGGCCCCTGTGGATTGGAGCTGAGATAGCCTAGACAAAGGGCACTTCCTTTGTCTTACCTTGGCAAACAGTGTGTGCTGTGGGAGAAAAAAAAGAGTTAGCTGTTCTAGAGCCAGCTGTGATACTGTCTTTGGACAAGTCACTTCTCTACTCTGTGCTCAGTTCCTTGTTTGTAAAATAAAGTAGGGGATTGGAAAAAATGACCGCTAAGATCTCCCTTCTACTTCTGGCGTTCTGATGCTTAGTCACGTGGTGAGCTTGCTCAGGTCCCAGTGATCACGAGTTTGCTTTTCCTCACCATCCTTAGTTTCAAAAGAGAAATATAAATTATTTTAGGAACTTAGGATCAGGCTTTCAGACTTAGGCATCCAGCACATCACTCATAGTCTTTGCAATATTCTTGAGCAACCCTAGGTTTCAGGAGAAGCAGCAGCCTCAATGTTGGCTTCACCTCTGACACAATTTGCTGCAAGAAGTACCTTCTCGAGCTCGCCTTTCCGTGCCCCTGCATGGTCTCACAGCAAAATCATCAATGCCTCTTCTTTATGAGCAAAATTCCTTTGGAAAGAGTCCCAAGGAGGGCTATACGACTACAAGAGCCTCACCTTCTAGTGACCTTCTCCCTCCTACCTAATAGTTGCTTTGGCAAACATCCTTGATCCTGCCAACCTGTGAAAGAGAAGGCTGGAGCTTGGGAACAAGGCCAGGTATTTCACAGGGTGCAATAGGTCCAGAGTAACAGCTGCCTTGACTTAAGCTTTTTAATCTTAGATTATTATTTTTGCCTTCTACTATGAGCGAGACCATGGCAGAAAATAAAGAACTTTAATGCCACTTTTTTTTTTCAAGGTTAGCAAGTTTGCTAGGGAAGAAAGGGCACCATCATAAATTAGAAAGAAAGATGGAGCAAAGTGAGAATTCTTAGTAAGATTTTTTTCTTTGTCCATAAAAGGGAAAGAGGCTTTATTGTGTCTGTTATCATTACACAGAAGCTGAAATCCTAAAAGATCCCATTTCTAAATGTAGCCCTTTACAAAGCCACCGACATAGGGACAAAATCATGCACAGCTACAGAGCAGGGTAAAATCAGGGATCCTCAGAAAACGGTTCTGGAGATAAAAGCCTAGAGACAGAGAGGGCTTATTAGACCCTGGATCTCCTTTATCAAGGAAGGAGAAACACCCCTTGCCTCCACACAGCCATCCCTTAAGAACTAGCATTTGACCAGGCATGCTCTATAATTTCCATTTCCAGTTTTGACATTGGTGGATTGCTTGAGCTTAATAGTTTTAAGCTGAGGTAGGGGCATTATGTCCATAATAATTACAAAGCCAATATGGAGAGTCCCTAGGAGCAGAGAGATGGGGAGGAAAGTGCAACCAGGATATCCCAAGAGAAGTGAATCCACCTGCACCAGAAACAGAGGAGATCAAGGCTTGCATGTCCATCCCTAGTGGGACCAGGTACCTCCAGACTAGGTGAGCTAGGGAGACTGAGTCTAAAAAAAGCCAGCCCCAGACTGAGACCCCCTTCCAAACTGCCTCAGGAGCTTCCTTTTCTCTCTGCCTCCCAAGGTACTCAGATACTATAGGACCCAAAGCCCCAAACTGCTGGCCTGCTTCTGATTTACAAAGACACTTATGGACTATCTCCAGGGCTTAGTACAGTGACTGACACACAGGAGAAGCTTAACAAAGGCTTACTGACTGATTCACAGGCATGCAGCTCCAGCAATCAATCAATGGGAAAATGCACTGAGTTCCCATTCATAAGCTAGGAACTATTTATACGTGAAATCTTGTTTTCCAAAAAGAGGAGAGCTGTTCATCCATTTGATGGAAGGGTGTGTGTGTATATGTGTGTGTTTGTGTGCATGTGTGTATGCATATATGCGTGTATATGTGTATGTGTGAATGCATGTGTGAATGCACATGTGTATATGTGCATGTATATGTGTGTGCGTGTTTGTGTGTGCAAGCATGCGTGTGCATGTGTGTGTGTACACAAAACGACCTACATCTTACATACTCATGTTTCCTTTATTTTCATCCTTTTCGAACTATAGCCAGACTCTCAGTCTGCCATCTAGTGGCCATTATCTCAAACTCACTTGGAAACTGGCATTAACAAACCTGTTCAGTATATAAAAATGGGAAACAAATCAAGTAATTAATCAACAAGCATTTCTTAAGCTACTATGTGTCAGGCAATGTGCTAGGAACCGAAAATACAAAGAGTCCCAGCCCCCTGGGGAGCTTAGTAAACAGCAGCTCTTGGAGGTCGGAAGCCACGAGGCAATAGTTCACCATGCCACAAAGGACAAAGGAAAAGGCAGCCTTGAATGGAAAGAAGATGGGATTGAAGAAATGGGTAGGCTTTCATCCAAAGTGAGATAGAGGTTAAGAGACTGGAAGCAATGCCTCTGTGATGAATGTGGTGCAGAGCTGTGCCAACCATGCAGGAGGTCAATTTGACTGCATAGCTCATTTAAAGAAGACATAGCAAAGAATATTAGCAAGACGACAGTAGAATCTGGTTCACTACTCAGCTTAGGGAGAAAACTTCAGCTGAATGTATCATCAGTAATTGGGATTGCAATGTTAATGGGTGTAACCTGCACTCTTTCCACCAATGGCACATCCCATCACAAATGGCCTTGAAGAGACAAAAATCTGATAGCAGCTCTAAGTCCTCTCCTCTCTGTTATAATGTGCGTCTATAATATATATTACAAAAAGTACAAACCATCTACATTCTTCATTTTTTTTTTTAAAAAAAAAAAGAATGATAGGACTCTAACTTGAAAACTTCTATTTTCCTCAGACAATTTTAGTCACATTTGTCCCTTTCCCTTTTTTGGGAAAAAAAAAGTGGTTGGCTTTGAATATTGGATGCATTTATCAGAGTACCAGATTAGTGCTACACGTAAATGATATTTTGGCTTTTCCACATTTTTATTTACCTCCTAAACGCAAATGTGAAATACACCATACGCTTGCCTTAGCCTCAGTTAAAGTTTCACGACCAACATAGACCTGAAGCAACTGACGAAGCAGTTTGGTTCTTCAGCGACTCCCTGGGATGGCTGCTCTTGTTTGCTTTGCCTCCCATTTGCTTCTGAGCCTCAAGATCACCAGGCTCAGAGTCCTGAAACACGAGCTGCTGCCACACATTACTGGTGGATCCTACAAAGCCACCTTCTCTGACTAAGCACCAAAAAGACGAGAAGTCACATGGATTTCTTAGACTGCTTGCAATGCTGTTTGTAGAAATATTTCCAGTCTGGTCTCGGAAGCCTTGGGTCATGGAACTTCCCTTGTTTTCTTAAGGAGATTTCCAATAGGGGAATACATTTGACTTCTCTTTCTGTTCTTTTATTTCCTCTTTCACAGGGAGAAAACCCAAACTAAACAACATGGAGTGAACTGAACTCAATTCTTGGCCTCTAAGTCTTGAGATCTGAGATGAGAAGATTTATCCATCCAGGGGTTCTTCAGGTCTTCTGAAATGAGCAACCGCTTCCAAATACATAACAATTCCTTTTTATTTGAAACATCTCCACTCTTTTTCCCTTGTGGATTTAACAGAGAAACAGGATCCAGTGGAAAAGAACCTTACACAGTCATCTGGAGGAAAAATATTCTCAATCTTCTTTTAATTAAGATCTCATTCATCTGAATATTTTGGCTTTATTCTTCTATAGCTTCCCACCCTGAATCCAGAACGCCATGCGCTTCCTCCTCGCCTAGTCTCTGAATCTTTGGCTAGCTTTCACTGTCTTCCTGGAGCCTTCCTCTGCTTTGGGGTTATGGGGGACATAAATACTGCAGATGACGTGTCTCTCCAACGTGCTGACGAGTAGGGAGAATGGGTATTTATGTCTCTTCTTCACTTGGGACCATCGACATGCTGGGACGAATAAGCATCGAACCAAAGCAAGAGCATGAGAACACATGAATTGATGAGAGGAGCAAAAGAAGGGAAGATATTTCAGAGAGCCTGGATTACATTCACTCACATGGTGGGCAAGGGGGCAGGATAGGAGAGAGGCAATTATAAATAGTCTAACACACTGTGGACTCTTGGCCAATCTCACCCTCTGTTTTATCCACCCCCACTGTACCTCATCACTATAAAATCCAATACATGGTTATGTTTAATCAACTGAGCACTAAACTGCAGGTGGGGTCTCTTTTTTAAAAACGTAAACATCACAGAATGTCAGAGACCATTCAGCTCAACACTCTCATTTTATAGTTGAGGAAACTGAGGACCAGATAGGTGAAAGTCATGCATCTAATCAGTGATGGAGATTGGACTAGAATTCAGAGTCACTAACCTTCCCCCCCTCCCCCTCAGAATTCTTTCCTTAAAAAGCTCAGTGAGAGCCAGTTGGGGGGGGGGGTGGGGGGGAACTTCTCTCACTGAAAGAGAAGCCAACATCATCCTTCTATAAGGCTGTTACATGCGAACTGCTAAAAGCCCTCATCCACCAAAAGTCAGCCTGGCCATAGGCACACATACTGGCAGGTTCCTCCTCAGCTTTTGGGCTGCCATGCCCTTTGGGGCTAAGTCTCTCTGTTCTGGATGGTTAGGAATATATCAGGCCCAAAGCTACATATGCTAAACAGTGAGGATGAGGATTTATTTTTAGACATCAGTGGCCTCGCTGCCCTGGTCAGGCTTGATCTCCTCCCTCCTTGACCAGCTAAGAGCATGTTGCTTCCTGTCTCAAGATTCTGGGGGTCATTGAACACATGCAAGGGATGGGGTGACATGCTTATGAAACAGTTCTCAGAGAATGGAAACAAGATGATTCGGGAATGATTTCTTCTCAAAACAATGTCCTCAGCACCCACCCTTTCCTCCCACCATGGAACCCATCCTGAAGGGATGCCAAGAATGCAAATAGCAAGAGCATAAACACATGCAAAGAGCTTTATCCTTTCCAAGGACTCTCAAAAGAGCATGGTGCCCATCAGTTAACCCTCCAATATCCCATTACCTGAAGTGAATGCTAAGTCTCTTAGAGTTCAGAAGTGCTTCATTCCTGACTGGTTTTCAGATTCAGCTTGTTAGGGGTGAGGGAAAGGGGGAGTGACTATAACTCAGATGACCTCATCACCTTCCTCCATTTTCTGGGTGACATTGTCCATCGCTGAATAGGAGCTCCCCAAACCCAGCCTTTTTACTCAAACCCTCCCATGGACATACAATGCAATACTGGCTGGGCTCCCAAAGCAGCAGGTGAGGGGAAAAAAAGATATCCATCTACTGAGCACTGTCCCTGTCTTTCCCTTTTTAAAGGCAGCCCGTCTGTTAAGAACCAGCTCAAATCCTCATATCTATGAAGTGCCCCTGGTAACTTCTGACCAAAGAGGTCTCTTCTCTCCTCTGAAATTCCACGACATTTAGGATCATCGTCATGTTTATCCTTCATGGCTAAAGAAGACCAAGCCATCAGAGAAATGATGACATGACTTGCACTTGACTTTGTTTTGAGTGAAGGAGGGCCTTGCAGGTCACCAGCCTCACTTCTCCTCCAGAGCCATCTGAATCCAGTGACCCGATATTCCTCAGGATGACTGGAGATGACCCAGGATGCACTGGCCCCTTTGGCCAAAGTCTTTGCAGGTTCTCACTTAGGGTGAGGCAATGCCCATTCATTGAATAGGCCTGTTTAAGAAGCAGTCAGGGCGTGGCCCCTTTAAGGAGGGCAATTTGGAAGGGAACTCATCTTGTTTGGAAGGGAAGTCATCTAGTCAAGCTGTCCAACATGATGCTCCCTCCCCCACAGCGCTGCCCAAACCAGATTACAAGGTAACTGAGAAATAAATTAAAATACAATAGAACACAGATAATGCTAATATATGATTTTCTAAGTCCATATGGAGTGTGCAGGGATCCCTGTATGTGGTTTAGTGGCCCCTATTTCTATTTGAGTTTGATACAACTTTTCTACTGAGAACTGAGGTCACACAAGTAATAGGTGAGTGGTAGAAATGGGATTTGAACCCAAATACCCTGACTCCAGATCTAGCATGTCGTCTTTTAGCAGTACCATTCACCTAGCACTTGTTATGGATGTACTCGAACAGGAAGCATCCACTTTTCACTGCTCTGCCCATTCAATGCTGCCTAGAAAGAGTTACCTCATCGTTCATGCCCTGCTGCCTTTAGTCAAGTGTTTTCCCCAATGGCTCATTAAGAGAAGGCAAATTTGCAGGAAGGATATAGCCACAGTTAAAATCTAAAATTTTGCCTCATGGAAGAACAACAGGCTTGTGTAAAGCTTCTGCTACCACTCCCAACACGTTCTGGAATCAGCTGTGGACAGAATACGCTGGTATATAACTGGGCAAGTTGACTACCACTCCAATTTCACTGTGCCTCCATTTCCCCAACTGTAAAATACATGCATTTCTTGTCTTTGTTGTTGTGAAGGCTTAGCATGGTACCTGGCCCACAGTAGGTTCTTGATCAATGCTTATTGGCTGACTGTTGTGAGGATGAAATGAGAGGATGACATGAAACATTCTGTAGACCAGAGAGGCTAAGCATGCAGCCCATAGGCTGCATTCAGCTCTCAGGTGTGATACCAATCAGATTAGAATATAATTGGGAAATATCTAACAAAATAACTCTAGAAATCCATGGTTTTCTAAATCAACATGCAACTTAAGTGCTGACTGAGAAAACTGTATATTATCTATATTTTATGGCATTTTTATTGATTTTGTTAAATAGTTCCCAATTGCATTTTAACTTAGTTTTGGCCACGTTCAGCAGTGTTGTGGGCCTTGTAGCCCATGGGTTGTTTGTTATATTTGACATCTCGATTCCATATCATAAAGCACAATTATCAGGAATGAAATAATAAAGGAGAACCAATTATCTTTTTGGGGACCTCTAGTAGATAGAGTGCTGAGCCTGAAGTCAAGAAGATGCATCTTCCTGAGTTCAAATCTGGCCTCAGTCACGAACTAGCTGTGTGACCCTGGGCAAGTCACTTAACCCTGTTCACCTCAGTTTTCTCATCTGTAAAATGAACTAGAGGAAAAAATAGCACACCAGTGTCTTTGCCAAGAAAACCCCAAATGGGCTTCCAGAGAGTCAGACATGGCTGAACAACCACAGAAGCCGTGGATTTGTGGAAGTGGGGAAAGAGGGCTCCCGTTCTGTTTTGCTCACTGTTTGCAGCACACAGGTCAGCATTATCTGTCCTCTCCCTCATTTTGTATGTGAAGGTTTTGTCTCCCCCTTGAGAATGTCAGCTCCTTGAGAACAGAAGCCATATCAACTTTGGTTTGGGCCCCCACATAGTAGGGTCTTCAAATGCTTGGACTGATTACCTTCTGGCATTCTTTTATATTTGCTGAGCTCCCATAATATAACACATGCATCCGAAAAACAACAGGCATTTATTTTCTATGCACACATAAACATGTTTGAAGTTAACTCAACTATGAAATGGAACGCTGCCAGGTTTGAGGGTAATGTTTAAACATATACTGCATAGGAAATGAAAAGGCCCTGAATTGGGTCACTGTCTATTTTCTTTTGAGAAAAGGAGTGAGGATTTCAGGGACTGAAGTCTTTTATTTGCCAAGTCTTCAAAATTCAGGGAAGAGGCATGAAGTATCTTTCCAAAAACAATAGTATCCAATAGAGAGCATAGTATAAGTTTAAACACTCTACAACTGTTCCTTTCAGTTTTATAAGTCCAGGCCATCAATTTAGACAGACTACAAATGGCATGTTCTTTGTCAAAAACCAAGGTATGCTACTACAGTTCTATCACACCTTATAATTTACAGTTTCCTCACAATTACCCTGTAAGGCAGGCCGTGCAAATATCATTATATACCCAAGTTAACAGATGAGAAAATTGGTGCTCAGAAAAGTGACATGACCTGTTTGAGGGCCCACAGCTAGAGCCAGGATTTGTTTCTTGAATCCAGATTTAGTGTTCCTTACTGTGCTGTCTCTCTTGGCCTGCTATGATTCCAGAGTGCCTGGTGGCATACAGTTCAACTGAATTCAATTTATTGTCTATTACACACCAGCCCAAATGGACTGGAAGGAAAAAAATGCCAAAAGTTCAGCAAGGATAGATTCTGGATCAGTTTTTCTTGCTTTCTGATGGTATTTGCTTAAATCTTGGCACCTGGATTCAATGGGCATTTGTTCAAGGATTTCACAGCTGTCTCTCTACAGTCAGCTCTGAGTCCTAAGTGACAGATTAAAGCAGTTATAAAGCTCAGAGTTTTAACAGCAACCTGGACAACAGGTAACCATTATGTGGGGCAAACAATGGCGTTATTCAAGAGGCTTTTGGAGACTGTTTGGGAAGCATGTACTTGTCTGAACAAACCAACCAGATCCCACTGGGCAGCACCGATGTGGTTCCTATAATAGAGATGTTCTCCATCAACCTCCTTTTAAATACCCTGAAACAAGTGCCATTTGTGCCTTTTCAAAAAGGTCCTCAGTAAGATAGCATTCATCTTTTGAAATGTGAGATGGGATAATAGGGAAATATAAGTGAGACAAATAGGAGAGGGAGAGAAAGACACAGAGACAGAGAGAGACAGAGAGAGAAACAGAGAGACAGAGATGGAGACAGAGAGAGACAGAGAAACAGACACAGAGAGACAGAGACAGAGACAGAGATAGAGAGATACAGAGACACAGAGAAAGAGACAGACAGAGAGACACAGAGACAGAGACAGAGACAGAGAGAGAAACAGAGAGACAGAGACAGACAGAGATAGAGATGGAGACAGAGACGCAGAGACATAGATAGAGACACAGAGAAAGAGAGACGGAGGCGACACACATACACACACACAAACACACACACACACACACACAGAAGCTTTATTATTATCATTCAGAACAAAAGGGGTCAAAATCCTCTACCACTCACTGAAGGAAGCATTTTTCTTAAATCAAGAATTGATGCTTAACGTCACCTCCTACCCCTACACCATCCCCAGTTCACTTCCAAAGTTCCAGACCACCACAGACTAAAAGGCTTGTGCTCTGCACAGTTACTAAATAAACAGCTTAAAATGGAAACAGTTTACTATTACCTCTCCTCAGATTTTTAGCTAATGGATGAGTGATTCAAGATTTGGGTGACTGAAGACAGAGGGGAGAAGTGGAGGGAGAATTTTTAAAGTACCCTCTGATAACCAAATATTAAGATATTAACTTGAGTCAGAAAATTGTCACTAGCTCGGAGCTCCTCATTCGGGTAGATGTGGATGTGGCTGTGTCAGACTTCAGGAGTAGGAATGCTGTCTTGGAGGAGGTCACCGAGCTTGGATTTCAAAAAGGAACTGCAGACAGTAGAAACCATTTCGAATTTATTACTTTGTAAATCCGCCCCCTTCCAAAGAAATAGCAGATCATGCACCAATGAGCTCTGCTTAAGGGGGTTCATGGATGAAGAATTCCCTGAGGCTGCATTCTGAGGACATAGAGGATGGAGAAGGCTGTGTCTGGGGTGTCACTTTCATGACCTTCTGCAGTGAAGTGTTACCTGTCTGGCATCTGATAAATCAGTTACTAAAGTGGACCTTGGGCTTTCTGGCTTCAGAGGAGTCATAGTTATACTCAAAATAGAACAAATTAAAAAAAAAACACCAAACCACAAAAAATTTAGAAGAGACTGCTGCAATCTTCAGGCAAGAGAACTTTCAGTTCAGACTTGCATCACAGGAAAAGAGGAAGAATTAAAACACAGCTCAAATACCTACTTAAGCAAAAGTCAGACCCTGTTTCGTGCCAACCTGAACCCTGGCTGGTGAACTCCATGGTCAGCTGTGGTTAATTGAGAAAATAGAAGTGTTAGACTTTAGTATCCTAATCCCTTTATTAAGGAGCTTTGGAAGAAATATGGCCCTCTTACGATTTTCCGGGGGGATCATGGAAAAGTTCATGGTAGCTTTCATTTCTCTAGGGCTGTACACTTTATAGAGTTCTTTCCTTGCAGCAAGCCAGGTGTGAAGGAGGCACATGCAATTCTAGATTCCTACAGTTACTGGAGTTTAATAGCTTCATGACCTTTGGCATCCACTTTAGAAAGAAAACTGCCCACCTATCTTTACAAGCCCCCTTATAAATAAATAAATAAAAGCAAAGTGTACCTGCAAACTGTGTGATTATTCCAAAATGGCTTTGGTTATGAACTAGATAAGAAGGCCTTACAGCGCATAAAAATGATATGCTAGTACATCAGGTGCTGTTTTCCCTTGATATTTTCCCTGGTCAGATAGAAGCTTAAGAAATGGAAATACTGACCTGACAAGGACCAGAGATTTAGAGCTAGAAATCTCGACCAATTGCCTCTTTGTATAGATGAGGAGACTGAACCCAAAGACACACTGGCACTAAGAGCCAGAGCTAGGATTTTAGCTTAGGCCCTCTAAGCAGGTCGAATATGACCTTTTATCCTTGGGATATTTAGCATCTTTGCTCCTCATATTATTTGCCTGCCTGAATGTGCACAGCAGAGATATTTGAGTAAAAAATCAACCTTGTGATTTCTAAGAGTCGTCTCCTGATTTTCTTCTCCGACAACGTGCAGTGGAAGGGATAAGAGAGGAAAGAGTCAAGAGATCCAAGTCTTGGTCTAGACTGTTTTATCAACTGGTTATTTTACTTTGAGCAAGTCATTTTCACTGTCTAGAATTCTGTTTCCTCATTATTAACATGAGGAAGTTGGAGCAGATGATTGATAAGATCCCTTCTAGCTCTCAAATCTGATTTCCAGCTAATATCTCTCTGCACTCCCCTAGAGAGATCTCTTAGGAAACAGCCTGTTGGGCAGGGCCTGAGCAGAGCGGAAAGGTGAGTTCTATTTACCTAAGCCTCCCTTAGCACCACGGAGGCAGTAATTCTTTCTTTGGTCATTCTAGGGGGTTATTCTGTCTTCTTGCCTCTTCTCAAAAACTCTGCACTTCTTTCAGCTGCTACAAAAGTCGGGTTCTTAGACAATGGGGCCAATATCCAGCATTTTCACCCTTTTCCCCTCCTTCCTCCATAACTGCTCTGCAGTGGACCTTATTCTCTGTAGATCAGAGACGCAGCTAGGAACTTTACCCCCAACAGGTGAACTATATAGTCACTTCCTCCATTGTATTACCCAACTCTCTCTCTCTCTCTGTCTCTGTCTCTCTCTCTCTCTGTCTGTCTGTCTCTCTCTGTCTGTCTCTCTCTCTCTCTCTGTCTCTCTTTCTCTCTCTCTCTCTCCCTCCCCCCTCTACCTCCCTGCCCTCTCTGTGTCCCTCTCTGTATTTATACAGATGCTTGGAAAAGAAGAAATGTCATATCAACTAAACTTAGAGGCCATATTCCATTGGAGGCCACAAACAAGTGTCTGCCTCACAGGTCAAGACAAGGACAATAAAATACCAAACTATGATCCCCAATGAAGTTCCTCACCGTAGGAGGAGGACAACATGGTGAGATGAATAAATAAGGGCAAAATATAACAAAGACATAAAGCATGGTGCAGGAAAGGGAGCAAACATGACATTTCTAAGGGAAGTTTTCTCTTCCCCTGTCTGCATCTCATCCCTTCTCTTTTAGAATGTGTTCCATTCAACTGAACAAGCATTAATTACGTATCTGCTATATTTCAGGCACTGTGCAAGGTAGTGCTGGGATGCAAAGAAAAAAATCAACAAGCATTTATTGAGCACTTATTATTTGCCATGCACTGTGCAGAGGGACGAGGTAAAAGACCAGTTTCAGTAGCAGGACGTGGGAAAGGGCTGGAGGGGAAATAATAACAATTTGAGGAATCAGGAAAGGCCTCCTATAAGAGGTATTTCTTGAGCCAAGTCTCAAGGGAAACACAAAGAGGTGTCATACCATGAGAACAGAATTTGAATACAGCCTGAGTGATTCTTCCACTTGACTCTTCCACTTGCTTGGAAGGATCAAGGTGTAAGGAGAGATTTGGGAGGCCCAGGGAAGTATAGCATGAATGATCTGAGATCAATGGTGATCTGGTTGTTTAAGTGGGAAAGAGCACGACATGTGGCAGCTGGAAGACATGGCTTGAGATCCAAGCTCCACCATTTATCATCAGTGGCGTGAACTTGGGTAAGTCACTATGTCGCCCAGATTCTTGTTTCCTCATCTGTAAAATAGGCATAATTAATGCTTGCACTGCCTACTTTATCTCAAAGACTTTGTGAAGAAAGAGCCTTAAGAGCAGGGATATCTTTTGCCTTTCTTTGTATCTCCAGTATTCAGTACAGTGACAGGCACAGAGTAGGCACTTAAATATTTATTGTCTAAGGAAAGGTTTTTTTTCTACAATTACGGACTGGCACCTTCTCCACAATGGAAAAGTCTTAGAGAGTTGCCTGGGGTACTGTGAAATTAAGTGACTTGCCCAGGGTCATACAGTCAGTATGCGTTAGAAGTGAGATTTGAACCCAGGTTTCCCTGGCTTCAGCATCAGTCATCTACCTTGCCACAGTGCCTTTCATTTCTGGCAGACTACAGAATTCTTCCTCTGTTGGCTTCTGTACAGACGCACCCATCTCTTGCGTTCAGAGTGCATTAGTACAGGACAGTGTGGCAGTCGTATTTTTAACTGGACATGCTTTAAGGCTATATCTCTTCAACATAATGCACCAAATTATGCAAACAGCTTATTATATAGCTTAATCTCGATTAGTGTGAATAAAAGTTCTGAGAGGTGGTTGAATTATTTGAATATGTCTTGTCGGTTTCCATTGAGCAGGCATCATTTCAAATAGTGTGAATTCATATATATGCTACTACTTAATGGGATTCAACATTTTATCAATTTGGAACCTAGCTGTACTTTATTTTAGAGGGAAAGAAAATCACTCAAGTGAATCTGTAAGACTTTGTACTTGGTCCCCCCTTTCAAATGTAATAGTAAAACTCAGATAGAGAAAAACCTCTTTATTATTTGTTAAGAGGCACATTTGTTTCTGAAAATATATAAGAAACTGATCTGTGCATATGCAGTCAGGATAATTCCTGTTTTGAACCAAGTGGGTAAGGAGCATTTATTTTGGGATAAAATCAGCTCACCCTGGCTAGGTCTGGCCAACTTTCTACTCTTGTTATTTCAAAAGAACTCAACGTCATTTTTCTGCACATAGAAAAGGACTAAAGTTGCTGCTTATAGGAAACAGGGCATCGTGGAAAGACTTCTCTGCAGTGAGTGGGGCAAAAATTAGGAATCTGGGGGATGGAAGGGTGAGAGGAGGGAAAGGAAAACATTCCTCCATCTGAATATGGAATTCATTTGCATTGTAATCCCAAGTGGAAAGTGTGCTCATTTCCTCTTGATCTGTGATTTGGTTCCTCCCACCCGCTCTGGTTTCTCATGAACAATGAATGGAAACACTCACATGGAAGAATTTCAACAGCCCTCTTCAAGACAGATGTTTTGGAAACCACTAAAAAGATTCTTGTCGTATTAAAGCACATAATGCATTTTTACAATCCATTCATCTCCAAAGCTTAACAACGAATTATTCTTCAAGCTAATATTAGCTGTGAACTCAAATACTTTGCTATTTAGCAGTCTTGCTTTATATGTACTCTTCAAGCAAAATAATATTTCCTTTGAGAAAGGGTAGGTTAATAAAAGCTAAATACGTATGTCAGAGGAGTCTTTATCCAGCGCAGAATCTAGTGTCAAAAATGTCCTGCACTGCTCCTAATGATGAGCTTCTGCTGGGTTCACATCCTTTGCTGAATAAATTACTTTCAGGAAGTCGGTTAGACGGTTGGGGAAGAAAATGAAATCTTTGAAGCCCCAGGGCACCATTTAGTACATTGTTACTTCAGTTCACTAAATGGTACTCTGGTGACCTGAATTATTGCTTAATTCATATTAAGCACCCACAGGAGTCTCTGCTCATTTCATAGTGCCTAGCTTATTCTCCCAAAGAAACTTCCTATAAACTTTGCTCTTATTTAAAAATGGGATGCTCAGCAGAGCTACAGAGGTCATTACCGGATCCACCTGGATGAATTGTTGAAAGGCCTGTCAAGAAGAATTTACAGCTATTTTTCAAATACTCCTATTAAATGAAAAAAAAAAAAAAACCAAATACATTGAATTGAACTGTTAGGGACAGCAGGTCGTAAAACATTCTGGAAGTATCCAAGTGACCAGGGAGAGGCCTCATAAAAAAACCAAATTTGTTTAATATAGACATCTAGTCAATTAGCAGGAATGAGTGGCATCCCACTATTTCATATGCACAAAAGGTCCCAGAGTAAGACTGGATCAGGTCCTAGGAAAGTCTGAATGCCTTAGTTGATGTCTGGCTTCAGCCAGGGCTGCAAGATGATCTATGTAATCAGAGAGGAAGAAGTATGTCTGAGTAAAAATCAAAATTGATATAAACGTTCTTTATATAAATTTGACACAATTTGCTTTAATAAATCACCTATTAGAATAGTTCCAGGAGAGTCCTGCTTTGCTTTCTCCAACACAGATAATAAAGTTATCAAGGAGTAACATAGTATAATGGAAAGAATGCTATAAACTTAAAGTCCACAGAGACTTGAGTTCAAATCCCACCTCCAAAACTTATTTCCTGTGTAACCGGAGGCAAGACATTGAAACTCTTTCAGTATCAGTTCATTCATCTATAAAATGGGGATAAAAATATCTTCAACCCCTACATCACAGGATTATAAGACTCCAATGAAATGAGCTGTGTGAAACCATCTTAAAACTAAAGTCTTAAAACTATGTATCTGTCAGGATTATTATTTAGGAGCATGCAGAATCATCTTCCAAGAGTTTTTTAGGATACTCCATGTGTCTGTCTGGCTCTGTGGCAATCTATTTAGCACTTTCAAAGGATAATCCACTGTAAATTTCTGCCCAGAATTTTCATAGACTTTTCACAGGACCACCAAAGACTGAAAGAGAAAAAAAAACCTATGTGAAAATGCACAAAGGCAGAATCACAGACGGAAAGTATCCTGCGGACACTTCAAGAGAGTCAACTGGTCATGTGGCTTTTAACACTGATGCAACCTGGATTGTACGGAGCCAGGCAAGCTGATGCATGTGAACCTGAGTTTAACTGAACACCTTCAAAGTGGCACAAGTATCTTTAATGGTCTCGTTTTGTGAACACACTCGGTGAGTTGCATTTTTATCTCCTTCCTTTTCCCCTACTGAGGGCCATTTACAGATCATTAAGTTCCAAGTTCATAAGAACTAATTTTTATTTTAGTGGATGGGCATAGAGTGGCAGCCCCTCTAAAAACAAACACATGAACGACATTTTCTAAAACTCAACCTGATCATCTTTTCTCTTTTCCAAGAACAATTAAAATACATTGTCAAGAACTTTGGAAAATGGAGAAAGAACATTATAAAAACTGCCTTGCATCTTTAGCTATAGCACTTATGGTTGCAAATTATTTTTTACAACCTTGGGCAAGTCATTTCAAACTCTCCAGGCTTTCTTCATTCCCACATCTATAAAATGAGGGGGCTGGGCCAGATATCCCTATGGTATCTTTCAGCTCCAACAGTGTGAAAGTTTTAGGGAAAATCATGAGTTGGCTCAAGGGCCTAGAAGTCAATTCTTTTTCACCCTGAAGCTTAAGGATTCCTTTCCACTTGGGTCCGTTGAGATTGCATGTTGGTGACATGGCAGTTACCAAAACATCTGTTCTTTTGGTGACTGCTTTCTCATTTCTCCCAAATTTCTGAATACTCCAAAGGCAATGTTGAGGTGCTCGATTGGTCTTCTTCATTCACTTTTTCTTTTAACTTTATTTTTCTTGAGGTTTTCTTTCTTGTCTATGTTTACTCTCCATTTACTTTTACTGGAAGTTGGGGTCGCCCAAATGCAATGAACCAATAATGGTTTTTGGTCCTCATGCCTTTCTATACTTTCAACTCAAAGTGTTTTAGTGGTCAACTCCTGCTCTTCCATTGTGATGATAAAAGGGAAGACCAATAAAGCCACCCTCTGCTTACAAAAAGGTATGAACGTTGTTGTGGTTTCTGCCCATACAAATATCCTTCTTTTCTTTTCTTTACTAACATTTGCTAAATGTAGGCTGGGCTACCAGCAAAACCCCTAATGAAATGCCTGAGACCACAAGTGTTTATGTAGTTATGCCAAAGAATTTGGATGATGCACAAGATTTCTATCACTGGTAATAGAAAGGAGTCATGTTCTATTTCACAGTATTTTATATCCATTTTTTCTGTAATACCTCAACCAGGTCCAAAACAACCAAGCAAAAAGGAGTTGCCAGAAACACTTCTAAATAGGCTCAAGTAAAATGGTGCACCTGTGTGAGTAGAAGCAGCTCCCCTATCCCATCCCTGAAAGACATCCATCATTTTATACACATCAAATGCAAAGCATGTCAGTCAAAAGAAAGCAACTCAGATGACTATGTGATCGAGAGGATGATGAAGAAACTAGGGAAAAGCAATCAGTGCAGAAGGAACCGACACTTTGTTTAATGGCTATGAAATGGAAGGCTGACAAATGTTTAAGTGTGGGAACCCAAAAAGGTAGGAGGGGATTTGTTCAGGGTGGTCTAAGAAAGAACAGCCAAGGAGTGTTGAGGAAGGAGTCAGCCAACCACAAATTTCTCCAGATTATCAGGAAAACATTTCCTCAACAGTAAAGCCTTCTACCTCCCAAGGGAACTGGTGGAAGACCCTTAGCCTGAGTCATTCAGAAAAATATTTTACAAAGAATTTTGTAAAATAATATACCACGGGGAACAATCTGGGAGACCTAATGGACCTTTTTCAGTTCTTATCCTCATGCTATTCCCCAGTTTTCTTGCTTCTTTATAATACGATCGCTGAGAACCGGGCATCGGGAGATTTAGGAAAGCTGCAGGATGCAGGGGTCTTAGAAGGAGGGCTTTTTGGCTAGGGTGTAACTATTGAAATGGGCTCTGATTTGCTCTGGTGAACAGCCTTCCAGCTGTGCTGCATCAGATTGCAGTCTGGCTGACATTCATGTAAACAGCTCCACCTGGCCTCAATGGACTGAGGAGAAAAACTGATGTCATTTCCAAGGCCCTGGTGCTCCCTGAGTCAGACACCCATCAATCAGGTCTCGGCAAGCTCAGGCCTAAGTCCTCTCACATTACCACTTCACACCGAGGGCTTGTTGAAAATGTTCCCCTTTAACATCTGCTAATCAGATTTCTTCCTAGGAGCCTGTAACAATTAAACCTGCTATATTGCAGGGAACACCGTGGAAGGAGGATTTTTCCACGTCCACAGCTGGGCAGTTAGCAGAACAGATGGACCCTATCTGAGGTGGTGGCTCTTGCTTAAATTTAATTATTAATCCAGTAGAATGAGGTCTACACGAAGATGACTGCCTCAACCCTCTGAAGAGTGTTGACCTCATCAGCATTCTGCACCTATCAAGCAGTCTCTGAGAAGAGGCCGAAAAGCTGAGAACTTTCCAGATAGGCCACTTAACAATTCTGAGATCACCAGAGCAGTCAGTGAGCAGGCAGGACTCAGACAGGGTGACTCATTGGGACGTTGGGTGCTGCTTTCTGCTATTGCTAATAATATTCAAAACAGCGTCTAACCGGTCTTCATCTGAATATTGGCTCAGACCGCTGGAAAATCCCCTATTTGGATTGGAAAACAGACCTCTCAGTTTGAACTAGCTAACCTTAAAAGAAGTTCCAGATTGGACAAATAATTGACCGTTTTTCTGTGTTAATGTTTCTGAGTTTTTCCTACTCCACTAACCCACTCAGTAATCTGTTTTTTTCTTTTTTTTAACTCAACAATAATTTCTAACCACCCTGGAAAACTTTTCAAAGAGTTGAATGCAAAGTTTTGGGATTTTATTTTTTACCTCCCCTCAGCTTCCAATAATTGATCACCAAGAGCATGAGGGTCCCTTCCCAGTACATTTAACATTAGGGTACATTTTAGCTTGTTGTTAAAGATTTTTAGCAATAAGAGGACACAGGTAGAGATATCATGACTGCTTTTAAAGGAGCAAGGCCAAGGCTATTCTTGAGGAAAGGACACAAGTATCTGCTCTATTCCTTTTCTTTGTCTCTGTCTCTCCCTCGTCCCTTGACTTTGCCTCCTTCCCAGAGTGCCATTAACTGTTCTATACCCTTGTTGGCATTGCCAAGTCCAGAAGCAATTTCAACTGATTCTTGAAATTTCTGATGGTGATAATATGAAGTAAAGCATTTTCATCTGCTTCACTCACCATGGCAACAGTAGTTGTCACATATGAAAGATAAAGTATTTTGTCAGATACAGAGAGAAGACTCAAGGATCAAAAATGCAACATTAATTATTGGACTGGATTTATGGAATCAGATCAACCAGATCGTAAAGAATCCTCAAATCCAGAAATAGGGCTCTGTCCACTTCTTGCCAATCATACTTTCTGTTCCACCTCTCACATAATTTAATAAGAATTCTTCAGATGCTTGTTGATGGTAAGGTAGAAAAAGACAGCTTGGTGGTTCGGTGAATAGAGTGCCAGCCCAGGAGCCAGGAGGACTCATTTTCCTGTGTTCAAGTCTGATCTCAGATACTTACTAGCTGGGAGACCCTGGACGAGTCACTTAACCCTCTTTATCTGACTTCCTCTTTTGTAAAATGAGCTGGAGAAGGAAATAGTAAATTTCCAGTATATTGCTAAGAAAACCCCAAATGGGGTCACAAAGAATCGAACATGACAACAATAAAAAGGTGGAAAAATATATGTGTATGCGTACATATGTACATATTTGTGAGAGTATGTTTGGCAGAAACTGCTGGAAGACTTGGGTTTGAATCCTATCTTTAACACTAAATATATTATAAAGTCACTCCAGGTGACTCTTCCTAAGATTTATAAATGAGTACAAATAGAGAGGACAGATGATCTCCACCAAACACGCTGGATCACAAATATGTGTGCACATATATGCATACGTGTATAACACTCAGAGAGTGACAAGTGAATTGTGATTTGCTCACATGCATTAATAAAAGGAGTTTCTACATTTCAAGTTCTCTAAGGAAATTATGGGTCCAAACCAAAATACGGGTCTATATAAGAAGTATTTCAAATTAACTAAGCCGGCAGAACACTCCCTCTGTCTTGGGTTTTTCTCAGTGACTTTCTCATGTGATTAAGCAGTAATTGTTTGCACTCATTCTTTGGTTCTGTGTCCAACCTTCCATTTGATTAAAAAATTTTTTTTAGAAGATACCTGCTGGGATGAAAATGGAAACGAAGAGGAAACAAAGCCTGTGTTTTTGAAATCTTCGAGTCATAACAATGCTGGAGCTGAAGAAGTGATCCCAGATTTTGGCTAAAACCTCTCTCCCTTCCACTTTTATGGATGAGGAAACTGGAACCCAAGGGGAGAAGATCTGCCCAACATCTGGAACCCAGTCAAGTCTAGAAACCCAGACCTTTGGATGTCCAGTGAAGTGCTCCCTCCACTGGCTTTTTCATTTTAGAAACCAGAAGAAGATCTGATGCAGAAAACCACCTCCAAACACCCATTGCCCCAGAAGAAAAAGGCAATTACTTGCCAACATTTATTTGAGTAAAAATGGGTCACAAAACAAGACATTATCCTCCCATTACGCTTTTTTGATTTCTCAAGATGAATGAAGGTGGGGAGGGGGAAGGAAAGGGGGTAGATGAGGAGGGAGAACAGATCTTTGTATAAAACATGCTTGGGAAAAGAGGCATGTGGGTGATGGGGCATATCTCAT
Source organism: Notamacropus eugenii (assembly GCF_028372415.1). Classification (NCBI taxonomy): domain Eukaryota; kingdom Metazoa; phylum Chordata; class Mammalia; order Diprotodontia; family Macropodidae; genus Notamacropus; species Notamacropus eugenii. The sequence goes on from NC_092875.1 coordinate 472,435,112, forward strand.
TCAACTGTTCCAAATCCCAAAGAAGCCCATCTATGCACAATGTTCTAGAGAAACTCGGCTTTTGAGATTGATGACTGAGAAATGACCAAGAAGGGTCAATGACACCTAGGATGAGTTTGGCCAAAGGCCCCACTAAATTTCTGGGCTCCTTCCTTTTCCTCCTCCTCCCTCCCCATTCCAAGTGCTTAAAGTTTCTGGAATGCTTACTTTAGACATTCTTGGTACCCTTCTCGCCTCCCCTGCCCCTACTGATTTATTCCTCTCTCTCTCGGTTTTAATGAAACTGTGGTGTGTTTGCATCTCAATTCACATAGGGAAGCATCACTTCATTATGGAAACTGGAAAAGGAGACAAAATAAAAAATGAACAGGACCTGTTCCCTTGTATCGTATGATGCTGATAAATCACTTCAGCTGCGGTCATCGTTCTTCATTACTGATAACAGTTGCTACCTTGGCAGCGGGCAACTCTGCTAGAGATGAATGTACAATGTAGCTGGTATGCTAGGTGAAGAATGCCCTGTGAAATCCTGCCCTTTGGTGCCTTTCCTCTATTTGATTAGGAGATAATAATTCAGGAGCCTGGCTTGAAGTGGATTCTCAGGCTCATTTCCGAGGGGGCAGCAGGGAAAGAGACAGACAGATTGATCTTGCTTTCTTTACTTAATCGGAAAGAACTTTTTGAGGTTTGCCTTGTCTGATTGACCTGTTGCTTCTCAAAGCTCAAGTTGAAAATAAAACCCTGGAATGGATTGAGTTTCCAGAGAGAAATTGTCATTGCCCTAATGGTTTTGGTGTAGAATGCTATGGTTATATAGATTGACTCATTTATTTTCTTCCTTCATGAAAGTTCTCTCCCCTTCCCTCATTCTGACAACAAAATAAAGAAAAGCATTTTCTTCACATCATTCTTTCTCCATCCCCTCTCCCAAGTGGCCAGATCTTGATTAGTACAAAAATGAATCCCTTGAAATTGTGGCAGGTAGTCATATTTGCACTATTCGAAGTAATAATCGTATAAAAATCTGGTCATTTGTTCCAGTCCAGTGAAAATATGGGGTGAGAATTTGAATAACACGACACTCAGCCGCATTCTTCATTCGCACTAAGTGGGACCTGGCTGCATATACTTTTTTATCCTCCTTTTCCCCTCACCACTCTCCAAATATTCAGAGTGTATGATAACCATCAGGCTTCCAGACAAGGAACCCTGGTGTTTTCTCTCCTGAAGGGACAGTGACTCTGATATGCAAAAGCAAATGGATAGAATATTTATATTCCAGTCTACTTTGCCACTGATTGCTGTGTAACTTCAGAAAAGTCATGTTACTTTACTGTGTGATGATGAAGATGCTAAATATTAATAGAGTTACATGCTTGTAGAATATTCTGCCCATTCCCTGCCCTCTTCTATACCCCCAACCCTAAAGCAACATTCACTTTCAGAATTAAAATTACTGGAGTAAATATAGTTACTCTCTCCCAGCCCCAATTTGAACTTATCACCAACCAGGATTTGTGGAATGACTATTGTCTAGGGGTTTCTAGATGGTTTCTAGAAGATAGCGTGCTGAGCCTGGAATCAGGAAGACCTGAGTTCAATTCTGACCTCAGACACTTACTAGCTGCATGATCCTGGAAGTCATTTAACCTCATAAAATGGAGATCATGATAATAACACCTACCCCCCCCCCCCAGGGTCGTTGTGCAAATCAAATGAGATAATTGTAAAATTGTAAAATCCTTAGCACAGTCCAAGGACACAGAGAAGGAGTTGTATGAATGTAAGCTATTATTGCCATCTTCACTGTCATTACTATTACTACATAGCAGATGGGATTATCAGGGATTTCTTGGGAGGTCCTGGATTTAGGGAGGCCACTTCTATCTTGGTCTCTTCATGGTTAGACTCTTTACCGTTCAGATCCTAAATTTGACTCTTCCTTGTGTAGCACGTAAAGTATTTGCTCTTTCTCTTATATATACGTATATATGTGCATGTATCATCCATTCAAGTCCTACTCAGATGTCTCAGTGTGATGTGGTGTCTCTAAGATGGTGCCAGAACAGTGCAAACTCTAAAAATTATATTTTTTCCCTGAGAACTTCAGGAAGTTGTCTACACCATGCAGGTAGATGTCCCATGATGCATGCCCGCCTCTGGGAAAAGAGTGCCCATGCATGACATCACAGGACTTTTCACAGAGTCAGAGAATCTAAGATCTGTAAGGGACCTCAGAGGCATCTAGTGCAACCCATACCTGACCCAAGTCCTTTCAACAACATCTGCGACAAGGGATTTGGCACATCTGCAAATGCCACCCCTTGCTCCTAGGTCTCCTCTGTGAGTCAGGAAGAGTAGTTTTCATCCTCCTCCCACAGGATGGTTCCTTCTCAAATTTGATAATGGCTATTCTCCTCTCCCAAGCTCTTTTCTTTTATAAGCTAACTACTCCCAAGTTCCTCTACATAATCTTCACGTTCTTTAGTCCTTGTTTCATCATGGCTGCCATCTTTTGAACACAGCCAAGATAGTTTATGAGTTCCCTGTCATAGGATGTCTGGAGTTGAACACTGTTCCAGATAGAGGCTGACCAAGGAAGAAATAACAAACACTGGACTGTGGAGTAGAGTGTGTGTGCATGTATGGGGGCTCGCATGTGTATGTATACACAGACAGCCATACAGATACATAGAGGGATAGTGACTACACCTATGATTTCATTAGCCTAAGGAACTCCAGGTGAGAAAACTCTACCAATGCAGGTTGCTACCTTCTCTTCAACTCCTATAGTCTTAAGGAGTTGCCTCACTGACAAAAGAAGTAGCTTGCCCAAGGTCACACAAGGAATATATGTCAAAGGGAGGATTTGAACCCAGGTCTCCATGGCTTCAAGATTGACTCCACTATTACCATTCTGCACCTGTCTGCTTGCTTACTTGCTTGCTTGGTGACTCCATTTTCCATCAATAACTCTGTGCTAAGGAAGATCATACCTATCATCACATGGGTAAGCTGATCACATGAAATCACAGCCATGCTGCCTGACTCAGCTCCATTGCCTCTCCCCTCTGATTGGAGGACAGAGCAATCAATTCCTCCCAAAGCCTTCCTTCATGGAGAGCTCAGAATTTTCAAACTGTTCCAAGTAACTCTTCATTTTCCATCAACGGCTCTGGTTGGTTTTGACTCCATGAAACAAGATGGCCCCACACCTACCATCCCCTTCTCTTCCCACAGTTTTTTTGCTTCCTTTTGTGTGATGTTGTCCCCTATTAGATTGTAAGGTCCTTGAGGGCAGGAATTGACTGAGACAGTGTTAGCTCATTTGGCCTCCACATTACGCTGTGGGCTCACACTCAAGTTTTCATAGGAACTGTTACAGCCCAGTTCTACCACTCCCATCCTATACTTTTGAAAGATTGATACATGGATATATTTTATTTTCCAAAGTGAGATTATTGGAACAGATGTGTAAAAGGGTGGATTGATTTCCCAAGATCAAATGTGGCACAGGAAATTCAGCATAAGGAAAGAGAACAGTGAAAAGAAACTGAGGAAGGATGGCTCTCAGAAGAAAGGGCTGCTAACAGAATTGGATGCATCTTTTTCTTTTTTTTTTTTTGCTTTCCCTAGGAATTCCCCAACTTTATAGACAGCTCTGCTCTGGGGACCACAGATTTCCGTTAGAAATTGTTTTTCTTCCAGATCTGAGTGCATGGAAAAAAAAATTAATTTCCTTGTTGATGTTATGACTCTGCAGGCTGATTAGTGTTAAGGAAAAAATAAATCCTGAAAGAAGCCATGCAAATGCAATCTCTCCTGTTGCCAAAAATCAGTTACAGACACAATTGTCAGTGTTTATTCCTAACAAAAAAATCAGGGACCACAGTCTGCACAGGTATTTGGTGCCTGGAAAAGAAGAAATGGAAATCTTCCCTATATACCTGGTTCCCTTTATCCTCCGCCTCAGAAGCACTGACATTTGAACTCCTGTCACCTTTTAAATTTTCTGAAATGCCTGTAAAATATTGGCAAAGTTTAAACTCATTCCCCTAGCAATATCTCTTTGGGCTTTGAAGTGTCTCAAGCAGACAGATGAGGCAATTAGCTATAAAACTGTGAAAGGCAACCAGAAAAGCATAACAGGGTCTAGATTAGTGGTAATAATGAATGAATGAAATTCACATGGCATATTTCCATTGGCCTGGAACCAGCGACCAGATTTTACATAATTTTAACTTTGAATAGTGCAAATTAGAACACATGAGAAAGCAGTCACACTGATTGGGACCAACCTGTAGCTTAATCAGCAGACACCAGAGGTGGGGCCTGTAGGAAGGCCCTACATGCAGGTTTACTAATTGATTACATTAAATAAAAGACTGAAGAATATTTTGTTGTCATCTCCAGAATCAGTGTGACAGCCTCAGGAAGAGACCAGAACTGTATCCAATCTCTGGGAAGAAATATACTTCATATGATGTAGAAAAAAATTCTTTGCTGCTTTCAACTCTCCCAAGCATTAAATTTCCTTAAAAAAATATGTCAACCCATTTTCAATAGACATTAAAAATAGATTATGTTCACAGAAGATCATGGTACTCAGAATTGAAAGGGATCTCAGTGACTGTAACTATCAACCTGCCCAAAAATCCCCTTGGCAACATTCCCGACAAATGACTAATCAGCCTTTGTCTGAAGACCTCTAGTGACCCACTACATCCTAAAACAGGTCATTCTACTTTGGGATAGTTCTCATTAGTAGAAAGGCTTTTAAAATACACAGTGTTCAAAAACTTAAAACTGTACTAGAAAGTTTTTTATTCTTTTTTTTCCCCTTAATTCTGTCCTTCCCTGAATGCTCTCCAACTTATCTTTGAATGAATGAATGAATGAATGAATGAATGAATGAATGAATGAATGAATGAATGAAAAAGCACTTACTAACTAGTTACTATGTGCCAAGTATCATTCTAAGTACTGGGGATACAAATGGAATTATGAGACAGTCCTTATTCTAAAGGGTTCACACTCCAGCTGGGGGAAATTAAGTATGAAAGAAAATTCAGTTGCAGAGCATTTGAAAAAGCCCAGAAGACCTAAGTATTCAGTGCGGATGTGGATGGCCAGGCCCAGAAGACCCTAAGGTCCATCAGTAGATTAGATAACAGGGAGGGCAAAGTTCTGGAGCCCTGGAGGTCCTTGTAAAGCAGTGTCAGGGCAGATGGAAAGGCCTGACTATCCTTCAAATCACCCCAAGGAACAGAGCAGATAACTCTTGTCTCACTTAAGTTGTTGATTTTTTCAACCTGAGAATAAGACTTTATATTTATTAATCCCTACTAAAATAATTTTATAGCTCCTATCCAATGTTCTAATCACTTGAGATTTAATTTTTTTTTGAGGGGGGGAAATCTGAATTCATCTATTATATGAGCCACCCTCAGCTTCAGATGATTTATAATTCTGATAAACTTCTGTGTGGAATAGGAAATGGCAAAATGGAGAAAAAAAATTGCAAACCACTCCAGTATCTTTGCCAAGAAAACCCCAAATGGGGTCACAAAGAGTAGGAAACAACTGAAAATGATTGAACACTACCACATTAATCTATGTTTTTATCCAAGTCAATGATGGAAAAAAACAGGGTTGACCACATATCCCTATGACTCTTTGGGTCTGGCTCTTCAACAGCTTCTGAATTATACCTGTTTTATTGTCTAGCTCATATCTCTCCATTTTTCAATGAGGTTATCATGAAAGACTTCATCAAATGCTTTGCCAAAATCTAGGTATACTACATCTGCGCTACTGTTCTACCAGTCTAGTAACCTTGTCACCAAATAAGGGCCAGTTTGCTAGTTTAATAATGCCTTCTCATTCCTGAGTCAGTGCAACTATATTTTCATTTTCAAAACATTCATTGTGTCTTCTACCTCCAAATGTTCAAGATATTTTGATTTTGTTCATAAGCATAGGTTTTGTAACACTGTCCTTTATCAATATAATTTCACAATAACTTCATTAATAAATCATAACCAACTCAACCCTTGTGAAACTATATGATAATGTTGCTTAGCCGATTGGCCAAATTGCAGATTTTATCATCATAGAACTAACTGCCCGCTCTAACGCTGTTTCACCTAACATTAAGTTTTCAGTGATCCATTTAACTCACATTAGGTAAAATGTTCTTGCTATAAATTACGAGAATGAGTTGAAAAACTAAGTATGATCCCTGTAATATCAACTAGACCTCCCAAAAAAGTAACAAATCAAAAACATGAAGTACAATTTCTAAGCCCTTAAAATAAAGATAAGAGATGTCTGAGGGGTTAGGTTTGATTTCTGTTTCAGATACTATATGAGGGATACCCTATTTTCAGCAAATTAGATAAATAAAAACCAGAAATGATTACATTCTTTACAAAAGAATTCATTGCAGATTTCTCTACCATTTCGGCTTATTGTGGACTTTGAAGTACTATATACTCTTATAATAAATAGTAAGCCCCCAGTGATATATTTTAAGTAATTTTATTTACAAAACAAAAGCTTGCCCGTTTTTCTGGAAGAAGTCTACTGGAAAATACTAGATGCACCTATATTTATATGGAAGACCCAAGGGACCTCCCAATAAATGAGGCTAAAGGTTATTATTATAAGGATTATAATTAGAAGAAATATATACTGTTTCCTATGATTCAGACTGATGTGAAGCCTTTCATAATGGTTTTTAAAATCATCATTAGTATTCTCTCATTGTGTAGTGAGTATATATTATATATTCTGTCCATAACTCTCCTTATATGGAATATTGTTTTCCTCGTCCTTAGTGATCCAAGCTAACTGCTACTGATATTGTCTCTTCATTTTTTGTCGTGTATACTAGTTGGAAATTACTTGTAATCAGAGCTCTTTAGTCTGCAGTAAAGAAAACTGTTCATTAGCCAACTCTCTCTAGCAATTGTTAATAAGACAATAAAAAATATCTCGGACACTCTCCACATTTATTTATCAACTTGAGTACTTTATTAAATTTAAAAACATGAAGATAGACATTTTTCATCCAAAAGCTTTTCATATCATCATTGTTCACTGTATTATCAATGACCTGCCACATAAAAACCAAACTTAATTGGAATAAAAAAATTAAAATGTGCTGTCCTTCCTCAAAATCGAATGAGTTGAAAAGGATATATATTAAAGGTCTCGTACTCCACTGCCACTTGCTACATCAATTCCGTCTACAACACGCCTTATGGGTACATAGAGAGGCTCCAATTAGACACCAGCAGTGATAGAAAACTCATTAACCATTAATCAAATCATTCCATTTTCAGTCAGCACTAACTGTCAAGCTCTTTCTTATAGTCAGTAAAACTATATTTCCTTATCTTTCATCCACTCCTCCTCATTCTGCTTTTCGCAGACACACAAAAATCCACCTAATCCCTCTTTCACATGACAGCTCCTTGATATATGACAATAGTTACCATGACTCTCTTAAGTCTTCATGTCTTTGGGATTCACACATTTCATCACTTCAATCAATCTTCATATGATGTTGTTTCACATTCTCTCACCATCTTGGTCCTCCTCTTCAAATTAATAAAATAATCTAAACGTGATCTGACCACACAGAAAAGAGCAGGACCATCACCTAATGATGTGATCAAGAGGACATTTGCTTTTGTGGTAGCCCCAATATACTATGCATTAATATTTACTGAGCCCACAGTACATGAAACCCTTTGATAGCTACAGCTTAGCAACATCTTTGTGATCCTTGACTCCTGCAGTTGATTTTTTGAACCAAAATGCTTAACTTTACATTTAATTCCATTAAGATTTATTTTATCAGTCATCTGACATCATTACAGTCTGTCTGTGGCTTTTTGAAAAATTTAATTTAATCTTTTTGTCTATATCTTCATCACTTAGTGTGGTATTTAACACAAAGCAAATACTTAATAACTTTTTGATCAACTGAATTGTTGAATTATTGTGTCCCGATTCTATCATCCAAAATACTGACAGTTCATTCCATCTATAAATTTGTTTGTTCTAAAATATCATATAATCAATTGATGAATAAGATTTATTCATAAAATAAATTATTTATAACCCTAACCCGGCCAAGTTTCAGGCACTGTACTTGGTGCAAGGAGGAAATGACATAGTCACTGCTCTCAAGGAGCTTACATTCTAATGGGAGAAAAAATGGAAGTGCCGTTGAGTGCAGCAATTGCTTTCTTCTTTTGTGTCCCCACAGCCTAGTACAGGGGCTGTTAATAAACGATTATAGGATTGAAAGTCTTTGATAGAAACACGGAACATAATGGCTTAGAGCAGGGCCCAGTGGACTGCATATAAATATCTTTCAAGAGATTCATATTGATGCATTCATCAACACTCCTTGGATTTAACCAGTTCCAGGTTCACCTAACGAGTTGTCATATAGCCTACATTTCTCCATTTTGGATTTTCATGTTGTTTGTTGAGTCATTTCAGTTGTGTCTGACTCTTTGGGACACTATTTGAGGTTTTCTTTGTAAGGATGCTGGAGTGGCTTTCCATTTTCTTCTCCAGTTCATTTTACAGATGAGAAAACTGAGGCAAACAGGGTTAACTGACTTGCCCAAGGTCACACAGCTAGTAAGTAAGTGTCTGAGGGCAGATTTGAACTCATGAAGATGACCCCTACTCCAGGCCTGGGGCTCTACTGCACCACCTAGCTGCCCTTCCATTTTATTCCCAAGGATGTAATTGGAGGCCTTTGCCAAAAGTCTTGCTAAAATCTAAATGTGTTATGTCTATTATACTACCTTTATCTACCAGTCTGATAACTATTAAAAAAGGAAATCAGTGTGACTTGTTTTTATGAATCCATGCTGGTTCCTAATGATCACTGCTTTTCTTTTTAGGTACTCACAAGCCATATGCATTATCAGTTCAACATTGTAATGTAGAATCTGTGGGTTTGCAGAATCTGCCTCCTACCTATCTTTTAAAAATCAGGGCTTTGTCAATCTCTGGCCTTCTCCAAACTCAAAAATCACCACCAGCAACTCAATGATAATATCTGGGTTGTTTGTTTGTTTTTAATGTTCTAGAACGTGACTGGGCTAGACCAAAAAGATTCAAATTCATTTAGGATTACTCAGTCAACAAACATTTGTTAAGTACCTACTAGGGGCAGCTAAGTGGTGCAGTGGATAGAACACCAGTGCAGGAGTCAGGAGGACCTGAGTTCAAATCTCACCTCAGACACTTGACACTCACTAGCTGTGTGACTTTGGGCAAGTCACTTAACCCCAATTGCCTCATCCTGGGTCATCTCCAGTCATCCTGATGACTATCTTGTCACTGGATTCAGATGGCTCTGGAGGAGAAGTGAGGCTGGTGACCTGCACAGCCCTTCCTCACTCAGAACAAAGTCAAGTGCAAGTCGTGTCATTTTTTTCTCTGATGGCGTGGTCTTTTTCGGTAATGAAGGAAGAACACACATTAAGCACCTACTATGTGCCAGGCAAAGTGTTAAGCACAGGGAAAATAAAGTCAGAAGACAGTCCCTTTTCTTGAGGAGCTCATAATAATGGACTGTTCCCTAGGCTCTTATCTCTTTTCCTTGTTTTGGTTCCATCTCAGCCATGTTTATTCTGTTGTTTCCGGTCTTAGGGTTATTTTACTTGATGGAAAAGATGGAAATAAAATAGCAGTTGAACAGTGCTTCTGTTAACGCAGTCTATCTCCAGGAAAGGCCTGCCCCTTCCTCATCCTTCTTTTTGCCCTGAATTTTGATATTCTGATGAATTCTTGGTATATGTGTGGATTCACTCTTTATCAGTGCAGATCACAATCTTCCCACATCTCACATTCTGTGGGATAGCTGACATCTCTTTCATAAAGCCTCTCTATAGCACACCCTCTATCTTTTAATATTTTGAAAGAACTGGGGGAGGCACTGGTTTGTCCATATAGCATTTTTTCATTCTTCAGTTTCACTCCACAAACATTTGCTGAAGGTGTGAGTTTCTGTGGAAAAACAATGCAACAACTCCTGTCCTTGAGATGCTTACACTCTGTTTGGTCTTTGTAATATGCCTGGCCCATTTTCTCTAATGCCTACCTTGTCCATATCTTTACACCACCTCTTGTGCATAAGCCATGGGATACACATTTAGATCTGGGCAGGCCCTTAGAGGTCATCTAGTCCACCCCCTCATTTTGCAGATGAGGCAACAGAGACAAAGTGGTTAGTGGTTCAGACAACATAAGTGGTGGAATTAAGATATGATCCCGGTTCCTCTGAGTCCGAATGCAAATCTTTCCATTGTACCATGCTGCCTTCCTGTCACTTGCCCTGAACACAACTTTAAAAAAATCCTCTTTTTGATTGTTCTCAGGTTTTCATAAATCTCAATTTGTGTTTACTGGCTACTCTTTGAACAAGTCCATGTCTTTACTTTGTCCCAGCTGTTTTTTGTGCATGTACTTTTAAAATCAAAGTTCATTTGGGAGTCTTCGATGAAGCTAAATTAGTTTCTTTTTATGGGGATCATTCAAGATTATAAAATTTTGTTTTCAGAGTCTCCCATCCTTCTTGAATTATTTTCTCTCTTAGAATCTTTGTCCATGTGATAACAATCACCTTTTCTCTGAACCTTTGGAATATGCTCTCCTAAAATCTAAGCTACCTAGGTGACTAAGAACATCATTCTTTACTTGGCTCCTGAAACCTGCAGGATGAGGGAGTAAATTTTCCCCAATATTGCTATGGCATCCATTTCACCTACCAAGTCCTCCCTGTTGGCCAGAACTACGTCCAAAGGACTGACATCATTAGATCATCCTGTATTCAGAGATGAAACCATAATAAGGCATAGATTTAACAGATGCTTTGCCTTTAGTGGAATATGATATCCCACAAACACCTGAACTGATTTAAGTTCCTCATTACTACCATATTTTGCCTCTTGGGTAATTTTGTGGATTCTGTCAAGAACTCATGACCCACATTTATGGGACTTAATTATCTATAGTGCATTTCCACAACAGAATCACTCTTCTTTTTTTCCTTTCCTTCCATTGTTACCAAATATCCTTTAATGGGTCTAACTCCAATCAGCCTTTCTAGTATGGCAGGGGAAGACTGAAATGGGATAAAATCTCACTTATATGGGTCATTTCATGTCCCAAGCCCAGGAATAATAACTTATAAGTTATCTCATCTGCAATAAAAGTTCTAGACTATTTGATCAAGGTTAAGAAGCAGTGCTGACAGACAAGGGTGGCTGAAAAACTCTAGAGTCTCCACATTAAATATCTTTTTTCTTTTTAGCTTTGAAATGTAAAGACACACAGCTCATTATCATAGTCAAAGGGTATTTGAGAAAAGATACAGATTTCATCAAATAGACACTGCCAGAGTTCTTTCTTTTTTTTTTAAAATTTTTATTGAAATCTTTTGTTTTTATATCACCTAGATTTCCCTCTCTGTCTCTCCTCAGAGACACAGAGCAGTCCCTTACAACAAAGAATTTTTTTTAATTAAATTTATTTATTTAACTTTTAACATTCATTTTCACAAAATTTTGGGTTACAAATTTTCTCCCCTTTTTTCCCCTCCCCCCCCCAAACACCAAGCATTCTAATTGCCCCTACAACCAATCTGCTCTCTCTTCTATCATCCCTCTCTGCCCTTGTCTCCGTCTTCTCTTTTGTCCTGTAGGGCCAGATAGCTTTCTTGACCCCTTTACCTGTATTTCTTGTTTCCTAGTGGCAAGAACAGTACTCGACAGTTGATCCTAACACTTTTGAGTTCCAACTTCTTTACCTCCCTCCCTTTCCATCCCTTCCCTTTGGAAGGCAAGCAATTCAATATAGGCCAAATCTGTGTAGTTTTGCAAATGACTTCCATAATAGTTGTGTTGTATAAGACTAACTATATTTCCCTCCATCCTATCCTGTCCCCCATTACTTCTATTCTCTTTTGATCCTATCCCTCCCCATGAGTGTTGACCTCGAATTGCACTTTCCTCCCCATACCCTCCCTTCTATCATCCCCCCCACCCTGCTTGTCTCCTTATCCCCCACTTTCCTGTATTGTGAGATAGGTTTTCCTACAAAAATGAGTGTGCATTTTATTCTTTCCTTTAGTGGAATGTGATGAGAGTAGACTTCATGTTTTTCTCTCACCTCCCCTCTTTATCCCTCCACTAATGAGTCTTTTGCTTGCCTCTTTTATGAGAGATAATTTGCCCCATTCAATTTCTCCCTTTCTCCTCCCAATATATTTCTCTCTCACTGCTTGATTTCATTTTTTTTTTTAAGATATGATCCCATCCTCTTCAATTCACTCTGTGCACTCTGTCTTATGTGTGTGTGTGTGCATGTGTGTGTGTGTAATCCCACCCAGTACCCAGATACTGAAATGTTTCAAGAGTTACAAATATTGTCTTTCCATGTAGGAATGTAAACAGTTCAGCTTTAGTAAGTCCCTTATGACTTCTCTTTGCTGTTCACCTTTTCATGGTTCTCTTCATTCTTGTGTTTGAAAGTCAAATTTTCTTTTCAGCTCTGGTCTTTTCATCAAGAATGCTTGAAAATCCTCTATTTCATTGAAAGACCAATTTTTCCCCTGAAGTATTATACTCAGTTTTGCTGGGTAGGTGATTCTTGGTTTTAGTCCTAGTTCCTTTGACTTCTGGAATATCCTATTCCATGCCCTTCGATCCCTTAATGTAGAGGCTGCTAGATCTTGTGTTATCCTGATTGTATTTCCACAATACTTGAATTGTTTCTTTCTAGCTGCTTGCAATGTTTCCTCCTTGACCTGGGAACTCTGGAATTTGGCCACAATGTTCCTAGGAGTTTCTCTTTTTGGATCTCTTTCAGGCAGTGTTCTGTGGATTCCTTGAATATTTATTTTGCCCTCTGGTTCTAGAATCTCAGGGCAGTTTTCCTTGATAATTTCATGAAAGATGATGTCTAGGCTCTTCTTTTGATCATGGCTTCCAGGTAGTCCCATAATTTTTAAATTGTCTCTCCTGGATCTATTTTCCAGGTCTGTTGTTTTTCCAATGAGATATTTCACATTATCTTCCATTTTTCCATTCTTCTCTCTTTGTTCTGTGATTTCTTGGTTTTGCATAAAGTCATTAGCCTCCATCTGTGCCATTCTAATTTTGAAAGAACTATTTTCTTCAGTGAGCTTTTGAATCTCCTTTTCCATTTGGCTAATTCTGCTTTTGAAAGCATTCTTCTCCTCATTGGCTTTTTGAACCTCTTTTGCCAATTGAGTTAGGCTAGTTTTCAAGGTGTTAATTTCTTCAACATTTTTTTGGGTCTCCTTTAGCAGGGAGCTGATCTGCTGTTCATGCTTTGACTTCATGTCTCTCATTTCTCTTCCCAGCTTTTCCTCTACCTCTCTAACTTGATTTTCAAAATTCTTTTCGAGCTCTTCCATGGCCTGAGCCCATTGGGTGGGCTGGGACACAGAAGCCTTGATTTCTGTGTCTTTGCCTGATGGTAAGCATTGTTCTTCCTCATTAGAAAGGAAGGGAGGAAATGCCTGTTCACCAAGAAAGTAGCCTTCTATAGTCTTATTTCTTTTCCCTTTTCTGGGCATTTTCCCAGCTAGTGACTTGACCTCTGAATATTCTCCTCACACCCACTTTGCCTCCTGATCCTCCCAGCCAGCGTTTGGGGTCTGAGATTCAAATGCTGCTTCCAGCCTTAGGGCTTTTGGCGAGGGCAGGGCTGCTATTCAGTGTGAGATTAAGTTTAGGTGGTCAGGTTGGGGCAGGGCCGCCTCTCAGGCTCAGTTCCGTCAGGGGGTTTATGCACAGACCTTCCACAATGGATCCAGGCTCCTGCCCCCTTGGGGAGCCCCGGTCTGCAGCCACCTCTCAGCTTCTACCTCCCGGGGGGGGGAGCCTGAGTTATGGGGGCACCCCACTCCCCCCTCCACCCACCAAAGAGACTCTCTCACCGACCCCCATCACCTGTGGGTGGAGGGACTTGTGCGGCTGCTGGAGATCCCGTCCCTGAAGCCTGCTCGGATCTGTATCTCTCGGTGCCATGGCCGCGGCAGGGCTGCACTCAGCTCCCAGTCCTGGCGCCCAGTCTGCAGCGCGAAGAACCCCCCACGAGAGGTTTGCAGGTCGCTCCAGAACAGAAATCTGCCTCGCTCCAATATTCCGTGGCCTCTGGGTGCAGAATTCGCCGTGAGTTACTTCCCTGTAGCCATTCTATGGGTTGTGGGTTCGGAGCTATGTGTATGTGCGTCTTTCTACTCCGCCATCTTGGCTCCGCCCCTTGCCAGAGTTATTTCTAACTGGATATTCCATAGGCATGTCCAAAACAGAAGTCATTACCTTTCCCTCCAAATTTCTCCTCTCTTAAAATCCCTATCACTATCGAGGCCTTCACCATCTTCCCAGGCACCACGCTTCACAACCCAAGTGTCATCCTCAATTTCTCACCCATTCATTCCACATATCCATCTAGTCTGTTGCCAAATACTGAAGTGGAGAGTTACTAAAGAGCAACCATTCTCAGAGATGAAGTCTTTGTGTTTGAATCATATTCACTATGGAATGCTATGTGAGAGCCATAGCGAGGATGGGACAATGAGACACTTGCCTCAGTGATGCAAAGCTGAAAGAAGCAGAAACATATTTAAAATAGATGTTTACAAACAGTATGAAATGTAAATTCATGATTTTACAGCAAATCCTCTTTTTATGTTATGCTGTGTATATGGAAATGTTCTTTTTTTTTTTGTCCTCATGTATTTAAGTTGAAAACTGATAAAAAAAATAGATGTTTACATATTTCAAATACGCCGGGTCATTAGGAAAGGAGGTGCATTTGCTGTTCTTGACGTGGGCACAAAGTTAGCCAGTTACAGTGACATTTCATACAAGTGGAGAGTTTCTTAATCTTTTTTGTTTCATGGACCTCTCTGGCAATCTGGTGGACTCCTTCACTGTGGACCCTAGGTTAAGAAGCCCCTGGTTTAGTGGAAAGAACACTTGAATTGAGGATTGGCTTTGATGCTTATTAAGTGTGTAATTTCAGGCAAATCACTTAACTTTTCTAAATCTCAATATTTTGTGTCTGGGTAAATGGAATATTAATACTGCGGACTGCTGTGACTACATCACAGAAATGCTGTGAGGAGAGCATTTTGTAAAACTATCACATTTTGTAACAGAAAGCTGTGATGATGGTGGTGGTGGTGATGATGATGGTGGTGGTGGTGATGATGATGATGATGATGGTGGTGGTGACGATGATGGTGGTGGTGGTGATGATGGTGGTGATGATGATGATGATGATGGTGGTGGTGATGATGATGATGGTGGTGGTGATGATGATGATGATGATGATGGTGGTGATGATGATGGTGGTGGTGATGATGATGATGACGATGGTGGTGATGACAACGACAATGATGATTATAGCATCTGGTGGACAAGCCTTGCCAATCCTTATGGTGTAAACCTGTATTTCTTCTTAGATCAGTTTCTTCTTTGGATTCTGGTTCAAGTGAGAAAAGTTTGGCATCTGATTCCTCATGAGAGAATATGCCTCTTTTTATTAATCTATTCTTTTTTTGTTTTAGGCAGGGAGTAAAGTCTTTTCCCAATGAAATGCAATATGGTGGGGTTAGAAAGATCCAGAGACAGGTCTTGACCTGGTCAACTTACAAGGCATTGACAACTGGTAATAAGACAATTACCTCAGACTACAGATTCCTACTTAAGACTGCTTTCTGATGGGTTTGTTCCTTTCCCAGTCAACTTCTCAGAACCGAGCACTAATTAAGATACAACTTCAAGATAACAAAAAGTAAACCACTTATAAAATTAATTTTTCACTAGTAACTGAAGAAAAAGAACAAGATGGATAATTGGATTCTTATTCATTCTAAATCTGTAGCTATCAGTTTTAGCTCCTCCCACAACAAATTTCTTGCCAAAACTGTCAAGTATTTAAGAGAAGGAATCTGAAATTCACTTATTTTGCCTTTAAGGAGCACAGATAATCAGGACTGGAATAATTAGGAATCAAACTCAAAATTTTATTATTTTTTTAGCTCACAGTTTGACTCTGTGGCTTTTTTTTCCAGACATTCATCCCATGAGCCGAAGGAGAAAACCTGACTGACAAAACATCTAAGAAGAGGAACTGAAATGAGGATGTGGAAATTTCAAAGAGCAGAAGTCTGGGAGTGAGAAATAGAGAAAAATTAACTGGCTCATTTCAGTCATTTATGTTGGATCTCTGAAGTATATTTTCAGTCATATTTTTTCAAGTATTAGTCTTCATTACATAAATTTGATGACCTAAGCAATGAGTTAATGACAGGAAATATCCATTTCCTAGCAAACACAAGTAGGCTATGTGTACAGAACTTTGATTAAAGTTAGTCACATTTTCCAAGACCATTTGAGCTTTCCAAGTCCCCCTTAACATTTTTTCACAGTTTGTACTCAAAGACTTGAATGACCCAAAAAGGGAAAATCCTTTTTAGTCTAACTTTCCATTGCAGAGAAAAAGAGAATCAAGGAAGGAATTCCTTCTGGTGTTTGAATTCACCAAAAGGGATAGATGATGTTAAACAAGTGCTCCTCACAAGGAGGGAAGCTTCAGTCAGGAAATTCTTGATTCAATTTTACAGAGCAGGAAAGATTTCCATAGGGTAAGGCCTCAATGCTTACAGATCTATTCCCTGACAGTAGAAATACTGTGGAATCTGGAGTCAGGAGACTTGGGACTAGCTCACAGATCTTCTTGACTGTGTGATTGTGGGAAAGTCCCATCCTCCATGAATCTTAGTTCCCTCATCTGTGCAATGTACACGTCCAAAATTAAACTTATATTGCCTACCTTATGGGGTTATCATGAGAAAATCTTCAAGTGAAAATTGGAATTTTTATGGGGATTATCTACTTTTAGTACAACTTTTGTTTGACACAGGGGTAGAAAAAGCTGAGGCGGGAGTTGTATGTTTGTACACATAAATATATAAACTGTATATGCCCTGAAGGCAATCATTAATAAAGAACCCTCCAGAACACTGAGTGCACTAATGACCTAGAGATAGGTACTTGGATCTCTAAGGTCACTGTTACAGGGAATTCTTCAGTGAGGAAATGCCTTCTACCCATGCAGATTGTACATTCTCTACAATTTAGTCTTAGAGACTCACCTAAGGGACCCATAGTCATGTGCTGTGATTTGAGGTCCTTGTGTTCAGCTCTCTAGCCACATGACACGCTACTGGTGCTACTTTTCATCTCAACATAAGAATAAGGAATACCTTCTTCCCTCTATGGAGAAATCTGTCAATGCTGACAAAGCCAAAGACTAATCTCTACGTAAGCTTGATGAACTTATCAAGGCAAGGGTTTGGGGCAGGAGGGAGGGAATAAGCATTTAAATAGTGCCTACTATGTGCCAGGCACTGGGCTTTTACAAATATTGTTAAATTTTATCCTTACTACAACCCACGGTGGTAGGTGCTGTTATTTTCCTTATTTTATGGCTGAGGAAAGTGAGGCAGAGGTTAATTGACTTTCCCAAAGTCATACGATTAGTAAGTATCTGAGTTTAGATTTGAAATGCGGTCTTCCTACCTCCAGGCCCAGCACTCTATCCATTAGTCCAACTACAGCTAGAGTATCTTCTAGATATCTCTTTCCTCATGGTCTCAGAATGGAAGGAATGCTGGAGGAACTAACTTTTAATTGTTGGAATCATCAAAAACAGACGCTTTTGTAGTCTTGAAGTTCTTTTTCGTCCTTATTTTTGTTCCCCAAACTATCAAATTTCAGATCATCAAAGTGTCAATTTTGAAAAAAGAAGTATGCCCTCATATCAGAATTCTGTGCCCAGACCAGCACCATGGCCTAACACCAACTTTAGCACAGTAAAAAGCAGTACCAGAAGCAAAATTCACAGAAGATTTCCCTCACAGTCCTTGGGGTAAAGAAATTGTTACAAGAACCCATTACCCCCCCAGAGAAAGCTACTTGAAATCAGAAAAATCGTACATTTGTCAAGCCCATTGACCTTGAGGATGCTGTCCTGTCTTTCTCAGTGACTCCAGCTTCTGATTCAGTTTTCTTTTTTCATCCCACCCTAGGCACCATTCATATCAAGCCTATAATAACTGCACTGATCACCACTCCTTGAATGCTTTTACTCATATAAATTCCATCTTCATTTTTCTTCAGCTGCATGCTGGTATGATCACAACCTAGAGCTTGCCATCACTTGAAACTATTCTTCCTCTAAGATCTTAAACTCTGAAATTCTCTACTATAACCATACCCTGCAGACCCTCCCCCTCTCCTCACTCTTCCAATATCTGCTCTTTGCCTTCCTTGGGTCTCTTTGGTCTCTTGAATTCTCCCTATTCACTCATAGTCCATGAAGTCTATCCTGGTGTCATTTTGCTCCCTAGACCTGACCATTTCAGATATCTGCTCCATCCTTGAATTTCTTTTCCCCTTGACTTTCCACTTTTCCCTCTCTATTACTTCCCAACCATAGGCAGTGGTTACAATTACAACATACCTACCATTATATGGGTAAATGCTGAAGCAAATCACTAAGTCATGGGTGTCTGAATCTACTATAGACATACAATATTATGATGAATGTAAAACCTCAGGGGACTAGAGTTTCTGGGTAATTAATAATCAATTTATTAATTAGACTAGCTAATAATCAATAAATTGATGGTCATGTATTTCTCTCAAAAAACCAAACACAAAAACATGGGGAGCCTGAAAGTCTTAAATACTTTTTTTAAAGGGAATGCTCTTGATAAGTGGAAATCGACCCTAATGGGCTGGATGTTTAATGAGGAGAAGGGCTAAAAAGTCTTCAGCCCCTCCTATAGAGAACATAGTTTAAGCATGGGACTCTGCCTCCTCCGGCAATCTGGACAAAGGAATTCATCTCCCTCCAGACTCCTCTGATGGGTTTTCTCCTTTATGAACTAGGAGACGTGCACTAAACTCCAATGGAAAGGTATAAGAACTGGGGCTCATTTCCTTGAATCAAGAATTCTCCTAGATTGGATTCTGTTTCCATTCTAAACAAAAGTTAGACCGCCTAGTAGGGTAGGGTCCCACCCAAGATCCAGGGGCATGTTCCTCAAGGATCAGGGCAATCTCATCAACCAGGTACATCCTTCAGAGATTCAGTTTTTACAGGGGCTAGACCTGAAATGAGGAAATAAAAGGATAAAAACCTAAATGCTAACTTAATAATTGGTTATTAACATAATAACCAAATAATTCTTTCTATACCATATAAGCTCAACTCCTTACTGCTACCTAGGAACAGTATTATTCATCTCTTTATTACATTCCCTTTTCTCCAACCCCAGAATGGATTGTCCCACCCTCCCTTCCTGGGCAGTCTTCGCCTGCTGAAGTCCCTTCCTTGAATGGCCCAACTTGTGTTCCACCTCAGCTGTAAAGCACTCTCTGACTCCTCTCCCCAAATGAAAGTGATCCATCTTCCTCAGATCTCCATGGAATAATCTGCCTGGACCTCTACTTTGTAATGATCACATTCTCCCTTTCATTTTAGTTATTTAGTGCATCTATACCTCACCATTCCCCCACCCCATAAACTCCATGGGGGCAAAGCTTTGAATCCCCCATTATCCTTGTGTCTCTAATGTCTAGCAAAGTAGGCACTTAAATGTAATGAATCTAATGATGAACACATCAATTCTACTACAGAATATGAATAACAGTTGTATTCTCTTCCAGAGCAACCGATCAAACTGATAGTTTGAGCTAAATGGCTAAAATGGCTTAAGGTCAGTGAATAAGCCAATGAACACAAAGGATCTATGAGGTAGAGAATGCACACATACACACACATACACACACATGCACACACACATTTCTCAGAGCAAGGTAATCACATCTGTGCCCTACTTTAAGAAAAACTATGCTTGAGTTAAAAAAAATTTTTTTTCTTACTTTTCTTTTTGCAACGTAGCTAATTTGGAAATATGCCTTGCATGATTTCACATGTATAATTAAAATCACATGGTTTGCCTTCTCAGTGGGTGGGCAAAAAAGGCAGAAGGGGAAGAATTTAGCACTCAAATTTCTAAAATATGATTGCTGAAAATAAAGGAATAATGCATTTTTCAAAAGAACTATGCTTAATTTACAAAAAATTACAAGATGATTATTCTTATACCAAATGGCTTTGCTGCACTGTTCTTTTATACCTAGGGTGATATTCATAACCCTTACCCTAATTAAGCTGTTTATTTTTAAAATTTTATCTCTTTCTATTGATTAAAATTCCTAATTATACTTAAAATATGACTCAATTGGAAAAAAAGGTGGTCAGTATAACTTTGGGAACATATTGATTGCATAATGTGAGGTATAATATCATGGAATCATTGATTTAGAGTAGAAAGGAATATTGTTGTTCAGTCATGTCTGACCCTGTGACTCTATGGACCATGCCAATACTGTCTATTGAGTTTTCTTAGCAAGGGTACTAGAGTGGTTTGCCGTTTCCTTCTCCTGAGGCAAACAGAGGTTAAGTGACTTGCCCAGGTCACATAGCTAGTGTCTGGGGCTGGATTCAAACTCAGGTCTTCCTGACTGCAGGCCCAGAGCTCTATCCACTGTGCAACCCAGATGCCAGAAAAGAATATTAGAGGTCACCTAGTACAATGGTGTCAAGACAGAAATGGGGCCCATCAAATTCTACATAAGCATCCCTACGGGCCATATATTGTCTAAGAAAACCACATGCTAA
Organism: Notamacropus eugenii; assembly: GCF_028372415.1. NCBI lineage: Eukaryota > Metazoa > Chordata > Mammalia > Diprotodontia > Macropodidae > Notamacropus > Notamacropus eugenii. The sequence goes on from NC_092875.1 coordinate 472,455,938, forward strand.
GATTATCTATATTCTATTCTATTTTTATTTATTTTGTTAAATAGTTCCTCAATTACATTTTCATCTAGCTCAGGATGCACTTTGGTGTTTTCCTGTCCACATGTATGTTTGACAACTCTGATTCAATTTAATCCAATTTAATCTGATCCAATTTACAGAAGAAATATACTAGTATAGTTTTTTCTTCTCACAGTATTTTTTTTTTTTTTGGTGGAGACAATCAGGGTTAAGTGACTCGCCCAGGGTCACACGGCTAGTAAATGTTTGAGGCTGGATTTGAACTCAGGTCCTCCTGACTCGTGCTCTATCTATTGCACTACCTACAGCATTTTCAGTTAGAGTCCTTACTGGAGGAATAGAAAGAAGTTGGCAGTAGATGGGATAGGACAAAGGGACAGTTCACTGTGGGTTTTATGAAAACTTAAGAGCCAATATTTTTGCCTATTCATAAAAGTAACCAAAAATATAAAAAGGTCATTTAAAATGGCTGTCTCTAAATCACATACTACTAAATGTACAATGTTTAATTTCTGTTATCTTCTCCAAAAAGATGCCTTGAGCTTGATGATACAAATGAACATTAAACTTTAGTCTTAGATTTCAGAACTTCAGTTTCACATTTCAACCAACATGCACGTCTCCTTTGTCTGTTAGATCAATGAATTACTAAAGACTCTTTAACAGTCTGACTCCAGAGGCTACCCCTCTGCACAAGGCTATTGCAGAGAAAAAACATCACATATGTCATTCTTTAGTTAACACATGATTACAAGATTTGACAATGGAGTTTTTCTCATGCAGAAATAATGACACTGCTTGGACGTTTTTGAAAAGAGCCCACAGGACTAGACGCATCAGGAACATTTAATTTCCTTTGCCTAGGAACACATCTGTCTTTTGGCACTGAGCAGGCATATGGATAACAAAATATGTATTGTCCCTATCACAGGATCCATCAGTTATTATGAAGGGATTTAAACAAGGCAAGGGCCTGAACGTAGAGCTAAGTAGCAGTATTTATAATAACTATTAATTGCACTGCAGCCTGACAGTGTCTTATGGATGTAGCTTTTATAACGACTGGATTAAATACACTGTAATTGATCTGTTTTAATAGAGCAGCATAGAAGTAATCTTCTGTTTTTTCTGGCACTACAGTAAAGGGGGTTCCTGCAAGAACTCCTTGATGTACTGTTGGTGAGAAAATAGTCATTTTCTCTTGAATGAGAATTTCCGAGCTGATCTTGTCTGATACAAATAAAATTTCATTCTGAGGACCAGGGTACTTACTGCAGTATCACAGGCAAAATGAAAGATCTGGCAGTGTTCAGAAGTAAGACTATACTACACAGTTGAGGTTAAGCTTTTAAGAAGGCCAAAGTATTGCTTGAAAAGTTGTACGTAAGCCTAAATCACTCAGAATTCAAGAAATAGTCATTAGCACTGAAGACAGATTTCAGACAACTTGGCACCCTTCAAACGAAAATCTGGGGAAGATGAAGAATGTGACGAAGCATTAATGATATATCATAGGATTCCTGAACTAAATTCTATTATATCATAAATATACATATATATGTAATATACGTATATGTATATACGCATATATATTTTTTTTATTTAGTGACTACTCTAGGTTTAGAAAGGTTAGTAACTGGACCTTTGATTTCACTGCCATAAGGAACTCTCTACGGATGCAGGTCAGTACATATCAGCAACTTACAGTCTTAAGATAACTGCCTCATACCATTGCTAGGTTTGTGTCCCAAAGAGATCAAAGAAGAAGGAAAAGGACCTATTTGTACAAAAATATTTATAGCAGCTATTTTTGTGGTAGCAAAGAATTAGAAACTGAGGAGATGCCCATCAAGGGGAGAATGATTGAAGAAGTTACAGTATATGATAGCAATGGGATACTACTTTGCCATAAGAAATGACAAGCAGGATGCTTTCAGAAAACCCTGGAAAGAATTATATGAATGAATGCAATGTGAAGTGAGCAGAACCAAGAGAATATTGTAACACAGTAACATTGTAACATAGTAACTATTGTATTGTAGCTGTGAATGACTTAGCTATTCTTAGCAACACAATAATATGGCTCCAAAGGACGAATGATGAAAAATGTTGTCCACTTCCAGAGGAAAGATTGCTGGAGTCTGAATGTAGATCAAACCATCCTTTTGAAGACCTTCTTTATTTTTCTTGTTTTGGGGATTTCTTGTAGGGGTTTCTTGTCTGTTTTCTTTTGTAACATGGCTAATATGGAAATATGTTATACACGACTGTACATGTATAATTTACAGCAAATTGTTTGCCTTCTTAACGAGTGAGGAAGGAGGAAGGAGATAATATTTGTAACCCCAAATTTTCAAAACAAAGGTTAATTATTTTTACATGTAATTGTGTATGTATGTATTTATTGTTCATATTGAAATCTTTTCCTTTCCCCTTTTGAATACTTAAGGGTTTCTTTAAACACGTGTTAATTGATTAAACATGAGCAACAGCTTTCATATTAGACTTATTCCTGGGACAAGTTCTGAACCAAGACGTTACGTACTCCTCTGACCTTTGATTCTTCAAAGTACTTGCAAATAATATATTTCTGAATAATGCATAAATTATAGATTTCCATTCAAAGACCTCATGATGCTTTATAAACATGATTCATTCCTTATGACTCATTCTTTTATTATGAAGACCCTCCAATAAGTGAATTAAGGTCTGCTTCAGCGGTGACTTGCTCAGGATCAAACAGTATGGCTGCGTGATTGGTTTCTAGGTGAATGCTCTACTGATTACATCTGGGAAGCAGCTTGCTTTAGTTCTGGAGGGACGGCTAGGTACATCAGTGAGTAAAGTGCTGGGCCTGGAGTGTGGACGACCTGAATTCAAAATCTGATCATAGACACTAGCCGTGTGACCCTGGGCAAGTCACTTAATCTTGTTTGCCTCCGTTTCCTCATCTGTAAAAGGAGCTGGAGAAGGAAAAGGCAAACCACTCCCATATCTTTGCCAAGAAAACCCCAAATGGGTTCACAAAGAGTCAGACATGACTGATGAACAACAATCGGTCTGGAGTAAGGAAAGGTAGGTTCAAATCCTCTCTGATGTTGACTAGCCGGATTGTAGTAAAGCCTCTTACCCTCTCTTGTCCTAGTTTCTTCTCTGACAAAATGGAGATAATAAAATCTGTAGCACCTATTATGCAGGATTGTTTCAAATAACAAATGAAATTTGTATATAAATGAGATATGCAACCTTTAAATTTCTATACAGATATCAACAGTAATTATCATTACCATAGCGCTTCTCAATTTAAATGTGGTTAACTAGTGACCTGTAAAGGGAAAAAGCTCTCTTCACTGATCAGATATTATTAGTCTATATACCAAGTCATGTCTGGCCAAAGTGTCACCCCAAACCGAAATCACCCACTAATTCATATTTAAATTTTGAAAAACTAAAAATAGCAACAAACTTTTTGAGCCTGATCATACATCTTTTTTTCTGATGTGTGGTATAATTTCATTAATATCAATTCCACTGATTTGAAATTGATTAAAACACAGACAGTGACTGAGGTAGAGTTACTTTTTCTGCTTAGCAAAATGCTTCTTCATCCATACTACAAATTAATACAGTAATGAAGGTTTCAGAAGAGTGGTTTGGATTGCTAGTATTATGAGATGTACTCATTTAAATGATAATTACAAACCATTTTTATGTGTTCATTAAAACAAAGTAGAGAGCCTATAAGAGTTAGCTTTCCTGTTTTGAATCATAGCACGTAATTGAATGTAATAATACTGCTTTTATTTATAAATACTATGTGAATCATATTGTCCTTCCCTCTAGTCTGTCTGAATTGAAGTTTAAATGACTTTCCATGGGATGGCTACTTGTTAAGAAACACAAAAATTAGGCCAACATTACCAAAAAATTTCTAAATAAGAACCAGTGGAACTGAGAAGCTGGAGCATTTAATTTTTTCTGTCTGCTATAGCCCTCATTATTTTGGCACCGAGCAAGCATGAGGATAGCAAAATATTTATTCTGCATATAACAAGAGTGTCTTAAAGACCCATCAATTACTGTAAAAAGGCCAGAACAAGGGAAATGCAGAGAGAGGGAGAGAGGTCATGGGAGAATATAGTCCCATTCCTGGAGTGTTTGAACAAAATGGAAGAGGTCAATAGCATGTAGGATGATCCTCTGCCACAAATCATCTTAAACTGAAATCTGTCAACGTAAGTACAAAAACAAAACTCCACAGTAACTTAATCTAAACTGTTTAATGGGAACTATTAGAAGAACAAATTACTATTCTCAATAGAACCATTTAATAATATGTGTATATCCTCTCAATGTCCCTAGTCAAACAGATCACTTCTATGTAATAACCTAATTCCTGGTTCCTTTCCTGACCCTGTACTTCTTGTCTACATCCCCAACTTAGAGCTGGACTAAATTCTCCACAGAAACTTAACCCTCCCTTATTCCAAAACATTCTGTGGAATGGGGCCTTTCCCACAGGGATCTATATCCTAGCCAAAAGGGTCCTTTGGAAAAATAACTTTTCTCAGTCTTAATTTCCACAAATAAATAAGGAATAGACTAGTATATCCAACTGGGCTTAATTCAGAGTTCTGCACTGGTTGGCCAGTTCCAACTCTCATCTAGTCAATCCTTTCAAAAGAGTTGTCAAGGAGCAAAACTAAGAAATTTGAATCTACCCTTTCTATTTTTTCTTCTTTACTCTTTGGATATGAAAGAGTCTAAGGGTGAGTAGTTGGAGGGGAGTGAACTCAGGGGAATGAAATGTCCAGGACTAGGGAGGTGACAGTTCTGATGGAACTGTCAGATCACATTTAGAAGACTGTGTTCACTTCTGGGTGTCATTGCATTTTTGGAGGGACATTGATAAGCAACAGAAGGTACAGAGTAAGGCAAGCAGGTGGGGAAGAGTCATGAGGTCATGCCACACAAGGGGCAATGGAATACAGTGGAAGAGAGCAGTGGCTTTCAAGTTGCAGGAACTGAGTTAGAATACTACCTCTGTTACATACTCTGTGAACCTTGGGTAGGTCACTTTCTCTAAACCTCAGTTTCTTCATCTGTAATATGAGACTAGATGTCCTGAAGGTACCTTCAAGTTCCAAATCTATGATCCAATGTCAGGATCAGTTGAAGGAACCATCCTCAGATGGTTAGCTTAGAAAACAGAAGCCTTACATGTTGAGAAGAGAAATGTTTTCAAATATTTAAAGGGCTTTCATGTAGGCAGCTAGGTGGCGTAGTGGATAGTGTCAGGTCTGGAGTCAGGAAGACTTACCTTTCTGAGTTCAAATCCAGCCTCTGACACGTAATAGCTGTGTGACTCTGGGCAAGTCACTTAACCTTGTTTGCCTCAGTTTCTTCAACTGTAAAAGGAACTGCTGAAGGAAATGGCAAACCATTCCAGTACGTTGCTAAGAAAACTCCAGTCAGACACAACTGGACAACAACAACAACCTGACTTGTTTTGTTTGGTCTAGGAGGGCATTTTGTTCTTCATTCTGAGGAGCAATAGAAGGAAATCGGAAAGGCACAGATTTTAAAAGATAAGGGAAAATGTCTGACAATTAGACCTCTCCCAAAGTAGAATGGGAGGCCTCCGAGGGAGTGAGTTTCCCTATATTGGAGGGCTCTAAGCAAAGGCTCAGCGACCACAGGTTTGATCAGGTGTGGTTGGATGTCATTTCCCCTAACATCCTTTCCAAGTCAGATTCTGTGATTAGGATGACTAGACAAGAAAACCTGAATGGTGAGCGTACCTGAAAAGTGGTTAAGGACAAAACCAAACCAAAAAAACACAACCCTTAGACGCCTCAAAATAAAATATGGTAGGAGGACAGCATTAAGTTTCATTTTGGCAGCAACATATGATTTCTTGCATCCTCACCTGACACTGATCATCCTAATTTTTTTTATAAAGATCATTCTTTATTCTGCAAGGGCCAGAAAGGATGAAAATTAGAATCTATCTCTTTCATAAATTAAACTGCTCCCCAAATGCAAACACTTTGCAAAACACTGACAAAAAACAAAGAAAATGAAATTTCATTGACTCACCTACTGATATCCCACAGGAACACCAAGAAGTCTGGATGCAGAGTTTCAGAAAAAGAAAAGAGACACCTGGAGAAACAAATGAAATAAAACTTAAGGAGTTTGTCTCGGATCCCCAAACACTAACCACGCAATGATTACATCCAGTTCCAGCACCAAGAATCACAAGCGCTGGTTCCTGGGCTCCTCAGCCTTACCTCCATTTGCATAGAACTGCTCCCTCATTGAAACACTGCCCTACTTGCCTAGGGTGCCAAACCACGGATGAACTAGGAATAGTCAAACAGGGCACAGAAGAATGTGTAACGCATTCAACATGCGCCAAATTATATACTTTCCCTTTCTCCTCCAAAACTAACTCCAAAATACAATTTTTGTCCTCAAGATCACTTTGTGAACAGATGGAAAAGATTCAAATGGATGAAGAAATAAATTTTTAAAAATAAGGAATTAAATTGTGAATGATATAAAGCAAGAAAGCATTTATTAAACACGTACTATCTGCCAGATACTGAAACAATAATTGTGACAAGTACTTTTCGTCATTCTTTCCATTTAACTTTGCTAATTTTTTCAAATGCTAAACCTGCTCAAAGAGAACATGTTAAGCCTTGACTTATAAAGGCGGAGGCAAAAGGATGCTAAAATGCTGAAAGGGGACAAATAAAAGCTCAAAAATGGGGATTCATCTAAAAATCATAAGTCAGAAGCAAAGATTCTAGTCATTCTTTAGTGAATCTTGGTAACCTTCAGAAAACCGTCTGCTCGATTCATTCCCTCACAAGAAGGAAAAATCACAATTAGAAAAAATACTAAATATAAAGCTGAGTATTTGCAGGATAAATGACACATTTTTACGTAAATGAGAAAGGGGATAGTCTCAGCACTGCTAAGTCAATTAAATCCCATCCACCCAGATCTTTCTGTTTGCTAACTAGTAGTAAAAGAGAAAGAAAAGTGGAAGAGCACCGGATTTCAATCAAGAGGATTTGAGTTCAAATCCTGACTCTGCCGCTTAAAAGCTCCTGGCTTCTTATTCAAGGATCTCAGGTCTCTCATTTGCAAGATGAGAAGACTCTCCTTCTCTTATAGGTACCTGTTAGCTCATACTATGTGATCCTATGTTTCTTAAGCCCAAACCAGGTTAAAACAAAACAAATCGGTTCTTTGCATACATGAAAGTGTATTTCTTCATTTGAAGAATACTCCTGATTGAATCAAGACTATGTTGGTTTGGTCAGTTACACATCAGATAGATTAGGATTTGTCTTAGCCTTGTTGTTACATATCAGATATTAAGATCTGTGGAACAAGAAATATTTGAGTTAGAATGGAATAAAAAAATTCTTTTACCTCCTAGAGTGAAGAACTGAAAGATCAACAGCTAAAAAATGTTCAACAGCCTTCATTTTATATCGTAGATCATTACTGGCAAAGAAGGAGAATCCTTAACTCACCCACCCCACCATTTCTTTAAAGTATGCTTTTAAATGTACCCTAGGACTTACAAGTGAAAGACCATTTAATACCAATTAATTAATGTTAGCACTCAAAAACTGTTCTTTATTTTGGTGTCTGCAGAATGATTGTTAAATCAGAAATACTCAGAGTAGAAATATTGGTGTTTAGCTCAATGACTCCCCAATCTTCTGAAATCAATTTAATTAGGTGCCAACTAAAAGCTACTGAACAAGTCATCGGGGTTCCTTTCAGGAAAAATAAGAGCTCCAAAGGAGGTATTAAATTGCAGAATTAATTCTCTGAATCATGTTAGTTAGTTTCAAGGAAGTTAATCTTTTAAAAAACAGTTCTTTCAGAGCTAATTACTGGATACTGCTCAGCATTGACTCTATTAAATTGTAAGCTTCTTGAATGCAGGGCTTGTGCCAATCTATCTTTATATCTCCAGCACCTAGCTCAGTACCCTGTACAAAGTCACACAAGTAATAAATGTAATTGTTCATCCTTTTGCTTTTCCTGTTAATGGGAAATTATTATCCGAAAAATATCTTTGAAACAAGCCACTGGGGAGATGCTGAACAGTCCTTGTGATGAGAGTTCTTGAAATTATGCAGAGTTAAACACTGAAGATAAAGTTTTTGCAGTCTTAAAAACACTCACACACACACACATACCCACACACGCGCACGCACACACACACACATACACATACACACACACACACACACACACACACACACAAAACCCGTGAATGATGAAACAAATGACACACTGGAATTGTATTCAGCACCATCTCTAGCTCTTACCGCTGTTCCAAGCTCCCATTGGCTCTGGAGAACACTTCCTAAAATAAGGTATGGCTGTACCTGAATCCCAGAGAATGACAACATTCAGGAACAGTTTCACATTATTATGCCTGGGTGTTCTGATGATAAAATATCAATTCAACAAGCATTTATTAAACACCTACAGTATGCCAGGGAACAGATTGCTCAGGATCTACCATCATCCTTTTCCATAAGATTTTATAAATAAGTGTTTCCCTTGGTTGCCCTATATCTGTTCAGCAGAGGTCAAGTGTTTGGTATCCTTGTTATGGCAATTGCTTCACATCTATTTTCTTCTGAATAAAATGGTTATAATTGGTACCAATATCCTTTGCTCTACCATTTATCATTGTTTGACATCAGTAAGTTGTTTAAATGAGTCAAAGTGGAGTTGTTTAAATTGCACGCCATCTTCTCGTTTTTGTTCTTTTATGTTTGTACTAATTTGGTTGTTGTTTAGTCATTTCAGTTGTGTCTGATTCTTCGTGATCCCATTTGGGGTTTTCTTGACAAAGAGAGTGGAGTGGTTTGCCATTTCCTTCTCCAGCTTATTTTATAGATGAAGAAACTGAGGGAAATAGAATTAAGTGACTTGTCCAGGGTCACACAGCTAGTAAGGCTCCGAGGCTGGATTTGAACTCAGGCCTTCCTGAGTCCAAGTCTAGTACTCTATCCAATGTGTCATCTAGCTACCCTATTAATTTGGCCCATTGTTCAAACAAGTGGTGGTTTGACTACACACTAACCACTGCTAATTAAATGATTCCTATATCAATAACAAGTTATTTTCTGAATGTGAAAATGTAATAAATTTCATTATTTGGTGATATTATTTACTACTCACCACATCTAGTACCTTCCAATTATTTTATTGAAGAAAATGTTCAATACATAGAAATGCAAAGCTTCTTTGCCATCTACAAGTCATTAGCTTCTCTAATTTTGAACTCATGAATCATATTTTCCTACTTTTTTTAACCATCCTTACTTAGGGCCATCTTTGGATTAAATTCACTAAATACCAAATTATATGCTTATCTAATTGGGAGGGCCACATGCTCTTTGCAAAATACCTCTTACTTCATCCTCTACAACAAATGTTAGTAAATAAGTTGCAATTATTTTCATAATGACATCATCGCAAGTACTTATCATGAGCATGACCATATGAGATGACCAAATGTTTGGATACATAAATAAATTCAATTTGATCACGTCTTTTATTTATTTCTCCAAGGAGAACATGTAAGCTATTTTTCCATTTAGTGGAAACTTCCTTCTTCCTTTCAAAACTGGCAAGAAATGTATGATTCAGGTTCTTCTAGTGGTTATCCACTTACTGGTCACTGGACAAGGACCTCAAACTTTAAATAGCAAAGCTAAATTAATGTTTTCAGATGTATAAAGATTATGTGATTCTTAACATCCTGTGCCTCATTTTACACCATGCTCTTATCAGGCCTATAGAAATGGAAAGGGCCCATAGAGTATTGAGGGCTATTTTATATTTTCCTTTGTTTTGTGGAAAGAATTCCTTTGTTCAGTTGTTTCAGTCGTGTCCAATTCTTTGTGACCCCATTTGGGGCTTTCTTGGCAAAAATATCGAAGTGCTTTGCCATTTCCTTTTCCAGCTCAATTTTACAAATGAGGAACTGACACAAATAGGATTAAGTGACTTGCCTAGGGTCACATAGCTAGTGTCTGTGGCCTGATTCTAAGTCCAGCGCTCTACCCACTGAGTTACCTAGCTGCCCTCAAAGAATTTATTACCAAATGGTCAACTTAGTTGTGATGAGCTTCCCTGTATGATACTAGTCTGGACTTCAGAAAACAAAGACTAGGTCATCTGAGAATAATCTACATGCACACAGTATATCTTTGATGAAAAGCATTAGAAAAGAGCAAGCGAGCTTTTACAGCAACAATTTAAAGCTAAGACTTTACTCAAAGCCTTTCTATCATCGCAGAATCTGCCAGAGCTTGCTTTTTACTGGTATAATCTTTGAGAACTCAGGGTCATTTTGCAATGTTTGTATATTTGTACATACATATGTGTTTATTTACATATGTGTTCGTAACTATAATATCAGGAATATCATATAATATAATAATATAATATAATATAATATCAATATCAGAACATCTGGTTTGGAAACTCCTATTAATATAGATGGGCAATTAAATATTCTAGTTAAAAAAAGGTTGCCATGTATAGAGATATATGTATGTGCATAAATGTATGAATGTGAAAACAGGTACACATGTGTGCATGTGCACACATATGAAATTACTTGAATGCTAATAATTCCTACAAGAACACATACACATATGTGTGTTCATATTCAAACCTCTGACAATCAGTATAGAAACCAATTAATTCACAATCTAGCAGACATTTTAAATGAAATTAAAACCATTGAGATTTATTTTTAAAAGTTAAATTTTTTCTCTTCACTTTCAAGTTAATTTGCTCTGCTTACATATGTTATTCCAAATCTGTGAAAAAAATTATTAAGCATCTGCTATTTGCAAGGCATTCTGCTATATGAACAGGAAGAGAAAACTAAGGGGAAATTTGCACTTTCTTCCCATATTTAGTGGAGACTTGTATGCTCCTGTCTAGTTCCAATGGATTAATCTTTAACATTTACTAATTACCTACTATGTTCCAGGCACTACACAAGGCTCTGGTGATATAGACTCAAAAATGAAAGAGTCTCTACTATTGGGATGTTCACATTCTCTTGAGGGAATTACTTGTCCTCTGTTGCTTTGGAAAATAGGTGGAATCTGCCAAAAGGAAAGTTTTGGCTCAAATAATCCATGGTTTTCTGATGTGTAGAGCCATACCATCTTGGATGGTCTCTCAAAGCAGTCAGTTCTCCATTACTGAAAGTACTTCAGCAGAGGGCAGGTGGCCATCATTTAGGGATAGAGCAGAAGTGATTCCTTACTGAGGGATTGTGGCTTCCTTCCAATGCCAGCATTCTCTGACTCTAAGACTATTGACATAGTTCTCTATCACTGTCAAAATTCTACTAAGAGTATCTTTGAACTGGTTGTTGAGATAGCCCGTCATATGTTTGCCCCTAGAATCAAAGAACAGGTTTAGAAACAGTTGAGGTGATTTCTAGAAATGTACCAAATAGAAAAAAATACACTAAGGGCTCTAAAGTTTTCAAAATCTCACCCTATTTTGCCAACACTCTTAGTCTCTATAGCCACTCAATACTTTCAAGAGACTGAACACCTAAGGCATTATCTATACCAGATGTGTTAACTAGGCACCTGCCCAGAACTAGATTAAAATGTAATTGGAAAATATTTAACAAAATAAAAAAAAATGCAATAGATCATGGGTAATGTCAATATGTGGTTTTCTAAGTCAATATTCATCTGTGGAGATAGCTTAATAGGCCCCTTTTTGTTAGAGTTTGATATCATTGGTCTTTACCAACCAGATTAACTCAATAATTGGCCAATTCTTATTTAATGTTAAGCTACATAATACATATTTCTATGCAAAGAGCATTAATTATTAGCCAAGGGACCAAAGATAACAACACACCCATTTCTCAAGAGTTTAAACTGAAATTATACTGCAGCATGGCTGTTAAGTCACTAAAGATTTGAGGGGAATAATGTGGGTATCAGGTTTCCTAAAATTTTCTAACAAGGAAAAAGACAATAGTAAGTTGTTCATACCTGTTTATAACCTCTGTGAGAACTCATGAGACTTTCCTTGAACTTTCACCCTTAGAATAAGGGGTAAGGGGACACCTATGATCTGCTTACCATGATCCTGAAGTAATCATCAGGAATTGTTCAACTGGATAAAATTTACTGAAATAATTCCTAAGCACAAGAAAGTATTTGGTATAATGTGAAAGTTTAGGTTACTCTTCAGGAAAAAGAAAAAGAATTTTTTTTCCCAAACCCAAGCAACTCAACAAGAACCTATCAGAAATTTCAATTTATAGATTCATCTTGACCATGAAATGTTTTGTCAATGCATACAACTAAATCAAACCTCCTATTGAAGGTGACACTAGCAAAGTCTGTGCGGCCATGGGGAAAATCACAATTGTTCCTAACATGGCCCCTACTCAAATTCACAATTTCCCCTTCCATTTTGGAGCTGTCTGAATAGGGCATCATAAAAATTTTATGAGACACTTTCCTGTCAGAACAGCAGAGAATTCTGGGGAAATCAGAAAACACTTTGCAGTAGTCAGAGTGCGGAATACTAGGAGAGTGTCAGAAATCCTGAGCCATCAAAGGGGAAAAGAAGCAGGCAGTAAGCTGGCATCCCAAGTTGGTGTCAGGAGTCCAAGAACAGGGATAAGTAAAGGAAGGCCAGATTGGGAGGTTTTGCTGACATAATCGTTGCCCCTAAAAACATTCTTCTCTCTCATCAATAAGGGTATCAAATTAATGCATGAGTGACTATAATAAATCATTCTTAGTACCAACGATGCATTTGCATTGAACAGAACAGAAGCAAATATGATTACTTGTCAAAGGATGGACCCTCTTAGTTTGACAGACAAACAAGTAAACACAGGCAGACAGGCTAGTATACCATACTCAAGACTTGTGTGTGCTATGGAAAATATAGGTGGCAACAGTAAATAATACCCTTGATTGAACGTGTTGACAAGCTTTCTTCCAGTCTGACGTCTATTAACGAGCCGTCTGCATTCCAAATCTGGGCATGAACTTTAAGTAGTTACAGGCCGATGTGTCTGAGGCCAGATGCCGAGGTGAAACAAAGGAAGGTTAATTGATAAAAAGACATTTCAAATGAGTAATGAAAATGTCTGGAACAAATTGTGTGAAGGGAGTGGAAGCTGCCCCCTTCACTGAGAAGATCTGCATCCTCTCAGAGCGCTCACGATTTTAAGCTTCTAGGAGTCAGGCGCCATGTTTGCCTAACTAGCTTTGTCTAATGTTCCATGATATTTCTGGCAATTATAATGCTAAAGCAGGAGCTCTTAACATTTTTTGTACCATGAATACTTTGGGCAGTCTGTTGAAGCCTCAAGACCCCTTTTCCCAGAATAATGCTTTTAAATGAATAAAATAAAATGCATGAGATTTGCAAGAAACTAATTATTTTGAAATAAAAGTTTTCAAAAAAAATTTTTTAAGTCCACAGACCCCAGATTAAGGATCTATGCTTGAAAGTATTCTTAATAATTTTAAGGAGACAAGGATTTTATGCATCTAGTAAATTTTTGAATTCAAGCTTCATCTAGTTCAAATAATGATATTATATATGGAATATTACTCTATTGTGATAGCACAAATCCATAGTTCATCCTGTCTCTTATTAGTTATATGGTCATGGTCAATCATTCAACCTTTTGTGATGCTGTTTCTTCACCTATAAAATGTAGATAAGAATAACCTGTAGTTCTCATCCAAAAACCCTCCCCTGATGCCTCACTGAGGCAATGTAGGGGCCCCAGAAGACTGTGCCGTCAGAACGTAAACTCTGGACATTCTGTCATGCTAGAAAGATTTCAAGCACAGTTGAGGCAACAAGATGTGTTTGTTTTCTGAACACTGTCTTTGCCAAATAACGAGTGGCTCACCACCAGTGGATTGGCCAATAGCTGATGAATTCCCTTCATCATGAATTGACCATTGCAAATACCTACAAAACCTCCATCTTCCTGTGTTTACTTGTTTGTCAAACTTAGAAGGTCCATCCTCTATCAAGTATGGTATTTACTTCTGTTTTGTGTAATGCAAACATGGTGTTGGTGCTCAGAAAGATCTGTAATAGTCACTCATGCATTAAGGTCATATTGAGAGGAGAAAAAATGTTCTTAGGTGCAACTCTCATAAACAGGAAAAGAGTTGAAAATTATTCAGCAGTAGAATCCTGTAGTGAGATCTAGGCTGCAGAATGGTTGCAAAACCACTGATTTCACCAGAGAATTAAAAGTACTTCCACTGGCATATCAGGAAGTATTTACCACATCATCTCATCCACCATGGATAAGGTACTTGACGTGTGTAAGGCTCACTCTAGAGTGGTGCACTGAGGAAAGACAGCATCCACTGGGCAAGGGGACCACAGATACCGAAAGGAAGCAGTATTATTTAATAAAAATTACTCTGTAAAACCAGAATGCATATTTGTAAACCATTGAAAAGTGTTAATCCAACTAAAAATTCAAGAGTAAATGAGCCCACAAAACCAAAAGTATATGTGGCAATGGTCAAAACCTTACATGGGGCTTTAATAACAAGGTGATTATCCTCATTCTTAATATGCATAAGGGTCTCAGTCAAAGTAAATGCTACTTAATTTAGAAGAAAATCATAACATGTAAGGGTTGGTTATTTCTTCTCCCCACGGCAATGCTGTCTTCAGGAATGAGGACAAAAATGTCCTCTTTTCATCAAGGTTTTAGTTATTCTATCTAAGTGTTGGCTGACTGAAAACCAGCAATCTCTCTGCCCTGTGTGGCTCAGCCCAAAAAGGAATTTTTATAAACTCGTTATAAAGTGGCTGGGAAGCCAGGCTTGTTTTCTTTGAGTTTTCAAAAACTGGTTGTTACAGCTACTTTTATCATCAAGGCCAAAGGACAAAAGGAAAGGAGAAGTGGGCAGGAACGAGCACAAGATCCAGCAAGAATGTCTGGGGAAAAATTTTCAAGAAGAAATCTCTGGAACACCCTCCTACAAACCTGTCCCTTCTCAACACCTCCTCGTCTAGAGGGCAGCCAGTGGATACAGCAATGGACCTGGAGTCAGGAAATCCTGAGTGCACATCCAACTTCAGTCCCTAACTAGCTGGGTCAGTGACTTGATCTGTTTGCCTCAGTTTCCAGTGAAATGGGGATAATAACAGCACCTACCTCCCAGGGTTATTGTGAACGGGTACATCGTAGGTACTATATAAATCCTTATTCCCTTTGTCCCCCTCATAACTGTTAACTTTTGGTTGATTTCTGTTTTAAGCACGTGCCTCTCCACTAAGAAGTGGAGTAATATCAGTAGAATATTTTTGAAGGGACAGCTAAATGGTATAAGGGATAAAATATAGGCCCTGGAGTCAGGAGGACTTGAGTTCAAATGTGACCTCAGACACTTGACACATACTAGCTATGTGACCCTGGGTAAGTCACTTAAGCCCAACTGCCTCACCACCCCCCCAGTAGAAAATTAGGAACTATCGTTTAGACCTAGTTTGGAGACCAAGAATGGGCAATCTTTAAGGATCTACTTTTATTTATGCAAATGGTTCATTTTATCCTCACTGCCAGGTTTAAATCCCAGCACTAGGACAAACTGAATAATAATATATAGCCACGGACAGGTCACCTGAACTTCCCTGAATGTTAGTTTCTTAGCTTGTAACGGCGGGATGACTACTTCGTACAACTTACCTCCCCAGGTTGTTACCAAGATCCACGGAGATAATATGTGCTAAACACAACACTTGAAGCCTTCCAACCATTGTGGGCCTATTTTCTCAAATGGAAAATTGGGATAACCATGCTTACAGGGCGGCTTCGAGGATCAAAGGAGATTATGGACATAAAATGATTTGTAAACCCTAAAGCACTAGATAGATTTGAGCTATTTTTATTTTACTCGTCAAAGATGTTTTTTTTTCTCAAAGATCTTCATTGAAGGCTTTACCTGTAGCATGAAAGGCTGTATTTTTCACTGTTTGTGTGGGGATAATAACAATGACATAATGATAGTTATCATTTATGCAACACTTACTAGGTGTTAGGGCAGTTAAATGGCACTGCAGTGGAGAGAGTGCTGGGCCTCAACTCAGAAAGACTCACCTTCCTGAGTTCAAATCCAGCCTCACACGCTTACTAGCTGTGTGACCTTGGGCAAGTCATTTACTTCTATTTGCCTTACTTTCTCAACTATAAAATGATCTAGAGAAGAAAATGACAAACCACTCGAGTAGCTGCCAAAAAAATCCCAAATGAGGTCACAGAGAGTCTGAAATGACTCAACAACCTATTCCAGGGACAGTGCTAAGTGGTTTATAATTATATTACATTTGATCATTACAAAAATTTTAAGAAATAAATGCTATTATTATCAACACTTTACAGATGAGGAAATTGAGGCAAATAGAGGTTAGGTGACTTGACTGGGGTCACACATCCAGTAAGTGTCTGAGGCCAAATAAGAAGAAAAACGAAGCAGAAAGCAAAGGGCATAGCTGCACCAAGTAGGTTTCATAATGGCCAGATTTATCCCAAAGAGGTACATTAACATGAATGGCCCCCTCAGTGCAAGCTCACGTTTTTAAATCCTGAATTGTTAAGAAAGAGAAAAAACTCTCTCACAAAATAAGGGCATCAGAGAAAGGAAAGTGGGATTTGAGTTAAATTTAGAAGAGATTGGAGTTAAATTTAAAGGTTTATTTTCAAGAGAGAAAATCACTGGTTGTCTTTTAAGTCTGCAATTAACTTTAGCTTAACTAAAAAGCTACCCAAAATAAATAAAGAAAGGAAGACTGTGCTCTGACCTCTAGAACATAGGAGGATGATTTTGGACAAGTCCCTTGATCTCTCTGGACCTCAGTTTACCCCTCTTTATATTGAAAAGCTTAAGTTACATGACTGTTGAGTACCCTTGCAGCTCAAAAATTCAATGCTTCTACAGTTCTCTAGATGCCAAGACCCAGCACACCATGCACACGCATGCACACAGACACATGCACATACCTGAGGATCATAAAAAGAACATGTTTAGAAAATCTTAATTCTTTTAGAATTTTTTTTTAATTTTGTAGAAAGATTATTTTGCATCATGTAGCAGCATAGTGCTCAAATAGAAGCGAATCTTAGGGGGAAAAATCTTGATGAAACTTTTCTTCATGTACACACATTCTTACTTTAGACTCAGGACTGTCTGAGAATTTTTAACTGTAGACTCTTTTTGACTTTTTACAATGGAAGAGAAAATATAAATAATCCTAATTTCCTTACTGGACAAAGATGACAAATCTTCCTAAGACCTCCCACATGACTGCCCTTAAGATATAAGAGAAAACACTCCATGCTAAAGAACCAAGAGAAAATCTCCATGCTTAATTAATACCACAAGTCTCTATTTACACAGCACCGTTCTCCAAGGAAATCTGAGGCACTGGATTCATGTTATTCCTTTCCAAATAATTTTTGTAAGATCCTATGTAGGATTCTTTTTCAGATGAGAATCAGGTGTTTCAATTTTAGTGAATTTCAAAACAGGGCTTATTTGCATAACACAAGCTCTAAATCAGAAAGAAATTATAACTGTAGGCAAGAAAGGACATTAAAAGTGGTTTTTAAAATGGCATCAGGTTTCTCTCCTTATCACCTCTTTTCTCTGTATGCAAGAGAAAAGGGTGCTGTCCTACTAGAGAACAAGAGACCCCACTTATATTTCTACTCTTAAGATAGTTTAGTAGAGTTTTAGATTGAAGAAACCCTCCCTTTAATCAATACCACTGGAACCGTGAGAGACAACATGACATACGGGATAGTGCTAACCTTGCCGTCCAAGGGAACTGGGTTAGAACTGCCTTTGACATACGTTGGCTGGAGAGCCCTGGGTAAGTTCACTTAGCCTCCCATTGGCCCAGACTACTTCCTCTCTAAGTGAACAAATTGCAAAACAGTTGAGAGAAGTTTAACTGGTCTGCCAAAAAAAAAAAAAAGGTGGTGGTTGATTCTAAATATTTCCTGCTTGCCCCTTATTTACTAAAGTTAAGAGATTTCAACTACAGATAACCTATCCTTCTATATAATATATTTTAGTACAGCATATCTTACCATGCCAAAATGATATTACTAATCCGTTATCCCTAGGGCTTATGGTTTGTGTTATTTTCTCTTTGTAATGGATATCATTGATCCCTTCACGCTCTTGATAGGTATTTCCTCTCCAGGGAGTTCACTAACACCAGTGAACCTCAGGTCCAGTGGAATACTGCTCTGTTATGAGAACTGATGAGCGTGGACAGACTAAATAATAAATAATACAGAACAAATAATAAATAAATAATGAAATGAGCAGAATTAAGAGAACATTGCTACCAGTAAAAGCAATATTGTTTTAAGAACAGCTTTGAGCAATTAAGTCATTTTGACGATTGTAAATGCCCAGATTAACCACAAAGGACAAATGAAGGAAGGTGCTCTGCATCTAGGGAAAGAACTGAGATAGAAGAGTTTGACACATATATATGTACACACACACACACACACACACACACACATTTGTATCTAATGATAGCCATGGGTGGGGGTGGTGAGCACAAAGGAAGAAAAAAAAGAAATTTACATGATAATTATGTATTTTATAGGAAGAGCAAGTTGTACATAATAGATTTGCAGTTTCATGTATGACCATTTTCATTACACTGTGTCATGTAAATGCTTGTTTTAGTCCATAAATTAAAAAAATGAAATAAAAATAATGTAAAAAAAAAATCTCAGTCTAGCCTGTGTCTCTTGTCTTATTCATCCTTTTTATCCCCATCTACAATCTCCACTTTTTTCTCATCCTCTCTCCCTTCTCTCCCTAAAACTTTCTACTCCTAAGTTTCTTGAGCTCCAGGCTGTCATTCATTTCTGTTTCTGTCCCAGTGCTCACCCTGCTCTGCAAAATGCTTTGCACATAGTGGGTGCTTTAGTGAGAATTTACTGAATGAATCATTCTCCTTGCGACCAGCAGCACACATTTTCTGAGAGACGTCTGGGGTTCGAAGTGCAGTCTGTGGCGATGGATTACAGTGAAGCCCCTATGGGGACTGAACCCATGACCTTGGCCTCATTAGCACCATGCTCTAAACAACTGGGTGAACTGGCCACAGATTCTCCAACCATATACTTCCAACATTCTTTATAAGTAAAAACGCAACTACAACAAAAGAACTGAATATAGTTTCCCTCAGCAAGGGTATTTTAAACATTTTATTAATAGCCAAAACATTGAGCAGCAAGTTCAATGGCGTTCAGTGCAAACCAACCCACAACAAGTTTAGTTGTTGGGGCTTTTTTTTTTCTTTCCAACAAATCCTTCTGTTGGAAGGTATTGATACCTCAATGACATCTCTAAGAAAAGATATGCTCTCCTCAGAACCAATTCTGCCAATATATTAGTTTGGGTTTCTTGGCTTGTGGTCCCATATTACTGAAATCTAAAAGGAAATAAGATAATTCTGAAGGTCATGGGTTCCCACTGCACAATGCTAACTCAAACGCATTCACTTTGGCCAGAACGCCTTACTTATCACTTCAGCTGTAAAGAAAGTGGAAAGGTAAAATGAGTTAGAAATCAAATGTCTATGCTTAGAATAAGGAAGGCTGCTAGGAAAGGCACTAAAAATATCAGGGTAGCTACTCTGTTTTTCCCTCCAAAGAAAGTCAAACGGAGGACGTGATAATACATTTCAGGTTCTAGGTCAGTAGAACTTGACCTAGTGATCTGAATCCCTTTTGATCTTATATCCAGTCAGAGTTATCAACTGTTTGAATACGTAAGTAAAACAGAGGGAATTAACCACTTTGTATAAATTCCCATAAAGACAAGCTAGCAGAAAAATAGGGCACTTAAAAAATCCCACCAAAACCATAAAGATATCTTTCATACATCCCCAGAAAAAAATGAAAAAGGCCTTATTTTGACCTCTTCCATCCCATCTCTTGAGTACCTCCCACAGCTTCCAAGAGTTCCCATCTCTAAGCCTATCTGTCCTTCTTACAGGTGCTCACAAGCCCATAAAGTGATGTCTCTTTGAGGTCAGCTGGAGGAAGGGAAACCGGTTTGCCACTATGTGGTAGGAGTTAAAAGTTGGATCTGATTTTGCAGATGGAGAAGTAGCTTGCCCCAGGGACACCGGGAATTCAACAGCCACTGAGAAATATGTTAACTGTGGTTTTGCTCACCACAAAGAACCTTTTCTTTGGTTTTTTTAAATTTTTGTCATGCTAGGCTCACATTGGAGCCAGACTATTTTCAATCCTTTTGTAGACAATCTTTTTAAATTTTTCAAAGTTAACAGTTTCCCTCAGCGTTGCAACTAACAATGTCTTTGCATTTAATGTCAGCAACTTCATTAGTAATGTAATATTTCTTGTCAATTACAATTCTCTGGGAATTTCTTTTTTTTTAATACATTCAGTCAAGTCAGCTCCATGTTACCCAAGTGTTAACTGGTTTTTAGTTTTTTGTTTTTTTCATAGGAGGTTTAGCCACAAGAGCGTCACCTTCTGATGAGGCCTCATTTCACACCCCCTAGATGACAACTTCTCTTCCTCCCTCTCTCCTACTCATTCTACAGTTTTTGCAGGCAATATTATTAGATGGTACAGTGGACAGAAGCATTCTCCTCTACAGGCCAAGGACACACATGAAGAAATAAAAAGAGAGCCACAAAAGACCAGGCAGACGAAGCCTTCATTAGAACGTCCGTTCTTAGGGATGAGCATGTGTTTCGTTCTTCTGTATCTCCACGCCAGCACAGTTCTTGGCATACAGTAGGTGCTTAATAAATAAACGTGTGTTACATGCTTAATTCTAATGCTCTTGTCCTAAATTTGTACATTTTTCAAAGGCAAATCTTTCTTTCTCTCTTCCTCCATTTCTCTTTCTTTGTCCTCTTTCAGAATGTCTACAGAACTACATGCCACGAAGGGCGTCTCCAGAGTTTGCCTGTGGCCTCCTGGAACTTTTCAATGAAACTTGAAGGGAGTGTTTACCTGACCCCAAATGTTATCCTAATGGAAACTCTGTTTTTAATTCTTTGAAATCTTCTCTTTCCCTTTTCTTGTCATGCCCGCTGGGAAAGAAAGCAAAGTACAGCTGTTGGCTTGACCTCAAATGGCAAACACGGAGATAATCGAGGTCTAATAGTTTCTCAAGAACGCAGACAAAACCATAAAGGTATTCTTTCCCTTCTGGTGTGGTTTGTTTTTCTGGTAGATTGATGAAGAAGAAATAGCAACTAATTTTGTTGGTAACACAAAGTGGAAAAAATGTGAACAATTGAAAGAAGAAATGGGTTACCTTTAAAAGGAAACCAGAGCAGAGTGAGATCTGTTAGGTGTTGGAAGGGGGGAGGGGCATGACGAATACTCAGCTTTCCTATGGGTGTTTACTGCCAATGGGAGATTCCAGGTAAGAATGCCTTGCGTGGTTGGGAGCTGGATGTTACAGCCTGAGTAGACCAGACGTAGGTGGCTGCTGCCATGTTTGTATCAAGTGATGGCTCAGTAAAAGAAGGATCCTACCGCCAAGTTTCTGGCACTTTCTCCAATGGGTCCCTCTCTAAATTCACCTTGGACAGGCTGCCTAGGCATATTTTAAGCCCGGGCAACCTAAGAATAAGTAGAGATAGAATTTACAAATTCACTTTCCTACCAAGAAGCAGGATGGCCTGGGCATCATGACCTAAATCTCCTTATAATGTCACAGGATGCTAGAGCTGCAGGACACCTTAGAGGTCATCTAGAACTACACTTTCATTTTCTAAATGGGGAAGCTGAGGCATAGAGAGGTTAGGTGATTTGTCCAGGTCACAAGGTTTCCTACCAACACTTCCTGTTGTTCTAGGCAATATCTCTCAGTATCTCTCAGAAATAGCCTTACTCTGCTGTCCCTTAAGTAGAGATGGTCAAGAATATTGTTTCCCCAGTTTACCTCAGTAGCCAAATCTCTAAACTATGCTCATAAATCTCCCATTCTTTCCTGTAAAAAGACTGTAATTACCACTCAATCAACAAGACTTTATAGTGCTTGTGATATGCCAGACACTGTGCTAAGGGCGGTGGGGGTGGGATGGGAGTGGAGGAGGGAAGGAAGGAGTGAAGGAAAGAAGAGGGAAGAAAGCAAAGAGGACAGGAGAGAAGGAAGAGGAGAGAAGGGAATGGAAAGGGAAGGAAGGAAAGAAAAGGAGGAGGGAAGCAAGAAAGGAGGGGAAAGAAGGGAAGGACATGAAGGGAGGAAGAACATGTATTTATTAAGCACCTACCATGTATCAAGTGCTTCAAAAACATCTTATCTGAATAGAAAGGGAGACACAACTCTGAGCCATAACACTCATTCATTCATTCAACAAATCTTTATTGAGCACCTATCACATACAAAGCCCTCTGCCCCATCCTGTGGGGAATGCAGATGTACGTAAGCTTAGTACTTATATTACAAGAGGCTACACTGTGCCTATGGGTAACATAAGCAATCAATGCAGAAAAACTCTATGATACAATAAATAATAGGAGACAGGAATTCTGGAGGCAAAACCTTTTCAAGGTTACGGTCATCCATCAGTTTAGAGTGTACATTTGGGAAGGAAGTCAGTGGTAACAATAGGGATGATAAACTGACTTGGACGGAGAAAGACGCAGAAACTCGCAAAGACCAAGTAAAAAGATCTCTTCTGTCTCAAGGTTGATGGTCTGGACATAGATTAGATCTCATTTGTTTTTCTGACACCACTAGCCAGACTATTCAAATAGTGGGTAACTTAGTCTAAAATCTTCATGGATTCCGGGAATAAAAGGCTTATGGATAAATCACATGTAGCAGGGATTGCCCCAACCACTCAATACACATTTGTTGCCTGATTGATTGATTTCTGGGAGACTTTCCAAATACTATTTGGAATTTAGTATTGATGCTTCTGAAGAAATGTATTACACACATTTTTTTTTATTCAATGTAGAGACCTCATATGCTAGTCATTTCCCTCAGACAGAATTTGGGATGGAGAAAAATGAACACATCACAAGGCCAATGAAACTGGTCTATGTATTGAGTCAATCCATTGGGGTTTATCAGGATCAAGATTGCAGAAGTTAGGTCCTAGTGTTAGAATTAACATCCTTAATAGAAACCATGAAGTGGAAGAGTGCACACATGCCTTCAGTAATCATACAACAAATTATCGCTTTGTTCTTTCCTTTTGGATCACTCAGTATATATAGATATATTTTTTTCCTCCCTTTTTTATCAGAAACCCAAGTGGGAAAGAATCCAAAATAAGATTTTTTTTTTTGTTTTGCTTTTTTCTTCTTCCAGATTTAATTTATAGATTCAGTGGACAAGTTTTTGGCTTGGAATTTTAAAGAAGCATTTTTTTTCTTTTTAAAAAAAGTAACCCCAAACTTCCCTCTTAATAAGTTAAATAACTCACTTGTTCCTAAAACAGATCTCTGAGAAGATTCTATCTGAAAACATGGATGGAAATCGTATTGGATGAGGTAACATGGAAGAGCTCTAACCTGCCCTAGTGAAGGGATTCCCTACAGCCGTGGCATCAGGGATTCCACAAAAATGTTAATCTAAAACAATGTGGCCTAAATGAGCTCCTCTACTTTGCAGTTCATTACGTAGGTGTATTGAAACACAGAATTTGACATTACAGGAGCAGCGACTTGCATTTAGGACATAAGTAGTTCTAGAATTTTCTGAAAATGAATAACAATGATTACTAGCACTTACATGACTCTTTAAGATATGCACATTGTTTCACAGATACCTCGCTTCAGACTCATGACAACCCAGAGAGTTAGAGACTATGATGATATTTTACAGATTAAAAAAAAATTGACATCATTTTACAGATGAGAAAACTGAGGCAAACAGAGGCTAAATGACTTATCCAGGGTCACACAGCTAAGTAGTTGAGGCTGCATTTGAACACAGGTCTACCTGAATTGGGCAGACAACAGTCCCCAGCTGCCTCTGAAGGAAGCTTGAAATTAAGTAAACCTTAGCTCAGAAGACTCCCCAGGTTATTTCAAACCAAAGAAGACGAGGGCTCCATAAACAAGTCCTTCTCAACAGAGAAGAGGCAGAAACAGCATGCCTTGATGAGAAACAAATTAGACTAACAATGTGGGGAATTTGGTTTTATTATTATTATTACAGACAATAATATTTCAGTTTCATAATGCTTCACTCTGAAAAACCCTGTAAGTAGAAAGTAGGAGTATTAGGATTCCATTTTACACATAAAGAAACTGAGACATAACATAATTTGCTCCTAGTCACATAGCAGGTTAAGTCACTGAGTTGGGACAGAAAGCCATGCTCGCTAAATCTGGATCCAGTGCTCTTGGCCCTACACCACACTGACTCACCGTCCCGCTATCATGTTGGTTCTTCTGGGCCAGCTTCCCTTGTACTTAAACAAATAATACATAGGCTCTAGTGATGTGACAGACAAATAGCATGAGATGAGAAGCTATCTGCGTGAAGTACCTGGAGCTCCTCAGGGTTAGTTGGCATTTACGGAGCACTTTATATAAGTTAACAGCTGATCCTTCCAACAACACGGTGAAGGAAAGGTTATTAGCCTTCCTATTAAACAGATGAGGAAACTGAAACACAGAGAGGTCAAGTGACTTGCCCAGGGTCACACACCTATTAAGTATCTGAAGGCCACATTTGAACTCTAACCACTGTGCCACCTAGTTGTTCATACTCAACTACCCAGCTAGAATAAACATGCTCCATGGATATCCATCTATCCATCTAAATTTAATTTTCCAAAAAATAAAAGAATATAAAAAAGAATATGTGAGAACTGCTGAGAATGTAAATACCATGAACAGTGTCGGGCCTTCAGAAGAAATTTTGGCATCCCACACTCTCAGCCCAGGTGCTTCCGGGACTTGATGAGGGTGGGGGAAATCTCAGCAGTGTACTTCAGATGGGGTGAGTGGGGGGTTGCTGAAGAAATAATGATGCGAGGGATTCAAAGGATGTTTTCCCAGAAGACTCACCCCTGTCAGGACACAGTAGGAGTCAGCTAAGTGGGTGTCCTTTTAATTTCACAAGGATAAAGAGCGGATGCTGACCCCTAAGAAACAGCACAACCACCTGTGAGTTCAAGTCTCAGGACCTTTAACGGTGCTAAGAACGGGTGGTAATAAAATACGTTTTATCTATGTCTTCAGGCATGTGGAGAGGAAAGAAGAGATAACAAGAATGCTTATGCTGCTTTCAATATTCTATGGTATTTTTATATTTGTGGCTGTTCAGTTGTTTCAGTTGTGAGCGAGTCTTTGTGACCTGATTTGGGACTTTCTTGGCAAAGATACCGGAATGATTTGCTATTTCCTTTTCCAGCTCATTTTACAGATGAGGAAATTGGGGCAAAAAAGTTAAGTGACTTGCCCAGGGTCACACAACTAGTAAGTATCTGAGGTGTCAGATTTGAACTATGGTTTTCCTGATTTCAGACCTGGCCAACTAGCTGCCCCATTTTGATATGTACTAACTCTTGTAATCCTTTACAAAACCACAATATTAGGGAGTTTCCCCCATTTCATAGATAAGGAAACTGAGGCACCAAAAGATTAATAAACTTCCCTGAAGCCTATCAGGAAGACAGTTTAGCCTGGAACTCAGATCTCCTTTGCTTTCCCATCAGGATTGGTTTCATTTGACTTACTACAAAACCATGAGGTACTTGGAGTAATGAATCTCACCTCAGACACTTGATACTCACTAGCTGTATGACCTTGGGCATGTCACTTCAACCCAATTGCCTCATCGTGGGTCATCTCCAGTCATCCTGAGGAATATCAGGTCACTGGATTCAGATGGCTGTGGAGGAGAAGTGAGGCTGGTGACCTGCACAGCCCTCCCTCATTCAAAACAAAGCCAAGTGCAAGTCAAGTCATCATTTCTCTGATGGCAAAGTCTTCTTCGGCAACGAAGGACGAACACACAAGGGTCACTTGAGCTGCTGAATATTTCAGTAGTACAGACTGTCCTGTTACTCATTAGGGTTTTAAGTGATACCACAGAGTTTGTCCGTCCAACACACATTCTTTGTTAACTAAGGAAGGGTGAATTACTTATCCCTCTTCTCCTACATTTCTTTCCTGCCAACCAGAACTGAAGAATAATAAAGGTGGGCTATCCAGTCTTAAAAGAGGCAGCTGGATGGTGCAACGGGTAAAGCACTGGGCTTGGAATCAATTAGTCCTGAGTTCAGATCAGACACTTATTAGCTGCGGGATCCTGGGAAGTCATTTAATCCCTATTTGCTTCAATTCCTAACTGCAAAAAGAGGACACACTGGAGAAGGAAATGGTGAACCACTCCAGTATCTTAGCCACATAAACCTCAAATAGGGTCACGAAAAGTTGGGCACAGCTGAACAACACCATCCAGGCTTAAATCCTATCTTCCTCTGAAGTTTAGGTCTCTCTGCTTCATAGAAGTTGTGTGAATTGACACTCTATCTATTAAAAAGCTCTATAAACTTTCATTTCTGATATCAGGGACTGAGTGAGAGTCTTAGAGTCCTTGCATTTCATGAGCACAGTGCTGTTGTTGGCTAGTTGTTTCAGTCGTATCTGATTTGTCATGACTCCGTTTGGGGTTTTCTTGGCAGAGATACTGGAGTGGTTTGTCATTTCCTTCTCCAGCTCATTTTACAGATGAGGAAATTGAGGCAAACAGGGTGAAGTGACTTGCCCAGGGTCACACAGCTAGTACTCTGGTCTGAGGCCAGATTTCAACTCAGGTCTTCCTGACTCTAGGTCTGGCAGTCTATCTACTGCACCCCCTAGCTGCCTAGGTTCTTGGCACATTGTAGGTTCTTAATAAATGCTTATTGATTGACCTGCTATGTTCTTATTCGGGTGTACCTTAATTTTAAGAACATAATAGATACTCAATAAGTATTTTTTCAAAGTCCCACAGTCAGGGCTTTAGCTGACTTATTTCTCTCGTTCCTTCAGCTGGGCGACAGAAGTGGAAGATCTATGTCCAATATAACCAAACCCTCTCAGTCTTGCCCTTGAATAGATGATTGTTTTTGCAATGATCCTGCCACCCCAGATAACTTTCTGCTCCTCCCATTTTGTTCAGCTGTTTCTGACTCTGTGACCCCATTTGAGGTTTTCTTGGCAAGGATACTGGAGTGGCTTGTCTTTTCCTTCTCTGGCTCATTTTATAGCTGAGGAAACTGAGGCAAACACGCATAATCAACTCACCCAGAGTCACACTTGTCTACAACTGGATTTGAACTCGTGAAGATGAGTCTTCCTGATACCAAGCCCAGTGCTCTATCCACTCCTCCACTTAGCTGTCCTCTGTTCCTCCAGTACAACATGCCATCTCCTGTGTTTTTTACACTACTGCTCTCTTCCTTCTCATCTCTTGCCTTAGTTTCCCTAGATGTCTTTAAGACAGCTCAAATCCCACTTTCTGTAGGAGACTTTTCCTCATCTCCCTTATTTCTAGTGCCTTCCCTCCTGAGATTGCCTTCTGTCTGTTCTGAGAAATATCTCTGCATCTAGAGATCTTATATGAAACTAGTTACTTTTATCTTGTCTCCCCCACTGGAATGGGCGCTCCCGCAGAGCAGAAACTGTTCTCGCCCTCCGCTGGATCCCCAGCATTTTGGACAATACCCAAAACCTAGTAAATGCTTAATAAATGCTTGGTAGCTGACATTTCTGACACTCATTCTTCATTTATTGCCCTGGCCAAACTGCTAGAAGCAGAGACTGAGATCTAAAAGCTGGGTTCACTTGAACTTTTGCTGGCAACTTTCAGTTGAAATGTCTGTTGCTCAGCCAATTCAAGGTGGTCACAGGGACTCACATTTTCCATAATGCCCTGGCTCTCTGCATGCTTCCTGGCAGAAGGAAGTGAAGCCAAGGGTAGCTCTAGTCTTGAATAGCCCAAGGATGACAGCGTTAGACCCTGCAAACTAACTTATAGAAGAATGTTCACCACTCTGAAGTGACTTGAAGGTCAAGAAGAAAAGATGGGACAAGAAAAGATGACTAGGAGACGTCTGCACAGCAAATTGCAGCTTTTGTCTCTGCATCCTGCACCTCTTGGTCGCAGGGGCCAGGCCTGAGCCCTACTCTCTGCGTCCACATGTCAGCCATTATGGGTAACTATGTTTGAAATTTAATTCCACATCTGTTGTTCTTCAGCCTTTGGAAATCTTATGAATTTCTCTGACAATTGTTTGCAAAAGCCATAACCATCCACATCTGTAACAGGATCCCTGGGTACAGGGCAAGGCATCACAGGACTCTGAGAAGACTTCTGCCTAATGCGGTTTGGTTGTTTCCTCCTCCTCCTTCTCTCCCTCTCTCTCTCTCAGTCTCTCTCTCTCTCTCTCTCTCTCTCTCTCTCTCTCTCTCTCTCTCTCTCTCTCCCCCTCTCTCTCCCTTTCCCTCCCTCTCTCTCTCCCCCCATCTCTCTTTCTCTGTCTTTCCCTCCCTCTCTCTCTTCCTCCCTCCCTCCCTTTTTCTCTCTCCCTCCCTCCCTCTCTCTCTATCTCTCTCTCTCTCCCCCTCTCTCTCCCTCTCCCTCCCTCCCTCTCCCCCATCTCTCTTTCTCTGTCTTTCCCTCCCTCCCTCTTTCTCTTCTTCCCTCCCTCCCTCCCTCTCTCTCTCTCTCTCCCCCCCTCTCTTTGTGCTGACAACTCAATTTGCAAAGAAATGCACAGTGGTTAAAGGAGATTGGAGGCTACAAAGCTATAGAGGTGCCCTGTTCCATAAACTTCTGAAAGCCCTCAGGGTGCCAGGGTCCCAGATGCTTAGGACTTAAAACCAGAGCAGGCCAGGCCTGTCTCATCCCGCAGTCCATCCCTCCTGAGACATGGTCAAGCCTAACTTGCAGGGGACTCTCTTTGTTTGTTCACCATCCTTCCCGGACAGCCCAAGAGTTGAAAGAAGACGGGGCTGGCATTTCTGTAAAGGGTGGCTAGGCTCTTTACACATCTCATCCCATCTGATCCTGACAACAACTCTTGTAAGGTGAGGGGGGAGGATGAAGGGAATAAATACATTTACATCATGCCTACTGTGTGCCAGGAACTGTGCCAAGTGAGTTTACAAATATTACCTCATCTGATTCTCACAACCACCCCGGGAGATAGGTGCTCTTACTATCCCCATTTTACAAACAAGGAAACTGAGGCAAACATCTGCCTGGGGTCACACAGCTAGGAAGTATCTGAGACTGGATTTGATCTCAAGGTCTTTTGGAGTCCAGGCCCAGTGCTTTGTGCACTATGGCCCCACCTAGCTGCATCTAGATAGCTCCGTAGTCATAGACTTTAAACCCCATGACCCTGAACCAGCACTACACCAGAGATCATTGTCCATAGAGCCTTGAGACGCTCTGGGGCTGATGATTAAAAGATAAGCTGGAAAACCCAGGTTCTGAAAGTCCCAACCTTGACTCAGGCAGTATGTGACCTTGGACAAGATAAGCTAGCTAACTTTCCTCTGCCTCAATTCAATGTTAAATTAACGTTAGAGTGATTTCACAATTCCATGGTTTTCTAGTCATGAAAGCCTCAAAACCTCTCTTTGCTTCTCTCCAAAGTGGATAAAACACTGGATCTGGAGTCACAAAGAGCTGAGTTCAAATCCAGTCTCAGATATTTACTGGCTGTGTGACCCTAGGCAAGTCACTTAACCTTTATTTATCTCTGTTTCCTCATCTCTAAAAATGGGGATAATAATAGCACCTTCCCTCCCGGGGTTGTTGTAAGGACTAAATCAGGTAATAATTGTGAAACTCTTCCCTTCATCTGTTTGCCTCAGTTTCCTCATCTGTAAAATGGGGATAGTAATGGCACCTTCCCTCCCAGGGTTGTTGTGAAAATCTAATGAGATAATCTTTGTAAATGTGCTTAGCCCAGCGCCTGCCACATAGTAAGGGTTATTACATGTTATATAAATTATTCTATCTTATATATTATATATCTATATGTTACATAAACATTAGTTGTTGCTGTCATCATCTGCTTAAGGAAGGTGACAGCAGCAGCAGAGGAGCCCCTGAGAGTAGACAAAGCGAAGCAGTGCTTGAGAGGTCACCATCTAGAGACTCCACATCCCAGACTAGCAACGACATTTCACTCCTTAACATCTCAGTTTCCTCACTTGCAAAATCCAATCTGTGCCCCACGGAGACACTGAGTGGAACAAAAATATCCATAAAAGTATTTTTGAAAAATATACAGAACTGTGAGGTCATATGATCATCGTCATCCTCATCCTGTCCCCTTCTTGTCTTAGATATTCTACTTCCTGGTAGCATTTGAGTTAAGTGCTTCTCATGGTGCAAGGGCTCCTCCAGATCAGGGAGTCATTCCACTTAATGGATTAAGCTTAATGGAATAAGCTGGCCACTTACGTGGAGACTGACTGGGAGAAAGCTTCTCCTCCTCCCACCATGCCCCTATCCTCACTTTTAAATCCTTCAATCAACTAAGTGGTAACAGAGACATGACTCTGTCACCCAGCAGTGTCTGGTTCACATAGAGTATGGTATCAATGATATTTAGTCTTTAAAATAATTGCCATTCTGTTTAATTTAAGCCTAAAAGTTGTTCAAATACCCACTGCTCTAGTGTCCATGAAAGAAGGTGATCCCCATTTCTAGACTGTTTTACAATCCATGGGAGCATAGACTCTAGATCTAGAAAAAGACCGTAGTTCTAGATCTAGAACTAGAAGGGACCTGTGAGATCATCTTGCCCAATCCCTTCCCCCACCCTTTTTGTATAGATGAGAAGACTTAGGCCCAGAGACATGAAGTCCTTTGCCCTGGATCACACAATCACCAAGTGAGGGAGAACCAGCATTCAAACCCAAGTCTTACCATTCCAAGGGCAGTGAGTTTTCCATTACAATATGTGGTCTTCAGAATTAAAAAGCTTCCTGGAATTTTCCCTGGAGTTGCAGAATTTAAATGTCACTGATATGTGCCAATTCAGAATACTGAGGTCTTATGGACTGACAGCTTGGGATAGTGGGAACTTGGAAACTTGCTGGGTCAGGAATAATGAGGCCCCTCACATGGGCCAGTTGGTTTGACCTTGGGCCACTCCTTAACCTCTCTGGGCCTCAAATTCTTCATGTATGAACTGAAGGGCTTGATATACATCATTTATGCTTGGAAAGTTTATGCATGAATACACTTTAAAAAGAACATTTCAAAAGTGCTTGACTTAATCATCTCTACAGTGGAAAAAAGCAGGTGAAAAATGCATATTGTTCAGACAGTTAAGGTATATTCAGACATATTAAGGTATGAATAAGCGAAAAAACACTTATTAAAGCTAATTATGGACTAAGAATTAAGTGAAGCTCTGAGGATGCAAATGCAAAAGTGAGAAAGTCTCTAATCTCAAAAAATTTACGTTTTGATGGGGGAATAAGACACAGAGATTGTTAGACAGACAGATAGATAGATAAATAGATAGACAGACAAACAGACAAATAGACAGAAAGATATGGATAGAAATGCTACATTGATAAAAATGGATAGATAGATTGATAAAAAGACAGATATGGATAGAGATAGAGATAGAAAGGCTACACTGATAGAAATGGATAGATGGATATGAACAGAAACAGAGATAGAGATATGGATAAATAAGTGTGTTCATCCTTTCTTGCTGAAGAAGACCATGCCATCAGAGAAATAATGACATGACTTGCATTTGACTTTTTTTTGAGTGAGGGAGGGCTGTGCAGGTCACCAGCCTCACTTCTCCTCCAGAGCCATCTGAATCCAGCGACCTGATATTCATCAGGATGACAGGAGATGACCCAGGATGAGGCAACTGGGGTTAAGTGACTTGTCCAATGTCACACAACTAGTGAATGTCAAGTGTCTGAGGTGAGATTTGAACTCAAGTCCTCCTGACTCCTGCACTGGTGCTCTACTCACTGCATTGAGTAGCTGCCCTTGATATGAATAGAAATGATTCATTGATAGAAATGGATAGACAGATATTATAAGGAGACAGATATGAATAGACATAGTTAGCTAGCTAAAAATGGAAAGTAGCTATATTGCATTTAAAGCTCTGAGTTGCTTTCAATCATCACAAACTACTCAATTTCTTTTCTTTAACAGTAGTATTTTCAAAATGGTGGCTATGATCAATCAAAGGTAGAGCTGATTACAAGTAAGACCCTTATTAGAAAGGGCAATGGAAAGATGGACGCCTTCAATCAATTATGTAGCTTGCAACGTATTACCTTCGTAACGGGCATGATGTAAGCATCTTGGACATGACACTGGCTGGTGTTAGGAGACAAAAGCTATGGGTGATCCATAGCTTCAAAAGACTGAAAGAATCATTTCAAACTTTTGTTGGGTGGATTCTCTATAAAGGTTTTATAAGAATCTAATGGAAAAGTCAAGAGTGGGTGAACATTAGGAAAACAACATAATTAATCATATTAAAAATAAAATCCGTAATTATTTCAGTAGCGATTGGGGTAAGACTTGTGCTTTCATCGGTAAAGGGGACTATGAGATGAACAGATTCCCTCTATCAATGCAGGCTGGCTCCTTCAGCACCTGCTTTGAAGCTTCTAGTCCAGGAGAACTGCTTAAAGCATTAACAGAAAGAACAACAGTAATACCTAGCATTTATTGTGCTTCAAGGTTTGCAAAGCACTTCACAAAATATTATCTCAACTGACTCTCACAACAACTCCAGGAGCCAGGTGCTACTATTATCCTTACCTTATTTTATAGATGAGAAAACTGAGATAACAAGTTAAGTGACTTGTCCAGGGTCACACAGTTAGTAAATGTGTGAGGCTGGATTTAGACTTGGGTCTTCCTAACTCCAAGTCTAGCGTGCTCTTCACTTTGATGCCTACCTGCCCAGAACTAAGAGTTTAAGTTATTTGCCTAGGTTCCCAAAGCTCTTATGTGTTAGAGGTAGCAAGTGAATCCAGGACTTCCTAGTTTGAGTCCAGCTCTATAGCCCTTGTGCCCTGTTGCCTCTTATTATAGCAACAGATTCAGAAAGTCTTTGACAAGGTACATACACCTTTATGATAAAAACCCTACAAAGCATTACGTACAGAAGGACCGCTTTAAATTATAACAAAAGAAAATATCGATAACTGAAAGCTAGCACTACTTGCAAGGGGAAAACACTCTACATTTTCTGATAAATTGAAGCATAAAGTAAGGAAATTCCCTTTTTATACTTACAGAGTTCTGGAAATGTTAATGACAGCAAAAACAGCAAGAAATGAAAAGAAAAGCATGAATTGCATGGGATAAAAAGTGGAGGGAGTGCCCACAAATGCATGGATACATCAAGGTTTAAAGCTAAATGACCGATTATAAAATGCCAATAAGTGAAATCTAAAGTGAAAAATTTGGTGTCCTCATGAAATTTGATTACACCCCCTCAATTATGAGATAATGATAAAGAAAAGAGACGTATAATAATCTTTTTAAAAAGAGTTAATGTTTCATTGCATTTTACATTGGAAAGGTCAAGAATAACATTTTACCAATAAGAGTCAACTAGTAATGAGAAAATGTGAACAATGATTTTATATATATATATACACACACACACACACACAGAGACACACACACATATGTATTTCAGTGGAAGATTCCCTTTGAATCAATACATTTATTCACATTTCATAAGTTCTTGATATGAGATCAGGTACAAATTATAGATAAAAAGATTAACGGGTTAGACAACCAGAAGAGAATCCTGTTTCTCTATCTTCTGCCTTCAAACATCCATTTCATGGCATTTTGGGCTATATCCTGCAAAGGTGCTGATTAATTATTTTTTATCTTGATTTTAATAAGATCTTCTATACTTAACCTGTGTTGTCAGCAAAGGATATTTTAAAGGGTACAAATTTATACTGCCCTCAATATTTTTAAAAATCCTAGACATGGAAAATTCTACATTTACTAAAGTATTCTTCCTCAAATTATTTAGAAAAACACAGTCATCATACCTCTGGTAGATTGTCCCCTTTC
This sequence comes from Notamacropus eugenii, assembly GCF_028372415.1. Classification (NCBI taxonomy): domain Eukaryota; kingdom Metazoa; phylum Chordata; class Mammalia; order Diprotodontia; family Macropodidae; genus Notamacropus; species Notamacropus eugenii. The sequence goes on from NC_092875.1 coordinate 472,490,137, forward strand.
TTAAAAAGAATAAATCAAGGTAGATTAAAAGACTTATCTGGAACCACAGGGTTGTAATATGAGCTTTTTTTTGTCTCCTTGAGACTCTTTAATTTTTCAAATTATTCTTATGATCCAAAAAATCTATCACAAGAAATCTAAATGTCTCCTCCAACCACTGGGGCCCCTGGCATCCAACCTGTCAGATGAGTACATCTGACATCTCTGAGAACAATCAGATTGGTTGTCTTTTGTGTCTTTCTAGATATGTATTTCCTTGCTCTCACCTCCTACTGCATTTAATGGGCTGGCAGAGCAGGAGGTAAAAGAAATCTGATATGCCACTTTTACAAAATCACCACCCACAGAGCAATCGCCTGCACAATAAGACAGTCACATTGATTTATAAGCATGCATGCATTTTAAAAGTAAAATAAAAGACCAATATATATCCCATAAACCACTGATCATGGGAATATATAGCCCCAAACCCAAATGAAATGCAGAGAAATGAGTGACTAACTTGACCTTCACATTTTTTCTCCTACAGCTTTTGGAATAGTTTACAATTTCTTTATCTTTATTAGGGCATTTTCATCATCACATTAATGACTCATTAAACAAAAGGCTTACCAAAAAGTTTACATTTGGAAATAAACTTTAGCTTCTAAATCTCTAACAGTAAAGGCGAGCCCTGATTTACCACTGCTCCTCACTGAAATCTTCAAGAGAATAAAGCAGGAAAGTTGGGAACCATTGTAGAAATGGTAGGATGAAAGTAGAACAACCAGATTCATTCCAAGAGATCAGCTCAATAAAAATGTGGCTTTATCTCTCTCTTCATTTATTGCCCTGTAATCCTTAAAAGATCCTTCCCACAACCCCACCCCTTATGACTTAGAACTCATATCTTTAAAACTATGCTTTTTTGGTGCCAAACACTTTGTAAGTACAAAGTATTCTGGTGTGTAAGTGATCCAAGCAGAAATCAGCAGAGACCTTGTACAAGTACAACACAGAACAAGGAGACGGACAGAGTGTGTTATCTGGGGCAAGAAATAAGCAAGATATGCAGGTTTAAGATGTGGATGAAAAGAAAAGACAGCAGGGCTACGTCTCCTACCTTTTAACCAAACATGCATTGACGGGAGGAATTTATGTTTGATGGAAGATGTTTTACTCTTCCTGGTCTCAGTTGTTTCCTTATCTGAAAAATGAAGGGGTTACATTAGATGATTTCTAAAATTTCTTAAAGGCAGTTCAGTGCCTCCGTGGATATATACAACATTGGACCTGGAGTCAGGAAGGCCTGAGTTCAAATCCAGCCTCAGACATTACTAGTTGTGTGACCCTGGGCCAGTCACTTAACTTCTGTTTGCCTTAATCCACTGGAGAAGGAAATGGAAAACCACTCTAATATTGTTGCCAAGAAAATCCCATGGATAGCATTAGTGTGTTATGGTCTGTGAGGTCAAGAAGAGTCATACATGCCGGAACAACAATAAAAGATTTCTTATGCCTTTAAATCTAGGGTCCTATGCATGTCTCACTTTGAGCTTGAGAGAAGCTTAGCTTCAGGATGATTTCTGAAAAGGAGTTGTCTCTTTCCCATCATTTGCTCTTGGTGATACACATATAGCTTTGGACAATGATCAGGAACATATGCTTTGGATTCAGGAAGATGCAGAATGTTCATTCCGATGGACAGCTCAGACTTTCAGCAATGCCTCTAACAAAAATATCATGACAGGGCAGGAGAACCCAGGCAGGGTTTTGAGAGGAGATGAGGTGGGTCGAGATCGGGTAAAATTTCTGTTGCAGCTACTCTGGAAGGGCACTGAAAAACTCCTTGCAGAGGACAAGAAGATTAACGGCTCAGACGAAGGAAAGGAAGCTTAGGGCAAATCCATAGCAAAATTTGTTCAAGGAATACTCATCTTTATAAAGCCACACTTGGTAATAACACAAAGCCAGTAAGGTCTTGGTTTTCATTTGCTGTGTGATTTATATTTCTCAAGCTAAACTCTATATTCTGCCACTCCCTGGGGTAGAAGGTCTCCCTTTCTTCCTCCCTCCCATTCCACTCCCCCTCCTCACCAAAAGGATTTCAAAATTATGCACTGTAATAGCTTGATTATTTTGGACATTTTCCCCTTCTTTCAATCACATTCTGATCTGCACCAAGTAATAAATCCTTATACTTTGGTCTTATAAAAATCCACATAAACAGACACACATTCTCTTAAATTGTTACTATCATCATTATTATTTTTTTAATGTTTTGTTGATTCCTTCTGTCTTTACATCACCTTCTCCTGTGTTATTCAGGCAGCCAAGTTTCTAAACCTTCAACGCTCCACAAATAAAAGTCCCCTCATAATGGACTACATTCCCAAGTCCCAAATGTGTCATGAGAGCTAAATCACCATGTAGTTTATACTCCTGATTTTGGCAGTCACTGGACTTGCACATAATCGCTGTCACCAACTGTTTTCAGCTGGGCACAGGTTTTCAATAACAAGACTGTGTCCCTGCCAATTCCTGACATTAATGGGGGAAATAAGACAGAGAAGCCCAAAGAGGAAAGTTTATAACGTCTTTTCCTCTGGTATGTATATGCAGGCCTGTAGGAGCACCTCCAAGCCAACCATTCCTTTTGGACACAGAAATGAGTTTTATGTACATTGGAGCCTACAGCAGGGTGGGTCAGCCTTGGTCAGGGTGGAATAAAGATAAATGAGATCATGTTCTGCAAAGATAAAAGGGATTCAGTGAAAAGCGCTGAGGACTTGAGGGCCCTGGGAGAGCCTTTCCGGTCATGTATTGGTCTTGCAGTGGCTGCCTTACCAGCCTGAGAAAGAGCCCAAGGTCAAAGGAGAAGAAAGAGCCAGCATCCAACTCTACGGATCTCTTTCTCTACATTCGCCCTTTTCATATGATCACTTTTACCTCTCAAACATATTTTTAAGGGCTTAATGCATTGCTACATATGTCCAGACTCCTTCTTCCAGGAATCTAATAATTTAAGACAGACATGTCAAACACAAGGCCTGTGGGCCTGCCACACTCCTGAGTGCCGCCCAAACCAGATTACAATGTACCTGGGAAATATTCAATAAAAGCAATAAAGATACAATAAAACTTCAGTAATATTACATTTTCAGACCAAGCCAATCCTTGCCTACCGATTGGAGGCTCCATGTTCTATTTAAGTTCGTCCTCACTGACCTAAGACACAATGAAGCGCAGATGGAAACACTGAACAAATGGATGGCCAAATAATGATGGCAGGATCAGGCAGGGAGGTATTTACAACATATAAAGTACAGTGTAAGAGTAAATGCATTGTAGGGGAAATGTACCCAACTAAAGGAAGGCATCGAGGGTCCATGACCGGCTGAGTCTGGCCGGGGAGACTCCAAGTCAAAGAGGCACGTCTTCATGTTGGGTCAGCCTGGCAATGAGCAAGTTTGCAAAGCGCCTTTTGATACAGTGGGAAGGTGATCAGACTGTGAGTCAGAAGACTCTGGTTCAGGCCTATGTCTTCCATTCACTTACGTATGTGAACTTGGGCAAGTTACTTTCCAGTTACAGGCCTTAAGTTCCTTATCTCTAAAATGAAAGCCGATGGACTAATGAACTCTGAGGTCTCTCCACCTTCAATATCCTGTGAATCTAAATTCTATCACTTCTCAAGCACCACAAGACTACTTATGGTGCGATTCAGAATAAAGTGAGGCAGACAGAAGGGGGTTAGTGGAGTGATGATGAGATCTCATCCATTCATTAATTGTTTTCATTCATTCAACAACCATTTAAGCCTCTACTGTGTACAAAGCTCTATGTGTACTGGATGAAATATGAATATAATTAAAAATAATCCTCACTTTCCATCATGAAGCTTATAGCCTAGGAAAGGCTACACAGACACATACACACTCTCTCACATACATATAGATGCACATATATGTATATGTGTATATGAACATATATATGAGAGATTTTATATATGCAATATATATCAGATATTTTGATCATATATGGGCAATGGGGCCTAGTGGATAGAAGAAAGGCTTTAGTAGTCAGGGCAGAAAGGATGCTGGTCTGCATTGCTAGAAGGAGTTTTCCCACTTCCCGTACAGGTTCCGAAAATATAAAATACAACATAATATGATAAAATATAGAAAATATAAAAACTGGAACACAACAGTATGTGATAAAAGAAGGAGGTACAAAGCACTTTGTACGAGATAAGGCATCGTAGACCACTTTTGCCTCAGGAAGATAAGGGAAGACTGACTTAGAGGTAATGTTTAGGTCTTGAAGGATGCATAGGATTTCCACAGGCAGAGATTCTAGGGGAGGACATATCTTGAAGGTAAAATACCTTAGCAGTAAAGGTTTTCCTTTTGTCTGGGTGTCAGGAAGCTTATTAGGCATGGATTTTGAAATGGTGGGAGGCAGCCATGTACTTATAGTGAACAGCTGTCTCTGCCCCATTGGTTTTGTTGCTTTTAAATCTTCCTGGGAATTGCTTGTCTTCACCCAGTTAAAAGACCGCAGTCTCAAACCATCACCTGCCCTGGTGATTACTGTCAATCTAACACGTTAATGAAAATGTAGAAGCAATAAGAGGAGGGCAAGCTGAAAGGCACACACTCTTGGTCAGGTTGCACTCGGCTTGTAAATACTGTTTTGGTAGATGTTCTACAGCTTTTCGTAAGTGCTTCTATACACACGGACATCTAGATGCCAAGACCCCAAAGAGGAGTGAATTCATTCATCAGAGACATATTCCACTTAAGACTTCAGTGATAGAAAGAAAGCCCTTGGAAAGCTAACAGGTTATAGAATATACTCATCTTTGATTCCTGAAAACCAAATACTTCATGATTGCTAAGCGTATATGATGTAGTCTCTGTGGTAGAATTGGTTAGTGAGTTCAGGTGTTAACCAAAAAGTTGGTGGTTCAGGCTCATACAGGGAGATTCTATTGGGCATCAAGGTGTTGCAATGGATAGAGTGCTGGGCCTGGAATCAGGAAGATTCATCTTCCTGAGTTCAAATCTGGCCTCAGACACTTACTATCTGTGTCACTCTGAGCAAGTAATTTAACCTTGGTTGCCTCAGTTTCCTTGTCTATAAAATGAGCTGGAGAAGGAAATGGCAAATCACTTAAGTATCTTTGCCAAGAAAACCCCATATAGGGTCACAAAGAGCTGGAAATAACTGAACAATAACAGCAAATTAGATATAGATCTAATGGAGAGATTCCAAAACTCTAAGAAAGCTTTTGAATTGCATGTTTCACTTCACAGCCTTCAAAGAAAAGCATCTGACTGAACTGTTAACTTTCTAAAGGTGCTGAAGCATTGGGGTGGGGTGGGGGGGCAGGAAGCATGAGCAAGCTAACCAGCCCACCCAGCTCCTAAACAAACTACTACCTTTACGGAGACTTCATAGCCAGAATGTTTTAGTCACGTTAAGTGAAGTAAGAAGACTCTACGTGGCCCTTAACCTACTGACTTACAGGCATTTTCTAGGGCTTCTTCAGGCTGGGTTCTAAAGGCAAACCCAACCCCAGAGACTAGAATTCTCCTTTCTGTAGACTCAACTGTATTTTCAAAGCTGGCTTTTTTTCATTTTTCTTTCAGATCACTTCAAATATCAGAGAACAAAGCAAATATCTGAAATAATGAGTCATTTTGGGCTGGAAATGGAAGCATCAGGTCAAATACAGTTTAAGCCACTTTTATGCCAAAAGACTCAGACAGCCCCAGTACAATGGACAGACAGGCCTGCAACATCAGTTCACCTTCTGATTCCATTGTAAGTAGATGTTTTAAACATATGGTTGGCCCTTACGGGTTAGCACATATTAATAAAGGAAGACTGCATGGTCAATCTCTAGTAATTCAGGAAATCCATAGCAGCAAGTCTTTTCTCTCAAATCTTTGCCTCTGGGGACATTTCACTATTCCTGAGCATTTAGATGGTAAGGAAAATAAGAGGTAGAATTAGGGAATGAAAGTTTTGAAGTCAGATGGAGAGAAGAGCTGTCCTATTACTTCCCATTTACTGGTCTTTGATCCAACGGTTATACCTTATTTCCGACCAGTAAATAGCATTACCTGTCTCCCTCCCAGTAGCCACTTGGAACACAGTATCTTTAGAACAAAGGGAAGTGATTTGAAATATTCCTTATCAGTTATATTGGACTGCATGCCATCTTAGGGATGGGGAGGAGAGGGAGGTGGTGAAAATTTAAAACTTACGGAAGTGAATGTTGAAAAGTAAAAATAAATAAACTTATTAAAAAAATATTCTTTATCAGGGTATCCATCCTTGGACTCCTGTTAATCAAGGCCTTCCCTTCTGGGTGGGATGTTGGCTTTTAGACCAACTTAGACTCCACTCTTGATTTATATGGCTGTATTTCATATTTTCTTCGTAACAAAGTGGAATGTGGTTGGCCTATACTGGCACACTTTTAGCATCAGATGCATCTCTATTGGAAAAGTTGACTTTATAACTAATCTTGGAAATAGATTGGAAATGGAACCCTGAGCCAGTCAGAATCCCAACTGCTTGTGGGAAGCTTGAAGAAACATCTCCCAATTGCCTCACCTGAGTTACTGGTTTACATTCAGAGATACTTGCCAACCCAAATGCTTCATGTTTCTATTCAGTGATTTAATTTTCTTCTCTTTCACATGAACCTTAGCTCTCTAGAGCTGTTGGCAAATAAGTAACTCTACAGAGAGTGATCCGGACACTAGTGTGGGTTATCCTTTTAAGTGACTGGTCCTGAAATTGAGGTTTCCAATAGAAAATTTTCTAAAATGTACTTTATCCATCCTTGCTTTCTTCAGCGAGTAAATGTCAATATGTCAGGGATTCATGACTTTGCAGAGTAAGAACTGCCATGGATTGCAATCCAGCTGCAGTCCAGTAGCTAAGTCTTTGCCCAAGGCTCAGACAAGATAAATTCCTTACATTTATAGTCATAAAGCTAATAAGTATACAAGGCAGAATTTGAACCTAGTTTTTCCTGAATCAAAATCTAAGTCTACTTTTCTTCTAGTCTAAACACAAAAACTTCTTTTTTTAAATCAGATCTATGACTTCATTGGTCTAGAGGATGCCCTGAAAGGCAAAACTCCCTTCATCCATGCAGATCAGCAATTGCTTAGCAATTTAGAGCTTGGTGAGTTGCCTAGGACCCTGAAAGGTCAATAATTTTGTCCAGGGTTGCACGGTCAGAATGTGTCAGAGATAGAGTGCCAACTCTGGAGCCAGGGATCTTCATCTTCCTGAGTTCAAATCTGGTGGCAGACACTAGTTGTGCGACCTTGGGCAAGTCACTTACACCCACTTGCCTCAGTTTCCTCATCTGTTAAAATGAGCTGGAGAAGGAAATGGTGAACCAAGACAATGTCTCTGCCAAGAAAACTCCAATGGAGTCACAAAGAGTTGGATACAACTGAAATGATTCAATAACAAAAAAAAAATTGAAGATCTAACTAGTGAAGCAAATATAGATTACATGAGAAGCAGAGGAAAAGGCAGTGCCAGGTAATGTTGGCTGTGAAGTCAGAGGGCTTTGATTTAAATCCTTGCTGTCCTATTTAATAGAAGTGGCCTCCAAAAAGTTGATCTTGATGAGCTTTGGTTTCTGTACAAGAACATGTGTAAGTATATGTACCCAGAAAGGAGGTAAATACAAAGCAGTAAACCCTTCAAGCAGTTGTTAAATGCTTACTATATGCTAGGTGCTGTGGGGCAGGGCTGGGGGTGAGAAGAGACACTAATTCCTATTTGGGGGCATTTAGAAGCTTGCTTCCTTTTAATATTTTAAGAGAAAAGTTTCCTGGTTTTAGCTCTAAATCTATAATTTTATGAATTATGTATGCCTTTAAGGCATACAACCTTGAGACCAGCACCTAGCCAGACAGGGGCCTGAGCCTTCCCTAAATTGCATCCTGGCTGCCTAAACCAGCTCTGGAAAGGAAGCAGCCTCAGGGCATTCCTGGTAGTTCAGTGAGCATTTCACAGCCTGAGACTGGCCTAGCACTCAAGGGACCCAAACCTACATCTAAGCTGGCAGAAAGAGCAGCCTCAGGGTATTCAAGGTCCAGTAGGCACCAGCGGACACAGCCAAGCTGCAAGAGAAAGGTCTAAGTAGGGAAAATCCAGAAAGCATCTTCATAAGACACTCAAATTGCCCATTTATTTTTTAGTCCTGGAATTTCGGTCATATACTTCTTCAAGCTCCAGTATTCTCTGGTTGTATAATCAAGGTCAGATTCCAACTGAAACTAGATTTAGAAAGCATAAGAAAATACAAGATTGATTATTAGTTTCAATATGACAGGGAGGTAGAGCCTCATAGAGGGATTTAATAGCATGAGCTTCTGTTTGAAAAGACCTAGACTTTGAGGAACCATGAGTCTTGCCTTCCTCACTCAAGAGATAAGAGAGGGGAGAGAATTCTCAGAGATTTTGATCTCGGCCGACTCTGAGGCTCCAAAGATACATACATACATATATACATACATACATACATACATACATACATACATACATACATACATATATATACTTCTTGTCTTGGGTAGAACCTTGCCCGCTCCTCTCTCAATATAGTTCTGTGCTTCCTATTACAAAATAAACCTAAGGGTGATCATGATGAATTAATGACCTTTCAAGTTGCAGTGTGATAATCCTCAGGAATGCCCCAACTGTAGGACAAACATGACACATTCATTTTTATCACTATCTCTCTTCCGGTATCTTCAACTCAGCTTGCTTCTATCTCTGCTTGTTCTAAAGCTCCCCATTCCCCCCAACCCCCCTTCACTATCCTGCTCCACTTGGTCCTGAAACCTGGGGCTCTTCAAAAAGGACAGATTGAAAACTGTCAACATCTTCAGTTCTAATCTGTTCCAAGAGCACATACTTTGACAAGCATCTACTAGGCACTGGATAGTGTGTAAGGTACACCAGGGTCTCAAAAACAAAGAAATAAAACAAACTTCTGTTCTGTCTTCAACATGTACATAAATATATTCAGAATAAATGCAAAGTGCACATAAGATAGGTAAAGACAACGCCAAACAGAAGGCCTCACAACTGATCCTACAGATGAAAATGAGACATTTGAATTTATTGAGTAAGGAAGTGATATGGTTGGAACTACTCTTTGGGAAAATCACTTTGACAGCTGTGTGTGGGGTATACTGGAGGAAGCCAGGATTTGAGACAGAGTCTAATTGGAAGTATATTGGAAACACTCTAGGCAAGAACTCTTCTAGTCTCAGTTTCATCAGTAAAATATAAGGTGAGGTATCCAGTTGAGAGTGTTAGAATGAGATGGTGTAGATGACTTGACTACCTTGCAATAAATATATTTATATACACATAACAACAGCAAAATACCTACTGGGCCTGAACTAAGATGAGCAGAGAATAAGGATGGATATGAAAGATGTTTTGGAGATAGAGCTGGCAAGATCTGGCAACTGATTGGATATGGGATGAAGAAAGAGACTGAGAAGTCAAGGACCATGTCAAACTTGCCAATAAAGTGACTAGAAAAATAGTAGTGGCCTTGACTGAAATAGGAAATTCAAAAGACATTTAAGCTTGGGAGGAAAAAAATAATGAATGATATCTCGAGTTTGGAAATTAAAAGATCACTGACAACTTTGGGGACAGAAGTTTTAGTTGTATGTTGCAAAATTTTAAGAATTTGGAGAGAGGAAAGGAAGATAGTAATAGTATTTTCTAGGATTTTGACTGAGGAAGGAAGAGAAATATAGGATAATAGTTAAAAGGGGTGTAGGATACAATGAAGGGTTTTTTTGTTTGGTTTTTGGAAGAAGAGTTAGATGTGTTCAAAGGTAATAGGGAAAGAACCAATAAATAGGGAGAAAATGGATGTTAGAGAGGGATGAGTGATGGTTGTGAGAACAATCTGCTAGAGAAGTTGGGACGGAATGAATTAAGGATACAAGTAGAGTGGCTGTACTTGGCAAGGAGAAGGGTTATCCCTTCATCAGAGACTGGAATGAAAGAGGATAGAATGAGGGCTGATGTCAAGGGGATTTGAGATGAGCAGAATAGAGAGAAGGGGGCTCTTCTGGTCTCAATTTCATCAGTAAAACATAAAGTGAGGTCTCCAGTTGAAAGTGCTGGAATACAGGATGGTGTAGAAGGGTTGACTACGCAAAAATAAATATGTTTATATACATATATCAGCACCAAAATATTTATTGGACCTAAGTATTCTGTATAGCCAAACTGTCCAAAAGCCATCTCAATGACTTGCTAACCAATATGGTCACTCAGCAGTAAAAAGGTGATGGTTTTTTCCTCCTAAAAATAAGTAAATGATTTATTAATATATTTTGTTTTTACAAGTGACAAAATTTTTCCATTTCCTTCTGTCCCCCAGAGCTATCACTTATAACAAAGAATAAAAGAAGAAAAAAAAATCTAGCACAACTGATCATTGAAAAACACTGCAAAAAATCTAATATTATGTATGCAATGTTCAGTACCCATAGGCTCCCTCCCAACTCCAAGAGAAGGAGAATAGGTATTTTCTCAAATGTCTTCTTTGGGGTTGAAATTGTTCCTTATAATTTTGCAAAATTCATTTTTGAAAAGTGATACATTTTTATTTTATATCTTATGGGTTCTTAAGAATTATGGATTCTAAGACTGATGTGAACTGATGCTGGGTCAAGTGAGAAGATTCAGGAGAACATTATACATGACACAACAGCAACATGGTGAGATGATCAACTGGAAATAACTTATAACTCTTAGCAATGCAATGATCCAAGACAATTCCAAAAGACTCATGATGGAAAATGCTGTCCATATTCAGAGAAAGAGCTATGGAGTCTGAATGCAGATCGAAGCAGACCATTTTCACCTTGTTTTGGTTTTCTTCCTCATGGTTTTCCCCTTCTGATTCTTTTTTTCACAACATGACTAATGTGGAAATAGGTATAATATGATGTACATGTACAACCTTTGTCAGACTGCTTGCTGTCTTGGAGAGGGAGGAGGGAAGAAAAGGAGGGAGAAAAATTTAGAACTCAAAAATCTTATAAAAATGAATGTTGAAAACTATCTTTACATGTAATTGGAAAAAATAAAATACTATGAAGTGGAGGAAAAAACTAAGGATTCCAAATGATATATCAACTGTTACTGCTAAACAGAAGAGTCTGGGGGGAGAGAAACTATGTATTTGTTTGAGTCTGTTTAATATGGAGATCAGATTTCCTTCACCCTCAGTCACCTAGTGCACAGCCAAGAACCTGGAAATAAATTAAATAAAGGTTTATGAGCAGTGAAATATCCTTCAAAAAGCCCAAGCAGGAAATCCCTGTAGATAGACAGACAGACACATAAGCACACATACAGAAATAATTTACTACAGCTTGTACAAAATTTTAAGACTGGCTGTCTAGCTTCTCAGCCCGCAAAAGATTACAAGCAAATTAAATGTTGGAGAAGAGGAGGAACAGGGCAGGTTGATGCAGGGAGAAGCAGGTAGACTAAAAAGTGGCCTAAAAAAGGCTACTTAGTGAAGGGATTAAAAAATCCTTGACAGCAGGATTACATTCAAATTTATACTTTTAATGATGAACCCAAGTTAGTGTTTCAATTATGTTGAATATAAACTTAAAAAAAAAAACTTGTTTAGGAGGACTTCCATCAAAATAAAAAACTTTCAAAATCAAACAGCAGATTTCAGTTTCTTGAAGGCCAATGTATTCCCTTATTCCCCAAGGGGATTTCAGTTCAATTCAATATCACCAAATTTTAAATTGTCTTTAATTAGCTTGGGAATATTTTTCCTCCTTCTGTTTTCTCCTTGTTCTGACAGTAAGGACTTATGTGTCTGCTTGACAGTATCTGGAAAAGACAAAACTCTTGTTTTGTTATAATGTTTTATGATTTCTTCTGTTCTCCACTTTTTAACCTGCTTGTCATAAACTGGCAAAAATAAGCTAATTCCAAACTCTCTAAACTTAGCAGCTTACAGTTCTCTTTGTAAAAATAAAAACTTTAAAAATGTAAATGAATGTTAAAATTGTTTTTACATAAGGAAAATAGGGAAAATAAACTAAGGGAACTAGGGGAAATAAAGTATTATTTTAAAAATAAAAATGAAAACAAATATTTAAATTTAATGTGAGTAAAGTTACTAAAATTTTCATACCCATGGGTGCAGTAATCCCACTCCTAGGCATGTACTTTTCTATGTCTCTGACAGAGAGAAAGTTTGCATATAAACACTAACATCTCTGTAGCAGCACTTTTTCTGCAGAAGTAAAAAGCCTGAAACAAACTGGGTGCCCATCTACTAAGAAATGTCTAAACAAATTATGGGCTATAAATTGAATAGGACAGCACTGTGAATGAGGAACTCAGAGAAGCATGGGAAGACATATATGGACTAATGCAAACTGAAGAAAGCATCTAGGTGATGCTGAGGATAGAATACTAAGCCTGGAGTCAGGAAGACTCCTTCCTTGACCACAAGGATAAACAGTCAATCAAAATCAATCGACACAGCCACCGTATGGTGTCTGTCAGTGTAGACAGCATTTGGTATCTTGAGAGTACATGCGACATTCTGAACCCGTAGTCTCCCATCTCCCCAATGAGAGGCATGAAAAGTTTTTTATCCCTCGCTTTCCAGAAACAAGGTTGCTCCGTGCATTTAATCTTAGCTGAACTGCTTTGGGATATTTTGTTTTCATTTGCGTTATTGTAGTAATTGTATCTCATGTCCTGGTTCTGCCCTCTTCACTTTTTCACTCATGCCCGAGTGTTCATGACCCCTATTTCGGGTTTTCTTGGTAGAGAGACTGGAGTGGTTTGCCATTTTCTTCTCCAGCTCATTCTGCAGATGAGGAAACTGAGGAAACGGGTGAAGTGACTTGCCCACAGTCACAGCACGAGTGTCTGAAATCAGCTCTGAACTCAGGAGGGGAGAGTAAAAATTACAATGGTGTAAAAAAAAGTTTTAACAATTCAACATTATTTTTTAAAAAGAAATTCAGCCTGTAAATCAGTAATTTCTAAAATTGTAATTTAATACAATAAGCATTGTAATTTTATGAATACGACTGCACATGTATAACCTGTATCGAATTGCTTGCCTTCTCAATGAGGGCGGGAAGGCAGGGAGGAAGGGAGGGCATTTGAAACTCAAAATTTTTAAAAATGAGTGTTAAAAATTGTTTTTACGTGTAATTGGGGGAAAAAACAAAATATTTAATTAAAAATAAATGTGACTTATTATTCCCTGCAAAAAATAATAATTTTATGATGAAGATAAATTATAGAGAATGCTTTATGCTCCTATACTAACAAGTGACCCATAAAATTCATTTTAAAAATAGGCATTTTATGTATTTTCATTCTCCTCCTCAAGAAGTTCCCCTCAAATCTATTTACCTTATGGCTTAAGAATCTCTGGAAACTTTATCTTTCTGGGGCTGGGAGAGGGGGTGGGCATCATCAAGGTCGGGGGGAAGAAGTGTACATGGCATATTCCTAGGACAGTGAGAAAATGAATGTACGGAGTGGATAATTTATACAGGAATCTGGGAATGAGAAGTTTAGAAAAGTAGTTTAGGGACAGACTATGGCGCTGGATGCTTGAAAATTCATCAAATCTAGAAATAGATTTCGGCCAAGTGGACAAGGGAGGGCAGGGAGGGGAGCTATGGGCAAGGGAGGGGAGATAAGAAGCTGTCTGAATTGATTCAATGCTATTTAATTTCCACTTATCAAACAGCCAAATAACATGGCTCAGCATTGCTGGGATGAGGAGGGGACTGAGAATAGTGTAAAGTCTGATACATTATCAAGAGCCGGCCATGTCAGGCTTACAGCGTTTCCTTCTCTGACAGGACTGCCAGCCTAGCAGGTGAGCAGAATGTGGCGGACATCATATTTCACAGTTATACAGAGCTTTAAGGTTTGCAAAGCGCTTTTCTCATAATGACTGTGAGATATAATTGTCTGCATTTTACACATGACTGAGGCACAAATAGATTAAGTGACTCATCAGAGATGAAACTAAAGTTCACGTCTGATTCCAAGATTCCAAAATTCTACTTGTTGCTCAGTCATTTCAGTTTTGTCTGATTCTTTGTGATCCCTTTGGAGATTTTCTTGCAAAGATACTAGAGTGGTTTGCCATTTCCTTCTCCAGTTCATTTTACAGATGAGGAAACTGAGGTAAACTGGGTTAAGTGACTTGCCTAGGATCACACGGCTATTAAGGATCTGAAGCTGGATTTAAATTCAGGAAGATGAATCTTCCATGACTTCAGCTCCTGCACTCTATCTACTGAAGTCACCTAGTTGCCTCTCTTTAAAAACTTTCAAGTGTGTGTGTGTGTGTGTGTGTGTGTGTGTGTGTGTGTGTGTGTGTGTATTTATATACATATATATGTATACATACAGAGAGAGATTTATACATTTGTATTTATACACACACATATATACATATACAATCTTATAATCACTCAACAAGTATTAATTAAGTGCCTGCTGTGTACTGGATACTAAACTAAACACTGGGGATACAAAGAAAAGGGGGAAAGCAGTCCTTGCTCTCAAGGAGCTCATAGCCTAATGGGTTTCAGGAAGACATTTGATAAAATTTTCACAACATCCTTGCACAAAAGGTGGAGCCATGAGGAGAGAATGATAGTTCAGTTTACATGGATTAGGAATTCATCACATTCCTAAAGATTTAAAGTGTTAATGGGTCTGTGACAACCTGGAAGGAGGTCTCTAGAGTAGTGCCAAAGGTTTCTGTCCTTGGTTCTGCTGTTTCAGACATTTTTAGCAGTGACCGAGATGAAGGCACAGAGGTCATGGTTACAAAATTGTGAATAAGAAATGCATATCTACACGTACCAATGTATGAATTTGTTTTCCTTGTCTATACTTCTTTGATACAAGGGAGAGCTTTAATTTTTTTTGTGGGAGGGTAAAAATGTGGAGGATTAGTAATGGTGAAGACCAAAAAGAAAAAAAATAAGAAAAGAAAGAAAAGTAATCAATGACACATTTTAAACAGAAAAAAACAGAAATAGAAAAAAGCAGAAAGTTCAGGAGGGAACACAGACAAGCAAAGCAATGTGTATCCTACCATACTAAATTTAATACATGTTTTAAAAAGCTGCAATTATTAGTATCATATACAATCTTCTATTTTGTTTCCCTTTACATTCTGAAATATTGTTAATGTCATGTCAAATTTTATAATTAAAAAAACAGATTCATGAATGATATTAAGACTAGAGGGATACAAACACATTAGATTATAAAAGCCCAATTTAAAAAGAATTTGGTGGGCTAGAATAATGAATTGAATCTAATACAACGAAATGTAATAGGGATACATGTAAATTCTTATACAGGTTTAAAAAACTCAGTTGTACAAATGACTAGGGAAGAATGGTTAGATAATAGTTCAGGTAAAAAAATGTTTCTTGACTTGACCTGGGAGTTTTAATAGACTACAGCTTTAATATGAGTCAATGGTGTAATATGGCAGCCAAAGAAAAGTGAATGTGGTCTCTGGTTATATTGATAGAAACAGTGTCCAAAATCCAAAAGTTACAATCCCACTGCATTCTACTTTGGTTAGACCATAATCAGAAAGAATATTTTGTTTAAATTTACGAAACACAATTTAGGAAGGATGTTGACAGGTTATAGTATACTCAAAAGAGGGAGCCCAAGGTGATGAGGGAGAACCGCACAGAAAATGAATTAGGTAAAGGAACTAGGTCTGTTAGCCTAGAACTAAGAAGACTTAGATGTGACCTAATCACTGGCTTCAAGAACCAGAAATTGTCATGGCAGTTAGGGATTGGGCTTGTTTAGGACAACTCCGGAGAGTAGAGCTAGGGAACATTTTTTTTTTAATTAAAGTGAATTTTAAGG
The DNA here is from genome assembly GCF_028372415.1 of Notamacropus eugenii. Lineage (NCBI taxonomy): Eukaryota > Metazoa > Chordata > Mammalia > Diprotodontia > Macropodidae > Notamacropus > Notamacropus eugenii. The sequence continues at coordinate 472,506,112 of NC_092875.1, forward strand.
CATTTTATTTTGGAATGTCATGATGCTCTTTGAGATAACTGGAGACCCTCTGAGATGATGTAATGTCAGAGTCCAGAATCACTACACCACTGATTCAAATCCTCCCTATTTCCCTTAACAGGAGCTAATGAGATTCCAGGGAATCTCTATATGGCACCCAAAACCATTTTGCTGGCACTGAGATGACCCAACAGGTACCAAATGGACTAGTTTGCTTTGGCACCTTCATCTTAGAAATTTTCCTTATTGCCATTTCCTATAACTAAAAAAGGAAATCACACAAGATGTATGCTCACTCATATAGGATGCTATCGTCAAAAACCCAACTTTAACGAGGGCAATAATGAACTAAGTTTGAGACTTAATTTGTTATATATGATATTGCTTTAATGAATAATGGATCAAACTCTTCAAATTGGTTCTCAAACCGCCTGCTTATTTCCTGGAGGACTCCTTGTTACGAAGCCTTAAACGACATAATTTTCACTGATTTCTCAAATGCACTAAGAGAAATTTTTAAATGATCAAGTAAATCTCTGCCTTTTATTCCTTGGCCAATACATAAAGCAATTAACCTCCTACTGGGCTAAATAATGAGCCAGTAATATACTGCTCTAAAAGAACTATTTCTACAAGCAGGAGATAAAAAGGGGTGCTCCTCTCTTGATATCCTCTTAAAGGTCCAGTTGGCCGCTGCTAAATTTCATTAACATCTCTGAGAATCTTAGGACTTGCTTTCATGCTTTCACTTTAAGAAGAACAAGCTTCCAGCCTGTGTTACACAATAAAATCTGTTCTTTGTTAGGCTTGGCAAAAACCAGACCTTAAGTCTCACTGACGCCCTGCAGTTTCATACAATTCCCTCAATGTCTACCACCAGACTTTCAAGAAAAGGCGCATAGACTTTATAAGGTTTTCAACTTAGGGGTCAGGGGTAGTAAGGAAAGAGGAAGTCAAATTTAAATCCCTAGGTCAAGAGAGAAAATTATTCCAACTTCCTGGAGTTTTAAAGAACAATTCTAAGCAGCATTCTGTAAGACAATGATTTATGGCAAGCTCACAGGATATGCTTATGACCTCAGGGATGCACCACACAACCAAAATGCTAAATAACACTAAGGTAGGTTGTGCATAGAGTGGAAAGCCAAGGCTTTGGCTGCTAAAAAAATTATTATGGCTAAATATGAGCATAACACTTTTCCTCTTAGCTTTGCCAAAAGTATCTTATTCTTTTAAAAAGCAAACACTAGAATCCCAAAGACCTGTGTTTGAATCTGCCCAGGACCTGCTGAGGATCTTTACTGCTGGTCCATACCACACCCTAGGAGTTCTTATCCATCAAAATGAAAAAGCACTAAGCAGTGTGGTATGAGCTTGTGAGATCAAATAACAGCCAAAGACTTAGCCACCTCTGAAGAAAAACTGTGAAAATGCAATTTAGGAGAGCGACTCCAGCCATTTGGTTCTGTGATGAAAGGAGGGTTGAGGTGTCATGGAGAATGATAAATATTTGTACTACTGACTTCTTTACGGGTAGCAGAACAAATGTATTTTGGAGGGGGGTGGTGATTGTGTTTGCTTTGAGAAGATTTACTAAACTAGGATGTTTCTGCTACATTCAGAAACCGATCCCCTGAGAATACTGGCCCCAAAGCAAGATGAGCCAAGAATTTAAAGTCGTACATCATTCACAAAATTCTTCTGACCTTAGGGAAGCTCTGCTCACTAGCACCATAAAGTATTATAAGGTTTAAAGATGATTTTCCATCGATAGAGTAGAACTATGGCAATGACATACAATGGGGAAATGAATACGGAAGGAATAAATAAGTAAAGAATTAAACTAAAATGTCCCTATTTAACACAGCTTGTAACACCAATGGGTTATTACAGCCAAAGAATTTATCACCTAGGGACCAACCCAGTGGTAGAAGGCTAAATGAGAAGAGATCAAATAACTAGAAAAAAAAAATCTCAGACAGCATTATTACTTTAAAAAGGGCACTTCTAAGGTCATCAGTTACTATCGACCACACTCAATCTCTTTCATCTCTAGAATCTTCATGAAAATGATCCATACTGCATTAAGGATCCTTGATGAAAATGACATAACAAATAGCCCTTTTGGAATAATGTTACAAAACAGACAAGATTTCAAATTCACACAATTAACTGGTAGTCACACAATTAACTAACAGCGCAGCTTGGTGGTGCAGCAGATAAGGCATTGACTCTAGAGTCAGGAAGACCTCAGTTCAAATCTGGCCTCAGATGTGTAGTTGCTATGTGACCCTGGGCAAGTCATTTAACCCTGTTTGCCTCATTTTCCTCATCTGCAAAATGAGCTGGAGAAGGAAATGGCAAACTCCTCCAGTGTCTCTACCAAGAAAACCCCAAATGAGCTCACGAAGTGTAGGACTAGACTGAACTGATGGAGTGACAACAGCAAATAGGGAAGAAAAGACTCCGATCTTGCTCATTGATTCTTAAAAAGCATGCCAGTGGAGCAAACTGTAATCTTCGGTGGAGGAAGTATATATAACGATGAAACCATGGATTCTTTGAAGTGTTGGACAACTAGGTAAGACTTTTGTATGGATATGTTTAAAGGACACCATTAACGGAGTGACTTGCTGAATGAATCCTTTAGTATAAAAGACTTTCTCAGACAACTTTTCCTAAAAGCTATCTTTAAAATAGGGAATATACTTTCGGCTTAGTTTAGTTGACAGTGGGATTTTCATGGCCGAGTAAATACCACAAGAAAACGTTTCCTAGCATCATTATAGATTTTAATTGTAGTCCTAGAACTCATGATATTCTTTATAAAACTTCCATTTGCTGAAAATTTTGTTCACTGTGAATATGAATTAGTGAAAATTTGCTTTTATCATATACTTGTAGTAACTGGGGTTTCATCACGGCCTGAAATCAGGCATCCTATACAGAGTCCAGGTAATCAATATGTCAACAGGGGTAGACCATGTGAGAAAGAAAAATATTTGATCTCCTACCTAGGCATTCTAATGGACAAAAGTTGGCTTGAATAATATATGAAGCTGCCAGTAGATATCCACTATCAGTATAATTTAGTCTTAGATGTCGCTTCCTTTTTATAAAAGGCTGTCAATCACTTTATCAGGTCATCTTGAAAATATTCCCTTGAATTTTCAAGATCTTTTATGCTGTCATCATCTGTGTTTGAAGTGGAATTCAGACAGATCATTTTTCTGTATGTTTCACTTTCAGGATAGACAAGAGCACAAAATAGGTCTGTGTTCCTATGCTTCAATGCAGTTTTTTTTTCTAATTCTTTGCTGCTTGACTCTTTCTACCTTTTACCTTCTAATAAACTTAGTGCAGGAAGCCAGGAATACCTGAGTACCTCTTTAGGTCTTGGGGTCATAAGGCTGTAAATTGTATAGATCCTTGTGGGAGAGAGGTCCCTGGAAGGAATAAGATTGGATTGATTGTATTCCACATGTGTTATTGCAGGGACCTTCAATCTCAGCTGAGTTTGGCAGTGGGTAGAGTCCTGGGTCCAGATTTAGGAAGCCCTGAGTTCAAATTCATCTTCAGACACAATAGCTGTGTGTCCCTGGAACAGTCACTTAACCCAGTTTGCCTCAGTTTCCTCCTTTATAAAATGAGCTGGAGAAGGAAATGGCAAACCACTCCAGTATCATTTGCCAAGAAAATCCTAGATGGATCACAGAGAGTTGGATGTGGACTGAAATAACTGAAGAATAAATACTTCTACATAGACACGTTGCTTTGCTCAATAAAACAAAAGCTCTTTGTGAAGAGGGTATCTCATTTTTGTCTTTGAGAATCTAACAGAGTGCCTGGCACAAAGAAGGCTTTTCATAAGTGTCTGTTTATTGACAGGATTGATATTCATTGGGCAAAAAAAACCACAATGCTGTGTTTTTTCACCTTTGCATTCTTCCTGGGGATTGGACTAGATGACTGCTAAATTGAGAACATGAGATTCTATTATTAGGGCACCTTGGACATTAAATATTCACATTAAATTCCCAAATTAAATAAAATTAGGTCTTCTTCACCCAGTGCCCAAACTGGTGGTTGTCAACCAAGGTGCTCTGGTGGATGCGTTAACTCTTCTAGGCCACTAGGGGACTGCTGAGTGCATTACCGCTTCACCACCATTTAATGCACTAGACAGTCATTTATTGAATGGTGATGAAGGAGCGATTTACCAAATGGTCCCTTGGGGACCTAAAAGTCACTAATGAAGTACCACTTACTCTACTATGGCACTAAGTTATTAAATGGCAGTGAAGCAGCAATTTACTTAATAGTACACTGGTGACCTGAGTCCCTTCTTACAGCTTTTAAAGGTGCTCAGGTTACAGACGGTTGAGCTTGGCCTTTAGCTATGTCTCCAAATTTCTTGTGTTTTGACAATATATTGTATCCTAAACAAGGGATGACCTTTAACTATCCTTCAGTAATGACGTATAGGTAGACAGTTGATTAAGCTACTACTGTCATCAGATTGAGGACTAGAAAGGACTCTGATGGCCATCTATTACAATCCTCTTATAGCCAATGGGAAACTGAGGTCAAAGACAGGAAGGGTCCCATAATTACACAGGTAAAAACAACAGGTACATGGCCCCAAATTTCCACTGCATCATACTGCATAGGACTGCATTTTCTTTCAGATATTCCCCTATTTCCCTTCCTCCCACCCCAGCATTTTATAGAACCCCCTACAATGCTCTGCAGCCCATGGTAACAAATGGGTCAAGATGGCAGCATGGCACCATCTTCACAAAGTCTTCTATGAGTCCCCCCAACATCTACTGATTCCTTCTCCCTTCAATCTTTTTATGCCACTGTCTCAACCCTTCTAGTCAATCATATTCTAACATGTATTATCCTCATGTCCCTCCCCAAACTAGACTGGAAGCCCCTTACAAGAAAGAATTGGGACGTTTTTCTTCTTTAATCATAGCGCCTTGACACATTTTTGCTGAAATGATTGTTGACTGTTGATAACACCCATTAAGGAAATCGATCCTTGTCCTTTATCCAAGGTGTCGACATATGATGAAAGTTGAGATTTAACATATTTGATAGCTTAAATCCTGTTCCATTTTGACACCATTAAGTAGTCTTTTGTTTTTAAAATATCTATCAAATAATAGTGATTATACTTAATATAAAAGTTAATATATTATACTTAATATAAAAGTGATTATACTTAATATAAAAGGTAAAGGTCACAGTGAATGAAGTGCTGGATTTGTAGTCTAGAAGACTTGACTTCAAATCTGGCCTCAGATACTTATTAGCTGTGTGGCCCTGGACAAGTAATTTAATCTTTCCCTGCCTCGGTTTCATCAGTTACAAAATGGGGATAATGGGCACCTACCTGGCAGGGCTGTTGTGAGGACTGAATGACATGATATTTAAAAGTCCCTTTCCCCACTTTGATGAACTATACAAATACTAGTTTCTACGGCTGTAGCTGTTGGCACCACCAAGCTTTCTTCCAGGATCTCCTTGTTCTTGTCAGTCCAACTACTTTCCTCACAATTAGGCCTTGTCACTCATTCCTGTCAGCATGCCTTCTTCCAAATCATTCTGTGTGCCTGATATCACCCCGGACCCAACTGGCTACCTCCCTCTTCTAAACAAAAATTCACCATTAAAATAATATTTGCACAGCCTACCTTGCAGGTATTTTTTTATGTAAAAAATTTTTTTGAAAAACAATTATATCAGTTTCTATATATTTCTTGTCCATGGGGTCACACAGAGTTGGACATGACTGAACAACAACCTCAAACTGCCCAAGAGATATTTTCAGAGAGCTATATGACTGGAAAAGAAAGAAGATCAGTCATTAGTGGAAAGTGAGGGTGAATGAGAGAAAGTTTGTTGTATCAGCAGCCACACAATACCAAGAAATCCAGAGGAAGGACTGCAATCTAGTGGCTGAATCCCATTTAGAATGGTGCGGCCAAGAATTTCATCGGAGAGAACCTGAATGGGTTGGAATCTTAAGGTTACAGAATGATGTAGAGAAGTGTCTATGGAGTTTCAAGAAGATCAAATGAGGTGATGAAAGTCATGGGCGCTGTGACCACAATATGAAAGTACATGAATCTGTTCTATAAAATAAATCATTTCCCTAGAAACGTAAAGTACAAAATACAAGTTTACCCCACCGATGATTTTTTTTTTAAATTGGGACTCAAAATTAATCACAGTTTTCTTTAATTAGATGTAAAAACTTTCATTTACAAATACAATTATGTCTCACTTTGGTGACCTAATTCAATTCCACAAACATTTGTTAAGCAACCATTCTGGGTAAGGCACTATTCTGCTTACTGGTAAAAACAAGAAAAGAAAAGAAAAAAAGAAAACACTACTAATTTAAACAAATAAAATTATTTTTAAGGCAAGAGGAAGGTACATCTAAAAAAACCCTTATAAAATTAAAAAAGTATAAAAATTTTACATTTCAAATTCATACCGGTCTAAAATGAGTTTCTTAAAAGGAATCATACCTAATGTGGAGTCTACTACTGTTGGGCACATGTGTGCACTGCACTTGGGATGGATAAAAAATTACACTGCCTCTGTAGCTGTAGAGACTAGATTTACCTGGGAGCAGGATACTCCTCAGCCTAGGAAACAAGCCAAGCTCACTGTGAGGAGAGCGGCACATCGTTGCTCTATGTGCACCTTCTGCTGCTACGTCCCAGTGAGAAGGACCCTAAGCTCACCAGGATTGTAGAAGAACTTTCCTCAAGGGAGCTGAGGCCCAGGAAGCTGGGACACCTGGCCTGGGCCAAGTAGCTTGAGTGTCTCTACTTCCTCAACATCCCTTCTGGTTTGCAGACCTTGTGCTAGTATCAGCAGCAGATAATCAGAGCTTTATAAAAATTTACCATTTGAACAAATTAAACCGGGTATCTCAGTCCTGTTCTACTCTGTCCTCAATGCTGCCACCACCAGGTTAGGGTGGTAATAGGGACTCTGATCAGGGATTCTCCTCTGAGCTTTCTGGTCCATTAGATTGGATTTCACAGTTAGTGATAGTGGTGCAGTAGACAGAGCATCAGGCCTGGGATCAGAAAGACCTGTGTTCAGATACGGCCTCAGGCACAAGCTGTGTCTGAGCAAGTGGGCAAGCATGGAACTGGTTGTTGCCTCAGTTTCCTTATCTGTAAAATGGGGATAATAATAAGACCTACCTCCCAGGGTTGTTGTGAGAATCCAAAACGAGATAATCATCATAGAGCAGAGTGTCTGGAGCTTAGTAAAAGTTATATAAATGTTTGTTGTTATTAATAATAAGAATATTATTATTACTATGAACAACAGTTATTTAACAATCAGTATTTAGTGAAGGACCGCAGGTGTCCAGCACTGTGCTAGCGACTTAAAGTATAGGCAATACAAAAGAAATAGAGCATCTCTGTCCTCCAGAAGATTACATGAAATAATGAAGTAGCAGGAGGGTAGGGGGAGAGAAAGAAACAGGGAGAGGGCTAGAGGGAGAGACACAGAGGCAGGGAGATGGGGGTGGGGGGAAGGAGCCAGTCATGGTGTTAGCAGAGAGAGTCTGGAAGACCTAGATTCGGGTCCTGCCTCTGACAAACAAGGACCTAAGCTCTCCAAGCCCCAGGCAACTCTCTAGGACTATATACATTGTAGAGAAGGGAAGATTAGAGTTCCTCACTGGAAGTTCCCTATCCTATGTAATGGAAGGAAGGAAGGAAGGAAGGAAGGAAGGAAGGAAGGAAGGAAGGAAGGAAGGAAGGAAGAAAGAAAGGAGGGAAGGAGGGAAAGAAGGAAGGAAAGAAGAAACAGAGAGAGAAAAGAAAGAAGGGAAAGAGGAAGGGAAAGGGAAGGAAAGGTCCCTTAGAAAACAAAGCAATACTCAACTCTAGGTAGCTATGTGAGGCTCCAAGGAGTCACTGGGGGCTGAATCATAGGGGGGCTGGGGTGGGAATGGGGGGTGGGGAGTGCAAGGGTCTATAGAAGGTGAGATTTGATTTGAGCCTAGAAGATCGAGTAGGATTTAGGTCAATACTGTGAGCTCCTCAGCTTCTCAAATTCTATAAGATATTGAAACGAATGTATTATTCAATATCAAAACAGAATTAATTTAACTGAGTTTCATCTTATTTGAGGTAATGTTCACAATTTTATCTACCTTGCTTGAAAATGACCACATAGAAATTGTGTGTAACCAGTTTTTGTATTGTTTTTATGTGCCAGACATCTCCTGATGCAAACAATCTAAGAACCAGCACAGTTGGAGATATGTACAAGTGAACAAATAAACCTCCAAGGACAACACGTTGGTCTATCTCTGGTTGACGAAGATCATTCCTTTCAGTAGTCGTGCAAGAAGTAGGTAGGCTACCCAGTAAGGTGGTTGTGGGTCCACTCGGCCATTGAGAAGTGCACATAACCCTGTAAGAGTCAGGTACTCTCTAATCCAGAAAAATACAATTCTGTGAAGGTAAGGGTAAAATTTACCACAAAAGAAGCACAATACAACAGTGTGGGTTGTAGTTATATGCCACCATGGAAAAACACAAACCTATGAGATTGTGGAAACACACCACCAGAGCAAAGTACAACCCTTTGAAATAGAGGGTACATTATATCATGGAACCCCAAGAGGCTCTATGTTCATTTAGTCACAAAAGAATACAAAATGGTGAACTCATAGACAGATTGTAACAAAAACACAAATCCATAAGATTGTAGATTCATTCTACCATGAAGGAATACAACTTGTAGAAGGACATAAACAACGCAAGGCAGAAGTCACAGCCCAGCTGAACAACACAACATGCTCTGTTTGTGTCTACAATTTCAAAGAAATTGGTTATTTCATGCTTCATGTTTCAGCTTCTTTTGGATTAACAAAAGTGCTTGACTGTATAATGACTTTTGCCTCACCCTGTACATCTGGAGAACCAAGATTCAAAGGAGGAATAAAAAGGGGGAGGGGGGGGACTAAAATAGAATGCAGAATTGGAGTGCAAAGGGAAAAACACAAAGGGAATTCAAGTCATGATTGACAGAGATGGTGGGGTCAACAAGTCGTATCTAAATGAAATGTTATTCTCCAACCCAAACAGCCAATGGCGCAGAGAGGCAGGGAAGGCACTTTCTTAAGGCTAGGACTAGCCTGCTGAGAGAGGAGGGACTTCCAGCTGATCCATTTGCAGAGAATTACTCATGTAAACCATGACAACACAGCAAGGAGTGGGGGGGTCTGGGGGGAACTGTCCCAGCTGCAGCAACGGCGACTCATCGTGCTTAGCTCTCAGAGCCAGCTCCCTTTCTCTAGAGGCTAAGAAAGCAAGAAAACTGAGAAAATTTTTTTATAAAAATGAAGCCCAGAAAAGAGTTATGGCAGAGAGGAGGCTAAAAGGAAAAATCAATCAATGAATCAGTCTTTATTAAGCACCTACTATGTTCCAGGCACTGTTCCAAGGGCTGCTAGTTAGGAAATGCGTCACTCATATGAATCACAGTTCCTTGGTCATAGTGACTCCTCTTCTTTTCAATCCCTAAAATGCTTTGGCTCCCCAGCCCTTGTTTTTTCTGCCTCTTCCTCCACCCTCCCCACTCTTAAGTATTCTCACTACTACTGTCTTTGGTCTTAAGAAAGCCATGCTGTTACAGTCATATAAGGAGTCACCGATGTTTTAGGGCTGGAGGAGAGACTAGACAATATTTTCCTTTTAGTTTAGACATCCTCTAAGTTATACAGGAAGGAAAACTGAGACTGACAGAAGCTTAATGACTGTCCCAAGGCCACGCAGCAATTCAGTGGCCAAAACAAGACTAGAAACCAATTCTCCAGACCATATCCCATTTGTTTGCTCTATGTCTCACCTTTGCTAAATTAAAAGCTACTATAGCCAATGACAGTTTAAAAAAGGCTCTCCTCTTTGTTAAATGTTATAAATTATCATGGTGCTGAAGGGGTGGCTTGAGGGCCTGGAGAAAAAGGAGGCACACGGGAGTGGGGAGTAATTGGTCAATGTGAATGTCCCAACCCATGGAACCTAAGAGATCTCTGCTAACAGCTGAAAAATAAGTGGATTTCCGTTTCTTGCCTCTAGAGTCTAGAACAGTGCTTGGCACAAAAGAGGAGCCTGATAAGTATTCACAGAATCCCTTTGTTGAATTGGCAGAATCAATGAACAAGGCACCCTTAACCATTTCTGTGATATGGACCCCCTTGAGAGTCTAGTAAAATCTATGGAACACCTCTCAGAATAATGTTTTTAAATGTATAAAAAACCACAAAAGATTAAAAGAAAATCAATTATATGGAAATACATTATTAAAATGGATACACATAGTCTATGTGAATACGTATATATGTACATCAAATATATACATACACACATTCATATAAAGTTCCTAGACCCCAGGTAAAGAATCTCTTTAATAGAAGCTTCCGCAACTGCTGGATAAATAACCAAACATGGATCTAAAGACCATATTTATAATATCTTTTGCCTTATTGATAACTTGGAACATGTGGTTGCAATCTTTTTTTAACTGTCTCAGAAGTTATAATTATTAACTGAAGGTCTATTGTTGAACCTCAAAATATATTTCATAAAGTTCAACCTGACTGAGACTACAAAGGTTTTGGGGAAGGTTATTTTCATAATTCTAAAATGTTTCCATATGTGGTTGCCAGGAACTCTGAAATACATACATCTACAATAGTTGCATCCTCTCCTGCGGAGTTAGTCAGGACATTCTGGGGACCACATTTTAGAAAGCGCATTCACAAACTGAAACTTGTCAAGCAGAGAAACATAACAAGAATTTGTTGATGGAAGTGAAAGTGTTTACCCTGGAGAAGAGAGAGATGGCTTAAAAGGACAAGATAGGATAGGAGTAATTATGTGGGGAAAGGATTGGAATTGTTTTATTCTACTTAGAGGGCAGAACCAGAAAATCACAGATTTGGAGCTGGGAAGGACATTAACAATCTTTTTTCCTTCATTTGGCAGATGAGGAAATGGGGCTCCAAGAGGAGAAATTATTTGATCAAGATCCAACAGGGAATAAGAGGCTGAGCTAATACTCAAACCCCAGGCCTTTGGCTCCAAATCCAGAGCTCATTCCACTATGACAAACTGACTAGAAGCTGCAGAAAGGCAGATTTCAATCCATTATAAGAAAAAATTGTCCAACAAGGTGTGCTATCCAAAAGTAGAAGGGTGTCTTTTAAGATTCAAGATTCCCTCTGGAATTAAAACAATGGGAAAAAATTGACAGTCAATTTTTAAAAGAGTCAGATGTTTTGGATCATAAACCTAGAACTAAAAAGGATCTTTGAGGATGTCTAGTCTAATCTTCCCAAATCTAGTTCTCTAGAAAAATCTAGTTTTATTCCCACTGTGCCTCCCATGTCTTTAATAATAATAATAATATTCATTTTTCTAAAGCTATTAAAATGTGACTGTGCTTTGGTATTTATTCAATGCCTTCTTTTACTCAGCTTGGAATATTTTACAAACATTTTCCCCACATCTCTACAAAGTCAATAAAGCTCATACAATGTGAATACTTGGCTTGGTTACTCAAAAGCTCAATCTCAAAGCAATTATTAAAATTAATTTTTAACTATAGTACAAATGGTTTGGCTGGTGAAGTGCCCTAATGAACAGTCTACTGCCTACCTGTGACACGTTTGCTTTGCACAAAGGCTACCTTTCCCTTCCCCAGGAACAAATTCATTTCTACCCAATGGGTTCCCTGAAAACAATCTGTAAAATGAGGGGGCTGGACAAGGTAGTATCTAAGATTCTTTCCATCTCTAAGACTCCAGGGCGCTTAGCTTAATAATGCCAGTCAACTTGTTAAAAAAAAAATTCTTGCTCTTTTCAGATGAGCACTGAGTGCTCCGTTTAAAATGTTCTTTAAAGACCAGCTCTCTTCCCTGCAACAAGTGAACCGGAGAGGTGGCAATTTTCCAATGGAGTCAAAGTTAAGTACAGAACCATTCTGAATAATTCAGGGTAAAAAATAAAAATCCACTAATGGCTTTAAAGCAGACTGGGCCTGATTCTTTCCTACCCCCTAACCCCCATTCCTTTCCTTCTACTTGGAATAGGGCTCTGCCTTGTAGCATGGTCTGATAGGAGTTAGTCTTGCTTAGATAAGGACAGGGACACAAAGCTAGATACATCTGGAAAAGCCCAGGTAAAGAAGAGGTGTAGAAGACATTGGGCAGGAGCTAGGTACAGTGAATAAGTGATAGATTGAAAAAGTCAGAAGACTTGGGTTCTAATCCTAGCTTGGGCACTTACTACCTCATTGTTCTATTAGGCAACCAGGTGGCTTAGGGCATAGACTAAGGGGCCTGGAGTCAGTAATGAGTTCATTTCTGATCTCAGACACTTCCTAGCTGTGATGCCTGAGGCAAGTCACGGTCAGCCTCAGTTTCCTCAACTGTAAAATGGTAATATAATAACAGGTTTGTCGTGAAGATGAAAAGAGATAATATTTGGTACCATAGAAATGCTCATCCCTTTCTCTCTTTCCTTATACAATATCCAAGCTCAGCTGGGCCTCACTATAACAAAGCAATCCTATTCTTCCTTAATCTCTTTGTTATTCCCCCTCAAACCAGTAGTGTTCCAAACCTGTTCTAACCCTCTATCATCCTCCAGCCTCCCACATGACCCCTTTACTACTCTCTCAGCTGAATACCTTGCCTCCGCTCCATACCCAATTCTCTGAACTTTCTCCACCATGTCCAGGTAACCTTCTTCTTACCCTAGAGTGCAGTATGTCTGGGGCCACCATTTTAAGGAAAGTGCCCAGGCCAGTCATGTCCTCATTTACCTTATTACCCCTACATGCCCAGATGTCCATCTTTCTTTAAGTGTTGTCTTCTCCTCTCATTAGACTGTAAGCTCCCAGAAACAGGGTGTGTCTTCTCCCCTCTCCCACATTTGTATTCTTGGCATTTAGCAGAGTGCCTTAGCATCTATTAAGTACTTAACCCATGTCTCTTATTTGTTCCCTTTTGAAAATTTAAGACTATTCACTGTTTCTCACTCTGCTTTCCATCTCATTTCAAGTGACTTTGAGGCCTTTTCCCACTTTTCTCAGATGATGAGGTAGCCCTTCTTTCCAAGATCATGCCTTCTCCATGCACCCTTGGTCCCAACCCCAACCATCTTCTTCAGCAGATTGCTTCCATTACCAATGTCAACCTCTCTCTAATCTTCAATGTCTCCCTTCTACCAGTTTCCTCTTTGTTGCCTAAAACCATGCCCAGCTCTTCCCCCATCCCTAGAAAAGTCTCACTTGATCCTACGAGCCATCTATATGAGGTGCCTTCACTTCTTCTTCTCTCACTTTAGGACAATCTCATCACTCAACTGAAACTGCTTCCTTCAAAGTTATTAGTGATCTCTTAATTGTCCAATTTAGTGGGCTTTTCCCAGTTCTCATCATTCTTTACCTCTCTACAGCATCTGACTTTTGTTCTCCCCCAAGATACTCCCAGTTTCCATCAACTACTTTCTCCTACTTGTCTGACCAGCCCTCAGTCTTCTTTGCTAGATCTTCACCCATGGCCTAGTCACTAACTGTGTAGGCCCAGTCTTGAGACTCCTTTGTCTCTCTACTCTTTTACTCTATGATCAACTCCACCAACTCCTACAAATCCAATTAGCATCTCCATGCAAATGATTCCCAGATCTAGATCCCTCTCTAGTCTCTCTCCTAAGCTCCACATCACTAAATGCCTTTTGGACATTTGGAACTGGACATTCTTGAGGGATGTTATACTTAAAACGTTCAAAACTGAACTCATTACCTTTCCCTCCAAATTCTCTCCTCTTCCCACCTTCCTCATTACTAGCAAAGGCCCAGTCATCCTCCCAGTCACCCAGGTTTATAACATTAGCGTCATCCTCTCATCGAAGTCCCCTTCTCTTTGCTGGCATGGCCACCACTCTAATTCAGAACATGATCACTTGGACTACTGCAATAGTCTTTTAACTGGTCTTCTGGCCCCAAGATTCTCCCCCCCTGCAATCCATCCTCCCCATGGCAATCCATCCTCCATTCTGCTGCCAAAGTGATCTTCTAAAAGGGAGATCTTTCCACGTCCCCATCCACCCCCAACTCAATCAATGCCAGCAACTCCACCTCATTTCCAGAATCAAATAGAAATTCCTCTGTTTGGCATTTAAAGCTCTTCACAGCCTGGTTCTTTCCAACCTCTCCAATCTTGTAACATTTTTTCCCCATTCATGCATTCTCTGATCCGGTTACACTGGCTTCCTTGCTGTAACGCTCCCTCCTCACCCCCTGCCTTTTAGTCTCCCCAGACGTCCTCAGCCCAAATCCCATCTTGTGCAAGAGACCATTGCCAGTTTGGATCATGTTTATACCCAGTCATCTATTGGTTACCTCCTCCCTTCAACTGTGAGCTCCTTAGGGGTAAGGATTGTTTCTGCCTTTCTTGTATCCACAATGCTTGGCACATGGTAACTGCTTAATAGATGTTTGACTGACTGATCGATATGACTTATGGAAAGATATTTCATTTTTCTGGGCATGAATTTTCTTGTCTATAAAATGAAAAGAGCTAAATCAAATGCCTAGAAGGTTTTTTTGCTGCTCGGTCATTTCAGTTGTGTCTGACTCTTCATGGCCCCATTATGGGGGTTTCTTGGCAGAGATACAGGAGTGGTTTGTCATTTCCTTCTCTAGTTTATTTTACAGATGAACACATTAAGGCAAACAGGGTTAAGTGACTTGCCCAGGGTCACACAGCTGGTAAGTGTCTGAGGCCAGATTTGAACCCAGGGAGAGGGGCTTTCCTGACTCCAGGCAGCCTATAGGGTCCCTTTTGCCTCTATAATTATGAGACACCTATACTTGGATTACTCCTCCCATCAGCCTTCTTTTACTCTCCTCTCAAGATGTAAAGACAGATTCCATAAGCTGTGTACTAATAATCAGTTCTTAATCTCCTCACTTCTTTAGTGTACAGAATCTCCTCGAGTACATCTGCCATCTCCATAAAGTGGGCAGAGCTGTATTCTGCCAGACTTCATGGCGATCTGAACCAGTAAGGCCTGCCAGGGGAGGAGGATGTAGGGGAAGGAGAAGGGAGAAAAATGTCATAGGAAGAAGGCATGCTTGATTCCATCCCATTTCCTGCAATCAAACACTGCATTGTTAAACTGATAATTAAACCAAAAACAAACTCGATTTTAAAAACAATGTAAGGCTCAGTTGTTAATGGAGAACTATTTTCTGAAAACAAATCCATATATGGTAGACATTTTTCATTTGTTATTATGAAAACACCAAGCATAAGACTCCAAAGCGACTTGTGGCCTTCAAGATAAAGCAAGAGGCATTTTCCTTCCCACGAGGGCATCACAAGGACACGTCACCTCTTGGGCTGCCTTGTCTAGAAAGTCTGGCTTTGTAGGACATAGGAATATGAATTGGGGGCCAAGGGTCGGGGGGGAGGGAGGAGGCCAAATCCTAGCCCAGGACTGACAAGTCTACGTTCTGATCTACCAGAATCACCAATTCTTGATAACAGAAACATTGATAACCTTTAAAAGGAACAGGAAGCAAGTGAAGGTGAAGGTTGTACACAAGAAAAAGCCAACAACGGCCTTCTACCCTATCTGTCCTTTGTTCTTCCATACCTGGAGTTCAACCACACAGGAACAGAAATCCTCAGAGCAACACCAGAGCACAAGTCTTGATTTGCAGCTCTATCTTTGTTTTATTATTTTTAAATTTTATTTTATGAAATGAAACAAACATTCCATGACATAGTAAAATAAAAAAAAATTGAACATGAAACTGCAAATCTATTATGTATATCATGAGATTATCACGTAAATTTTTTTTCTTCCCTCTTTCCCCTCCTTTCTCCCCCTCCCCTTCTGGGCCCCAGAGATGGCTACCTTTAGACACAAATATATGAATATGTGTATGTGTCTATATATGTGTGTGTGTATGTAAAATTATTGTATATATACTTCTATCGATGAATTCCTTCTCTGGATGCAGATAGCATCTTCCTTCACAGGTCCTTTGTAGTTAATCCGTATATTTATAGTGTTTACCTTTGGTGGATAGTCTTGGGAACCCTTGGAGGGGCTGGTGTAGGTGCCCTGCTAGTACTGGTTTGCAAAGGAGACCTGTCACTATTGCACCTCCCCCATCTTCTTCCCCCCCTTGTCTTTCCCACATCCATCCCCTTCTTTCCCTTTCCTTTGTTTCCCACTCTCATTTCTCTGGTTCAACACACACTTCATCCTAGCCCTTTTTCATCCTCTTAGTCATTAAGGAAACGTATTAATGTGAATAAAGAACTATCCCGGGGGTTGAGGAAAACATATAATAATTTATTCTCTAGAGGTGGGGAAGGGGAAAGAAATAAACACTAACTATGTGATATTTGCTATGTTAGAACAGCAGCATCCAATTCAAATAGGAAGGTATCCATATTGACTTAGAATGCCACAGATTAACATAATCTCGATTGCACTATGATTTTATTTATTTGTTGAACTTTTTTCAATTATATTTTAATCTGGTTCCGGTAGCACTCTGGATTTTGGGGATTTGGAGGCTTCAAGTTTCACATTTCTACATTAGAAGATTGAAGTGATGGCTGAGGGGGAAAGCTGTTACCCATGAGGGATATCAGGGACAGCTTCATGGAGGTGGCAGCATTTGAATTGGCCTTTAAAGGATTGATAAAGGGACAACTAGGTCGTACAATGGATAGAGCACAGGCCCTGGAGTCATGAGGATCTGCGTTCAGATTCTACTTACTAGCTGTGTGGCCCTGGACAAGTCACTTAACCCCAACTGCCTCCAAAAAATAAAGGGCTGATAGGAATTAAATAGGCAAAGAGAGGGAGAGATAGCATTTCAGGAGTAAAGAATCATGTAAAACAAAGGCATGGAGAGCGTAGAGTACCATGGCCTGTTCAAGAGCTTGGTTGGAGGGCTGAGGGAGTGCATGGGTGGAACTGGTGCAGCATTACACTAGAAATGTAGGACTGCATGGCACCAGACAGTGGAGTCTGTAAGTGTGGTTTATGTCCCTTTTACAGAATGGGCCCAACTTGGGAATTGAGATAAGAGGAATTTTAGGTAATTAGATTCAGATTTCATAAAGTTAAGTCCATATAACTTCACAGCTGCCACATTTCTGGTTCATGTGCTGGCTGGCTCTCTTCCAGAGAGAGGGAGGGAGAGAAAGAGAGGAAGAGAGAGAGAGAGAAAGACAGAGAGAGACAGAGAGAGAGACAGAGATAGAGAGACAGAGAGACACAGAGACAGAGAGACAGAGAGACAGACAGAGACAGAGAGAGAGACAGAGAGATACAGAGACAGACAGAGACAGAGAGAGAGAAACAGAGAGACAGAGAGAGAGAGACAGAGAGAAAGAGAGAGACAGAGAGAGACACAGAGACAGAGAGAGACAGAGACAGAGAAACAGAGACAGACAGAGAGAGAGACAGAGAGACAGAGACACAGAGACAGAGACACAGAGACAGAGAGACACAGAGACAGACAGACAGAGACAGAGAGAGAGAGAGAGAGAGAGAGAAATCATCCTCAGTGCTGGAGGTGGTGAAAAGGATAAAGGCTAGGAGAGGCCCTTACTCTCCACCTAAATGAATCAACTTTGCATGCTTGATGCCGTCAGTTAAGAATTCTGCAATCTCTCCTTGACCATCCCACGTGTGCCTCTTGCCACAATGAAGTTATGCTGTCTTCCCACAGATGTCGGTCTGACACCTTAACTAACATCTGCATGTAAGAATCCAAGGAGACAACAATATGTGTAAAATGTTTTGCAAACCATAAAACTTGACAGAAATGCTAGCTATTACTATTAATAGTAACAATGACAGTACCTATAGATCCAAAGGTGACTCCTTGACTTATTTCCACATGTCCCTTATCTGTGGGTGCTCCATAAGAACAGCCTGCATATGTAGGTTATCCCAAGAACTATCAGGAAGGAAGGAAATGGATGTTTTAAGGGCCTGCTGTGGTCCAGGCGCTGTGCTAAGTGCTGTACAAATAGTATCAAACTCAGCCCCTACAGCAAGCCCAGGAGACAAATGCCATTAGTGTCCCTATTTTGTAACCAGTGAACAAAGTTTAGGTTACAGTTGAGGCAACTGAGGCAAAGGGAAGGCCAAGTGACTTGCCCAGGGTCGCACGGCTTGTAAATAATCTAAGGCAGCATTCTAACACAGAACTCTACCCACTATGCTACCTAGCTGCCCATTGGAGTCCCCTCCTTACCTAACAATCATTGCTTGGTCTTCAAGTCAATTCAACAAACATTGAACCTCTTTATAAAACTACAACAAACATTTCTAAAGTACCTACTATGTACAAGGCCCCATGCTAGGTGCTGGAGATAGGGAAACATGCCTAGTTCTTAAAGAGCTAACATTCAAAGAGGGGGGAGAGGGAGATACAGTATGTACAAAGATATATGAATACAATGTATATTGAAAGTCATTTGGAGAAAGGAATAACTCTTAACAACTGGGGATCAAGAAAGGTCTCATGTCAGTGGTGGCCCCTAAGGAGGGCCTTGAAGGGACAGTGACAAGGGGAAGGGGAAGGAGAGCATCTTGGACAAGGAGAATCACCCAGACAGAGGCATGGAAGCAGGAAATGCAGTAGGGGAACAGCTAGTAGTCTGATCTGACTGAAATAGAGAGGAGGAGGCATCCGATCCAGTGATAGAAAATAAACTTCCTTTCTCTCACACCCTTTCTCGGAGGCAAGTTCAAGGGAAACAACCTCTCAGGTGCCACATCTCCCAGAATTCTATTTAATTAATTCAATAAATAGATCACTGCCCTAGTCTGAGGACGAGCCAGAGTTCAGGCAAGACCCAGGTCCCTATCCTCAGAAAGCTTGCCATCTAAGAGCAAGATAAGCCATAACCCTGAATGTTAGGCTACGAAGATTTAATGGGATACAAGGCAATAGGGAGGAGACTGACATAATCAATCAGGTTTAGTCTCTGCAATGGACAACCCTACTTCTCCTCCCTCAGCCCTCAGTCTCTGCCCCTCCCTCTTCTTTTTCCTGTGATTCCGTTTGGGGAGAGGGAGGCTATCTCTTCATAAGGCTCATAGGACTCTTCCTTTTTTCACTTAACTAGTAGGCAAAGTAAAAAGTACACAAACTATAATAGTTGATCTTAGACTTCAGAAAAGGCGATAGAAGACTATTCTACATTTCAAAGGAGGTGGCTTTGTGTTGGAGGTGGTGCAAGTGGCTAGAGCCAGGAAGACCTGAGTTCGAATCCAGATTCAGATAGTGATTAGCAGTGTCACCCTGGGCAAGTCACTTAATATCTGTTTACCTCCATTTCCTCAACTGTAAAATGGTGAGAACAGCACCTACTTTCCAGAGAAGGTAACAGTTGTAAAGTACATGACAGGGTGCCGGTCACATAATAGACACTTAATAAGCGCTTATTTTCTTCCTTCCTCCTTTCCCATTGTCCTGCAGATATGGGGGTGAGTAGGGAAGGAGATGCCATCTCTAATGCTGCTGCCTAGGCCTGCATGCAAAAGGGAAAAGGAGGAACAGAGAGAATGTGGTACCTGGAATTCCAACAAAGCTAGCCCAAGGTCCTGGTAAATTGGATGGCTCCATATATGGTGCCCAAGGGCACCAAAAAGGCAGATTGTAAGGATGCTAATATTCACTTTGTTCAGGATATGGTGTGGTGAAGTAGAAACAGAGGTAGATTTTGGAGTCAGAGGACCATGGCTCAAGTCACAACTCAGCAGCTAGACCACTTAAGGTTCTCTGGATCAGCCTCCTTATCTAAAAAATAAAAGCTGGCGACCTCTGAGATCCTCTTAGTTCTAAAGCTATGATCCGAGAGTATCCTTCTTTCTTGTTAACATAGGTGTGTGTATGGATATTAACAAAGCCTAGGGCTGACCGTGGATTTCAAGTTGGGATTCTGAATGTATTTTTGACAAAGTAACACTGATCTACCTATTGTGGTTAAGTTCAATGGGACAATAAACACAGTACAGTCCTAGTTCAAAAGGATTTTGGGGGTTGACCTTAGGAACTTAATCATTTCACATCACACTGTAATTAAAAAAATATGTCCAGGGTTTCAGTAAAATATGTACATTGGAAAGTAATCTGTTGTTAAAATGAGAACTCTGCTCATCTCTTCATATATGTATTGAATATACATGTAATAGGCTCCTATTCTGAAACCGGCCCAAGTTCATTTGGAGACAGGGTAATACTGGCTCTGGCATCAGAGGACCTGGTTTGAATCCTGACTCAGACACTCACTACCTGTGTGACTTTGAGCAAAGTCAGAGGGCCTCAATTTCCTTACTTATAAAATGAAGAAACTAGACTGGATGGCCTTTCTTCAGCTATAGATCTGTGATCCTATGCCTGCCTATGGGATTTTTGTTGTAATTCAGTTGTTTTGGTTCCGTCCAACTCTTCAGGACCTCATTTAGGGTTATCTTGCAAAGATCCCAGAGTGGTTTGCCAATTCCTTCTCCAACTCATTTTCCAGATGAAGAAACTGAGGCAAATAGTTAAGTGACTTGCCCAAGGTCATACAACCAATGTGTCTGAGGCTAGATTTGAACTTAAGACAATGAGTCTTCCTGACTCCAGGCCCAGGACTCTATCCATTGCACCATCTAGCTCCCTTATGTAGAGGATGGTTCCTGACAAGATGACTTCCAGTTCTGCTGTCTTCTATCTCACTAGAGACAAAGCCTCAGTATCACAAGTATCTTTTCATGAAATTCATTTTTCTAAAATATCCATAATTTCACTTTCTCATGGAATTCTATAAATTGGTGGTAGGGCTGATCAGCCTGTAGAACTCGTAGGTCTGTCTACAAAGAGCAGTCTACATGTGCATTAACAATATACCTTTTAAAATATACATTTTTACGCTCATTCCCACTCAATAGACGTGTTAACTTATGAAGTACTACTAATTACCATATAAGTCATTTCCAATATTTTTTTTTAATGAGTACTTGACACAGTAATTGATTTAGGGAAGAATGAGTGAATTATATGGTTTCACAAACAAAGGTATCGTCCAAAAGATTAACTCATATCTTAGACCTAGTCTCACTTAACTGCCATTTTAGGGAGTCCCATTAAGTTTAGGGTGACCAGTTACATAATGAAGTTTCCTTCAAAGAGGGAGAGAGGATGGAGTCTTCAGAGGCTCCCATTCAGCCTGACCTTTTGTTGCTTTAAAAGAGAATCAAAGCATCTTTATGCATGAGTGTGCAAGCACTGCAAATTAACCCCTGCTCTTTCAGAATGGTCCAGTCCATCTGTCATTTCACAGCAGGAGGGCAACAGCACCAAGGACACAGACACAGCCCCAGCAGAGCTGAGTTACTGCCTTCTCCCGCCAGCTGCTGCTACGACAACACAGATGTTTGCATTTTACAATGGAATCGCTTTCTACTTTGCAGCAATTTTCCCTTATCTGTTTGGTGCGGTTATAACTTGCTCTTATAACGAATCCTTAAAAACAAAAGCAGATGTATCAAAAAGGAGGAGAGAAATCAGAAATCACCTGATTTTTGTAGCAGTAACCGAATATTCCGAGACACAATCTTACATTGAACAGGATTCAATGGGTGAACAACCCCATTTGTACACTTCGACCTTCACTTTTGGGGTCCCTCTTGAAAGCCCATTTTTGAATCTCTTCAACCATCATCTGTAATTCTGCTTTCCTCTCTTGAGATTACAAGGAAAGAAGGCTTGATTCAGATTGAGGAGATCTGCAGGCTCTTCTCTTTAACTTCTCTGGGCCCCAGATTCCTTGTATGAAAATGAGGATGACACTGGCACTAACTACCTACCTCAGCAAGCTGTTGTGAACCAGGGGCTTCTATAAACCATAAAGTACCCAATCCGTGGGAACTGCTATTCCAAGGAAGCAGCATGACACAGTAGAAAGACACTGCACTCAGAGCCAGAGATCCTGGGTTCACAAGCGAACTACCTGTGTGACCTTAGATAACCCATTTAACTTCCCTCATTTACCTCACATTAATTAAAGGGAGAGGCTGGACTAGATGGTCTTTAAGATCCTCTTGAACTCTAACTCTACGATTCTCTTAAAAAGAGGTTTCAGTGGCACCAATCAAAGGCACAACCACAATTCTCTTAGTGAAATCAGTTATATTTCCGTTTCAGTGCAGGGTTGGTCAACTTGTGGGGCATGTTAGCTGAGGAATGGAATCTTCTTTTCTTAATTGAATTTGCCTTCTCCACTCTCTTTGATCCCCCCAATCAGAAATGTTTGTTCCCACTTGGAAACTTGACTAGACTTTTTTTTGTATCTCTCTCAGACACTTTTCAGACTCTTATTTTGTATTTTATTTTAGCAATCTATTCTCCCAGGACAAACACTAGGCATTTTAAAATATCTTTTGAATGTGCTCCTTCTTTACTGAGCAGTGTTACACCCTGGGAGGGCATCTTAGCTCCGGATCTTCCAAGAAGGCACTTTTAACACAGAGGATATCTTCCCCACTTGGGTGGAGTTTCCTCTAGTAAAACAAGTGTTTTCTAGCAAGTTCTACCACAGGGTTAAATTTAATTTTTTAAGTGCCTATTAATTTTAACTCATGTCAAAATACAGGCTCTGGAACGCCTTTGATCCTGAAAGTGAAGGAAGCCCCATGGAAATGCCAGTTTATGGAATCAGCATGTGATAAAAAGAGAAGAATAAACAGTGGACATAAGAGCACCAGGAAACTCAGTCATTAAAGAGTTTGGAATCAGCCCATGGCAGTGCCTACGAGTGCCTAATACTCTTCTCGCCTTTAAGTGGTGATGCCACAGGTTTGAAAGCGCCGAATCAGGATGCACACATTTTTCTGCTCCTTGGTGGAGGGAAAACTTAAAAAGCTCAGTCACCCTGGGACATGATAGGATCCCACTAGACCACCCGCATTTTAGTGGAAATAAAAAACCAACAAAAACAAAAACAAAGAATCCTATCAGTAGCATGTGGTCCCTTATGGAAAAAAATAAATCCAGAAAAGTGGTTACCTAGGCATTCTCTCAAAAATAATCAGTAAACGTCTATCCACTGCTTCGTAATTAGTGAAATACTTAGGCCGCAGGACCATTGGACAGAACGCAGTCACTTTTGTTTAATCATTAATATTTCAGGCAACAGAAAATAACAAATGCCACAAATTCATCACTAGCCAGTGCTGTATGTGGCTACACCATTCTGAGGTGGAATCATGCCATTGAAAAGGTTACAGAACAATGGATGGTGGCACTCAGGGCCTGGCATTGAAACAGGGTCGCCTAGGGGCTGCTGGTGTAGATCAGGAAGGATAGTGGCCTTCTTGACAGAACCAAAGAGAACTTAAGTCTAAGGTCAGGGGTTCCCCACCTTTTTGGGTCACAGATCCCTTTCCTCATCTGGTGGTCTATGGGACTCCTCAGAGCAACATTTTTAAATATATAAAATACAAAAGGTGACGAAAGAAATCAATTACATTGAAATACCTTTGTCAAGGTATTTTTTAAAAAAATACAAATTTATGAGCCCTAAATTAAGAACCCCTGGTCTAGGAACTGAAAATACTTGTTGAATGAGCAGAGGGATTGGGATGGCAAGAAAAAAAATAAATCTAAAGAATTTGGAGATAGTTTTAAAAAGGGGAAGGAACAACATCCAACAGTCAAAATGACTTCAATGTGTTTTGTGCAATTCCCTTATTTTTTTTTATTATTCTCAAGCAGAGTCACCTTAGTATATTGATGAAAGTGATTTACAACCTGTGTTTGGAGTCATCCTTGACTAAAGAGATGGGAAATTCACTTTCCGAATAAGAAAATCATTTGTGTGGACCAGTCTCCTTCAATCTCAACAGATTCAACTCAGCTAGCATTTATCAAGCCTCTACTGAGCCTCATCAGGGGAACTAGAATGATTGGGGGGGGGGAGTGATGGCAGCCTTGGGTACCATTGGGGGTCTTTGAATAAAAAGGGGGGGTGGAAGAATCAGGAAAGAAGTGAAGAAAATTGTGAAAAGCCACTTGTACATGTTTCATCTGTTGTGTAACAGAGTTAAAGTCATAGGGATTATATCATTTTCCAAATAAAATGCACAAAATGCAAGTTATAACCAATTGGTGATCAATTCTGGAGACGTCTTAACAAGCAAACATTGGCAGGCAAGCATGTAGAGCATTGTTGGGAAGTCCGGCATGCATCGGCAGGAATATGTGTATGTAACAACTTGTTTACAATATGATACTATACAGTTACATGATGCAATGCCGCATCATCAAAATTTTAATGCAGGCAAACCCCAAATTTACAATAAATTATTAAATTTAAGATGTATGATTTTTTAAATTATATATTTTTTGAAATGATGTGAATTAAAAAAAAAAACATTAAAGGGTCAAAGAAAGTAGATTTCCAGGGGGGTGCTGAGTAATTTTTTTTTTTGAAAAGGGGGTGGTAGATCAAATAAGTTTGCTGTACTTGGTAAAGAACCCTATGTTAAACAGGCATGGGGTGAAGGGAGTAGAGGTATACAAAGATACAACACATGATATCTCATTGAACTTACAATCCAGTAATAAAAGTTTGCTGAATGAAATTGAATTGAATTAAATTAAGAAATAAGTCACACACACATATAATCCATTATGCAAAGTAAGAATCCAAGAAGTGTCCAGGAAAGGTACAAACAAATGTCTAATAAGGTCCCAAGAGGAAACAATCATTCCTGATTGGGGAAATCCAGGAGAGAGGAAAAGGCATTCTGAACTCGATCCTGAAAAATGGTTAGACTTGCAACAGGTAGGCATATCAAGAAATTCATGGAGAAGGAGGTAGCTTAAGTCTAAGGAAACATATGTGTAAGTGCAGAACAAGAGAGCACCAGGCATGTATATGCATGGGATGGTAAATCATTGAGTTTGGTTGGCACATTGTTGACTGAAAAGGTAGAGATCAGATTGTGGAGGACCTTGAAAATAAGGGCAAGAAATTAGGCAAGAATAGGCATTCAATAGACATTGACTAGGCTCTCCTGCAGAGGGGTGAAACGGCCGGGTCTGTGTAGAACCTAAATTACTTTGGCAGCAATATGAAAGATAGATAGATGGAAAAGACTGTAAAGGCAGGAGGACCTAGTAAGAAGCTATGACAGTATTTCAGGCAGGTGAATGAGAGCAGTTGCTGGGGACTTGGGTGGGGGGAGTGGGCAGGAGAGATGATAGGAATAATAGGAGGTAGTCAGATGATGAGACACTGGGAAGGTAGAATTGACAATTTATTCATGATATTAAACAGTGGTTCTAGAATGGTTAATAAATGACTAGCCCATGGAGACAGGAGAGTTTCATATTTCACCATTTTCAAATTCAAGATTTTTCTTGAATTCAAGAAAATTCTTCTTTTGAAGTTTCCATTAGCTTTCTTGCTACCACTGAAACTAGAGGCTGTCCTCCCACCCCCATGCTCCAAAGGAAAAAGATGAATTTAAGGTGGCTATTGGACAAGAAATTTTCATGTGTAACAAAAGAATTGATCAACTAAGATGTACCTTTCCTACAACTGAGGCATTTCTATTTTTAAGGATCCTGTCTAAGGAGTTCAATGGCCCTGAAGGAGATCAAAGACAGAAAAATCCCATCTATATTCCTAACTAAAAACCAAGTAAGCATCCCTTGGTGAGGAATGACTATACAAACTGTGAAATGTGAATGGATGTGTTTGGGAGGCTCTGAAGGAAAAGTATGGGAGAGAAGAGGTATTAGACTGATTACCAAACTGAAGGTCTGTAGAGCCATTGTGCTGACCTCACACTGAGTGTCTATGAAACCTGGACAGTCTACCAGCCCCATGCCAGGGAACTGAATGGCTTCCATTAGAATTCTCTTAGGAAGATTCTGAAGATCATCACGCAAGATAAGGTACCAGACATGGAAGTCCTTTCTTGAACTGAACTGCTAAGCATTCTGATGGGCTGGCCTTGTTGCTCAAATGCCAAATATACATTTGCCTAAAAGACTATTTTATGAAGAACTGACACAAAGCACGCTCTCACATGGAGGACAGAAGAAGTAACACAAGGACACTCTTAAAATCCCTCTGAAGAAATTTGCAATTGATTGTGAGACATGAGAAACACTGACACAGGTCCACCATGGCATGCCTGCATTAAAAAACGTGCTATGTTCTATGAACAAAGCAGAATTGCAATAGCTCAAAAGAAATGTGACATGTGCAAATTTAGAGACATATCCACACCAAATATTCATATGGATCATTTGTGCCTGACCTGTAGTAGAGCCTTCTTAGCTCATATTGGTCTGATCAGTCACAGTGGGACACACTGCACCTTGACCCCAACATAGTGATGTCATTTTGATTCTCTTCAAAAATGAAGGACAACAACCATATGAATGTAATGAAATAATGTTGCACTACCAAGAAATAACAAAGATATAGAAATTCAGAAAAAAAAACATGGAAAGACTTATATGAACTGATACAGTATAAAGTAAACCCATTCAGGAAAATATGAACAACGGCTGTAATCATGTAAACAGAAAGAACAATAAAATGAAATTGAACATTTTGCAAGAATGATGACCAAATTTAGACCCAGATAAGAAATGGAAAAAAAATGCATAGAAGAGATAGGGATCTATGGATGTGGAATGTTGTGTGTGCTGTCAAACATGATGGATGTGTTGACTAGTTTTGCTAAAATGCTTTTTCCTCCTTTTATCTTTGTTATACGGGAAGATTTGCTAGGTAAGAAAAGGAATAAGGTTCAGAAATGAATATGATATAAAAGCAAAATGCATCAATAAACCTTTTTTTGTGTCAGTCCATAACTGAGCAATCTAACTCCCCTGTCAAACTAATGTATGACTTAATGAATACTGAAAGAATAATTAGGTTTTTCCAAAAAGACATCTTGGCTAACTTGACAATTTAGGTAACTAACTTTTCCAAATAAGACATTTTAATAAATATATTTGAATACTGATAATGCTAAGTATTTCACTGTCTGATTTTCATCATTTTGATACAAAGAATATTTTGGGTTCTAAAATAACCAGAAAATGAAAATAGATAAATGATGTGTATCCAGATCATGTTTTTGGTCTGCTTTGTTTTGTTTGATTTTTAAGTCACTACTAGGGTTAACTTGGATTTTTGAAAAATCGTCATGATTCTTTATTTTATTGGTATAGACCTGGACTGAGCCCACTCCTGGGCAGTTGTAAGCCTGCCAAATGTAGATCAATAAGCTATATGATCTTTAATGCACAGCAGAAGTCAATAGCTCAGGATGCAGCTTTCTCTTTCTATAGTAATAAATCAGGGCAAGGCTTGAGGCTGTCTTATGATCCAGTAGGAGATTTAAAATTGCCTATGTTTCCCAGTGGGTGGGTGAAGCAGAGGGGCTGATGGTGGAGGCTTTGGAGGTGGGGGGAGAGAATGAGACTGGAGAAGTACAAAGAGGCCTCAAAGTTTTGATTGCTTTTCTAATAAACAGAATCAGCAGAAGTCAAGCAAGTTAGTGACAAGTGTAGCTCAGAGGAACAGGAAAGCACCAGAGGAATCAGTGATTATGGCAGCAGTGCTGAGATGGAGCAGGCTCCAGAAAGCAGCAACAAGAATTCCACAGGGAGCACATATGCTCCTAGACACAGAGGCCACATGCAGTGTCTCCAAAGGGTCAATTTAAACACATACACTCCCCCCTCCACCCCCCTCATGGCACCACCTTCCTTCCTGGGATGGCTGGATGGTCAGTCAAGAGCAAGAAAGAAAGTTACCGAGCAGCACAATGAAGTCTCAGCATGCCGCCCCTTGGAGATTGACACGAAGACTGTGGGCCTCACAAGTTCCCTTTAGTCTCCAACAGTCTGTATTATGAGAGTTAATCTTCCTCCAACCACATTACCATATCTGAAGTGTTCTCCTGTAATGACCACTTTATGTCACGTGTGAGATAAGCTAGAAGCTGAATAGGAGAAAAAATCCTGAACATATACTGAAAGACTAATTTAAATAACTGAAAACTAGTTTTTTAATTCTACAGAACAATGAGAGATTTAGAGAAACCGGGTGGTTTAGTGCCCCATTTTTCAAAAGATAGGAGGGAAAGAGGGAGGGAAGAAGGAAGAAAAGGAGGGAAAAAGGAAGGGAGAAAGGGAGAGATAAAGGAAGGAAGGAAGGAGGGAAGGAAGGAAGGAAGGAAGGAAGGAAGGAAGGAAGGAAGGAAGGAAGGAAGGAAAAAAAAAGGATTTTGTTAAGTGTCTACTACATTCCAGGTACTGTGTTAAATGCTTTACAAATATTATCTCATTTGGTCATCACAACAAAAATCCTATGAGGCAGATACTATTATTATTCCCATTTTATAGATGAGGAAACTGGGACAGAGGTTCAGTGACTTGCCCAAGTTCACACAGCCACTAAGTGTCTAAGGTCAGATTTGAATTCAGGTCCTTCTAACACTAGGTCCAATACACTATCCTCTGCGCCATCTAGCTGCCTAACCTACTACTAAATATTTAGTTCCTTAGAAGTTTAGAATCAGACAAGAAGCCAAAAGCCTCCTCTGTGCTTAGGCACCATACGAAGTGCTGGGGAAACAATGACAAAAATGAGATAGTCACTTACCGCAAGGAGTTTACATTCTATCAAGAGAATCAAAATGGGGGGCGGGGCCAAGATGGCAGAGAGAGAGCAAGTACTCACCTAAGCTCTAAGACAAACTCCTTCAGATACCTCTAAAAAGAGAATATGAACAAATTTTATAGTGGCAGAATCCAATAGGAGACAGAGTGTGGCAGATTTCCAACCCAGGACAGCCTGGAAGGTCGACAGGAAGTATCTGTTGTATGGGGCTGGAGGAACACATGGCGTACAGGCTGTGCCTGTATAGACTCTACCAGAGCAAAGCCGAGCAGGAAGCCCTGGGTGGTCTGAAACAGCAGCAGCACTGTGGATTCTCAAACATATCAGCCCAGGACAGGAGTCTAGTGGAAGTAAGCAAGAGAGAACTGCAGAACTCCAGGTAACTGCAGCAGCCACTCCTGAGACTATCAGCCGGCAGATTAAATGTCTGTAAGTCACCTACTTGAACTTCCAGAAGCCAAGATGGCAGAGCGAGTGGTAAATGCTATCCCCCTCCCCATGTTGACCTTGAAAAACCCAGAGAATATTTCCCCAGGAAAAATCCTGGAACAATGGGATCAGTCAAAGGGGTAAATAATCTTTTAGCCCATGAGGCTAGGAAAATAGCAAAGGGGCATCCCTCTTGCTGTGGCTGAAGGAGACCAGTGCAGGACCAGAGCTGTCCCAAACAGCCACACCTCAGTGAACCAGGAGGAGATCCTGAGCTCCAGGGAGTTCAAGCTCATAATCACCAGCACCAGGACCCCAGGCATGCTTCAGCACAGCTGGGGAATCTGGGAGACACTAGCACAGACGGGGCTCACCAACCATTGAACTTACCTCCTGTGGCCAGACCACCCCTCCCCCAACTGAAGGCAGCTAGCTCCAGGACAACTCTGGGGAAACCCAGAAAGACTTTACCTGGCCTCTGCTTTGGCACTCCAGCCAGCTCAGCATCCGTGAGCTACAGCATTTTAACTTCTAGTTGAAAGAACCAGAGGCCACAATACACAAAGCCTCAAGTTCTAAGCACAAGAACTGTAGGGCAGAGGCCTCTGTGCCCTAGAAGCAGAGATCCACTTTAAAATCCAGGAAAATGGTGATCATCATGAGCAAGAAGCAAACCAGTCAAGACCACAGAATCTTTCTATGGGGACAAGGACCTAAACACGAATACTGAGGAGGTCAGCATTGAGACTGTATTCCCATGAAACTTCAGAAGGGAATACGAACTGGTCTCAAATTCAAAGAGCATTCTTTGAAAAGCTCAAGAAGGATTTAAAAAACCAAATTAGAGAAGTAGAAGAAAAATTGACTATGGTGTTAAAAATATGAAAAAAGAAGTTATGGAAGAGAACAGTTCAAGGAAAATTGGACAAGTGGAAAAGGAAGTACAAAACCTAATTGGAGAAAATAACTCCTTAAAAGGAACAATTAGGCAAATGGAAAAGGAGATGCAAAAGTTAACCAAAGAAAACAATCTATTAAAAATTAGAATTTGGGCAATTAGAAGCTAATGACTCTATGAGACATCAAGAATCAGTCAAAAAGAATCTAAAGAATGAAAAAATAGGAGAAAATGTAAAATATCTTATTGGAAAAACAACTGACCTGGAAAATAGATCCAGGAGAGAAAATCTAAGAATTATTGGTCTACCAGAAAGCCACGATGAAAAAAAGAGCCTGGAAAATATCTTCCAAGAAGTCATCAAGGAAAACACCCCAGAAGTCTTAGACTCAGAGGGCAAAATAGCCATTGAAAGAATCTACTGTTCACCTCCCAAAAGAGATCCCAAACTGAAAACACTAAGGAATGTCATTGCTAAATTCCAGAACTATCAAGTAAAGAAGAAAATACTGCAGGCAGCCAGAAAGGAACAATTCAAATATTGAGGATCTATGGTCAGGATCACACAGGACCTTATAGCTTCTACATTAAAAGACTGGAGGGATTGGAATCTGATATTCCGTAAGGCAAAGGAGCTGGGACCATTACCAAGGATCAATTACCCGGCAAAACTGAGCATAATATTTCAGGCAAGGAGATAGACATTCAGTGAAATTAGGGATTTCCAGACCTTTCTGATGAAAAGGCCAGAGGTCAATAGAAAATTAGATCTTCAAACACAAGTCTCAAGAGAGGCATAAAAAGGTAATAGGGGAAAAAAACCTTGTTATTCAACATGGGCAAACTGTTTACATCCCTCTAAGGGAAGATGATACTTGTTAATCTTGAGAATTGTATATTTATCATGATATTTAAAAGGGATATACATAGATAGAGGGAGTGGGTATAAATTAAACGGTGTGATGACAAAAATGTGATTTAAGGGTGCGAAGGGATTGACGGGAGATGTGAAAAGGAGGAGGCAGAAAAAGAGAATCAAAATATATACATATAAAGATGTACAAAATAAATAACAAGTTACTGACAGAGGGAAAGGACTGGCAGCTGAAAAATCAGGAAAGGCTCTCTATGGAAGGTAGCCCTGGAGCCTGGAAAATGACCAGCTAGCTGCCGAATGAGCTAGAGAGAGCACAGAGTTGAGGCAGGGAGATCAATCAGGAATCTATTGCAATAGTCCAGATAAAAGGCCATAAAGGCCTGAACTAGAGCAGTAGCTGTAGGGAGTAAAGAGCAGGGAATGGATGGATGGAAGAGATGTACTGGAGGTAGAAAAGACAAGGTTTGGCATCTAACTGGATCTCCAGTGTGAGGAAATAGAATACGTCAAGGCTGCAAACCTGGAAGATGGTAGAGTCCTCCAGCAGATGTGGGGAAGTTTAGAAGAGAGGTGGGTGGGTTTAGAGGGAAAGATAGTGGGTTCAGATTTAGACATGGTGAGTTTGAGATGGCAATGGAATATCCAGTTTTAAATGTTCAAAGGGCAGATGGTCATATGAGACTGGAGCTCAAGAGAGAAAATAGGGTTGGATTTTGATATGATTCATCTGCAAAACAATGATCATTAAATTCACTGATATTGACAATGTCACCAAGTGAAGGTGTAGAGAGAGAAGAGATGGCCCTGGATATGTCTCTCCCTTTGCTGTCCCCAACATCCTAGCAATGTCCTTAGATATCTTATCTGTCCTTCAAGAACCAATTCGTACGCCACCTTCTCTCGGAAGCTTTCCTTGATTCAACTAGAATTTCTCTCTCTTTCCATGTCGCATATTAATTTATGCTTTCTTGTGCTCTTATTATGCTCATGTCTATAGTACAACTATTATCTTTTTATTGAATCATATTACATTTTTATGTATGTGATATATCCCAACCATTAGCTCCATGAGGATAGGGGGCATGCCTTTTAATTACCTTTATATTTCGCTCAGGACTTAGCACAGCACTTTGCATACAGTTGGTATTATTGAGTAAGTGAGTGAGTGAGTGAGTGAGTGGACGAATGAATGATTTGCTCAGAGTTAGGCCAGCCAGAACAAGGCACTATCAACTTATTTGATGCTAGATTTTAGTTTGAAAGGTATGGAGAGAAAACACTGGTTTAACAGCAAACAGGTGATTGGGAGCATTTATTTATTTAGAAATAATGTTCAGAAAAGCTTGGAATGTTGTGCTATATTATTGTGTTGTGGTATATTCCTCTGTAAAGGTCAGATCACAAGAGCTAGATTCTAAGTGCTGACATGTTGCTGAGGGGAGGAGATTTTGAGCCACTCATGGCTTGAGGGAGGACCAAACAGAAGGTCCTCTCTTCAGTGTCTTTGAAGTCCTGACAATATCCTCAGTTTCTCCTGAAAGACTGTCCCACTCCTTTTCTTCCACTTTCATCTACTTCCTCTTTCCCTCTCACCTTGATGGTAACTTAGGTTCAGATTTAGATTTAAAAGAGACTGCAGAGCCCCGCTAGTTCATCCTCCTTATTTTACAGATGAAAATGCTGAAGGAGGAAAGAGAGGAGAATGAGCATTTAAACAGCGTCTACCATGTGCTATGCTGGTAACTAGGCATGCAATGGAGAGCACTGGCCCTGGGGTCAGGAAGACCTGAGTTCAAATCCAGCCTCAGATACTTCCTAGCTGTGTGACCCTGGGCAAGTCACTTAACCCTGTTTGCCTCAGTTTTCTCATCTGTCAAATGAACTGAAGAAGGAAATGGCAAACCACTCCAGTATCTTTGCCAAGAAAACTCCAAATGGGGTCACAAAGAGTCAGACACAACTGAAAAACAACTGAACAAAAACATGTGCGAGGCATTGTGCTAAGTGCTACAAATGTTATCTCATTTGGGCCTCACAACAATCCTACAAGAAGTAGGTGCTGTTCTTAAATTGGGGCAAACAGAGGTTAAGGGACTTGCCCGTCATTGTACAGTGTCTGAACTCAGGCCTGCCTGAACTTCATGCCCAGAGCCCTATCCACTGAACTATCCAGCTGCCTCAACTGAGGCTTTCAACCAAGATCCTCCACTTCCAAGCCCACAGAACTCTCCAACTGCACCACACCATCTCTCCAAAAGGAAAAACATTTAATTTTTCCTATGGCCCAGGATTCTAATGCCAAGTACATGTAAAATTCAACCAATTCATTAAGAAAATGGTCATACACATTCGAAACAACATCCCAATCACACAGAAGGGAGAGAAAAGATTAAGTAAATACAGAACACCACTTCTACAGACTTCTAAGAATCAGAGCATCTCTTCACAAAAAAGGAATTAAGAGACTCTGATTCTGGTCCTGCTCTATCTCCAGCTGACCTTGGGCAAGTCACTGCATCTTGGGGCTTCAGTTTTCTCATCTGTAGCAAAATAAGGAGGCTGGCTTAGATGATCTCCAAAGTCTCCCATAAGTTAAAGGACTTTTAATTCTGTAGGCCCATTGGGATGGATAAAACTTCACTCATCTGCCAAATGGGCAGGAGCAGCCTTTCAACATTGGCCTAAAAGGGAAGGTAGGGCAGGGCTGCCAAGGCTTCTTCTCATGCCACCCATGTTCATTTATTTCTTCATCTACTCACCTCCTTTCTGACACTATTTCAACTTATTGGACATGGCTCTACAGAAAAGCTTATAGGAGGAGATGTCAGCCCCCCAATTCTGAATTACTTGTGGCAAGTGACCTAAGCAAGATAATTTCTGCTGCTATGGCTTATATAAACTATGATGTTTCAGTTGTGTCTGACTCTTTATGACTCCATTTTGGGTCTTCTTGGCAAGGATACTAGAGTGGTTTGCCATTTCCTTCTCTAGATCATTTTACAGATGAGGAAACTGGTGCAAATAGAGTGCAGTGACTTGCCCAGGGTCACACAGATAGTAGATACCTGAGGGTACATTTGAATTCAGGTCTTCTTAACTCCAGGCCCAATGCTCTTTCCATTCTACCACCTCACTGCTGCTACTACAGCTAGGAGATGGGAAGGGACCGTTGCCCAAGACAGGAAAGGCACTGATTAAGCATATTCAACTGTCTCTCCTCAGCAACTTTTCAGAGATAATATATCAGTGGAGCAAACTGCTGAAGGGGACTAGAACTTTTAAAAACTTTTGAGTCATTGGCCATGGAGTCAGAAGACCCAAGTTCCAGTGCTCCACACCTTATTATTTGGGCAAATTATTTTACTTCTTAAGTCTCAGCTTTCGTATTTGTAAAATGGGTATGATTAGGTCCCAGGGTTGTTATGGAGATTAAAGGAGTATATAAAACTATGCAAATTATAAGCTATAAATGCAGGCTAGGAGCAGTGCTCACTCCTAGAACAGTACGGAAAACGCTTCTCTTGTAAAGTTAAAAAAAAACCCAACCTCCTAGATCAAATGAGATAAGAGGTGTGAAAGTTCATTTATAATCTCTGCAAATAATAATAATAATGATAATTAACATTTACATAGCACTCTGGGGGCAGCTAGGTGTTACAGCAGACAAATTGCTTGGCCTGGAGTTAGGAAGACTCATATTCCTGAGTTCAAATCTTCCTTCAAGTACTTACTAGCTGTGTGACCCTGGGCAAGTCACTCCACTCTGTCTGCCTCATTTCCTCATCTGTGAAACGAGCTGGGGAAGGAAATGGCAAACCACTCCAGGATCTTTGGCAAGAAAATCCCAAATGGGATCAGGAAGAGTTGGACGAGACTGAACAACAACTCTACAACAATGACATAGCACCTTGTGACCACTCACTGTCACTGGCTTTCTTCTGGTCCTGGCTGAAATGCCACCTTCTAAGGTCTGCTCGCTTACAGTCTCAGGGAGCAGAAAGGAGGGGGAGGGGGGGATAGAATTTGGAATTCAAAACCTTAAATAAAACTGTTAAAAAAAAAAGAAAGAAAGATTTGCAAAATGCTTAACCAATATTAACACATTTCGTCCTCACAACAGCCCTGTCAGTAAGTGCTATGATTATCCCCATTTTACAGACAGATATGAAAACTGGAGCGGGAAGTCTTGCCCAAGGTCACACAGTTGGTAGCAGTCTGAGGGCACATTCATACTCAGATCTTCCTGACTCCAGGCCCATCACCACCTAGCAGTAACATGGAAAGATTAATAGTAACTCAATACTCTATTGCTATATTCCAATATATACTAATTCAACATGTAATATATTTCAAAAGCCTTATTAAGGTATCACTGTATTTATCGTGTATTTCTTTCATATTTACTTATCTGTGTATTTGTTGTTCTCTATGTTTCTTTCCATAAAGGAAAGACAATTTGGTTTTGTCTTTGTATCTCAAGCACCCAGGACTCTGTCTAGGACATGGTGGATACTTAATAAATGTTGGTTAAATTTAAATGAAGTCTTAATTGACCCTATAAACAGTTAGCAAGAATGTGTTGGAGATTAGAGAGAAAGAAACTGGAAAAATGAGGTCAGTTGGAGGCTGGTACATCTCTGGGAAAGGGGCACAGGAAGGGGAATCCAGAAATAAGCCTGGTAGCAAGCTTTGGTGTTGCATATGTGTTTGGATTTCAGCACTATCTGATTAATGAACAGGCACTACTCAGATTAATGAACAGCCAACTTGTGAAAGTCCAATGTATAAAATCATTCACTACTCCCCTCTCTCCTAAACAATCCAGAAACCAATACTGTAAGCCAACTAGATGGCACAGCCTA
Source organism: Notamacropus eugenii (assembly GCF_028372415.1). Lineage (NCBI taxonomy): Eukaryota > Metazoa > Chordata > Mammalia > Diprotodontia > Macropodidae > Notamacropus > Notamacropus eugenii. The sequence continues at coordinate 472,541,982 of NC_092875.1, forward strand.
TGGAGAGCTGGGCCTGGACTCAGGAAGATCCCAAGTTCAAATTGTGCTTCAGACACTATCTGTAGGCAAGTTACAACTCCATTTCCTCATCTATGAGGACGAGGGAGTTGGACCCAGTGGTCTCTATGGTCCTTTGCCTAAAGCCATGATCCTATTCTCCATCTCTTATAGACATCTGCCAAGCTTCGTTGGGTAGGGGTTGAAACTACAACTTCATGGCCTATGCAAGGATCCAACCTATTTCCCATGAGCTCATTTTTCCCCACTCAGAAAGATCATTCACCACCCCTCTCTCCAACCACATTGAGCTACTCCCTTGACCAGATTCTCTCTCAAAGGTCCAGATCTCAAGTTGGACATCACTTATAACTCTTTGTCATGCATAATACTGAACTTTGTGTACAGACAACAGCCAAAGAAAGTTGATCACTTTGAGCACCTGGCCCAAAGTTAAGTACAAAATAGGTGATTGACAAATCTTTTATAAAGATCTTAACTCCTCCCTCTTCTTTTGAGTTCCTGTAGTTATAGACTGAAATACTCTTTTAATAGGTTCCTGGTACTATGGCATTAGAACTCACAGATCATTAGAGATTTTTTCTAAAAATCTGAATCAGTGATACAGGTTGGCCACTTGTTTGTAACGTCTGGTCTTAGAGAACTAACTGGCTCTTTACCTTTTATTCTTTAGACACAACATGAACTGCCCAGGGTCATGTAGCTGAGATCCCATTAGAGGCAGAATTTGAACTACCCCAGGTCTACCTGCCAGCAACAGACTGGCCCTGTGTCTACTATGCTACCTTGTCCCTTGGGAAAATCCTACAACTGTAGAGCTTTAAGGGACCTTGGAGATCTTGCAGTCTTCTAAATTCCAGATTAAAAAAAAAACAACCCAAACCAACCAAACAAAAAACCTGAAGGCTCAGAGACTTGCCCAAGGTCACAAAGCTGATAAATGGTGAAGCCAAGGTCATGTCCTAGGGGATGGGTCCTAGGTCTTCTAATCCCGGATCTGGTATTTATTCTTTCATCTAATGGACATTAAATAGTTTCATTCTATACTTAACAAACAAAGTGTATGTTAGAGAAAGGGAGACAGCTGAATAACTGGAGGTAACTACATCTCTTTTTACTCTTACAACCTCTAGTTCTAGTCACACAGGGATCCTGAAATGTAGAGAGCCACGGGAAAGTTGACAATTCCTAAAATGCAATTCCAGCCTAAGAACAAATATATCCTTTCCCGGCTTCTTTGCAGAGATGAGAGGTCATGGAATACTGCATATGTAAGACTTTTCAGTAGACTAATGTTGTTGAGCTTTGAATTTTCTTTCTTTTATATTCATTGTTTATAAAGGATTGTTCTATGGAAGGAAAAGAGGGATGGTTACATTGCGAAAGTTAGGGGACGCCAAAACAAAAGATATCGATAAAAATACATGAAAGAAGAAAAGTTAATGTGGCCTCCAAGTACGAGGCTTACCTCTAGAACTTTTCATAAGGTAAAATAATGTCTAGTTATGTTCCTGATTCTCTCTAGGTTGAAATTTTGCCTGTAATATTTACTAGTTGGCAAATCACTTTATCTCATCCTCAGTTTTCTTATCTATAAAATGTACTTATTTCTCAGGGTTGCTGTGAGGCTCAAAGGGGTGGGGGAAAAACTTTCTAAGAGGGAAAACTTTGCCTAAATATAAAGAAATGGGCCAGCCCTTCAAGGAATCTTGTGCCCACAAATGCCAGCTCACTTTTGGGTGGAGCTTAATGAATTCAACAAAATTATCATCTTTACATTTTAATTTAGTTATGCAATTGCGTCTGCTTTAGGGGATGGTTTCTTACATTTCACTTTCATCTCCTCTCTGTTTCATAATGATATGTGAATAAAGATCCATATGCCAACGGACTTCTTAAATGAAGAATTCTTCTTTGATGACTCGTTTTCCAGACTGAACTTCTTTCCATGGAGTGAGTTCACAATCAGTTCAATCTTCATGCTTCAGAGACGTCTCCTTTGAACCAGATCAAATGATTCCCCACCCTTGCCTGATGCTCTGCTCCAAGAGGGCACTGGTCCCTTCTTTTCAAATCTTCAAAGCATGAGCACCAATTCTCTTCAGCCCACAAAGGGCCAGAGACAGAGAGACAGAGAGAAAGGGGGACCGGGTGAGGGTCAACTTGGTTAATTGTACACTGAGCTAAAACACAGGACTTGCACAAACTGGGAGTACCTCCCATAAAATGTTAAGTGCTCTTTGAACCCAAGCAAAAAGAGAATTAGAACTATTTTCCTGGCCTGCTGGGTAGCAACTGGAGCCTCTACTGTTTGTTTTCTTTTTCCAACTGTGGCCATAAAGGGAAAGAGTCCTACCTTACAGCCACTCCAGGCAGGCAAATAGAATGTGAGCCAGGGAATCCACCAGGCTGCTTTGCTAATCAGGAAACAAAGTAGAGAGAGATACGGATCAATGAAGGGGGGAAGGGGGAATAGGGCCTAATGTGAACTTTAAACAGAGCCTCCAGGACACATCTGAAGATATGGATGAGGATTCAGAATTAAGCAGTCACCTCAAAGAGCCTGGTACTGCATTTTCTTTAAAGTCCAGAATTCCCTCTGGGAGGAGCGGAAGGGGGCGAAACAAGTGATATCAATAAGAGAATCTATTATTTCAAGTCCAGTATTTATTATTGCTATCATTATCGCTCAAGGACAGAGGGAAAAAGTACTTCCAATTCTCCACCCACCTTTGTGAACCTGGAAAAATCTGGTTTTATAAGATGCTCCTTCGAAAAGTCTTTAGCTACCTCATTGCCTAAGAAGTCTGCTCTGATCGGGCCCATGGCCCCGGTAAACTGAAAGATGGAGCAAAACAGATAAAAAATCCTTGTGCTTTACAAAATGGAAAGGCCAAGACTTGGGGTTATCTCCCGGTGATACTAAAGTAAAATCTCAAGAGTTGGGGACCAACTAACTCTCCCACCTAAGAAGCCCCTGCTGGAGGGGTCTCCTGTACGATAAAAAGTTAAGATTTCAAAAAGAAAGACCCCCAAAATCAAGGAATATAGAGAAAAGTAATAAATAAAATACGACTGAAAATGACCTTACGAAGGTGTGTTTGCTAAGTCACACGCTGTGCAGTTTTTGAATTGTGAAAGAGCAAGCTACAGGCAATAGCAGCAGATTTTAAATCCAGTGGGTTTTAAATGAAGCTTAAAAGACTGTTGTCTCAGAAACAAAGAGCTCATGATAAGAAAATCACTTAGCAACATCAAAGGAGGCAGAAGGGATAAGGTAATTTTAATTATTTATTTTTTGGTAGACACCTGTTGTTCAACACACACAAAGGAAGAGTAGGAAACATTTGAGAGATAAAGTAAATCATCGATAGTTCAGAGTACAAAGCTAATGAGGTCAGGAATGTGACTCCCCAGTGGACTAGCACTTTGTTCTGGTCCATGTCCAAATTCCACCCTTATACTTGACCTTACAGAATCACAAAATTCTAGAGCTGCTGCTCACAGCCTAAGAGACCATTTGGTCCCATCTCCATATTTTAAAGATGAAGAAAGAAAATTCAGAAAGATGAAGGGACCATATGGTCTTGAGGGTTCTTTCCATCTCTGAGTTCTATGACTTGCTTGCTAGTCACAAAGTTAGCAAGTGACTGCCAATGTCTATCCTTGGTCACAAGGGGACTAGGTAGGCTAGCCAGAAATTTCTTCCCACTGAAAGGCAGCATTTGGGGGCCGAGTCGTAAAGTTCAGAAAATATGAGAATAGTAAAAGTTACTGAAAATAAAAATAAGACTAAAAACTATCCATAATGGTTTGAAATGAAACATCAGTTGTTTAAAAAAAAGAAAAAACAACTTCTGTGATAAAACTGGCCCAAGCCAATTAAATACTGACTAGTTACCAACAGCAAGATAGCAGTTTTTGGCTAATCTCAGATACATTCATGGTTGGTTGTTGTCAGCTTCCTTCTTGAAGAGGACCAAATGACATGGCTATGTTGGGGTCAAGGTATAATGTCAAGGTCAAGTGTCTGGCCATGGCTGATTAGATCAATATAAGCCCAGAAGACTCATAGGTCAGGCACAAATAGTCCACGTGAACATCTGTAAGTGGAGGTGGCTCTAAATTTGTGCATCTCACATCTTTTGAGCTACTGCAATTCTGCTTTGTCCACAGAGCACAGCACCTTCTTTGGTGTGGGCACACCATGCTAGATGGTCCAGTGCCAGCGTCTCCCAAGTCTCACAATAGATTCCAAAGTTCTTCAGAGAGAACCTTGATATATGTGTACAACCAAAGAATGCATCAGAGTAAGGGGCCCTCAACTCAACATGATGTAACTCCCTACTTCTGCCTCTTGAGGCCTCTAATTATAGCCACAGAAGGATCCTGACAAGTAGGGAGGTATATTGGGCATCAGGTAAATCCAAAACAAAATATTGCAACATGGTACTACAGTAAAATTAAAATAGTTCAGGGTGTGGAGCTGGGAGAGACCTGAGTCTTATCAGCCATTTACTTGCTATGTGACTATGGACTACTCAATCTCTTAACCTCTATTTGCCTCAGTTTCCTCACCTGAAAATGTGAACAATAATATCTTCAGCACTTTTTTCAGATGGCTATTGTAAGGCTAAAATGCATATAATTGTACATGATGTATATCTGCAAGCCTTAAAATGTTCTATGCCAAATATTGTTATTATACAAAAGTTTATTAATACATGTGTGTTGAGTAGAATATTTAATAAGTGCTCAACAGGTATCAGGCACTGACTTGACCAGATGTTCAATACAATTCCAACTTTAAGAATTTTTAGTCTGAGGCAGCAGCACAACAGAGACTTTCACATATCCAGTCACAAGGGCCATTTCAATACTTAGTGAGCACTGTTTTAAGGCTGATTTTCTTGTTCCTATATTGTCTCTTTTTCAGGCTTGACAGGACTGTAGGAAGGGCCAAGTAGAGACAACTTTTCTCTAAGAAAATTGGAGGATAGAGAGAATTCTTTATCCCATCTTCCTGATAATCAGTTACTTGCACAAGTAGGGATGTTACATGGAAGTCAAACAACTTTTTCTGCCTCATCGGTCACTGAGTCATCTCTCCTTGTGGTGACTTGCCACTACAGTCACTTGGGAGGCACAGAGACCAGGGGCTCAACAGTGGAAACGAAGAAAAAAAGCCCTAAACTTTAAGCTGGGATCCAGAATTGTGGTTATGGTTTAATCATTTTGAGTCTCATCTGATTCTTCATGGCCCCATTTGGGGCTTTCCTGGCAAAGATACCAGAGTGGTTTGCCATTTCCTTCTCCAGCTCATTTGACTGAGGCAAACAGGGTTAAGTGACTTGCCCAGGGTCATACAGCTAGTGAGTGTCTGAGGCCAGATTTGAACTCAGGCCTTCCTGACTCTAGGCCTGGTGCTCCAACCACTGCACTACCTAGCTGCCCCTGGGAGCCAGAATTAGTCACCTATTTCCACAGGGAAACTGAAACAGGAAAGTTCTGTTCCTATTTGGTTGTGGCCAGGATTAAGAGTCTACCTTCTGCTGAGAGGAAAAGGAGCTAGAAGAAGGGCTCCCCCAATATTTCTGTGACTCTGGAAATCTTCCAGATATGAAATAATCTCTGTGTGGGCCCCTACTTTTGTGAATAAAGATCAACATTGATATTTTATTCCTTGATTGATAGGTCTTTGTCTTTGGGGAGTATGGCACTCCCATACATACAATCAACTGTTACTTTCAACTTTATATCCCTTTTACACATTCATCCTTCCCTTATTAACCCCACCCCTTACAACAGAAGTGTCAAACTTGGTGAACTCACCAAACTTGGTGAAAATATAACCGTGAAATGTTTACCAGAATAAATCGAAACATAATACAACATAGATCATGTTAATTTTTTTAAAATGGTTTACTTAAAAAAATTTTATTAATTTAATTTTTTTTATTTAATTTTTTCAGTATGTCACTGGTTTCTGAGTTTGCTATGATGGCTCTACAGTCCAGCCTCACTGGTTTCCCTGGTGTTAGACACAACATTCCTGCATCTCTAGAGGAGACACCACTGTACTGGTTGTTCTCCCTGCTGGGATCACCTCTACCTCTTGGAATCTATGGCTTCCTTCAACATTAAGCTCAAAGGCGGATTTCAGAAAAACCTCGAAAGACTTACATGAACTGATGCTGAGTGAAGTGAGAAGAACCAGGAGAACATTATACAGCAACACTGTAACAGCAACATTGTGTGAGGATCAACTTTGACAACTTAGTTCTCAGCAATGCAATGATCTAAGACAACTCCAAAAGACTCATGAAGGAACATACTATCCATACACAGTGAAAGAACCGTGGAGTCTGAATGCAGAGCAAGGCACACTATTTTCTTTTTTGTTTTATTTTTTTTTGTGGTTTTTCCCTTTTGTTTTGATTTTTCTTTCACAACACGACTAAAGTGGAAATATGTTTAATATGATTGTACATGTATACCTGTATCAGACTGCATGCCATCTTGGGCAGGGGGAATGGAAGGGAGGGAGAAAAAAACTGGAACTCAAAATCTTGTAAAAGTGAATGTTGAAAACTATATGTATAATTGTAACAAATAAAATGTTATTAAGTGGGGGAAAAAAGACTAAATTCATATATCACTTTCTAAAAGAATCCCTTCCTCTGTTTTGCATAACTTCATACATAGTATGCCTTGAAGCCAGGAAGACTTGAATTCAAATCCCACCTCTGACAGATACTGGCTGTATGGTCTTGGACAAGTCACTTAAATGGTCAATGCTCTAGGCAACTCCTTAAGATTATAAAATGCAAAGTAGGTGCTGGCCTGTATTGGTAGAAAGAGCTTCCTTATATATTAGAGGATAAGGACCTTGGCAATAGGGACTTCTGACTTTGTATCCTTGGCATTTAGCACAATGCCTGGTACATAGCAGATCCTCAATAAATGCTTATCAATTGACTGATCAACAATATTCATGCTTCTGAATCTAATAAATGGCACACACATCTCTTCAGTTACTGGAGTCCTCCCTTCAAGACTACCTTGTCTTTATTTTGTACATAGCCTGTGTCTTGTATATAACCTCTAGCCATGGTGGCTTCAAAGCCAGGAAGACCTGAGTTCATATTGGACCTCTGATGCATACTGGGCCAGTCACTTAATCTCTCAGTGCCCCAGTGAACTCTCTAAGACAATATTTGACTTTATCACTGTCCAGACACAAACCCCCAAGATCTGGGCACAGTTAAGTGGAAGCAGAGTGAACAAAGTCAAGAGTGAACACTCAGAACTACATTCTCCTGAATGAGTCTAATTATCATCAGGTAAAATAGAAGGCATGCTTTTATTATCCTGCCCCTAAATTTGCCTAATCCCCCTTGTCTTTGGATTGCTCCCAATCTACTCTTGTTGCCTTTCCAGTATTTCTGATTCTCTGGCCTTCACCCCCATACCTCAGTTCCACTCTCCTCCTGGAACCTCCCTCAGCACCTCACGCCCCCTCACCTGGAGAGTCCATCCACCTCTGTAGCCTTCTAACCTGAAAGCATTCCTCCACCACCCGGTCCCTTGTCTCACTGGTGAATTTCACCCATTGCCTCCATTTTGGGGAGGAGTCTAGACTAGTCAATCTTCAATTCCATCTCAGCTGGGCTTCTAACTTTCCCAATTTCACTATCATGACTTAAAAGGGTACCAAGGTATCCTACCACTATTCATTTCAGTTCCTTTTGTATTGTCTCTTCCCTCATTAGAATGTAAACTGCTTGCCTGCAGGGATTGTCATTCACTCAGTTTGTACTTATATCCCTAGGGGCAGTTAGATGGTGCAGTGGACGGAGCACCAGTGCAGGAGTCAGGAGGACCTGAGTTCAAATCTCACCTCAGACACTTGACACTCACTAGCTGTGTGACCTTGGGCAAGTCACTTAACCCCAATTGCCTCATCCTGGGTCATCTCTGGTCATCCTGAGAAATATCTGGTCACTGGGTTCAGATGTGAGGAGGAGAAGTGAGGCTGGTGACTTGCACAGCCCTCCCTCACTCAAAACAAAGTCAAGTGCAAGTCATGCCATCATGTCTCTGATGGTATGGTCTTCTTCAGCAACGAAGGATGAACACACAATTTATATCCCTAGTACTTTAGTCCAGGACCTGACACACGATGATCATTGTTGCTTCAGTCATTTTTCTGTTGTGTCTCACTCTTTGTAACCCCATTTGGGATTTCCTTGGCAAAGTGGAGTGGTTGGCAATTTCCTTCTCCAGTTCATTTTACAGCGGGGAAACTGAGGCAAACAGGGTTAAGTGACTTGCCCAGGGTTACACAGCTGGGAAGTATCTCAGGCTGGATGTGAACTCAGGTCTTCCTGACTCCAGACCAGCTCTATCTACTGCACCAGTAAGCTTCCTCTCATAGTGTCAGAACATCAATATAGTCCCAACACTCAGGGCCCTAATAAGTCACTGCAGGGTCTGCAATGTTTTATGCACTACCAGGAGGCCCCTGGAGCTGAGGAAAGCTGAGTCTGTGGTTTTTATTCAATTCATTAATTTGAAAGGTTTGTTACTTTCCAGCTACTGCTTCTCTGTGAAGGCCTCTATGACCAACTCAGCGCCATTCAGTCTGCCAACCACTGGGCTAATGGTATATGGTCTCTTCCTCCCTGGGAGTACCTGAGGCCTGGTTTCTGGGACCACCAAAAGGCACTTCTTTCATGGATCATTAATAGAATTTTCTATGGAGGCAAATGAATAGTATCTAGCCACAAGGCTACTATTTAGTGCATTACTGGCTTCAGTGGCTTTGTATACCAGTGTCCAGAAAATGTTAATGCCTTTAAGGAAACATTACTGATTACCAAGGACAGAGACTTAGGCACTAGGACAGACAACAACAAAAGCTACATACTTACAGAGCACATTAAAGTTTGCAGAACACTTTCCTTACAAACCTGTGAAGCAGGGGGTACGTTTGGGTTTTTCTTAATATTAAATTTTATTTTTAATTTGTGGAACAAAACAAGCATGTGTTATTCTATTTTCTTTTCTCTTCATCTGTAGAATGAGGGGGTTGGATACGATGTCCTCTAAAGTTCCTTCCAGATCTGAAACTATAATTCTATGGCTCTAACAGGTGACAAAATTAAGGCTCCAAGAAGCTCATCAGACCATAGATTTAGAGTTAGAAAGAGACCTTGAAGTCAAACCTCAGATAGGAAACCATGATTCAGGGAGATTAAAGGATTTTCCCTGGCTTGCCCAGTCAGAATACGTCCAAGGCAGGATGTGAACCCTCCTCTTTCTGACTCCAAGTACAGCATTCTACGAACAACATCATGCTACCTATGTGGCTTACCCATGATCACCCAAGAAGTGTCTGAACTGGGGACTAATCCCAGTGGTCCTCACTCTGGGTCTAGTGCTGTATCCATTACGCCACACTGCCCCTCAGAAATAATCACTTCTGGCAAACCTTGATGGATAGGGAGAGCAGTGGAATTCAAAAACCCATCTGTATACTGGTACTATAGTCACACCTCAGAAAATGCAGGTTTCTTCAGCGCAAGGACTGGTTTTTGTTTTGTTTTGTTTTATTTTAACCCTAAGCACAGGGCTTTGGCACAAAAGCTTAATAAATGACTGTTAACTGTTGTATTATAAGACATTTCTTTAAAACTGCTCACACAAGTGTCCCAGAAGTTTCGCTGTTACTGCTGTTTGGTCGTATACAACTCTATGTGACCTCATTTGGGGTTTTCTTGGCAGACACACTGGAGTGGTTTGTCATTTCCTTCTCTGGCTCACTTGACAGATAAGGAACCTGAGGCAACAGGGTAAAGTGACTGGCCCAGGGTCACTCAGCTAGTGAGTGTCTGAGGCCATGTTGGAACTCAAGTCATCTCTGTGATGCTCTATCTACTGCACCACCTTGCTGTCCCTCAAAAGTCTTAGCGTGGCTTTAATGTTTTATAGCTATTAAAGCTATGAAATATTCAAATAGGAATATTTAAACCATGAAATATAAGCTTAAAGGTTATTATTTAAGCTTTAAAGGCATTAAATTGCACTAAGACTTTTAGAACACATTGTATTTCCATGAAAAACACAGCTAGGGGGGCGAGCCAAGATGGCGGAGTAGAAAGACACACACACTAGCTCCGAACCCACAGCCCATAGAATATCTGTAAAAAAAGAACTCCCAGTGAATTCTGGAGCAGCAGAGGCCACAGAACGGTGGAGCAGAGGAGATTTCTGTTCCAGAGAGCCTTGCAAACCTCTCGCAAAAGGTCCGTCGTGCTGTGGACGTGGAGCCGAGCTCAGCCCTGCCGCGGCCGTGGCACCGAGAGGAGCAGATCTGAGTGGGCTTCAGGGACGAAATCTCCAGCGACCACACGGGTCCGCCCACCCACAAGTGACGGGGGTCGGTGAGAGGGTCTCTTTGGTGGGTCCAGAGGGGACTGGGGTGCCCCCATAACTCAGGCCCCCTCGGGAGGCAGCAGCGGAGGTGGCAGCAGACTGGGGCTCCCAGAGCAGGCAGGAGCCCGAATCCACTGTTGAAGGTCTCCACATAAACCCCCTGAGGGAACTGAGCCCGTGAGGAGGCCCTGCCCCCACCTGAGCACCTGAACTTGATCTCACACTGAAAAGCAGCCCTGCCTCTGCCCAAAGCCCTGAGGTTGGGAAGCAGCATTTGAATCTCAGACCCCAAGCGCTGGCTGGGAAGATCTGGAGGCGAAGTGGGTGTGAAGAGAATATTCAGAAGTCAAGTCACTGGCTGGGAAAATTCCCAGAAAAGGGAAAAGAAATAAGACTATAGAAGGGTTACTTTCTTGGTGAACAGGTATTTCCTCTCTTCCTTTCTGATGAGGAAGAACAATGCTTACCATCAGGGAAAGACACAGAAGTCAAGGCTTCTGTATCCCAGCCCACTCAATGGGCTCAGGCCATGGAAGAGCTCAAAAAGGATTTTGAAAATCAAGTTAGAGAGGTGAAGGAAAAACTGGGAAGAGAAATGAGTGACATGCAAGCAAAGCATGAAAAACAAGTAAACACCCTGCTAGAGGAGACCCCAAAAAATGCTGAAGAAAATAACACCTTGAAAAATAGGCTAACTCAATTGGCAAAAGAGGTTCAAAAAGCCAATGAGGAGAAGAATGCTTTCAAAAGCAGAATTAGCCAAATGGAAAAGGAGATTCAAAAGCTCACTGAAGAAAACAGTTCTTTCAAAATTAGAATGGAACAGATGGAGGCTAATGACTTTACGAGAAACCAAGAAATCACAAAACAAAACCAAAAGAATGAAAAAATGGAAGATAATGTAAAATATCTCAGTGGAAAAACAACTGACCTGGAAAATAGAGCCAGGAGAGACAATTTAAAAATTATGGACCTACCTGAAAGCCATGATCAAAAAAAGAGCCTAGACATCATCTTTCATGAAATTATTAAGGAAAACTGCCCTGAGATTCTAGAACCAGAGGGCAAAATAAGTATTCAAGGAATCCACAGATCACTGCCTGAAAGAGATTCAAAAAGAGAAACTCCTAGGAACATTGTGGCCAAATTCCAGAGTTCCCAGGTCAAGGAGAAAATATTGCAAGCAGCTAGAAAGAAACAATTCAAGTATTGTGGAAATACAATCAGGATAACACAAGATCTAGCAGCTTCTACATTAAGGGATCAAAGGGCATGGAATAGGATATTCCAGAAGTCAAAGGAACTAGGACTAAAACCAAGAATCACCTACCCAGCAAAACTGAGTATAATACTTCAGGGGAAAAATTGGTCTTTCAGTGAAATAGAGGACTTTCAAGCATTCTTGATGAAAAGACCAGAGCTGAAAAGAAAATTTGACTTTCAAACACAAGAATGAAGAGAAGCATGAAAAGGTGAAGAGCAAAGAGAAGTCATAAGGGACTTTACTAAAGTTGAACTGTTTACATTCCTACATGGAAAGACACTATTTGTAACTCTTGAAACTTTTCAGTATCTCGGTACTGGGTGGGATTACACACACACACATAGAGACAGAGTGCACAGAGGGAATTGAAGAGGATGGGATCATATCTTAAAAAAAATGAAATCAAGCAGTGAGAGAGAAATATATTGGGAGGAGAAAGGGAGAAATGGAATGGGGCAAATTATCTCTCATAAAAGAGGCAAGCAAAAGACTTTTTTAATTTGGGGAAAAAGAGGGGAGGTGAGAGAAAAACATGAAGTTTACTCTCATCACATTCCACTAAAGGAAGGAATAAAATGCACACTCATTTTGGTATGAAAACCTATCTTACAATACGGGAAAGTGGGGGATAAAGGGATAAGCAGGGTGGAGGGGATGATGGAAGGGAGGGCATGGGGAAGAGGGAGCAATTTGAGGTCGACACTCATGGGGAGAGACAGGATCAAAAGAGGGAATAGAAGTAATGGGCAGGATAGGATGGAGGGAAATATAGTTAGTCTTATACAACATGACCATTATGGAAGTCATTTGCAAAACTACACAGATTTGGCCTATATTGAATTGCTTGCCTTCCAAAGGGAAGGGGTGGGGAGGGAGGGAGGATAAGAAGTTGGAACTCAAAGTTTTAGGAACAACTATTGAGCACTGTTCTTGCTACTAGGAAACAAGAAATACAGGTAAAGGGGTATAGAAAGTTATTTGGCCCTACAGGACAAAAGAGAAGATGGAGACAAGGGCAGAGAGGAATGATAGAAGAGAGAGCAGATTGGTGATGGGGCAATTAGAATGCTCAGTGTTTTGGCGGGGGAGGGAACAAAAGGGGAGAAAATTTGGAACCCAAAATTTTGTGAAAATGAATGTTAAAAGTTTAATAAATTAATTAAATAAATAAATAAAAACATAGCTATTCTGTACAGGGGACTTTGCATCAAACCAAAGCACTGACACAGTCCCTTACCTCAAGAGGTTCATATTCTAATAGGAAAACAAGACATGTACACATACACACAAAAGTATGATAAAAGGCAGACTGTATAGAAGAACAAGGAGGGGTACAGATAAAATTATATAAAAAATTATACTAAGGAAGGCACCCCTTTTAGGTTGAAAGATCAGAGATTTGAGATGATGACTTGGAATGTACTGCAATACTTAAATCTAACATCTACATCAAAATAAATTAAAATATTCTTCAGTTAATATTAAAATAAGTTTTCCTTTGTTCAGTACATGGCACATGCAGCCCAGTTTTGTCCACTAAATCAGAATTAAGAATTTTTTTACTATACAATTCATAAAATAGATAGCTGATTCTTTTGCTTTTCTTGGGGGTGATACAATCAACTTTTATTTTATACCATCATGATAAAATAGATCAAGAGTTAGGAACTCTAACATATAATCTGTTAAGTGGGAAGTAAGTATGGGATCAGTTTCTTACCTGCATATACTGAAATCTCCTAATACAAGAAGTGGAAACTGCAGAATTCAACTTAATTCAGGGCCTTTGCTTCCTCCTTTACCTGTAAAACCAATAGGAAATAGTCATTTTTGTAAACTTAAGACAAGCTAAGCCTTTAGCTTACACTGACTACATCCTTACTATGTACAAGGCATAGGGTAAAGTGCTGGCCCTACAGAGATAGATGTCACTCACATGGAATTTACAACTTAATAGCAGGGGGTCTGTGGGGGAAGAGTGAAGAAATAACTGAGCAAAGGAGAAGGCTAGGTGAGCTTTGAGAAATCCGAGAAGGAGGAGCTCACTTTCAGCTAGGATCAGAGAAAGTTTCAAGGATTAAGTATGAGTTATAAAGGAGGAAAAGACTTTAACGGGTGGAGAGGAGTGAGGGAGAGCCCACGCAAGCCTCAGGGTCAACATGAACAAAGATACAGAAGCCAGACTCTAGCTGATCTGGTCACTGACCTGGGAAATTTAAATTGTGGTTCCCTGGCTCCTTTGTACCACACCCGGCCTTTATGCTCTATCAGGTCCCCTCATCCAATTGCCATCTATCAGATAAATGATAACACGCTGACCAGCCGTCTGATCTCAGGAGAGAGGGTCAGTATCATAGACCTAGATTTAGAGAGGCCACTGAATCCTAGCTCCCTTACCAAGGATGACACACAGCTAATAAGTATCTGAGGTAGGATTTGAACTGAAGTCTTTCTGACACAAGTCAGTTGATCTGTCCTCTACTTCATTATGTCTCTTTTTCAGTCACACTGAGGAAGTCACATGGGTAGCCCAATATAAGAAAAATATCAATTTTATTTAAACTAATTTATATAGTCAATGCCATTCCAACTAAATTACCAAAAACTTATTTTACTGAATTAGAAAAATAATAACAATTCATTTGGAAGAATAAAAAGTCAAAAAAATTATCTGCATCCAGAGAAAGAACGGATGAGTAGAAGCACTTATAGAATAATTTTACACACACACACACACACACACACACACACACACACACACACACCTCCGTTTGTGTCTAATGATAGCCATCTCTAGGGTGAGAAGTAGGGAGGAGGGAGGAAAGAAAAAAAAGAAATTTACATGATAATTTTTGTTGTATATTTGAAAGGAATAGCACATTGTACACAGTAGGTTTGCAGCTCCCCACGGAATCATCTTTTTTCATTATCCTATGCTGTGGAAATGCTTGCTTTATCCCATAAACTAAAAATAAAATAAAAAAGTCAAGAATATCAAAAGAACTAATGAAAAACTGTAAAGGAAGGATGCTGAGCAGCACCAGATTCCGAATTCTATTCCAAGGCAGTAATTATCAAACTATCTGGTACTGGCTAAGAAGCAGCAAGGTAAATCTCCGTGGAACACACTAAACATACCATTGATAGCACCAAACGATGACAGTAACCTGGTATTTGACAAGGGGAGAGATTTAAGGTTTTCGGATAAGAGTTCACCATTTGGTAAAAATCACTGGGAAAACGGTCTGGCAGAAACTGGGCACGGAGCAATACCTCACACCATTTACCAAGATAAAGTCAGAATGGACGCATGACCTAGATGGAAAGATATTATAAGAAAATGTGAAGAGCATGGAACACATTACCTAGCATATGTACATCCAGAGAAGTATGTATAGAATGATTTTACATATTATAAATATATGTGTGTGTGTATATATATGTATATATATACACATACATACATACATATTTGTGTCTAATGGTAGCCATCTCTAGGGCAGGGTAGGTGGAGGGAATTAAAAAGGAAAGTTACATGATAATTTTAGAATATATTTAAAAGAAATAGCCAGTTATACATGAAAGATTTGCAGTTTCATGTGCCAACATCTCTTTATATTCTACTATGTTATGGAAATGCTTGTTTTATTTCACAAATTTTTTTAAAAAGCATCACAAAGGATGTAGAGAATTATTCAGTCATGTTCTCTTCTGAGTTACCCAGGAAGTGGTGGGAAGAATCTGGCTTCTCTGATATGGCTCATAACTGGGAGAACATCAACAGCAAATTTAAGTTCAAAAAACCATTTATTTAGCACGTCTCGATGCTGAGCATTGTGCTGGGTTCGCAGCAAGACCCAAAGATGAGTACAATGGCCCACGCCTTCAAGGAGCTCGATCTAGTAGGAAATGTTGATGATATACCAATAGCTAAAATACAAAATGAAATAGGCATTTATTCCTAAGGGAGATATAACCAATTTGCTACAGAAATATCTACAAAGAAGGATAATTTTTATAGAGGGTGGGGGCAGGACAAGGGGCAGTAAAGAAAGTTTCATGGAGGAATTGGCATGTGACCAGGTTGAGAATAATTCAATAGGTGGGAAACAGGAAAAAGGGAAATTGAAGTGTAGAGGATGCCATAAACCTAAGCCTGAACTCAGTTGGCAAGTACATGAAGTGTTTGGGAGACAGTAAACAGTCAACTAGAAATGATAAAATGCCTACTATATGCCAAGCTTTTGGTTACAATGTAGAACAATTAAACCACAATTAGTTAGGTGGTGATCACTACTGTACTAGGGAATGCAAAGAAAAGAAATTGAAAATGTCTTCAGGGGGTTTATAGTCTAGATTAGACATAAAGAGATAGCAGTCTGTCCAAAAAAAGATATGGACTATTTTTTAGTGCTGAATATGATTTAGCAGAAAGATGTAGCAAACAAAAAAGCTAGCATGACCTGAGGATTTTTGAGAAGCATAAGAAATAAGTGATATTCTGTACTCACACGACAACAGGACTATTGCATTCAGCTCTGGGCACCACAAAGTAGGAGGATATTGTGAAGCTAGAGAGTGTCCCTAGAAAGTCAGTGGCTTTCTTTCTTCCTCTTTCTTTACTTCCTTCCTTCCTTTCTCCTCTTTCTTTCTTCCTTCCTTCCTTCTTTTCTTTCTTTCTTTCTTCTTTTCTTTCTTTCTTTCCTTCCTTCCTTCCTTCCTTCCTTCCTTCCTTCCTTCCTTCCTTCCTTCCTTCCTTCTTTCTTTCTTTCTTTCTTTCTTTCTTTCTTTCTTTCTTTCTTTCTTTCTTTCTTTCTTTCTTTCTTTCTTTCTTTCTTTCTTTCTTCCTTGACTTGTTACTAGTTCAATAACAATGACAAGTTGCAGAACAACTTATGTACTTCTTTGGACTCATTGGATACTCATTCTTGCCTTCCTCCTTCTTTTTAGAAGTTTTCTTGTACAATATTACTTTGCCTACAAGAGGAGAGCTGATGTCATTATACTGGGGGCTAGAAGATGGGAAGATGGGGGCATGCATCAATTTTGACAGGTTTCCTAAGAAGAAGGGAAAGGTCTCCGCCTAGTCCATCTGTTGTCCATTGTGCATCAACATCTCCAGCCCTTTTGAGAGTCCATCCTGTAATCCATGCTAGCACTTATCTTTTGTACTGGTATTCACTAAGCTTGGACAGCTTACAAATATCAGCTAAACCAGATAAATCTAGTGAATTTTATACTGTTGTGCCCTGGGGTATGAGGATGAACTATAGAAACGGCTTCCCAAATTGTTTTGAGGACTGATATACTGGTAGGAAAAGAGAGACACACAAGAATTATTGGTAATAATTGGGATGAAGGAATGACTGGAAAAGTTCCTGCAGACTCTGATGGAATCTCTGGATGGGTTGATCCTGGGTAAGACATTCAGAAGGATGGATAATAGGAACATTGCCCTGTAGGACTTTACTGAGGCAGTAGGTAGTCTTTCAAGTTACTAGAGGAGATAAGACAATATCTCCATTTCTTGACTTCCAACTCAACATGTTTTTCTATGTCATGACATTGTGCAGTGGAAAATGTTCTGGGTTTAGACCCATGGAACCTGGTTTTAAATTCTGGTTCTGTTACTTATTACCTGTGTGACTTTAGACAAGTCACAACCTCCCTTGGACTCCGTTTCTCCATCAAGATTGTCACTGGGGTCTCTTCTAGCTCTAAACCTATTATCCTATAGATACTCTAAGAACTGGATTACTATGTAGCAATCCTTCCATAATTACTGTTCCAGGCTTGTGTGCTTGCTGTCTCCACAGAAACAGGGGACTCCAGCCAGGCAGACATAGATGTGTGAATGGAGCTACAAAGGCAGATGGTCTAGGTTTCTTGTGTACCACCTCAATGGGAATGAACAAGTCAATGAGAGTCCAGGCATCCCTTTCCTACCCTCTGGGTGATCAGGATGACAGTTTTGTGATCTGGGCTCACAGGGGTGGGGAACCTGCAGCCTTGAGGTGACATGTGGCCTTCTTGGTCCCCAGTTGCGGCCTTTTGACAGAGACCAAGTTTTACAGAACATATCCTTTTATTAAGGGGTATTTGTTCCGTGAAATTTGGCTGCACTTGAGGACCTAGAGGGCCACATGTGTCATTGAAGCTGGAGGTTTCTCACTCCTGATCTTGAGGCTGGATCTGCCAAGGTTAAAATCTGGGATATGATCCCTGGCTTCTAATAGCTTATAGTTTTAAAGTCTTTTTAAAAACTAACTTTCATGGGGGTGTACATCCACCAGAGAATGGATAAACAAATTGTGGTAAGTGAATCTAATGGACTACAATTGTGTTATTAAGAAACAAAAAGCTGGTTGCAGAGGAGCCTGGGAAGACTTGGACACACTGATACAGAGGGAAGGGAGAAGGACGAGGAGAGTAATTTGTATTAGAACATCAAAACTGCAAAAGGGAAGAGTTCTGAAAGACTAAGAATGAAAGCAATGATCAACCAGAATTCCAAAGGATTAGTAATAAAGAATGCTACCCATGCCATGACAGAGGATGGTGATGAACTGATGTGCAGGACGAGACGTATTTTTGGACATGGCAAACATGGCGATTTGTTTCCCTTGACTGTGCTTCTGTGCTACAAGGGTTTGGTTTGTTTTTTTTCTTTTCCAATGAGGCAACGAAGAGAGGTGGGGGGGGGGGGGGGGGAATAGTGCCTGACAATTGAAAAAAATCATTAAAAACTCATTTCTATGAAAAATAAAATCCAAGAAGCCTTTAGTAACCTTCTCCAGACCTGCAAGACATGTTCATTTGGTGGACTTTGGCATCCTGGCATCATTTTGTTGTTCAAGAATGAGATTCAGTGAGAAGGAAAGAATCATTGCTCCTTTAAGACTGCTTTTCTGCTCTGCAGTGGATGGGGTCTGACCACTCTAGGGCACAAGCACCTTCCCACAGTCCTGGAAAGCATTACAGTGTCCACGGAGAGCCAAGTTCCTTTTTGGAATATGGAACAAATCCTGTGGCTACACAGCCACCGAGTTCTAGATGCCATGAAGTAATTTGGCATTGAGGGCAGCCCTGTTTAGCAGGCGGTCTCTGTCTTTGACTATCTATATCTTTGCTCCTTTTTCAAAGAAAACAGTCTCCCTACCAAAACCAAAACATATATTTATGTGAACATCAGACAAATTCCCAAACCCTGGCTTACGTTCTTAAATCTCTTGTCTGCCTTTGTGAGAAAGAAAGAATGGGTCTAAAGTATAAAACTGGTGCAGGATGAAGACAGCTTCCCCAGTAAGGAGACACAACATTTGTCAGAACCGCCGCCTAATGTCAAGGTTAGCTTTCTCTACCACAGCCACTTCAAGACCCTGGGTGAGACTCTGGGACCAGGCAGCGTGTTCTGCCAGAGCCCTGAAGCCTACCTTCTCTAAAATGCACTTCAGAGAGTGCTGAGGCAAGCGGGACTCACGCCCTCCCACCCCTCCCTCACCCCCCAGAGGAAAGCAAAAGCAACCTATCATTACTCTTACACGGCTGCATTTTAAAATGGATTCTCTCTCTCTCTCTCTCTCTCTCTCTCTCTCTCTCTCTCTCTCTCCCTTCCAACCCTCCACCCCTCATCTCCT
The DNA here is from genome assembly GCF_028372415.1 of Notamacropus eugenii. Lineage (NCBI taxonomy): Eukaryota > Metazoa > Chordata > Mammalia > Diprotodontia > Macropodidae > Notamacropus > Notamacropus eugenii. The sequence continues at coordinate 472,561,338 of NC_092875.1, forward strand.
CTTTCTCATCTTTAGAGCTCTTCCCAAGGGTGAATTGCACTTCATGGAGTTCTCAAAAGCTGAGACCTTAGGACTCAAACTGAGTATCAAAGAGATTCCTCTCTAGAGTAGGAGGCATGCCAACAGCAAATGTTTTCCAAGATCTAATCTTAGAGGTATAATTAAAATAATTTTATTAAAATAGCTTATACTCACAATTGACAGAGTGCATATGTGTATGTGCGTGTGTGTGCGTGTGTGTGTATTTGCTGTTGAGTCATTTCAGTCATGTCTGACTCTTCATGACCCTATCTGGGGTTTTCTTTGCTGAGATATGGGAGGGGTTTGCCATTTCCTTCTCTAGCTCATTTGACTCGGAGAAAACTGAGGCAAACAGGGTTAAGTGACTTGCCCAGAGTCACACAGCTACCAAGTGTCTCAGGCTGGATTTGAACTCAAATCTTCCTGACTCCAGACCCAGCATTCTACCCACTGAGCCATCTCTCCTTCTTTGTACCCCTAGTGCTTTGAGCAGTGCCTGGCACACAGCAATTGCTTAAGAGAGGCTGCCAGGTGGTAGTGCAGGGAGTAGAATACTAGACCTGAAAACCTGAGTTGAAATATGACCTCAGACACTCACTGTGTGACCTTGGACATGCCTCTGTCTGCCTCAGTTTCCACATTCATAAAGTAGTGCCTATGTCCCAGGATGATTGTGAGGATCAAAGAGATAATATGTATAAAGTGATTGTAAACCTTGAAGTGCTGTATAAAGGCTAGTTAAATGCTTGTCAGCATAACAATTATGAAATATGGAATGCAGACTTCAGAGAGGCCTGGAAAGACTTATATGAACTGATGCTGAAGGAAGGAGCAGAACCAGGAGAACTCCGTACACAGCAACAACCACAGTGTGCGAGGAATTTTTCTGGTAGACTTAGAACTTCATCACAATGCAAAGGCTTAAAAAATTCCCAATGGACTTTTGAGGCAAAGCGCCTTCCACATCCAGAGAAAGAACTGTGGAATTGGATCGCAGAATGAAGCAGACCATTTTCCTTTGTGTTATGTTTTGTTTTGTTTTATGATTTCTCCCATCCATTTTAATTCTTCTGTTCAGCATGACTATGGTGAAATTGTATTTAACAGGAATGTATGTGTAGAACCTATATAAGATTGCAAGCCATCTCGGGGAAGGAGTGGGAAGGGGAAAAATCTGGGATATATGGAAGTGATTATAGAACACTGAAAACAAATAAAATAATTATTAAAAAAGAAATATGGAATGCAATGATGGGAAAATGCTATTTTGGAATTTTGGAATCCGAATGCGGATCGAAGCGTACTGCTTGCTGTCTCTTTTTTGTTTTGTTTTAGTTCTTCTTTGTTGGGGTTCATTCCTTTGGCAATAATTCTTCTTTACAACATGACTAATGTGAAAATATGTTTAATATGAATGTATCTTCAGAGCCTATATCAGACTGCACACTGCCTTGGGGAGGCAGGAGGGAAGGGAGGCAGAGAAAATTTAAAGCTCAAAAGCTTGTGGGACTTCCTGTTGTAAAGTAAAAATAAATATCTTTTTAAAAAAATATAGAATGCGAGTGTTATTATTCCCATTTTACAGATGTGGAAACTGAAGCCAAAAGATAAAGTGATTGTTAAGAACACTTCTGGTTTGCAGACTGTAAACCTATGCCTCACCCATAGTAATACAAATGGCAAAGCTGGCTTTAATCCATCTGAAATCAGCCTAGTTCCTCCCCCCATGCAGTCCCCATTGGCTCAGGCACAGGCTCCTGTATGCTACTTCCTATATGTATGCTCTTCTTTGCCCCTGCTTACACCCCGCCTTTCACCCACAAAGTGGGCTTAGACCGTTCTGCCTCAGATCCAAATTCTCCCAGGGGTCTGGATTCTTTCTGCTCAGTTTCCCAGTCACATGGTTTTGCCTAATGAAACAGTCCCCTCTCCCTCACTTTCCATAAGGCCGGTGCCCTCTGTTTTGTCGCACCCCACCCAGACAAGTCTATCCTCTTCTAGACAGTGTCCCTAGCTGCAAATCTATCCTGGCCTCCTCTCTCATCAAGTCTGATTTCCCAACTTCCCTGATCTCAGCTAACTGATCCAGGAAAACACCTAAAAATATCTAATATAATACATTATATATGACTGATAGCCGTTTAATGTATAAACCTTTCATGGTATTGTTTGTTTTTTTTAAATTAGGGCCTAGAAAAATGGGTAAAACGAAATAATGGATGAAATCAGAGTCTGGGATAGGCATTGTTTTAATTACTAATGATGAAGTTTTAGGTATTGAATATATGGTTGGGGCAAGTGGGCTGCCCCTCCAACAGCACCACAGAGACAGCTGCCTATTTCACTCATGCGTAAGGCTGCCTTTAACGCTGCGCTTCCAACTGAGACTTTCCATTTGCCGAACAGTGGGAAGCGAACATATCCTCATGTCGAAGGCTCCTTCTTCCTTATCCATTATGCTTTCTAGATTCTTGGGATACTAACATATAGTATTTATGTATAGCACTGCAAGGTTTACAAAGCGCTTTCTCGATGCTATCTCTCAAGCAGAGTCCAGTCATCCAATGTCTGGGCTCTCCTTCTCCACACAATTCACCTGTCAGCATCCTTGGTGCCTACAAGAAATGAAAATGGGGCCAGGGTTGGAAATATCAACTTAGAACAATTGACTCCCTTGCCAAGCAGAATAGCTGGCCTCAAAACTGAGGGAATTAGCTCCCCAGGGGAATCTTTCCTCATTCTTTGACCTGCCCTTTAGGCCACCAGTAATTTCAAGGAGGCTGGAAAGCACTTGCTTGTCTATGTCCCTTTGACTGAACTTAAAATGTTTCTGATCTTACAATGAACTCTTAGCATGACCTTTAATTCTAGACATGAAGCTTTCTTGATGGAGATTTGTGATCTACCCTGTCGTGGTCAAAGTCTCCCCTCCTGGACCAGCACTTCTGGACAGAAACCAGAAAAAATTATCCCAGTCCCTATTGGAAATCACCCTTTGGGGGAGTTAATACATTGAGATGTTTTGGCTAGTGAGCAAGCACGATCCCTAGACCCACCTGGAGCAGACTAGGCTTCCGAATCCATCCGACTTCCACAACAGAAGCCTTTTCCTTCCTCTTTGTCCTCCTGCTCTGGGCTCAGTAATCACATCACATTATCATACCACCACTGTCCCTGAAAGGGGCACATCAGTTGACTACACTATGGACAAAACTCACCATCTCTGTGACTTTCCAAATCTGCCCTTTTCTAGCCACAATTTCCATATATATCCTCCCATTAGAATGCAAGATTCTCTGTGAATTAATTCATCCATACCAGAAAGCAATTGAGAAGTATACAAAGTGGCTAAGACGTCCATTCATTCACTTAATAAACATCTACTAAGTGCCAACCATGCGCCAGGTACTGTGCAAAGCCGTAAGGATACAAAAAGAGGCAAACGATAGGCCCTGCCCTCAAGGATCTTACAATCTCATGGGAGAAACAACACACATACAAACAAATGTGTGCGTGAGTGCGTGCATGCATGCATGTGTGTGTGCATACGTGTGTGTGTGTGTGTAAAGCATGCTACATACAGGATAAATAAGAAACAATTAACAGAGAAAGGGCATTGGAAGGCTTCCTGGAGGACATGGAATTTTAGCTGGGACATTCCTTTTAACCCAAACACTACACTGCCAGGGATATAGCCCAAGGAGGTCACCCAGAAGAAGGAAGGCTTCACATACACCAACATATTTCTAGCAGCATTTTTTGTGGTAGCAAAGACCTAAAAACAAAGCAGGCACCCATCCATCGGGAAACAGCTAAATAAATTGAGGTATGGAATATTACTGTGTCAAAAGAAATGACAAGTATGACGAATACAGAGAAGCATGGAAAGATGCCAACTGATAAAAATGAAGCAAGCAAAAGCCAAGAAAAGAATACATACAATGACTATAGCTATGGAAATGAAAGAACAACCACAAAATAATCGAATATGAATGCTGCAGAATTACAAGGAAGAAGCTGGCCCCAAAGAAGAAATATGAGAAGATACCACCCATACACGCCCTTTCCACAGGTGTGGAACATTGTATACACAGTGGGGAGAGGAGAGAGCAAGAAGTGCTTCAATGCGCTGACCTGCTTGGCTGACTTTTTTTTGGTCTCTTTTTCTTTAAAAAACACCTTTCGTATAAGAGTTGGACTCTTTGGAAAAGAAAAGAGGGAAGATTCTGGGGAAAATTAAAAGAGGGGGCAACTGCTAGGTGGCACAGTAGATAGAGTGCTGGGCCTGGAGTCAGGAAGACTCATCTTCTCGAGTTCAAAGGCAGACACTTACTAGCAGCATGAGGCCGGGCAAGTCATTTACTCTTGTTTGCCTCAGTTTTCTTATCTGTAAAATGAGCTGGAGAAGGAAATGGAAAACTACCCCAATTTCTTTGCCAAGAAAACCTTAATAAAATTTATTTTTAATAAAGATCATAAGCCCTCTGAGGGAAAGAACTGCCACACTTTTTTATTTGAATCTCCAAAGCTTAGCACAGAACTTGGCAAAGTAGTGAACCCTTCATAAATACTTTTTCATTTCTTTATTCATTGCATGGACTAAAGACTCTAGATACAGTGCTGGGCTTGAGTTCAGAAAGATTGGAATATAAATCTTGCCCCAGACGTTTACAAGCCCTGTGACCTAGACGAGTCACTTAACCACCCACTCTCGGTCTTTATTTTCTCATCAGTAAAATGATGGAGTTTGACTCAATGACCTCTGATGTCCCCTCTAGCACTAAATCTATGATCCTGTAATTTTTCTATTTGGTCCAACCCACTGTGCAGAGTTCACATTAAAAACTTCTCTTTCTAAGAACAAAAACATTCTAAATTACATTAAAGCTGGAAGGAAAGGAAGTAGACAGAAGACAACCCCTGCCCTCTAAAGACCTATTTTCCTAAAGAATAAAGAAAAGACACAGAGACAAAACAAAATTTAAAGATCATATGCTATGAGATGAGCTATCTCTACGTGAGACTCATTCTCTCTGATAACTTGGTACAACTGAAACAAACTTCTTATGGTTTGTTGGTGATACCAATTGGCAGAAAGCAGATTTTTCATTTCTGGGTACTTACTGACTGAAATGATGAAAAGGCATTTCCATTTTACATTATGATAACAGACAGCTGGGGATTCACATGACACATTTTTTTACCTATTTCGTAGTCTCCTATGTCTAGAGCTGAAAAGAGCCTTAGAAAAGATCCAGTCCAACCCCCTAATTTTAAGGTGGAAAAACGGAGGCCCAGAGAGGTAAAGTAATTTGCCCAAGGTCACTGATAGAGCTGGGATTTCTCAGACATCAAGTTCCTTATTATTTGCCCTACACGGTGCTTATCATCGAAAGAATGAGGAAAATTAAAATCTAAATTATCATCTTACTCATCTACTTAAAATTATATTAAATATACAACATGTATCAAGGACCTGGCAGTTTAATTCAATTGAACAAAAAAGTGCATTTCCCTGGGTCAGTGTAAAGAGATGTATCCTGTTATTCCTAGGTTCAAATTCCACTCCAGAGGCGGAGTGGCTTATGTGACTGGGCAATCCACTGCCTCTCAGTGCCCACAAGCAGTTCTTTAAGTCTCTATATTACAAACTGAGCACAGTAAATAGAACAGAGACCTGCTCCAATAGAGGGAGTTTCTTCACCAGGGTTCTCTACTCCAACGAAACCACAGTCAAAACAAACAAAAGAAAAACCACTCCCAAAGTTCCGCCATTTTGTTTCTGTCAGACCAATGGAATCCCTCCAGGTTGGCAGCACACTGCCAACTTAAAAGTGCTACATAACTAAAAAGAATTAGAAATACACTTCACATGATTGCACATGTATGACCTATATCAAATTACTTGTCTTTTCAATGAGAGGGGAGGAGGAGGGAGGGAGGGGAGAACTAGAGACACAAAATTTTAATAAATGAATGTTAGAAATTGTTTTGATGTGTCATTGGGAAAAATTAACTATTTCTTTAAAAATGTATGTAACTATAAAAATGCCATGTAGCTATCATCCTCATCATCACCCTCCTCCTTTCCTCGAATTTTTTTTCTGAAGTTCTTCAGGAAAGAACAGGGTAGAAAGAGAATTGGGAAAGCTGTATTCAAATCTCAGTTCCTTTGCTTAGCTCTGTGACCACTTAGCTTTTCAAAGTCTCCAAGAGTCGTGGGTTCATTCGAGCCAGAAAGGACCTCTGAAGTCATTCAATCCAATTTCTTCATTTTATTAATGAGACTAAAGCCTGGAAAAGTTAGATGAGTTACCTAAGATCATTCAGGCAGTAAGTAGCACAGCTAGGAAACTAGCTCCTTTGAATCTAAATTCAGTGATCGTCCACTGTCACGTTGCCTCAGTTTCCTCATTTGTAAAATGATAACAATATAGTTCCTACCTCACTGAGTTGTTGTAAGGAAAGTGCTCTGTGTGAACCATGAAAAATGCTATGTAATTGTTTGTTATTATTAGATGAGGGGAGAGAAAAATGCCTTGAAAGACTATTCTTTTTCCTTTACCCCTATATCTGCAACAGCACCCTTGCCATCAATCTCTTCCATGTTCTGGGTAATAAACTATCCTTCCTTGTGCTCTTCCTTCACTCCTCAGGTCTAGTTTGACTTGGGGCAATGCCAGTGGTAACTGGCACCTGGCCCTTCAGCCTTCTTTTCAGTAAATGAAAGAGCAAAAGTGAAATCACTCATCTCCCTTGGAACCTCATCTAACTCCTGGCTAACAGAGGAAACAATCTGCCTAGGAGGAAAGGAGTATGGAACCCCACACTCGTAAACCACTGGAGACCTTCAAATAAGCAAAACAAACATTCAGATAATATACGCAAGATCATGGAATACCAGGTAACATTGTGAGAACACAGTGCTGATAAGGCCAAGGTCATTCATTCATTGGTTTGATTAGTTTCCTTGGTACCTTAGTTACAGACCTCACCCTTAGCCTGGCTAGAACTCTGGTGAATGCCCTGTCTTGGCTTTGAGGGATGAACAAATAGGGTACAGGGACACTCCCTTTCCATTCCTGGAAAAAATGATTCAAAGTACATACCTGTACCAGGATCACAGACCTTCACAGGTGAGAGAGATCTTATGAATCACCTGGTCAACACCCCTTCATTTTTACAGATGAACAAATTGTGGGCAAAAGAGATTAAATTAAATTTGCCGAAGTCACAAAGATAGTCAAATGGAGGAACTGAAGTCTGAACCCAGGTCTTCTGACTGCCAAGTTCCGTGCTCTGTCCCATACACCGTGCTTGCCTTCCTGGTGATAGGCAACATCATCTTTATACATGAATTTGTACTTCGTATATTCCTGGCCCAAATTTATTGCTTTTTTCTTATGCCATGCTTGACTTGCTAAAGGTAAGGAATGACACCTTCATTCATATAGTATTCCTGCTGTGATGTTCCTGGCCCAGATAATACAGAATCAGATTTGGAGGGCGAGAGTTTGCTTGAGTGTCCTCTACTTCAACATTCAGCTTGGAGGCCTGGGATAGGGACCAGATCTGAGAATTCATGGGAATAATGAGGGAGAAAAGTCCCTCTACCAATGCAGGTTGGCACTGTCTCTACCACCTACCATCTTAGCTGCCTAGAGTAGGTTGAATCAAGTTACATAAAATCAACAAGCATTTATTAAAAACTTACTGTGTACCACGAACTGTGCTAAGCTCTGGGGACTCACAAGAAGGCAAAAAATTGTCTTTGCTTTTAAGGAGCTAACGGTCAAAAGTGGGGGGCAGGGAAGGAGAGACAATATGCAAATTGAACAAGATATAGACAGTGGAAAGTAGAGATAATCCCAGAGGGCAAGACTAGGAAAGGCTTCTTGTAGAACATGCGATTTCAAAAGAAAGCAGGGAAGCCAGGAGGTGGAGATGAGGAGGGAGAGAATTCCAGGCATGGGGGGATGGGCAGTGAAAATGTCCAGTGACTGGAGATGGAGAGCCACAAGGAGGGAAAGACTGGAAAGGTAGGAAGGGATCAGTTTGTAAAGGATTTTAAAAGTCAAACAGGATTTTATATTTGATCCTGAAAGTCACAGGGAACAGTTAGAGTTTATTGAATGTGTGTGTGTGTGTGTGTGTGTGTGTGTGTGTGTGTGTGTGTGTGTGTGTGAGACACATGGTCAGATCTTCATGAATTTGACAGCTAAATGGAGGCTGGACTGGAGTGGATTGAGGTTTGAGGCAGCAAAATCAATCAGAAAGCTATTGCAAGTCCTTTCATGAGATGCTGAGGGCATGGTGCCAGGGTGGTGGCAGTGTCAGAGGAGAGAAGGGGGGACTTCTTACTTAGAAAGGTAGAAAAACAGGACTTGGCAACTGATTGGCTGTGGGGAGAGGGTGATGAGAGAGAATGAAGAGTTGAGGATGACACATAGGCTTTGAGCCTGATTGATCAGGAGCTTAGTGGAATCCTGGACTTGTCCAGGATCACACAGTCAGCATATGTCAGAGGGGGGACTTTGAACTCAGGTCTTCCTGGCTATGATACACCATACTGCCTCTAAGTTTACAGATATAATAACAGCAATAATAGCTAATATTTATAAAGTACTTTTAAGGTTTGCAAAATGCTTTAGAAATATGATCTCATTTGATCCTCATGACAAGGAAGGTGCTATTATTATCCCCATTTTACAGATGAGGAAATTGAGGCAAACAGGGTGAAGTGACTTATTCAAGATCACAGAGAGAGGATTCAGACTCAGGTGTTCCTATCTCCAAGTCCTAAGCTCTCTCTATCCACAGTACCACATCCAGACAAGCCAGCTTAGTTAGTGAAGGAGAAGAAATGAGAACCCAGGTGACTAGATTCCCCAGACTGTGTTCTTTCCAGTATAACACTATGGCTATAGGGATTTTACTTTAAGGCACTCTACAAGGCTAAATCCTAATAAAGCTAACATTTATACAGAGCTTTAGGGTTTGAAAAGTACTTTACAAATATCTCCTTTTATCCACACAACCCTGGGAGGTAGGTGCCATAATTATTCCCATTTTACAGGTGAGGAAATTGAGGCAGTAAGCAGTTAAGTGAAATGCTCTGAGTCACACAAGCTAGTATCTAAGGCTGAATTTGAACTCAAGTTTTCCTAATTTGAAGTCCAGTGCTCTACCCACTGAACCATCTAGCAATATACTACTACCAAGAGTAGGAGCCTTCCCACTTCTGTACTTATTGCAGCAAAGGGAGACATTTCTAAGCATTCGAGTCAGGATAATACGTACAACTAGAAAGTTTGAGATTCAAACCTGGGTCTCTCTTGAATCTAATTTCAGTGGTCTTTCCACCCCCTGACACTGTTTTTCTAATCCCAGAACCAGAGTGGAGTTAGCAATGGATGACGTGTGTGTGTGTGTGTGTGTGTGTGAGAGAGAGAGAGAGTCCACAAGGGGACTGCTTCCTGCTCCCTTTTGCTTTCTGTTTCTATTCAATTACTTCAGTCTTGTCTGACTCTCTGTGACCCGACTTGGGGTTTCCTTGGCAAAGATATTGGATTCCTTCTCCAGCTTATTTTACAGATGTGGAAACTGCATCCAATAGGATTAAGTGACTTGCCCAGGGTCACACAGTTAGTTAAGGTCTGAGGCTGGATTTGAACTCAGGTAGATGAGATTTCCTGATTCCAGGTCCCGTGCTCTAACCACTATCTCACCTAGCTGCCCTTTTGATTCCTTTGTCCCCCCAAAAAGACTGCTCCCAAATGTCACTTGCACTTGAACTATTCTCCACACTCTGTCACACAGAAAGGCAATGAACCAGTTTCAAAGTCATCAATGGTCTTTTACAGCTTGGTGCAGTGGCAATGATGTTGACTTTGAGTTGGAAAACCAGGGAGTAATTCCTGGCTCTGTCAATTACTGTCAATTATTAGTTTCCTCATCTGTAAAGTGAGAAGGTTCCACTATCAGAGTGGGGAACCTGTGGCCTCAAGGCCACATGTGGCACCCTAGGTCCTCAGGTTCAGCCTTTTGCTTGAATCCAGACTTCACAGAACAACTAGATGATTTTGAAGGTCCTTTCCAGCTATAAACACATATGACCCAAGGAAACATTGAAACAGTTCAATTTTGCTTCCTTTCAAGTGGGATTCCCTACAGGAATCTCCCTGGAATCCATGCCTGTGTTCTCCCTTTCCTCTGCAGGGTGAAGATATCGAGTGCCCTGAAACCTCACTGGCTATTACTCACCATTGAACTTCCTCCCTCTGTCTATAGTAACTGTGACTTCTCTGCATTCCTCACACCTTCCACTTTCTTGACAACTTGATAAAATACCTGGAACATCTAAGGAATTGTCTTAACAAGGATTCAGAAGCAAATTCATTTCTGGAATAACATGGTTCAGAAACCAGAGCACCACAGATTTGGAGTAAACTCTTTGAGGTAAGGGACTGTCTTTTGCATCTTTTTGTATCTCTGGTGCTTAGGACAGTACTTGACACGTAGTAGGTGCTTAATAAACATTCGCTGATTCATGGATAGTTGGAATTCATACAGCTAATAAGTAGACTGAAAAATGATGAAGGAAATCTTAAGGGGACCATTCCAAGAATAAACATACATGCTTTTCTGTGTAGAACTGGATCCCAAATGGTAATCATTATCTTTTAATGAGGTCCAAATTATTTTTAAAAATAGTAACAAGTCTTTGAGGGCATTTTTGTCTACAAAACCAGCACCTAGAACAGTGCATAGAAAGCACAGAGATTATGATCATGGAATTTTCTTATATTCCCATGACCTACTGCGTGTTAGAGGCATTATCTTTCCCATCTTCTGCAACATGTACACAAATAGCCATCAATCGTCCAAAGATAACCTGTGAATATTTGGGTTTCTTGGCTGAAGACTGGAATCTGTGAGGCTTTCAGAGACATTCCAAGCATACAAACATTTTCTAAAAAGCTTACTCTTGAAAAACATCTAACTCTTAGTGCTATACCTTGGTCTAGGCTGAGCTCCTGTCTTGTCCTCTTCCAGTCTACCTTATGCTATACCCTCTGTATCAACCTATACAGATATTTCTCTACACTAACTGCTTAAGTCATCACAATCATGAATGAAAACAGAAAAGGGATATTTCTACTTTCCCGTTGTTGTTTTCTTTGGTTGTTTTCAGTTGTGCCTGGCTCTTTGTGATCCCATTTGGGATTTTCTTGGCAAAGACAGTTGAGTGATTTGCCATTTCCTTTTCCAGATCATTTTATAGATGAGGAAACTGAGGCAATGAAGGTTAAATGACTTGCCCAGGGTCACACTGCTAGTGTGTGAGGCCAGATTTGAACCTGAGTCTTCCTGATTTTAGGCTCCAGGCTATTTCTGCTGCACCACTTAGCTGCCCCTGCTTTCAAATTAGATTCCAGTTAAAGAACTACAAAAAGAGTGCCCTAATGAATCTTTGATATCGCAAACATTCTCCTCTTCAATGCTGTAAATGCACATCATTTTCAGGAACTGTTCTTTCAGGAACTCAATCAAATATTGATCTAGGTGCTGCCCTCTTCTAAATGTCACCTTCGAAGTCCTAGAACAAGAAAATATGCTATTTAAAAGTTTAACTTGAATGCTTTTCCAAATATTCCTTATAAAACTTCTTAGAGGACTCGATCAATAATAATAAAGCATACCAAACCGATAAGAGGACACATCAATGTAAAAAGATTGAATACACTGCGTTTCTTCTTCATTTATCTGCCAAAGTCCAAGGGCAAGGTTAGGAAGGACTGAACATAAAAGAAGAAAACGGCTAATAAAGTAAGTAATGTATGTGATAAATTGGGGTTTTTTTAAATCCTCTCTCCAAAATACAATGGCTAAACAAACATTTTAATTCTAAAGTTTCAGGGGATGAAATATGAGTGCACATGTTCTCTCTCTGTTGTAAGACATCTTTAATCCAGCACTGTCCTGGTGAGCTGTTCTACCCAAGTGAATTTTCCAGATAATGACATTTACTTCTTAAGGTCCCAAATTTGTAAAGTGCTCCACTTTTTTCGATAGAAATCTTTCTAAACTATACAGCTCCTGTTCTACATTTTTAAACAGAAGATACTAAATATTTATAACCTTTCCATTATGACTCAGGGTCATCTTTAGGTAACTTCATTGTATACCACGTTGTAATACAATGGTGCCCTCAGAGGCTCTTAAGGTATGTGGCACTATCTGCTCCTGTGATAAACGTCTACCATACTGGAATACTTTTTTAATGCTTGAGCTGGTTTTTAATAAGTGTCCTTTTTTCCTTTCTTGCTACTATCAGCTATTCCTTCTTCCTCCTCTTAATGGACCTGCCTCAAGTAGCTGACCTCTCTTCATTTTCTAATTTGCTCTTTATAGACGGCTGTAAGCTGGGAAATGGGATAAGTAAACTTGTTAGAATTATATCCAAAATAGGAGTAAATAAGCTCTGAATGAGGGTCCAAAAAACCTTCCCAGGAACCAAGTATACAAACTTTATTAGTGGTGGGGATCTTGTGATACCTATTTCTGGCTGTTTAGAGGTCTGTTTTGCCTTTTTTCCTGGTTCTTGGCTTTTTTTTAACAGCTTAAAACTGAACTAAGAGTTTGGGGACACCGTAGATACTATAGAATGGGGTTTGCCAAATCAGTGCACCTCAAATGAGTTATCTGTTACTTTCTAAGGAAATTATGTGGGACAGTATAACATTTAGCAGTTTATAACTGAAGGCGTAGCAGCCAGTCTGAACTCCTTCACAAATTGTGCAGCCATTTGGATGTACGTAGATGCTTCTCGAACCTCTTTCTTTCCCTCATTTCCTTCCCATTCATCTAGAAGATGGGGATAAAGATACCTGCCTCACTGTGTTGTTAGAAGGAGTGTGTGAGATAAAATGTGTGGAGTTTAAATGTTGGTAGGAACTTTATAACTTAATGTCAATTTCTTGAACAGTAGGGTCTGTTGGATATGCTTGAACAATAATAACAACATTGCTAGATGAATCTCAGAGAAATCGAGTGACTTGCCCATGGTCACGCACCCAATCACTATCAAGAGAGGCAGGATCCAGATATAGATCTTGATCAATTCCATCTTTAAATCTGGTAAATAATACGCCACATTTCTGCTCTCTGTGCTGAATATGAATAGTTGAAGTTGGGCATGAAAGAGGATATTGGGAGGTACTATATAGTCTACTCGCAATGTAGATAAATATCCCAAATGTAGGGTTACTATAGTAATCAGGCAAACGTTATAATTTTGTCAGTCTACTTAGTATGCGTCTCATATACATCCAGAGGCAGCTACTTGGCCCAGTGGATAAAGTTAAGGAAATCTGAGTTCAATTCTAGTCTCAGACACTTAGGAGCTTTATGACCCTCCCTGGTAACTCACTTAGCCTCCTTCAGCCTCAATTTCCTCATCTGTAAAATGGACAAGAAAATAATACTAGCACCTACTTCTCAGAGTTGCTGTGAAGATAAAAAGAGGTTTCTGTAAAGTACTTTGCAAACCTGAAATTGTCATGCAAATACTTGCTATTTATCATCATCATCATCCTCATTATTTTTCACAGGGAACAATATTTATCAATGTCTATTTAGTGGAGAGTAAAATTTGAAAGAATACAAGACAGTGTTCTCATTTCGGAGAAATTTACCACGTGCTTAGGGGGAGAGGACAAAGCAAATTTACAAAGTGAGAGCTGAGCAATATTCTAAAACACCCTATAACTAAATTGAGTGACAACTGAGTGAATGCTAAGGGACCCTGGGAGCTCCTAACTGGGACTGCGGAGCCACGTGCTGAATAGATGGAGTAAAAACACATTGTTTTTAAATATATCTTCAGTGACCCACTTTCCACCCTGGTCCTGCTCCCAGTCTCAACCCTGTTCCATACCTCCGCCTCACTCATTTCCCATCTCTCTCTGACCTGGGGCATATTCACAGACCCATTCTCAGTTCTCTCCGAACACTGACTCCTAGTTAGATAACTGCTTAGCATTTGTTTGCCCACAACATCCTTCATTCTCACTCTTATCTGACATAATCCAGCTGTAGATCTAGCGGCCACTGATATGTAGGATATGTAGACTCTGTATCCCATGATCCAAAGGACAGTGTTGAGCATGACAGATGTGGAGAATCGTATACAATAAGCCCTGCTTTGGTTACTGTTGGTGGAGGGACAGTTAGGTGGTACAGTAGAGAGAGCACTGGCCTGAAGTCAGGAAGGCCTGTGTTCAAATTCAGCCTGGGACACTTACTAGCTGTGTGACCCTGAACAAGTCACTTAACCCTGTGTGCCTCAGTTTCCTCATTTGTAAAATGAGCTGGAGACGGAACTATTAAACCACTCCAGGATCTTTGCCAAGAAAACCCCAAACGAGGTCATAAAAAGTGAGCCGCTGAAACAAGAATGTAACAACACTTGGGTTGTGGGGCTTCAAAACCTTAAAAGCTAAGGGGGAACAGTCACCCAGCTTTTCTTTCACCTTATCCATCACATTTCCTAAGATAACGGGGAGAGAGTCAAGCAGCACTCAGGCTAGCTTCGCCTCTATTATGGACCATTGTCATTGGGTCATAGCTGAGAAATCAGGCTTCCTGGACGTATTACCCATTACTCTTCATCTCTCTGCCTTCTTGTCATTGTCCATACCCACCATTTCTTTTGGGTCATAGGTCATAGAAATGGAGGGGTCCTCAAGGGCTATCTAGTTCAGTCCCCTCATTTTACAAGTGTAGAAGCTAAGATGGGGGAGGCTGGCGTCTCTCACACCTGGTGTGCACATGCTCCTTACTTCTGCAAGTATAATCCCCTATTCACCTTAAGCACTATCTCCTCCAGAAAGCTGATCCTGAGGGACTTGCCAGCACCTTTGTCTTTCCGACCTCAGCACTAACACTATCCCAGAGTTACTTTGTACTACTCTATATATCTTTAGCATTTAATTTTGGGGGTAGCTATTGTTTCCCTCCCAATAAAAACACACTTCCCTTTCCCCACTTTGTATCCCCAGAACTTCCAACTTAATAAATGTTTGTTGAATGAATGAATGGTGCTTTGGCCTCATACCTTCGGGGTTCCATGACTGTATTAATAACACTTCTTCCCCATTTTGGTTCTTAGAATTTTATTTAGTCACAGACAGATGGATGGATACATAGAGAGATGCATATATACATACATACCTAGATACACGTTTCTTAAGCACTTATTATGTGTCAAACACTACGTTCATTGCTGATACAAATGAGTCATGGAGCTTACACGTTAACAGCAGAAGACATAATGGGAAAGTAGAAAAGGGGAGAGACACAAGGGAGAGATGGCAGGTGAGGTAGCAGCCTGATCTAGGGCAAGATAAGGAGAACCCAGAACCCAGAACTGGAGGCAGGGTCCTAAGGGGAGTAGTCCAAGGTACCAGTAAGTGCTTAATAAATGCTTGTTAGTTGACTAACCAGGCTAAAATATTTACTGAGTAACCACTCTTTGCACCCTACCCCTGTGTCTGTCTAGAATGGCTGAGGAATGGAGCTTTCTGGTTAATTTAGTCGTTTAATAAACTAAGAATTGCCAAATACATGTACATACATGCATATCTATTTATTTACCTATCTATCTATGTACTATGTATTGATTACCAATTTTCAAAGAACTACAATGCAAAAATATATTGAATAATCCACATTTACAGAGTATTTTCTCAACATGCATTATCTCACTTGATGCCTACATTAGCTGTGATGTAGAGAAGATAAGGGCACTAGTTTAAAGGTTTTTGTTCTTGTTGAGTCATTTCAGTCATGCCCAAAACTTTATGATCCCATTGGGAGTTTTCATGTCAAAGACACTGGAGTAGTTTGCCGTTTCCTCCTCCAGCTCATTTTTCAGATGAGGAAACTGAAGTGAACAGGGTTAAGTGACTTGTCCAAAGTCACACAGCTAGGAAGTGTCTGAGGCTGGGTTTGAACTCAGGAAGATGAGTCTTCCTGACTCCAGGCATGGCATTCTATCCACGGCACCACCTTATTATCCTAGGTCAACATGATTACCTTTGGGTATATAATCTCTTACCGACCAATGCAGATTGCATATCGAAAGCCCTCCATGCCTTAGCAATCAGTCTCCAGCCAAAATATTCACCACCTTGTAAGTGACTTGATGACAAGCCTCTCTGCCCTTGGCCAGGCCTGTCCTCAGACAAGGGGCCCACAAACCATTGCTGTCCTTGAACGTCTTCCAACTTGAGAAGGCCTGCATCTGTTTTCCTGACATGACCTTTGAGAAGTCAGGTTCATTTCAATGAGGTAAGTTAGCTTTTATTTAATGCCTACTTAGTGCATAGCACTGGGCTGAGTGCTGGGGAAGAAAACACAAGAGACCTTGTTCTCAAGGACTTTCCATCCTACTGGGGGTATATAAAATGTTCACAAAAGACTTCACTGCTCAGCTGTTTTTCGATCATGCCCAACTCTTCATGATCCCTTTTTAAGGTTTTCTTAGCAAAGATACTGGTGTGGTTTTCCATTTCTTTCTCCTCTTCATTTTACAGATGAGGAAACTGAGACCAACAGGGTTAAGTGACTTGCCCAGGGTCACACAGTATATGAGGCCAGATTTGAACTGAGGGAGATGTGTCTCCAGTCTCCAGGACAGGTGTTATGTACACTGTGGTACCACCTAGCTGCCCACAAAGTAGCACATTCAGAAAATATAGACAATAAATGTACAGTTTTGGGGGTAGGGCTAACAACTGAGGGAAACTGAGAGAAAGGCATCTTGAAAATGTTTGAACTGAGCCTTAAAGGGAGTTAGGAGTTCCAGGAAGTGGAGGTGATGTGGAGGAACATTCCAGAAGAAGCATGAAAGAATTCTGGCTAGTTAAGCCAGAACACAGTCTTGTGAAGAGGAATAATATGCAATTAGCCCAAGTAAAAGGGGAAAAAAATCTAGAGCCAGAATGCACAAGACTTTAAAAGCCAAACAGAAGAATTTTTATTTTATTTGGAGGACAAAGGAAAGTAGTTGAAGTTTCTTGAACTGGAGACTGACATGGTCAGACCTTTGCTTTGAAGAATATCAATTCGGCCATTTTCTATATAGCAGAGGGAAGAGACCTGGAGAGGAGGGGCTGAATTAAGAGGCATTTACAATGCTGACCAGGTGCGGGTGGCTGTTGTGGGAGCGGAAAGAAGGTGGTGCATGGGAGGGATGTCAAAGACTTAACTGGATTGGAGGGAGAGGGAGTGTGAAGAGTCAAGGGACCATGGTGACGAGAAGAATGTTTGTGCCCCAGACAGTAACAGGAAAATTAGAGGGAGGGGGAAGGGAATTATTTCTGATTTGGACATGATGAGTTGGGCCCACCAATGATTGAGGAGGAACTGTCAATCAGGGACTGGAGCTCAGGAGAGAAATGAAGGCTCAATGTGTATCTATATAGGGATAACAACTGAATACTTAGGAGGAAGGAAGGAAACAAGAATTTCTTAAGCACCTACAATGTGCCAGGTACTGTGCTAAGTACTCTACAAATACCTCATTTGATCCTCACAACAATTTACAAGAAAGGAAACTGAGGTAGACAGAGGTCTGGGTCAGTTGACTGCTCAGGGTCATACAGCTAGTATCTGAAGGCTGGATTTGAATTCAGGTCTTCCTGACTCTAGACTCAGTGCCACCTAGCCACCTCTGATCACCAATAGAGAGGAAAAGAGAAGAGGGCCCAGGAAAGAGCCCAGAGGTAAACCTGCCCACATAGGGAGAGGCATGGAGTATGAACTTGCAAAGGAGACTGAGAGAGATCAGTCTAACAGAAAGGGAGACAACCATAATAGGACCCTATCCAGAAAACCAAGGAAGAAAGAGTCTCAGAGAAGGAAAAGGGGAGGGCTGGGGTGCTTGTCATAGTGGACAGTCAGGTTAATGTGGGTCAGGACAACCTAGGTTTACGTCTCACCTCAGATACATAGTAGGCCCTGGGAAAGTAATTTAACCTCTAAGTGCCCCCATGCCATTTATCCAAGCAACTTTCTCAATGGTGGAGAACAATTGCTGATGTACACTAAGCAGTGGAGTTTCCTCATTACAAGCTGTCTACACACTGATAAAATCACAGGCTTGCACAAAAAATTTGATAATTAATGCAACAAAGACTTATTAAGTGCCTATAATGTTTTTGCTCCTGAAAGCCATTGGACTTTAGCTTGAAAAAAACTGGAAGGAACCTCAGGATCCATCAAATCCAACCCCTTTGTTTTACAGATGAGGAAACTGAGGCCAAGGGAAGTTGACTTGTCCAAGGTCACATAAGTAGTGTCAGAGATGGGCTTCAATGATTGAAAAAAATGACCTACTCCTTTGTCTTCAGAGCTTGAAATATAATGAGTGTGGGACACAATGACATGTACACATATAATACAAGGTGAGCTGGGAAAACAGATCAATGCAAAGTGCTGTAGGAAAATCTGATTGGGGAGAGACCACTTTCAGCAGGGGTGGGGAGCAGCATCAAGCCCAAGGGAGCCCTAGGGAAGGATTGCAACTGGCAGAGGGGAGGAAGGAGTTTCTTGACAGAGGACTGTGCTAATGCACAGATAAAAGTTTAAAAGTTATATCCCATCATTCAAGGTAAAGAAAACAATCCTAATGGATATACTTTTCCATATTACTTTTACAATAAACTCATAATTTATTCATTTTGGCAGAATAGTCTGCAGTAAAACTCTTAATTCATCACTCCACACTTTTCCTCGGGAGACTATCACTAATTCAGAAGCCATCAGCACAGACGAGCAGCGCAAATGACTGTTTTCAACATGCATCATTTTGCACTCAGCCACAATGGACTGCATCTACCCTCCCCTTGTCTGAGACCACCTTGTGTCTCATAATTTCCGCATATTCCGAGTAGACCCTTTTTAGAAAGCTCATTACCACTGCTATTGAGGCTGATGATTAGACTTCTGGAAAAAGTGGATTTTGACAGCTTTCAGACTTTACCCTGCTCATACCCCTTCCTTAATTACCTTAATAATTATCTCCCCTTCCCCTGTAAAACATTCACCGTATCTCTTGCAACAAAAATCCCTGTTGTCCAAGAGCTAAATGACCACTTACAGCATAAGGTATTCTCAGAACGTACCATTTTATTTGGTAGTAATTCAATTCCATCAAAGCTTATCCACTTTGGAATCAAATTTCTGCTAGGTGAACAATTTAAAGGTCTCACCACCACGAAGATTTTCTTTAATGACAGTTCACATAAATGAAACAATCTCAAATTTTATCTCCCTTTCTCACTAGCACTTTTTAGACACATTTTTAGTCCTCGCTTCCTCCCCGCTCGGGAGGGCAGAGGTAAATGGGAGGTAATGAACAGATACAGCAGTAAAAGAACCCTGGGAGAGGAAACGCCTGGTATCCATTCCCTTTTGAAAGCTAGCCATGGAAGGGATGGAAATCCCTGATTAGTGCACAAGACAGGAGCAACGGGCCGCTGCTAAAGGCAAGCCTGTCTGGGGCAGGGGGGTTTGCCCTCTCCCCTCCTCCAGCTGCTGCTCGGAGCCTTGGCTCTGGCTGGTTTTGTTTTCAAAGTTACACATTTTCTAGCCAGGAACTGATGGTAAACTGTAGACACAATCACAGTGGAGAAAACGAGAAATACAGGAAATGGTTCTGGGATGGGGGTAGTGGGAGCACAGGAAAAGTCTTTACTTGAACCCATGCCCGAACTTTCTCCCACCCCCTTCCCCTTGGAAAGCATCTCTACCCCTTCAAAGTCTGGTCCCTTCTCCAACAGCTTCTCAAATTGTGAGAATCTTTTAGTTTTTCCAAGTTCAAAGAACACTGGACCTCTACGTGGAAAAAAGAAAGCAGGCAAGCATGTGCTTAAATAAATCCAGAAACACACACAATCGCCTTTCAGTCCCTTACCCAGGCTGAACCCACAGAGACAATCGGCCCAGATGTGGTCTGCCCCACCTCCACGCCCATCTCTTTCCATCCCGCAACTACTCCACTCCCACCCCTTCACCCCGCTTCCCACAAAAATGCAGCCCGGGCGTTTGGAGCAGGCGCGACTGAAACACCCCCCCCCCCCCCCCCCAGTACTGCACGGAAAGGCGCTGGCACCCCACCTCAGCGGGAGTGCGGGGCGCCCAGGATGGACCAGCGCGGCGGGCGGAGATGAGCGCACGCAGCACCAGCTTAGGCACCAGGAGCACCCCCCCCCCCCCCCCTCAGCCGCCAGAGAGCCGGAGGAGCGGCCCAAGGAGCGGCCCCGCACGGCTCTGCCTCCCTCCAGCATCCCCCGGGGAAGCGGCTCCAGGAACAATTTCTTCCTCTCTTTTCTGCCGAGGAGCCAAGCGCAGAAGCGGCGGCTTCCTTCCCATTCTGCCCAAACCTCCGGCCCCGACCCCCGGCCAGACGGGGATCCCCCCCTTGTCTTCCTCCACCTCCCTCCCCCCCAGGCTCCCGAGTCGGAGCAAAGCAGCTTTGTGAGAGTCCAGAGAAAGCCCGCCCGCGACGGGGGGCTCACTCCGCAGCCGCTGTCCCGGAGCCCCAGGCCAAGCGAGCCCCGCCGGGCTGGGCTCCGCCGGCACCGCCGCCTGTCCTCGGGACAGGCTTCTCCGGCCAAGACTCCGCAGGAAAGCGGAGAAGAGCCCCGCGCTCGGGGCCCCCGGCCGGCCACCCCGACCGAATGAATGGGGCTGACCCCCCAACTCCTGCGCCTCACTTACCGGCCCGCCCAGAACACGGAGAGAGCTGCTGGCAGCCGGCGGGGACAACGACTCCTAGGGCTCGGACCCTGGGCCGGGGACTTCTCCGCAAGCCTTTTCTTCCCCTTACGCCTCTTTCCCACCTCGCTCTTGACCCGCTGGCCGCTAACCCCAGGACTGTGGAGTGGAGGAGGGACGAGGGAAAGGAGGAGGAGGCAAGAGCCCTGGGGAGGGGAGAGGGGGATCGAGAGGGGCTGGGGGAGGAGGAGAGGAACCGGGATTTAAGGCAGAGAGAGAGAGAGAGAGAGACTGACAGACAGACAGACAGACACAGAGGGGAGAGAGCGCGAGCGAGCCTCAGTCAGGGTCCAGGACCCGCCACACACTCACCCTGGACTTCCATTCACCAGGCTCTTGCCTCTCAGCACTTGGTCTCCAGCCCTGCAGACAGTCCCCTAGAAACTCGGGAGGGGGGCGTGGCGTCCCGGTGGGAGGGGCGGACAGAGCCGAAGGGGGTTCTCCTCTGGGGGCGGGGCAGTTGGGAGGTCCAGAAAGGAGGGGCCATCGGGGGCTTGGGGGAGGTGTCTGGGGGAAAGGGGGGGCGGAGAGCCAGAGATCTGGGCAGGGGGAGGGGATGGAGCTGAGAGGAGAGAGGTCCTGGCTGGCGGGAAGGGACCCAGGGGATGTCCTAGGGGAGGTGGGGGCAGGGGAGAGAGGTGTGTCTTGCAGAGAAGGGGATCCCGAAGAGGAGGGGCGAAAGAACTGCGGGGCGTGCAGATTAGCGCGGGACTGGAGAGCCTGGCAGCGCTCGCTGGGAGGGCATCGGTGGGTCAGGGAGCTGGGTGGCAGGAGGAAACGAGCCGGCTGGTGTCTTTCGGAAGCCCCAGGGCTCCAGGACCAGAAGCCGGGCCACCTGAGGGTTTTCAAGCGGGCCCACTAATTTCAGGAGTCCCGGGGACGGATGCCAGGGCCCGGCCCGGCCGGGGAATCCCCCGGGAGAGCACAAGTAGTTTCAGACCAACTCTCTCACGGGAGCAAGAGCCTGCGCCGAGCGGCAGAGTGACCAAGCCGAGTTCCGGCCCTCGGCGCCGGCTAGGGAGGGCCACAGGGGCGGGGTCCTGGGCGCCTCTCCGATGCCCAAACGGTGGAGCGAGGGGGAGAAAAAACCCAGAGCTGGGCAAGAAGATGTGCCAGCTGGGATCCCTGAGCCACACGGTGACATCTGCGAAGTAGCAGGATCCGGGGGCAGTAGAGGGAGAGGAAATGGGGGAAAGGGGGGGGGGGGGGAACCTTTCCTTTCCCAGCTGTGAACTCTGAGACTGTAATTTGGGGAAGAAGGAAAAGAGAGAAGGCGGGGGAGAGGAAAGAGAGCAACAGATTGTCCCAATTTGGTCAGGCCTTGGTCCTGTCTAAACAATGTCGTTACTGCCGTACTCGATTTCCCCCTTCCTGTAGAGAAGATTTTCGAACTTCTAGAAAGTGCACGTATAGGACAAATGATTCCTTGTCTCATGACCTCTTCTCATGAAACTTAGCTTACTTAGACCATGAATTCGTATTAACAAAACAAAACAAAACAAAACCCCAAACAAACAGCAAACCAACCCAGAATCTGTAGGAAAACAACCCTACCTGCAGCCAACAGTCATCAAAACTTGATATTCAGGAAAGAGTTAAAAGGTTACTAAGAATTCGAAAGCTAAATTCCAATGGGGGAGGAGGTAGGAGCAGAAGGAGGGTTGCTTTCAGAAGAGATGGGCTAAAGATCCAGACTCGGTCCAGCGAATCTTTGTTCCTCTCCAGGTTTATCAATCCACCCACCTTCCTAGATTCTATGGGAAAACTTCCACATTCCAGAGAAATGAACCTTTCTTAGAATTTCATCGAACAGTGGTACAGTATTCCAATGCTTTAAGCATAGAGTAATCCCAGGAAATTTTCAACCTTCGAAGCTCGTGGATCTCCTTTCAGCCTCTAAGTTGGGTATTCTTGGAGGCTTTCTTTTCAGTGCTTTCTCTATGTACTCCCTCCTCAATCACAGTCACATCCCAATCTCCAACAATCATCAATGCTGGTACCTTCCAATCTATGTATGTCCCCAGCATTGACTCTCCTAGGAACTTCAGACGTCCACCTCCAATTACAGAACACATCCACCTGCGTGGACCATACTCAACACGGCCAAAACGGAACCATAATCCTACGAACAGCTTGGTATAGCTCAAAGAGCGCTGGATTTGGAGTTATGGAAAACCTGTGTTCAAGTTCTTCTTCTGCTATTAGTTAAGTGACTGAGCTCCTGCAAGTCACTTGAAGCCTTAGGGTCCATCTATAAAAATGAGGAGTCATAGGTATCTAAGTCACCTTGCAGCCTTAAGTCTTAGGATACTATGAATGTTTTCCCCAAAGCAGGATCCTTCTACAAACTTCTCTTTCTGCTATTATCTGACCAAGCTCAAAATTTTGGTGTCATCTTTGACTCTTCCCTTTCTCTCGCATCCTGTAGCCAACCACTTCACAAGTCCCGTCTATTAGTACCTTCTTACATCTGTTCTTTCTCTTTTCCTCCTTTACAAGAAATTAAGTGTCAACCACCATTTCACACAATGGATACTAGACCCAAATATCAGTGGTCATATCATAGGAAAATTGAAGTTGACTAGGAACTTAATAAATGGTTATTGACTATGGTATATGATTGTAATGGAATACTATTGTGCTATAAGAAATGACAAGCAGGATTTGTTCAGAAAACCTGGACTTAAATGAATTGATACAAAGTGAAGTGAGCAAAACGAGGAGAACATTGTGCACAATAATAACAATATTGTCCTATGAACAGCTGTGGATGACTTAGCTATTCTCAGCAATGCTTCGATCTAAGACAATCCCAAATGACTCATGGTGAAAAAAGCTATCTGCCACCAGAGAAAGAACTGATGATGTATGAATACATACTGAAGTACACTATTTTCACTTTCTGTCTTTCTTCATTCTTTCCTTTTTTTGTTCAGGTTTTCTTGCACAAAATGACTCATATGGAAATATTTTACATGATTGCACATGGATAATTTATATCTGATTACTTACCATCTCAGGGAGGGGGGATGAAAGAGAGAGAGAGGGAGGGATAGAATTGGAACTCAAAACTTTAAAAAAAGATGGCTAAAAATTGTTTCTACGTGTAATTGGGGAAAAGTAAAATATTATTTTAAAAAATAAGTGCTTATTGACTACCTGTCATATCCCATCCAGCTAGATCTATGTTTGGGGGAGAATTCTTAATCAAATTAAGGATAGAGATGATCATAAAAGACAGAATAAAGTTGAATAGTTTTTCTAAGAGCAACATCAACATGACTATAAGAAGAAGATAAGCTGTCAATTGGGGATCATCAATTATTTCTGATGGAAATCTAGATATAAGAGCTAGGATTTACATAGCACTTAAAGGTTTCACAAAATGATTTTAAAATATTATCTCACTTTATCCTCATAGAAACCCTGGGAGGTAGCTGCTATTATTATCCTCATTTTACAGATGCCAAAACTGAGGCAGAGGGTAGGGAACTTGCCCAGGATCACCCAGCTCATTTGTGTCTGAGGTTAGATTTGAATCCAGGTCTTCCTGACTCCAGGTCCTTCTGGACTTCCTGATTTTTCATCCACTGTGTTTCCTGGTTATCTATATAAATATATGAGGAATTGAGACAACATATATGACTATGAGCCATTTCCCAATCTTTCAACAGTCAGTGGATATAAACAAAAAGTTTTCAAAAGAAGAAAAAAAATCAACTACAAATATTAAAATAAGTCATCACATTAGCATAGATGATTAAAATCAAAATATTGAATTTAGGGAGGGCTATGAGAAGACAAATAGACTGATGTCCTTTTGGTAGAACTATGAATTGGTTCAACTGTTTTGTAAAACAATGGGTAATTATGCAAGAATACCCTTTAGCCTAGCCATCCTTCTGGGCATATATACTAAAGATATCAATGAAAAAAAGACAGGTCCCACACATAGCAGACCCTTTATAGCAGCATTCTTTGTAGTTGCAAAACAAAATGAGAAACAATGTGTAAGCCCATCAACTTAGTAATGGTTTGTGGTGTATAAATGCAATGGAATATTATTGTACTGTAAGAAAAAATGAATAAGAAAAAGTCAGAAAAACATCACAAGACTTGTATGAACTGATGCAGAGTGAAGTAAGCAAAACCAGGAGAACAATACTCACGATCACCATAATAAAGTGAACAAAAATAACATGAAAAGGCAGTTGAACTTAGATTAACTGCAATAAAAAATCTTGGCTCTGTAAAGCAGATGATGGCGTATGCTCTGAGTAGAGAGGTGGAGGACGGAGGTCTCAGAATATTTCTTACGTTATCAGACAAGATGGCTTTGTCAGTTTTGCTTGGCTTTCTCTTTATTATAGGGCAGAGATGTCAATTACACTGCGCAGCCACATTAACCCCTCCCCCCCAAAAAAACTCCCCAGGAATCAGATTTTTAAAAGATTGGGAAATATATAGCGAAAAAACCAAAAATACAATAGAACATAAATAAGGTTTATTTGTGGTTTTACAAGTCAATATGCAGAGATCCTGATGTACGGTTTAGTGGCCCCAGGTTTCTATTTGTTGGTTATAGGGAACTCTATTACCACTATTCAAATCCCCCCCAAAGACATCAAAGAAAGAGGGGAGGGACCCATTTATACAAAAATATTGCTAGTTTTTTTTCTAATTCCAAAGTAGAAAGAAAGTGGGCACACATCAGTTGGGGAAAGAGCTGAACAAATTAAAGATATATTAATGTAGTGGAATATTATTGCAGCATAAGAAATAATGAAAGGGATAGAATTAGAGAAGTCCTGGAAGACTTATATGAACTGATGCATAGTGAAGTGAGCTCAATAAGAATAATTTTTACAACTATAACATTGTAAAGGAAAACAATTTTGAAAGGTTTAATTCCAATAAATTCAATGACCAATCAAGACTCCAGAAGACTGATGATGAAGCATGTGTCCCATTTCTCAGCAAAGAGCTGATGATATAGGTGGAGAAGTCACACATTTTCAGAATGACCAATGTATGGATTTGTTTTACTTGACTATGCTTGTTTGTTACAGCAGGGAGAATTTCTGTGGAAAGAATTGGGGAGGGAGTAGTGGTAGAAATTCAAAAAAAAAAATGAAAGAAAAGAGTATTCGCAAGCAGTAAAGATAAGAATATTCAGAGGTTCAGAAGGGGTCACAGATAAACAGGACAATGTTGGTACTACTGTATTAAATATATACGCTTTTAAAAAAGAAAATTAAAAAAATATTATATGTAATAGAGATCTATAGCTTCAGAAACAATCCTTTTCTTCCCTGTTCTTCCTTGCATATTGAGTGAAAAAGAGTCAGTGAAGACTTCTCAGTACTTGACAATAGGCTTCTAGTAAGTGGTCAGGCCTAAGTTTCTATCTCCCAGAAATTATGTGACCTTGAAGAAACTTGAAACTTAACCCCTCCTTGGAGTGCCACCTGAGTGTTGTGTTAGCTTTACAGTGGTTGTTTTACTACTTCCTTGCTCCTTATTTCTAAGGTAAATTGCCGCATTTAGATTGTGAGCCTGCCTCCCAGTCAATGGGAGTAATGACCAGCAGGGAGGGTGGGGGATTTCCCCATTAGCACTATATAATCTTTGTGTTTGCCTTTTGCAAGCGCTTCACTCTCCTGATTACTTATCAGAGAGGAGTTGCTCTTTCTCGCGAGATCGTAATAAAATCTTGCTGCTTTGCTTCTACCTTGAAAAGTCTCTGATTTTCATTTGAGTTGGTGGTCTCTGACCCACACAATATGGAACTGTTAATGTTTGTTGAAGTTTAAGTTCAAAAAAATTTTAAAGGAAATTTGGGAGTCTAGAGAAAGAAGAGGCTCCAGTTCAGAACCTTGGGGAATTTATAGTTAGGAGATATGGCTGATAACACAGAAAAGAAAAGTTCTTAGTTACTAACCTGAACATGACATATAATAGGCAGAACAGAACATGCTCACTGGTGACACTTCAACAAGTCTGAAAGGCTAGGAGAGACAAAACAGAGAGACACTGAAACCTTTCAGAAGCAAAATAAATATTCCAAATGCAAGCTGAAATGCGTAATAAAAGATCAGCAAAGGCTATAAATTGACCTCTGGGAATCAAGCTGTATTCACACTTTCTTACTAGTCCTTCATCTATTCTAGACTCCATTAGTCTGGGAAGTGTAACTAGCTGTATTGGGACCTTATAAGCCCCCAAATCAAGCAGGAGTCCCTGTTTGAGGGAAGTTACTCACAAGATCATTGAACAGGAGAGAATAATCCTTTCCTACTTTTTGCCTGGAGGTGACAAACTTGATAGTAGAGGCTCTGAGGGAGTGAAAGAGGAGAATCTTCTGCCAGTCCTAGGTTAAAGAGAACTGTTGCTGTTCATTCATTTCAGTTGTGTCTGACTCTTTATGAGTCCATTTGCAGTTTTCTTGGGAAAGATACTGGAGTGGTCTGCCATTTGCTTTGCCAGCTCATTCAGCAAACGAGGAGCCTGAGACAAACAGGGTTAAATGACTTACCCAGGGTCACATAGCTATTAAGTGTCTGCAGTCAGGTTTGAACTCAGGAGCATGTCTTCCTGATTCCAGACCCAGCACTCCATTGCCCCACCTAGCTCCCAGGAATTGCCTTACCTGAAACATCCCAATGGCCCTCCCCTTGAAGAAAGTTCAGTGCCATCTAGCTGAATTTTCATCTTAGTAACTGAAAATATTGAAAAAATTGAAAAACTATTGAAAAAAATTGGTGTGAGAAGCACCCATTGGCCATCAGAGAGTGATCCAGGGAATCCAGTTAATAGATCCACACAGAAGAGACACCATACCTTGAGATTGGCCCAGCGGCCAAGTATTTGCATTAATTTATTTGCATTCATTTTTAAATTTTGAATTCCAAACTCTCTCCCTCCTCTACCCCTTAAACCGGCAAGCAAGATGATGCCCTTTATACAAGGCATTTGTATTTCAATCACAGTCCAAAGCAGCATATGCCGAAACGCCAAAGTGCCTAAAATGCTTGTTGTAGTGGGTAAATGTGGGTTTAGAGGAAGGAAAGGTTTCTATGATCTGTACTGAAGGGAAAAGGCTTTGTGAAGTAAGAGGGCAGCCATAGCTACTGACTGACCGAGCCATCTGTCCAGTTCAGCCTAGCATCAGAGAAGTCTAATGGGGAACTGGCTTCTCTGAGTGACCTGCTTGACCTAGCCTTAGTAGTGGATTGACTTATCCAGCGAAGATTCAGTGTCCTTTGAAGAACCTCCAGAGAAAAAAGATCCTTTTTGGTGGGGGGCCCTCTTTTGGAATTGGGATTGTTCTTGTCCAGGTGTATGCTCTACATCGGTGTCTTGCTGTTTTATAGTTTACATTTATATCCGTTCTCCCTTCTCCCTGTGGACTTTGTATGTATTGGTGGTAGAATGTACCCCAGACTTTTGGGGGGAGAATCTCTGTGACTACTGTTTTGGCTATATACTTGCATAATTGACTTTGGTAAAGAACTGTGTCCACAGGCTGAACATTAAGGGGCAGCACACCAGTGAGGGCTCATGAGCTAGTGTTAGTAAGTGAACTGCCTATAGATTACCTTTAGAACCCCAAGAGTAGTAGCAGCTGCCTTTCTAAGGATCTAATCTGTCAATGGTAGTGAGAGTTGGGATGCTCTATACATTTTTGTCTAATTGAATTCAAGAAGCATCCATTCCCTTAAGCCCTGAACCTCTGAGTCACCTCTGACCCTTTGGTATCCTTTATCCTCCCTATATAAGCAAATCTCCTGGACCTAGTGATTGTTCCTTTGAAAGATCTCTTTTATCTCCCCTTTCTTTCCATCCTTACCACTACCACCTTAGTTCAGGCCTTCATAATGTCATGCTTGGATTACTGTAATTGCTTCCTTGACTCCAGTCTCTCTAACTTTAAATTGCTTGCACACTGCCAACAAATCAGTCTTCTGAAAGCAGTGCTTTATCATACCAGTCCGCTTGCACGGAAACCATAATAGCTCCCCATTGCCGATAGCCCAAATTCCTCATTCTGGCATTGAAAGACTCCCACAATTTATCTCCAAATTTAGCTTTCACCAATTTCAACGCAAACCATATGACCTAGTCAGGCTAGTCTCCTCCCTCTCCCTTGTACACACTATGCTTATTCCAGCTCTGAGATATTTCCCGTACCCCTAACTATGCAGGTGCTCTCTATCTTTTAAGACCTAGATCAAGCCTGGTGCCCTTCCACAAGGCCTTATTCATTCAATACAATGCAAAGGAGTTTCTCCTTCCTCTGTACTTTGTACACCCACATGTCATCCTGGGCCATCTCCAGTCACCCTGATGAATATCAGGCCATTGGACCTAGATGACTCTGGAGGAGAAAGTGAGGCTGGTGACCTTGAACAGCCCTCCCTCACTCAGCTGCAAGTCATGTCATCATCTTGATGTCATGGTCCTCTTGGAGAATGAAGGACAAACACAACAAATTTGTACCACAGTTTTTAGCTGGGATAAGAATTCAGACGCTTCAGCATTTCATCATATGTGACTGTAATTTAAATATTTCTTTTATGCATGTTTTATGTCTCCAGCTAGACTCTAAACTCTTCAAGGTCAAAGATGGTGTGCTTTCTTAATTTTGTAGCATGGCAATATAATGTAGTAGAAAGGGAGCTGGGGGAGAGTCAGAAAGACCTGGGCTCCCACTCTGCTTCTAACATGTACTAGCTGCATGACCACACACAAGTCACTCAACTTTTCAGAGCCTCCGGTACAAAATGGAGATTCCAGTCTATTCAGTTCAGTAAGCTGTTATTAAATGCCTGCCAAGAGACAAGTACCATGACAGGGCCCGGGGAGACAAAGATAACAATTAAAACAGTTATTGACCTCAAGGAACTTATACTCTATTTTGGAGAAACAATGAGTTCCCACATATGTGTGCATATGTTTGTTTATGTGTGAATATGCATACATGTTTACATACGTGTGTATGTGTATGTGTGTACATATTCATATATGTGTATATACACAAACTGAGCATATTATTTCATATTTGATCGATTTCTTTGGACTATATATGTATAGTTTAGATATGCATACAATTGCATGCATCCACATACAGTATTTCTATACATACGCAAATATACAAATATATAGCTACATAATTTATTTCCAATTTATATATTCATATAGACGATATACAATTGGATACACACTTTTTATACACATACGTTTTTTCTATATACAATCATGTGCATATTTACGTACATATACAAACCCAAACTGAATACAAAATAATATGGGAAGAGGGGAGGGAGTCATTAATAACTAGGATATCAGGAAAAGCTGGAATAGGAGGTTGCACTTGGCCTGTCTTGAATCTAGGAATTCTAAGAGAAGTTGAGGAGGGAGAGTATTTTGGTCATGGAGGGACAGCTTATAAAAAGAGAGACAGACCATCTTGTACAGGGAGTAGCAAGTGTGGAGGTTTGAAATTAGATGGGATGAAGAGAGGAATGTTAAATAAATCTAGAAATATGAGTTGGAGCTAGATGGTGGAGGCCTTTCAATAACAGAGAAATTTGTGTTTTAGCCTAAGGGCAATGGGGAGCCTCTAATCTCCTTGAGGAAAGGAGTTAGAAGGTCTGGTTCCTGGTTTAGCAGTTTCAATTTGGCAGCTAAATGGAAGATGACTGGGGGATGGAAGAAGGGAGAGAGGCTAATGAGGATGCCATGGCTGGAGTTAATGAGGGTCTGGACCAGTCTGGTGGCCATTCAAGTGAAGTGAAGAGGATGAATTCAAGCTATGTGGTGAAAGTAGAATTTTAAAAACAAAACAAAACTTGGCAACTGATTGTAAACAGGACTGAAGGACAAGGAAGAGTCAAGGATGACTCTGAGGCTACACACCCAGGAGAATGCTAGTGCTCTTCATAGGAACAAAGAAGATAGGAAGAGGTTTCGATTTGGTGGGGAAAATGGTGATTTCTTTGGGAGGCAGGTTGAGTTTGAGATGCCTAAGAGTCATCCAGGCGGAAGTTGCCAGCACGGATGCGATCTGCAGCAGCGAACTCACAGAACTGTTACGAGGAGAAGAGGAAATCAGTCATGGAAAGCAGTTTTCAACTCT
This sequence comes from Notamacropus eugenii, assembly GCF_028372415.1. Classification (NCBI taxonomy): domain Eukaryota; kingdom Metazoa; phylum Chordata; class Mammalia; order Diprotodontia; family Macropodidae; genus Notamacropus; species Notamacropus eugenii. The sequence continues at coordinate 472,592,341 of NC_092875.1, forward strand.
AAAGGCATTATAGAAATGTTATTGTTACTATGGTTAATCCATATTCCATTAGAATATAAGCTCCTTGTGGACAAGGATTCTGTCTTTCTTTGTCTCCCCAACAGCTTACAGTGGCTTAATAAATGCTTTCTGACTGAATGATTGACTCAAGGAGAGGAAATAGGTCCGATTCAAGGGTGTGCTAGTGTATATTTAACAAATGACTCAAAGAAAGAAAGGAAGGAAGGAAGAAAGGAAGAAAGAAAGAAAGAAAGAAAGAAAGAAAGAAAGAAAGAAAGAAAGAAAGAAAGAAAGGAAGAAAGGAAGAAAGAAAGGAAGGAAGAAAGAAAGAGAAAGAAAGAAAAAGAAAGAAAAGGAAGGAAGAAAGAAGGAAAGAAAGAGAAAGAAAGAAAAAGAAAAGGAAGGAAGAAAGAAGGAAAGAAAGAGAAAGAAAGAAAAAGAAAGAAAGAAAAGGAAGGAAGAAAGATATGTATACAAAATACACACTTCCAAGTTTAATCTGTTTTATCAGCATTTTCTCCTTCACTTCCTTAACCCTCCATGATTGATAAAATACTAAGTCAAACATCTGGCTATCAGAGCCAGGGCTAACACACCCTGGTCCTGCTTGTCTCTGCATATACCTTAGTGCCTAACAGAGTATATTGACAGTAATGAGTATTTATTAACGCTTCATTGAATTAATAAATGAATGAATATTCCATTAGGGCAAGGATTGTGTCGAATCTGAATTTTTTATCACTCTCAGTGCCCAGTACAGTGCTCTGCACGTAGAAGGGACTCATCAATAAATGAGTAATAATAACTTTAATAGATAGCATTTACATAATGCCTTAAGGTTTAAAAAATACTTTACATATGACATCTCATTTGATCCGTACAACAATCCTGTGAAGTAGATGCTCCCATTACGTCCATTTCACAGATGGAGGAAATTGGGTCTGAGAGAGGTTGGGTTACTTGCCCAAAGTCACAAAGGTGGTAAATGTCTTCACTTGAACTCAGGTCTTCCTGACACCAGGTCCAGCGCTTTATCTATTACCTCCTTGGGGGTCAGTTTCTTCATATGTAAAATGAAGTAATCAAATGAGATGATAAAAAGTTTCCTTGCAACTTCCATTTTCAATGTGTTTGTGATTAAAACTAATTTTTGTTCTTTTATGATCACTGTCAACTCTGCCTTCGTTGGAACACATGTCAATCCTGAAATAGTCTCCCCAGCAGGTTCGCTGTCCAGGACCTGCCCTAAGGATCTTGTCTCAAAGCAGTTTCAGATTCTCATTTGCTGTGATTTGGGCTAAAGCCAGAAAAAGCATCCCCAAACAGACCCTACCCTAGATGAGTTTGTATATGACATCAAGTCCATCGATGACCTTAGAGACCTTCCTATTTAGACTCACTTCCACATTTTATTATTATTGATATTGCTTATCCTTTGCTCTTGAAGAGGACCAATGATGCCATGAGGGGGATGCCTTAGCTTGTGCATGAATTGGACTGAAGTGGGGCAGAGCTGTGCAAAGCCAGCCTCACTTTCTCCTCCAGTTATCAGAGTCCAGTGACATGACAAAAGTCAAGATGAGTGGGGAATGTCTAGAATGCCATGAAGTGGTGATTGATTCCAGCAAAGAACAAAATGGAAATCAAATTAGAAGGCTGGGAAAGACCCTGAATATCCAGTCCAAGAGTTAGGATTCTGGTAGGTATTATGGAGAAGAGGGGTCATGGAAAGAGGGAGAAGAAAGTCAAGGACTACCCAAAGTGAGGTACATAAGGCAAAATCAAAGGGTGTCTGTGAGGTTTAGTCAAATGACAAAGGAGGCCTAGGAAGAAAATAATAATCAGTCCTTTGGGTAAGGCATGGAGTAAAATTATAGTGATGCTTTAATAAAATGTCATGCCTGGGTAACTTGCCTGTGCAGATCACTGAGTACTCTGGGTGTCTGGACGTTAACACTCCTACTAACATAACCCTGCAACTACATGTCCAGATTTTTGGCAGGCATTAAAAGCAGGCTGTAGCCTATCCTTTTTCAGGGAGCATGAACCTTACCTTAATTTTGTTGTTCAACATTTAAATGCATTATGTATATATAACCAAGAGAGAAGCCTTTTGATACAGACCAACATCCTTCAGTTGCACTAATACGGGCACCAACTGGATCTTAAACCTGCCTACCAATTTTTTAAAAAAGAATCTTTAATTGATGTTGTTCCTGCCACCTCATTCCTCTTATTTTCCACTACTTTCCAACCCCCAGTTCCCTGATAATCCTATAATAGGTTCAGTGATTTAGAGTTGGAAGTGACTTTATAGGTCATTTAGCCTCCCCCACCATTGTTCTGTAAATGAGGAAACTGAGGCCCAGAGACTTACTTACTCAGAATCATACAGGCAATAAGTAGCAAAGGCAACCTTTGAACTCACGTTCTGTGATACCAAAGTCAACATCTCCAAAATACAACACACCAGCTCAAACAAAATGAATTAATTCACTGGCTGTGCCTCAGAATCTACCTCCTAATTGTCATAAAATCTGCTTTCCAGATACCCTCGTTATGAACAGCTAATATTCCCAAGAGCTGGGCCATTAGAAGAGACTTTTAAACATTATTTAGCCATCATCAAACCTCTTGAATTTTACCTTGTGTTTTCATCAGTTTAAGCTGAAAAATTATTTGAAGACTATTAACAGAGATGCAGGTTAGCCACTTTTATTCCATAAAGTCACAGGTTTAAAAAGATTCCTTTTGTCATATGTTCTATGTCAACAAGTCAACATGCATTTATTAAGCACCTACTGTGTGCCAGGCACTCAGTAGTAAGAGCCACAAAGAAAGGAAAAAAATAACCCAAACCAAAAGAGGCCTTGTTCTCAGAGATCTCACAGTAAAAAGGGGGTAACAGCATGTAGCCAACTGGATACAAACAAAAGATAATCTAAGGAATAATCTACAGGGATAATCTACGGAAAGAAGGCACCAGAATTAAGGAGGCATTGGGAAAGGTTGCTTACAAAAGTGGAATTGTAGCTAGAACTTGAAGGAAGTCAGGGAAGCCAGGACGTGGAGGTGGGGAGGAAGAGAACCCCAGATAGTGTAAGTGAACAGAGCCTGGAGATGGAGTACTATGTAAAAGAAAGAGCAAAGAGGCCATTGTTACTGGATCACAGGGTATGTGGAGGAGAATAAGATGTTAGAAGCCTGGAAAGGTAATAAGAGGCCAGATTATGGAGGGCTTTCAAAGCCAAAATGAGGATTTTAGATATGATCCTGGAGGTCATAGGGAGCCATTGGAATTTGTTGAATAGTGGGGGTGATGGTTAGACCTGTATTTTTAGAAGATCGACAATTTGATATCTTGTTGAGAGGATGAACTAGTGTGGAAAGACTCATGGCAAGGAGACTAAGCCAAGTCCATTGCAACAATCTGGGCATGAGGTGATGCAGGCTTTCACCAGGATGGTGGCTGTGTCAAAGGAGAGAAGGGGGCACATAGGAGAGATGTTGCAAAAACAGAAATGAGGGAACTTGGCAACACCATCACCACTCATCTTGACCTTTGTCCTGCCTCTGGACTGCAATGACTGGAGAAGAGAGTGAGGCTGTTTGGGTTTGTGCAGCCCTGCCTTACTTAAATCCAATTCATCAGCAAACCAAGAGATCATCTTTTCGAAGGACCACCACCCACCACCACCACCACCACCAATGGACACAGGGTTGGGGTAGGGGGTGGAACGTGGCGGGGAAGTGTGAAGAGAGAGTAAGGAGCCAAGGATGACACCTAGGTTGTGAGCTTGGGTGAATGGGAGCATAGTGTTGCCTCTCACTGGAGTTATGAGGACCTGAGTTCAAATCTGGCCTCAGAATTTACTAGCTGTGTGATCCTGAGCAAGTCACTTAACCTCGATTTTCTCAAAAAATTAGTATCATTGATGCTGTTGGAAGTCACATTGAAGTACATTAAAGTGAGAATGAAAGGAAAGAAAGAGTTATCTGTTGTGGATATCCTTCTCAAAGTATTTATCCCAGTGCCCAGAACAGGAATTTGCACTCAACAAATGTTCATTATATTGTGTTGTATTGGTTCGATCTAACTCAATCCCTTTATTTTACAATTGAAGAAACTGAGGCTCAGCGATGTTAAGAGAAATGGCCCAAGTTTATACAGTAACATTGCTGTATATGAAGCCAGGCTCTTCTAACATCAAATCTCAAACTCTTTCAATGTCTTGTTGCTATGATGCTACCAAACCTGGAGGTTCTACTGGTTATTTGAGCCCTGGGAACAGAATAGACAGCCATGTTCTTGGTATTCAAGAGTATGGCTCATTGGCTCCTGGGAAAGACTTTAATTTAGAAAGGCCAAGGTCATCCACTGCATCCCAGGCCATCACTAGCTGTCTGCACTTTAGTCCTGGTACTGAACTTTGATGACTCTGGAGAAGTGAGGCCGGTAACTTTGTGCAACTCTGTCTCACTTAAATCCAATTTATGCGCAAGTCAAGACATCACCCTCATAATGTTATTGATCCTCTTGGAGAACAAAGGACATACAACAGTAACAGTAGACATAAAAGAGAGAAGAAATAAGGCAAATAGATGCGATGGATGGAATAAGTGAAGGTTTACGGAGTTTAAGGAAGACCAGGGCATGTTTGTAGGCAGGAGACCAAGCAGACGGTAGACCAAGAGAATGGGGATGATAGACAGGCAATTTGCTGGAGAAAGCAGGATGAAAGGAGCCTGTAAAAGTTCTAACAATTCATCATTCGTACAAGATAAATATGGGGTGAGACAGAAGATGGTTCCCAGCCAAAGCACAGGTTTAAAGGACATTATGGGGGAGGGAAACTAGAAGCCAAGAACTTCAGAACAAGCAGAGTAATTGAGATGGCCTTATACAAGGTTGAGCTTCCCAATAGATTTCAACTATCCTCACTGAAATTCTATCTCTAACTAGAAGTTAGAAGGTCAATAAAAATTTATTAATCACCTACAATGTGCTAAGCATTGGGGATACAGAGAAGGTTTAAGGAAAGTCCTGCCCTCAAGAAGTTCACATTTTAAGAGGGGAGACAATATGCAAACAACTACATAGAAACAAGCAAAATACACAGGATAAACTGGAGAAATACAATAGAGGGAGAGCTCTAGTATTAAAAGAAATTGATAGGTGGGATTTTAACTGGGCCTTGAAGTAAACCAAGAAAGTCAAAAAAGAAGTAAAGCATGTACATCCAATATGAATTCCATGTCCAATTTTCATTTTCATAACCCAGAAAGCACAGGGACTGAGCAAGCTGATGTGTAAAATAAAATAAAATAAGACTGAGTTATAACCTGTCTTTAAAAGATTTGCCATCAAAGGCAAACACTATGGGGACAGAAAGACTCATAGAAGTGACAGAAGAATAAAATGTTAATAAAAATATTAAATTCTACCTGAAAGGCAGAGAGGTCCTGAGAGGGTCAAGTGCCCTCCAAGGAGTTAGGAAAAGTCCTTTCTTTCTTAGACATGTATCTCAAAGAGGAAAAGTGAAATAGTTTTCATAATCCAGTACAGTCAGAGAAACATGGTCCTGAGAATACTCACGTTGAATGGGTCACAGAATAGAGACCAAGGCAGGTCCTTGTGTACCTAGGAGGAGAAAATTGAGGGTGCTTGGCCATGGTGTTCTCTTTTGTACAGTCTCCATCTCTGTGCCTGTTTTACTCCCTGAGTCACAAGAAAATATAGTTCAACCTGCCTGATAAGGCTTAATGAACTGGGTTTCTGCCAGTCATTCCCAAACTAGAGCAAATCAATCTGACTCCAACAAAACTAGAGGGGAGAAGGTTCTGTGTTCATTTCCTTCTATTATGTCACCACTGCCATGGAGAAAATCAATCTAGCCTGCATCCAGGTGATCTTATCCCCAAGTAGGTGGAAAATTCCTTACAGTGAGAATTCTTTTTTTTTCTTTTTATACTGTAATGTTATTTTATGGATGTAAACTCTTCAACTTTTTCAGCTCTTGATTAAAGAGTAATCAGCAGGTTCAATCAACCTCAAATTCCCTGCCCAACTTTCACTTTAGAAAAGGGTTGGGAACCTATTTGGAAAGAGATGCAGCCAACAAAGAGGCTCGGGAGATTAACTCTCTTACAATATTCATGACTGGCATAAAACAATCTACAGAAAGCTGGCTTTGGTTCTTTATGATAACAATGCTTTACATTAATTTCAAAAGTTATACTTCCAAGGGCTTTCCATTTTCCACCATGAATTATGAGTGCCTTCTAATATGCCTAAGAATTAAAGTATTATAGCATACCACAGTTCTAGAATTATAAACTAGAAGGGACTACACAGATGATCTATTCTAATTCTCTCATTTTACAAATGAGGAAACTGAGACCCAGAGAGGGAAAGTAACTTGCCTACGGTTACACAATTGGCATAGTTGGGGCCAGAACCCAAGTCACTTGATTCCCCTGAGCCAGGGTTCATTCAACTGTACATCACTGCTTCCTTTAATGCTACTCAAATGAAATAATGTATTTAAAATGCTTTGCAAACCTTTAAGTGCTATGTAAATGTGATCTATTATTATTATTATGACTCACAAGGGAATATGGAAGATAGTGATGATATTTATACAGTATGAATTTAATAGCAGAGATAGAATGAAAATGCTATAAGTTTAAATATCTTTTGCTTTGTTTAGATTTTTTAAAAAAAGTGTTTTATGAAATATTTTTGTCTTCACATTGCAGTCGTTTCTGGACCACTTCCACTCCCCTTCTCCCCGACACATTTGAATCCTTTTTGTAATAAAGAAAAACAATTAAGCAAAAACATCCAATACAGTGATTAGAACTGACAACGTCTGTAACCTTCTCCCTAGAAGTCTCCTGCCCCTTTGTCCTGAGAAATGAGGTATATTTCAATACCGGTTCTCCGGGACCATCAGTTCCTTTTCTGATAAACACTTTGGCTTCCTTTTGGTGCTATTTTCATTTACATTGTGGTGTCTCTGCTTATTTCATTCTGTATCAGTTTATCCAAATCTTCCCTGTTTCTCTAAATTCCTCATGTCTTCTCTTACTGCACAGTAGTGTAACATTTTATACCTAGACCATATATCTATTGGGAACTTACTTTGCTGTGTGTGGTGTGAGATGTTGGTATAACCCTAATTTCTGCCAAATTGCTTTTGAGTTTTGCCAACAGTTTTTATTGAATAGGGAGGGGATCCTGACTCCAGTAATTCAGTTCCTTAGGTTTATCAGACTTTATGCAACTATATTTGATTGCTTCCTTTTTTACATACCTAACATATTCTATTAATCAACTTCTCTATATTTTAAGCCAGAATCAAAATGCTTTGATAATTATTGCTTTGAAATATAGTTTGAGAACTGGTAGTGCAACACTCCCTTCTTTCGAACTGTTTTTTCATTACTTCCTATGAGCTTTTTGACTTTTTTGTTGCTCCAAATGAATTTTGTTCTTTTTTTCCAACTCTTTTGGTAGAACTAGCAAGCTTTTGGTACCATGGCTGACATGGCACTGAACATTCAAATTAATTATAGTGTTATTATTTTTATTATATTGTCACAGCCCAACCAAACCTTTTTACAGGAACTGGAATACGTTGTTGTTTGTAGTGAGAGGGAAAGAATAAGTGTTTATTAAATGCCTGTTAAATATTTACAAATATTATCTCATCTGAACTTCACAACAATCCTTTCAGGTGGGTGCTGTCAATATCCCCATTTTGCAGTGGAGGAAATGAAGCTAAAAGTGTTTAAGGGATTTGCCCAAGGTCACCCAGCCAGTTAATGTCCAAGGCTGTATTGGAACTGAGATTTCCTGACTCTAGGCCTGGTGCCTTCTTTGCTGAGTCACCTACTTTCCTCATGGTTATATTTATATAATTCAGATTTCTTGGTAGCTGAACTTCCATTTTGTACATTCTTAGTCATTTGGAATGGAATTTCTTTTTTATATCTTTCTGTTGCATTTTGTTGGTAACATACAGAAAGGGAGATGATTTTATGTGTACCCTAACCTTACTAAAGTCCTTAAATATTTCAATTAATTTTAGTTGAATTTCCAGGATTCTCTAAGCCAACAGTCATATTATGTGCAAAAAGTGATCATTTTGTTTCCTTTCCCCTATGTTTATTCCTTCCATTTATTTTTCTTGTCTTACTGCTATTGTTATCTCTGCTTACCTTCTCATACTGGAACAGCTTCTGGCATTTCTTCATTTCAGATATTGCTAACTCTTAGTTTTAATAACTACTATTCAGCAAATTAAGGAACAGTCCATTTATGGCTATTCTTTTTCATGTCTTGCATTTTGTTTTAAAAAAGTATTTTCTTCATCTACTGACATAATCATGTGATTTTTATTGTTCTAGTTCTTAATATGGTTCATAGACCATATCTTACTTCATAGCTTTATATTTTTAGATATACTTTTCCTAATATTGAATCAGCTTGCCTTCTTGGTATAAATATACTATGACAACAGTTTTTTAAATATGTCATTGTAGCCTCTTTGTTAATATTTTAGTCAAAATTTTTGCATCAATATTCACGAGAGATACTGATTTATATTTTTGCTTTTCTCCTTTATCTCTTTCCAGTTTAAGTATAAGGATGAACTTTGTCTTGTAGAGTAAGTTTAGTAGCATCCCTTCTTTCCTGAATTTTGTAAAGAGTTTGTGTAATGTTGGAATTAACTGTTCTTTGAATGTCTGATAAAAATCACTTATACATCCATGTCCTAGGGGCTTCTGTTAGGAGTTTTGTTTCTTTTTCCCTGAAACTATTAAACTTAATATTTCTTGTACTGTTAATCCAAACATTTTATATTTTTAGAAATATTTTTCAACTCCCTTTAACTTCTCAGTTTTGTTAGCATACAACTGGGAAAAAATAATTTCTAATAATTTCCCTTATTCTTCTTCATTTGTGATTTTTCCTTTTTTTTAAAAAAAATTTACATCAGCAATTTGTTTTTGCTCTCTGTTTTATGAGTGCTAATGATTTATCTATTTTATTTTTTCCCCAAAAACCTAGTCCTAAGGTTCATCAATTTAAGTTTTTAGCTTTTAAAATATCCCCTTTATTTTCAGGATTTTTATTTTTCATATTTGGCTGGGGTTTATTATTTCAGTGCTTTTCAGATTGTTCTTGTTATATGTCTCATTCATTTATTCTTTCTTTTGTCAAAGAAAATGCTTAGAAAAATACATGTTTCCTTAAAGAGTGCTTTAGTGGCATCCCAAAAATTATGGTTTGATATTTCATTAATGTTATTTTCTTTAATGAAATCATCCATTATTCATATGATTTATGATTTTGTATACAAATCCTGCAGGATTAAATTATTTAATCTCTATTTAAATTTTATTCCTTTCCCCAAATGCTCTTCATTGGATATGATTTTATTGCACTTGTCAGTAAAGGATGTGTTTGATACTTCTGCTTTTCTGTATTTAATATCCTAGCACACAAATTTTTGTAAAGGCTGCATGAACAGTTGAGAAATTTGTATATTCTTCCCTGTTTGCATTTGTTTTCACCAGAGATCTACCTTATCTAACTTTTCTAAAATTCTATTCAGTTTCTGAACTTTTTCCTTATTTGTATTTTTGTTATATTTGTTTAGATCTGAAAGAAGCACATTGAAGTCTCCAACTATTTTTGTTGTTTACGTCTCCCTGTAATGTGTCTAACTTATGATTCATGTACTTAAGTGATATGACATTTGAAGCATATTGGTATTAAGTAAGCATGGTCATTTTTCTGCTTCTTTTTTTAACCACATATATTTTCACTTTTTTTGTTTTATTTGAGATGATGATGGCTATCCTTGTTTTTTTTTAATTTGCCTGAAGCATAATAAATTGTGCTCCAATTAAAACTATGTGAATTTTCATGGTTTAGGTGTTTCTTGCAATTAACATGTTATTGAATTTTGTTTTCTAATCTCTTCTGCCGCCATCTTCCACTTATTGGCTAGTTCATCTTATTCACTTCACTGTTTTGATTGTATATTTCTCTCTGTTATAATGTCTTATACTTTTCCCACTTTTTCCTCCAGTCTTCTTCCCTACATAGAAGAAAAGGATATAGAAATGAGAGCTAGCATTTATATAATGCTTTTAGGTTTACAAAGCACTTTATATACACAGGCATGTTGTTGATCTTTTGCATACATATTACTTCATTTGAGAAAGAGAAGGAATATAATCAATGCCAGTTGGCATGGGGGGACTAGGGACCAAACCACTGACTTTTCTGCCTTATATCTTGAGACATAAAAAGCTGGAGATTTAGTGGAATTCATAGTGAAGACATCTTTCTTTTTTCTTACTTAATATTTTATTTTTTTCCCAATTACATGTAAAAACAATTTTAACATTTTTTACTTCACATTTTGAGTTCCAGATTCTCTCTCTCCCCTAACCTTTCTCTCTCTCTCTCTCACCGAGAAGGCAAGCAGTTTGGCATAGGTTATACATGTGTAGTCATGCAAAATGTTTCCATGTAAATCATTCTGTGAAAGAAAACATAGATAAAAAAACCCCAAGAAAAATAAAAAAGTATCTTTGATCTTCATTCAGGCTCTACCTGTTCTTTCTCTAGAGATGGACAACACCTTTCATCATCAAATATTTTTACCATTTGGCCCATTGTGTTTTTTAAGGTCTTATTTTCTTCGGTATTTTTTTGATGTCTCCTTTACCAAGCTGTTGACTCTTTTTTTGTCATTACATTCTTGCATCACTCTCTTTTCCCTTCCTGATTTTTTCTCTACCTTTCTTACTTGATTTTTAAAATCCCTTTTGAGCTCTTCTATGGGCTGAGACCAATTCACATTTTTTCTTTGAGGCTTTGGATACAGGAATTTTGACTTTGTTGTCTTCTTTTGAGCATGTGTTTTGATCTTCTTGTCACCATAGTAACTTCCAATGTTCAAAATTTTCTTCTTTTTTTTGCCAATTTTCCAGCTTATTTCTCGACTTTTAACTCAATGCTAAAGTGGGACTCTGCTTCCCAAGATACAGGTTTTTAGTGCAGTTGTTTTTAGAGGTAATTTTGGGCACCTGTAAGTTTTGGGTTCTTCCAAGATGATATGATCTAGGTAGAGGAGTGTTTACTCCCTTCCTGTATTGGGCACTTATTTGTGAATGACCACAAGTACTGTTTTCAACCCTGAAACTGTGTCTAGTGTCCCTGCTCTCCTGTGGCCACAAGTTCTGCTGTGCTAGTGCTCCTCATTGCACAGGGACTAAGACCTAGGACTGCAACCCAGATCGAAGTATAGGCAATGCAACAGTCTTGCCCCTGGTGCCAGCAAAGGGACCCCTGTAAATCTTCTTCTGACTGTTGTCTGATCCCCTTACCATCTGTGGGCTGAGAGGTCTGGAAACTGCTACTGCTGCCACCAATTCAGTAGCCCTGAAGCCTGCTGCTTGTTTGCTGGAACTGAGCCTGTGCTGGATCGCATTCTTCTATTACCCTGGTGTGACAGACTTTTCCTGACGACCTTCTAAGTTGTCTTGGTTTCCCTTGTATTTTGTGGGTTCTGCTGCTCTAGTATTTGTTTAGAATCATTATCTAAAGGCATTTGGAGGGGTTTGGGAGAAAGCTCAGATGAATCTCTGCCTTTTCTTCGCCATCTTGGCTCTGCCTTTGAGGACACCTTTCTGATCTAGGCTTGCTGCCTTGATGAATGGAGAACCAGAAAGGGACAGCATCTATTTTAATTATTGGTAGGAATTATGTCCTTTTAAGTATCTTGTTACAAATACATTCATTTTCATTGAATTTAATGATCCTTCAGTATTTCATTGCATTCTAATCCTGAGCCTGAATCTCTGGACTGACCTGAGGGAGGCCTGCCCCAAAATGCCCTTGTTATCTACACCAAAGTTGCTAAGTCCCAGAAAATTGCTTATCCCCAGGCATCAGCTTTGCCTGTAGTACCGGAGTTAGAAGACAAATGCTTTACAAACTTTAAAGTGCTATAGGAATACGAAGTATTAACATACACTGTTTCTGTACCTGGTCAAATTCTTTAAAATAAATAATAAAATGATATATCTAAAAGCTATCAGAACAAATAAACCCAGTATCTCACCTCTGCTTGACAGAAACTGGTTTGTTTTTTGGAAACGAGCATAGTAAGGGTATAGAGAGAAATCAATAGGCCATCACACTGCATGAAGCAGGGGAGTAGAAAATTAACGAGGTGTGACCAAATGAGTCTAGACTGTATTCCTGCTTTGCCTACAATTGCATTATCTAGACTCAACTCTTTTTCTTCTCCCCGGAGGGTGCTCTCTATGTCCTAGCTCAAAAAAAAAAAACAAAAAAAAAGGGAAAGAAAGGAGTCTTGTATTAAAGGAGTCATATAAAAATAATGACATCTTTTCATGAACTTGACAAATCCCTTCTCAATTCTGAATCCTCTTTTGTTTTCCACTGAGTTCATCTGACAAACTGAAAGATGATTGTTCACTTTGGGGAAACCTTGGCAATATTTTCAATGAGAACAGGCCAGTCCTCATATCCTAGATTAGCTTTATCTTTTGTTCCAGTAAAATGGCATTGGGCTAAGTTCATTATGTGAGAAGGACACTGCCTTGTGGAGAGCCAGTGCCTTTCCACAGTCTGTCACCCCTGTCTGGAACACTCACCTTTTTAAACTCTGCTTCTGATGATCTATTCAAACCCTTCAAAACCTCTTAACATGACTTCGATTCAGATGCCACTTCTCAAATGAAGCTGTTCTAGCCTAAGTTTGATCTAATTTGGCTTAAATTCAGGGCCACGATATTCAAATTAGGCAGCTGCTTTCAGCCCACACCTTCCTTCCCCTAGGTCTCAGGAGATGCTGAGGCCAAGAAAGGCAACCTCTACATACTCCTCAGAGAGGCCTCCTTCCGACAGACAGTGGCTCATGGTCCGTGACCCTGATTATCCACCTGCAGTAAATTTCCCATCAGCTGCTAACAGCTGAGTCTGTTCAAGTAAAGCCTAGCATAGAAGCATCATCACCTGATAAATATTTAAATATTTAAAACTTTTATTAAGTGCTCACTCTATACCAGGCATTTCTACTAAGTGCTGAGGAGACTAGTTTGTTGTTGAGTCATTTCAGTTGTGTTCTACTCTTTGTGATCTCATTTTGGTTTGGTTTTTTTGTTTGTTTGTTTGTTTTTTGTCAAAGACAGTGGAATGGCTTGCCATTCCTTCTCCAGCTCATTATGTAGATGAGGAAACTGAGGCAAACATGGTTAACTGACTTGCCCAGGGTCACACAGCTAGCAAGTGTCTGAGGACAGATTAAAACCCAGGTCTTCCTGACTGCAGACTGGTGCTCTATCCACCAGGCCACAGAGCTGCTCCAAGCGCACGAATACAAACAAACAAAGGACAGTCTCTAAGCTGAGTTTCCATTCTAACGAGAAAAGGGAAGAAAGAGGAAGTATATAAAATGGGGGTTGGGAGAGGCTGCTGCTAGTATTTTTCTCCCTTCTTAAATAACCTTATATCTATTTAGTAGCATATGAATTGTATCCCCATAACATAATGCAATGTAAAATTTCTCAAAGGTAAGGACTCTTTTTTTTTTTTGCCTTTGTAAATCTTGGGTAAGTGACTTGACTGCCTTGGGGGTTGAGCTACATGGCCTCAGAGTTCCCTTACAGCTCTGGGCCTAACGGTCCCTGACACATAGTAGGCAGTTAATAATTGCTTGCTGAACTGAATTGTTTTCATTGCAAAGTCTTGAATATTATGCTTTATGGTTGAAAAGTTTTCTATGGATGCCTTATGGAGTTTCTTTATTAGGTAGTTATAATATTTAAGGTCTTAGAATGGTTAGAAGACACCCTTTATTTTTCCTGAGTGCATCATTCACACCGGGTCAGGGACCAGATCTGTGATTTCAGTGTACCACTGAAATTCTATATGACAGAAATCCTTCTGCCTATGCAGGTGGGTACCTGCTCTGCAGCTTAATAGTCTTAGAGAGTCACCACAGGTTAAGTGACTTGCCCAAGGTTATGCAGCCAGTGGACGTCAGAAGGGGAACTTGAACCCACATCTTTGCTTAGTTCTGTGTTTGGCACACAGTAGGTGCTCTAGCAATGCTTATTCCCCTTTCCATTCCTGGCTTTCAGGCTGCCTCTCTGTCATTACCAGAATTGCTGTCATGATTGCCATTAATATTTAGGTAACACTGTGGTTTTAAAAAGAGAAGCATTTTCACATCCAGTAAATGGGCTTTCCCTTCTGACCTTCCCCACAACGTTGTGAGGCGCACTGGAGACTTAGGTTCAGGAAGCTTTAGGGACTTACCAAGGTCACATAGGTGGCAGAGCTGGCTCCATGTCCAACCTTTCCACCACACCACAACAGGAAGATCTTTTTACAATAGTAACGAGTGCAATCCTTCTCTCTCCCTTCTGGAGGGTAGAAACAGGGTCTCCCTTGTGACCAGTTCTGCCTAGTTGAAGCAGACCATCTTTTCTGGCAACTGAGGATTTTCATTTTGCCCAGTGAAAGTATGCCTGTGCTCCCCTACAGTTAAAGGTCAGTGCAGTGGAAGGCACTGGATCTAGAGTCTGAAGACCTGGCTGGGTTCAGCCCCCAGCTCTGCCACTCCTTTGACTTTACCTCTCCCTAACTGTGCCATCCCTCTAATGACTTTTTGTAAGTCATTTTATCTGGGCTGTAAAAATGAGGGAAGTGAATTAGATGATCACTAAGGTAATTCCAAATCTTATAAAAAACTGTAATAATGGGAAGGTAGTAGAAGCTACTATATAATCCTAAGGAATAGGCCTATCCCAGGCACATCTTTGGGGACTGTAGCCATACTGGAGCAACTAGGTGGCACAGTGAATAAAGTGCCAAGCCTGGAGGCAGGAAGACTCATCTTCCTGAGTTCAAATCTGGCCTCAGACACTTTATTATCTGGAATTTTGGCCAAAAATTAGGATTAGGCCAAATTCTCATACCATATACTACAATAAACTCCAAATGGATAAATGACCCAGATATAAAAAGTTACCTCTTAAATAAATTAGAGCAGCCAGGTGGTATATTGGATAGAGCTCTGGGCCTGGAGTCACAAACTCATCTTCTTGAGTTCAAATCTGGCCTCAGATACTTACTAGCTAGGTGACCTTGGCCAAGTTACTTAACCCTGTTTGTCTCACTTTCCTCATCTGTCAAATGAACTGAAGAAGAAAATGGCAAGCCACTCCAGTATCTCTGTTAACAAAACTTCAAATGGGGTCACGACTGAAAAGCAACTGAACAAGAGCTGCAGGTACCGTACTTCGTTTTAGGACCCTATCCTAACCTGTAAAGGGAAAAGCACTGCCATCAGATGGGAGGTGGAGTGCAACAAGGTCTACCTCACATGCATCACTGACTGTGCCACTGCACCAAATGGAAACTTTCCCCCGTGTTCTCAGCTGTGGATTCCAAGCTTTCTCTGGACTCAGTGCTTACCTCACTCCTGGAGGCACAAGGGACAAATGGTCAGAGATTTTTCTTTATCAGCAGTTTATGAAGTTTGACCAATGATCCATCTCCTTTGGCATTCAAGTCAGGGAAGGTCTTGTCACGGCTGCCTTGATGTCTTTAGATTAAATATACTCCTCAATTAAATGGACTTGGCTCATGGCTCATGCCCAGGTCTGGCAAGACCACTGAATGATGATATTAGTGGAAAAGAGAAGAAAAATCCTGTAAAGTAAGTAGTGGTGGATTCCTTAATGTAGTGTCTCAGTTCTCTCCTACCCTTCTAGCCTCTCACCCCTCCCTCTACTCAAATGATAGACCACAAGAATTACATAGGGCTCCTAAAGATGTTTGTGTTCACAAGAAGCTCTTTTCAGAAGCAGAGCCAGTTTTTATCAAAAGGAAAGAAGGGAGCATTTATGAAGTACTTACTGTATGCCTGGCTGTATGCTAAGAGCTTTACAAGTTTCATCACATTTGATCTTTATAACAATGCTGGAGAGTAGGTGTTATTGTTACCTCCATTTTACAGTTGAGGAAACTGAGGCAGGCAGATATTAAGTGACTTCCCCAATGTCCTACAACTAGTGAGTAGGTGAGGCTGGATTTGAACTGTAGCAAGCACCCTGACACATCCAGGATGACCTGCTAGCACAGGTTCTTAATCTGCTTTTCTAAAAGGAAAGCAACTTTTGGGGGGGGGGTCAACGATCTTTAATCATATATACCAACAGAGAAAATACAAACTGAGAAATAAAGACCAACAGACAGAGAGTCTAATTGTCTGACCATAAGCACTACATACATCGCAGATCAACAGACAGATCTGACTGTCTGGCCACTATGTACATAACATACATACATAGTTACCAGAGAGAGAAGCACCAACGTTGGAGTTTTCAAGGAGGGGAGAGGGCTCCTTAATGGCTACCCAGAGTCTCACCTGGCAATGAACCTTCTTCCAAGCCCCCAAAGCAAAACCTCACTTCAGAGTATAGACAGATAGATAGATAGATAGATAGATAGATAGATAGATAGATAGATAGATAGATAGATAGATGATAGATAGAAAGATGATAGATAGATAGATGATAGAAAGATGATAGATAGATAGATAGATAGATAGATAGATGATAGATAGATGATAGATAGATAGACAGACAGACAGACAAATAGATAGATAGATGATAGATAGATAGATGATAGATAGATAGATAGACAGACAGACAGACAGATAGATAGATGATAGATAGATGATAGATAGATAGATGATAGATAGATAGACAGACAGACAGACAGACACAGATAGATGATAGATAGATAGATAGATAGATAGATAGATAGATAGATAGATAGATAGATGGATGGATAGACAGACAGACAGACAGACAGATAGATGATAGACAGATAGACAGACAGACAGATAGATAGATGATAGATAGAAAGATGATAGATAGACAGATAGATAGATAGATAGATGATAGATAGATAGATAGATAGATAGATAGATAGATAGATAGATAGATAGATAGATAGACATATATTTATATTTATATATATACTCTTCAGAGGCCAAGGGCATCATGACCCTGCAGACCCATTGCCTCATTAACAATTCACAAAAGGTGTGGGCCTTCCTACAAAACAAGCCTCCCCTAATCAAGCTTCCCTTAATGGGCTCCACCTAAGGCCTATTAATGGGGGTAGATCTTTAACTCGAATTAACATAAATCTCATTAACATTACAGTTTGGAATGAACAAATACCAATCATACTATTTAAAATGTAGGGGATGTATAGGTCAAATGAATTAGTGGACTCAGTTTTTGTCATGGACATGATCTTTAACTGATTACCTTATTAGAAATTTTGACGGAATAGAGGAATGTGTTTAATTGTCCTTTGTATCAATTCAAGCAATCTTTTTATAGTTTTTCTACGAATTTTTGTGATAGAAAGATAGCACTGACTTGAGACACAATGAGTTGGGTTCGAGCCTTTGGGTTCGAGCCTTGACTCTGCCGAATATTGTCCAAGTTACCTTGAACAGTGATGGAATTTCTCAGTGTTCCAGGAAACTTTCTATGACTATATGCTGGAGTAGCAATTGCCAAAGTGCAGGCTGGGTACCCCTGCAGTTCCCTGAGTTCCTTTTTAGGGGTCTCTAATGTCAAAACTATTTTTTTGCAATAATACTGATATTTTAATTTTCAATGTTGAAAAATATTGATAGGTGTAACTGGCATAAACAAAACCTCTTTGGAAAGGGGTCCTCAGTCATTTTTAAAAGTTTGGGAACCATTGTGTTGTTAAAAACCAGTTGTCTTTGGGAGAGGAAATTTCCTCATTGAAGTTTCCCATACCAATGAAATCACAAGGTTCAGCCCTAAAAAACAAAGCAACGAAAAAAAAAGAAAACTTGTAAAACTTCCCAGTTCTAATGGATTTATTGATTGACCAGTCCGAATCAAGTTTCAGGACAAATCTTCATTCTGTATTAAATTCTAGATGGAATATTTAGAAATGGAAACACGGAAAAATAACTCCTAAGTGTCAAAAAAAAAGTCTGTGGGAAAACACCTGCATGTTTTCCAATATAGAATTATGTCTATTGGTTTCTCTGGAAACCTGAACTTTCCTTGACCTCCCAGAAAGTAGTCACTTCAACAGAATGAAAGACAACATGATACGCATGTCCAAAAATAAACAATTGTTTAAAGTGCATTTTAACCTCAGAGACCTCAAAAGAAAAGGCAGCTGCAGTGTTTACTGATAACACAAGAGGAATTTGGTAGAAAAATTACTGACCTAGAAAAAAATTGTTAAATCTCTCATAGTCTTTGTTTTCGGCTGGCTGAAGTCCAGAAAGCATCCGACAGGGTTTTCAGACTAATAACGACATTCCTAAACGGAGGAAAATGGGCCAAAGCCCTGGAGCGAAGGTGTTATGCCAGGACTCAGGGATGGCGACCTCTGGGTATAAACTAGGAGAGACAACTTGGCGGGGTAAATAGCTTTTGAAAGACTGTTCAATGGAACCATTCTGGGAAGATTCAGGATTTTACATTTTTATTAATGAGTCCAAACTCACCAACAAAATAAAATGTGAAACGGAATCACAATGCTCTCTGTTTTGAAGTGGAACTTCATTCCAAGTACTTTTAACCCTTAAGCACTCATAGACTCCCATGGAATTCATAAGTTGGTACAGTATTACAATCCTTGTATGCCATAGAAAAAGAGGCTAAGTGGATATGCTTTGGATGGAAGGCATTTAAGTAACCAGGATAGCGGATACCTCTTTACCCTGGAAGCTTGTTCCTGCCCTGGAATTCCTCTCTGGCCCCGAAGCTTTACCCCGTGATTGGCTGGTTCTTCTCAGACCTTCTAATTTAAAGAAGAGGCCCACGTCAAAGATGTGTTCGCCCTGCTCAAGGCTGCACCGCTAACTCATCTCCTCAAGACCTTCTCTCCTGTGCCACTACCTAGATGCCTTTTCCCTGCCTACCCCAATCCCACCTCCCCATCCCCACTCCTGCCACTGGACTTCTAGGACTCTGGAGGAGAGAGTGAGGCTCATGGCTGTGCTATTCTGCCTCACTTAAATCCAATCCATGAAAAAGTCAAAGCATCATCCTGGGGTCATCACCCATCCTCTTCAAATGAAGGATGACCAATAACAGCACACAAACATAAACTTAACAGTTCCCTTTTTGTGAGTTGTTTTCCCCTATTAGAATATAATCACCTTGAGGACCTAGTCTATGTTCTGCTTAGGTTTATATTTCTAGGGCTTCGCATTTTGCCTGGTACATTTGTTGTTGTTCAGTCATTTTTAAGTTGGGTTCGGGTTCAACTCTTTGTGACCCCATTTGGGGTTTTCTTGGCAAGGATGTTGGAGTGGTTTGCCATTTTCTTTTCTAGTTCATTCTATCAATGAGAAATGGAAGCAAACAGGGTTAAGTGGCTTGCCCAGGGTCACACAGCTAGGAAGTGTCTGAAGCCAGATTTGAACTCAGGAAGATGAGATTTCCTGACTCAAGACCTGGCTCTCTATCCACTGTGCCACCTAGCTGCCTCTGCCTGGCACACAGTAAACACTTGATAAATGATTGTTGACCAACTGACGAACAAAGTCAGAGTGGTACAGTAGTAAAGGGACTGACTTGTAAAGAAAGAGGACTTATGGTCTCATCCTGATTCTACTACTTCTACCTGTCAGTGCTGGGAAAGTTACTTGACCTTTCTGGGCCTCAGTTTTCACTTCCTTAAAAAATGAAAGAGTTGAACAAGATGACTTATATGGTCTCTTCCAAATTTGAATCTAGAAATCTATAAGCTTTTGGTCAGGACCTGTGATTCCACTAAGTATGGAGAACTTCCTGAGTGGAAACTCCTTCCACTAATGCAGAACCATTTACAGGTTTTTATATGGATAATAATTTATAGTATTGTATAGGTATAGTCTTAGAGAATGGCCCAGGTACTTAATGAGTTACCGTGGGTCACAGCTATAGGTGTCAGAGGGGGGACCTGGAGCCTTGACTTGGAGGTCAGGCCTCCATTCATTCTGCAGCACTACTTTTGCTGATATGTTTATATGTGTGTATACATATACTGAAAGTCATGTTGACTCAGTGACCCATTATTCCCAGCCTTGTTTGTCAATCAGTGTTGGGGGAGGTTCTGTTAGAGCAGGCAAAATAAAGTGACTTATAAAAGCTGACCCCACCTTGAAGCCATTGCTGATCTATCGTGATCAGCCCATCAAAGTGTTGCTGCCTTGACATGCTTATAATAAGCTCCTGTTAATTTTCTTTGTTCTGAGTTTTGCCTCATTAATCAGGTTGAAAATCAAATGAAGAAATTTCCTTTCAACACATGTGTGTATCTCTCTGTGTGTACATATATACATATCATACATAAACACATCTTAAATGTAATATATACATACATGTATATGTATATTCAACAGTAAAAGCTCAGGCTGTCAAAATAAGTTTTCTTAATAGTTTCTAATCAGGTGCTTTGATCTGAAAATCTTTTTTACCTGGGGGAGAGTTAGAAGGTTTTAATAAGATGTTCTATCAGCAGAATCTAGTTCCTCTATTAGGAATGCCCTGTTCTTGGATTCACGGAACCGAAAGGGTCTTGGATGAACTGTCACCACCCACAGAAGATGCCCTTGGGAGACTCCTTATAACATGCCTTAAGTTGCTTAACAGTAACTCTCTACTGCAATCACCTGGGGAATATAGGGTTGAGGGCATCTGGGGGCTAGGTGTGGAAGGAAGATGGACCACAGGGAACACTGCATCCCTGCACTCACAAACTTTCCATTTTCCTCCTGCTTGGGTTCTCTTCCCTGTCCCCCTTACCAATTATATATAGCAGTATTCTAAAATAGTTATTTTATGAAGGACAATTTAAAAAGAAACTTTTAAAATGTCTTTTCCAGGGAATGTCAGGGTGTCAATTACATGCAAATGAAGCAAGTGATAGGTGAGTTAGAGTTGTTTTTGTTGTCATCTGTCCTTTGTTCTGGAAGACGACCATGGGCATCAGGAAGGCGATGCCATGACATGCAAGTGAATTGGATTTAAGTGAGGTTGGTCAGTTGATTCTGCACAGATTTCAAGGATGAGTCTGTCCCTTCCAAGCACTCTCTGCTTCTTTCCCTTTCTGGTTGGATGACTTATGCCTTAAGCCCAGAGGATAACAGGCCAGCAGCAAAACTCTTTTGTACATCTGAAACAGATTAAAATGCGATTGGGAAATAATTAACAAAATAAATAAAAATGCAGTATAACATAGATAACATTAATTATTTTTCTAAGTCAATATGCAGGTAGAGATCTGTTTCTATTTGAGTCTGACAGAAGTGCATCAAGTTGTATTTGGGTCACAGCTCCTGTATCCAAGATTGAACTTTCTCTTTTAACTCAATCATTTCTTGGTCTCTAGGAAAAAAAGGTATTTTTCTTTTTGGGCTTTAGATCCTGTTATCAGCTATGTGTTGGAATCTTTCTCCTTAAGACAGCTTTATGGGGGCAGAGCCAAGATGGCGGAGTAGAAACATACAAATACACTAGCTCCGAACCCACAGCCCATGAAATATCTGTAGAAAAGAGCTGCCAATAAATTTGGGAGCAGGAGAAGCCACATAACAGCGGAGTGGACAAGATTTCTGTTCCAGAGAACCTGAAAACCTCTCGCAAAAGGTTCTTCGCGCCATGGACTGGGAGCCGAGCACAGCCCTGCCGCGGCCGCCCGGTGCTGAGAGGAGCAGATCCGAGCGGGGAGCAGATCTGAGCAGGCTTCAGGGACAGAATCTCCAGCAGCCACGCGGGTCCCTCCACCCACAGGTGACAAGGGTCGGTGAGAGGGTCTCTTCCACGGGTCAAGAGGGGAGTGGGGAGCCCCCATGACTCAGGCCCCCTCGGGAGGCACCAGCGGAGGTGGGAGCAGACTGGGGCTCCCCAAGCAGGCAGGAGCCTGGATCCATTGTTGAAGGTCTCTGCATAAACCCCCTGAGGGAACTAAGCCCGTGAGGCGGCCCTGCCCCCACCTGAGCACCTGAACTTGATCTCACACTGAATAGCAGCCTTGCCCCCACCCAAGGCCCTGAGGCTGGGAAGCAGCATTTGAGTTTCAGACCCCAAGCTCTGGCTGGGAGGATCCAGAGGTGAGGTGGGTGTGAGGAGAATATTCAGAGGTCAAGTCACTGGCTGGGAAAATGCCCAGAAAAGGGAAAAAAACCAAGACTATAGAGGATTACTTTCTTGGTGAGGAGGTTTCTCCTCCCCTCCTTTCTGATGAAGAAGAGCAGTGCTCACCATCAGGGAAAGACACAGAAGTCAGGACTTCTGTATCCCAGCCCACTCAATGGGATCAGACCTGGGAAAAGCTCAAAAAGAGCTCAGAAAATTTTGAAAATTATGTTAGAGAGGTGGAGGAAAAACTAGGAAGAGCAATAAAAGACATGCAAGCAAAGTATGAACAGCAGATCAGCACTCTGCTAAAGGAGACCCAAAAAAATGCTGAAGAAAATAACACCCTGAAAAATAGGCTAACTCAATTGGGAAAGGAGGTTCAAGAAGCCAATGAGGAGAAGAATGCTTTCAAAAGCAGAATTAGCCAAATGGAAAAGGAGATTCAAAAGCTCACTGAAGAAAATAGTTCTTTCAAAATTAGAATGGAACAGATGGAGGCTAAGGACTTTATGAGAAACCAAGAAATCACAAAACAAAACCAAAAGAATGAAAAAATGGAAGATAATGTGAAATATCTCATTGGAAAAACAACTGACCTGGAAAATAGATCCAGGAGAGACAATTTAAAAATTATGGGACTACCTGAAAGCCTTGATCAAAAAAAGAGCCTACACATCATCTTTCATGAAATTATCAAGGAAAACTGCCCTGATATTCTAGAACCAGAGGGCAAAATAAATATTGAAAGAATCCACTGGTCACCACCTGAAAAAGATCCAAAAAGAGAAACTCCTAGGAATATTGTGGCCAAATTCCAGAATTCCCAGGTCAAGGAGAAAATGTTGCAAGCAGCTAGAAAGAAACAATTCAAGTATTGTGGAAATACAATCAGGATAACACAAGATCTAGCAGCTTCTACATTAAGGGATCAAAGGGCATGGAATAGGATATTCCAGAAGTCAAAGGAACTAGGACTAAAACCAAGAATCACCTACCCAGCAAAACTGAGTATAATACTTCAAGGGAAAAATTGGTCTTTCAATGAAATAGAGGACTTTCAAGCATTCTTGATGAAAAGACCAGAGCTGAAAAGAAAATTTGACTTTCAAACACAAGAATGAAGAGAAACATGAAAAGGTAAACAGCAAAGAGAAGTCATAAGGGACTTATAAAAGTTGAACTGCTTACATCCCTACATGGAAAGACAATATTAGTAACTCTTGAAACTATTCAGTATCTGGGTACTGGGTGGGATTGCACACACACACATGCACACACACACACACACACACACACACACACATAGAGACAGAGTGCACAGAGTGAATTGAATAGGATGGGATCATATCTTAAAAAAAAATGAAATCAAGCAGTGAGAGAGAAATATATGGGAGGAGAAACGGAGAAATGGAATGGGGCAAATTATCTCTCATAAAAGAGGCAAGCAAAAGACTTTTTTAATTTGGGGAAAAAGAGGGGAGGTGAGAGAAAAACATGAAGTTTACTCTCATCACATTCCACTAAAGGAAGGGATAAAATGCACACTCATTTTGGTATGAAAACCTATCTTACAATACAGGAAAGTGAGGGATAAGGGGATAGGCAGGGTGGGGGGGACGATGGAAGGGAGGGCATGGGGAGGAGGGTGCAATTTGAGGTCGACACTCAGGGGAGGGACAGGATCAAAAGAGAGAATAGAAGTAATTGGGGGCAGGATAAGATGGAGGGAAATATAGTTAGTCTTATACAACACGACTATTATGGAAGTCATTTGCAAAACTACACAGATTTGGCCTATATTGAATTGCTTGCCTTCCAAAGGGAGGGGGTGGGGAGGGAGGGAGGATAAGAAGTTGGAACTCAAAGTTTTAGGAACAACTGTTGAGCACTGTTCTTGCTACTAGGAAACAAGAAATACAGGTAAAGGGGTGTAGAAAGTTATTTGGCCCTACAGGACAAAAGAGAAGATGGAGACAAGGGCAGAGAGGGATGATAGAAGAGAGAGCGGAGTGGTGATGGAGGCAATTGGAATGTTTGGTGTTTTGGGGTGGGGGGAGGGGACAAGGGGGGAGAAAATTTGGAACCCAAAAATTCTGTGAAAATGAATGTTAAAAGTTAAATAAAAAAAAAAGACAGCTTTATTTCGGGACCCCAAAACCACAGAATTTCCTTGAATTTAGCATCTAATCTTCATGGGTAAATCCTGATTCTCTCTAGGTCTCCAATCTCTTACCTTGTAAAAAAGCCCCAAGCTTTTAAACTGCCCTCTCCTCAGGCTTCAGGCTATTTGCATCTCTCTCTTCCAGGCACATAAAATAAATTTCTAATTTGCCCACAAATTCCATCCCAAGATGTCCCAAAATTGTTTATTCCTTTACAATGTTGAAATAACCTAACACCTATTTTCCCTTTTCATCCTATCTGCCCTTTAACCTGATGTGAGTCAGCTAACCCATATTTATTGAGCATTTACTTTGTATAAGTGAGGATACAAAAATGAATAGAACTCTTAAGTGACTTGTAGCTGAATGAGGGAGGTAGGACACATGCACATGAAACGAAAATTAGAGAATTGCCCAAAAGTCTTAGTGTAGTTTTCTATTCTTAAGCTTAAAATGACACTAAGAATTTTGGGACATCCTGTCCATGGTTGTTAATGATTGGTCCTGAATGTGATAGGAATTCAGAGGAGAAAGAGATTAGTTTTAACTCAGGTGATCAAAGAAGGTTTCACAGAGAAGATGGCAT
The DNA here is from genome assembly GCF_028372415.1 of Notamacropus eugenii. NCBI lineage: Eukaryota > Metazoa > Chordata > Mammalia > Diprotodontia > Macropodidae > Notamacropus > Notamacropus eugenii. Next base: position 472,617,346 of record NC_092875.1, read on the forward strand.
TTGAGTTGTCGTTATGGATACTTAGAAACTTATATGTTCAGAAGCTGGGGAAAGGACCTCTCTTAGAGCTCCAGAGACTCTAGTTATCTCTTAGGGACTTTCCCTTGCCTGGTGAACACTTCTACCAACGTCTCATCCCAGCATTCAAGGGCTCTCTCGTGGGGCTCTAAACAATCTGTCTGTCCAGTTTTAACTTACTGCATTCATCTTCACATTTTCCTGTGTTCCAGCCACACTATTTATTTACTCCTTTTGTTATTTATTGTGCAATTTATTCTCTGTCCTTGTTTCATTCTTCCTATCTTTACAACTTTGTCCTAACTTGCCCTTATGCCTCTCCTGAAATACTTCCCTTCTGTTCAGCCTGATTATAGTCATCAAGGTGCTTCTTCAAGGTGCTGCTCCGACCTGCGATCCCTGCTTACAGTCTTCTACCTGAAATTTCTTGTCCTGCTTTGGATCCCTCCTTTGTAATTGTTATAATCTTTGTTGTTATTTGGTCATTTCGGTTGTGTCTGACTCTTCACGACCCCATTCGGGTTTTCTTGGCAAAGATACTGAAGCGGTTTGCCGTTTCCTTCTTCAGCTCATTTTACAGATGAAGAAACTGAGGCAAACAGGGTTAAGTGACTTGCCCAAAGTCACAGAACTAGTAAGTTTGTGAGGTTGGATTTGAACTCAGGTCTTCCTGACTTCTGGCCCAACACTCTATCCACTGTACCACTGGCTGTCCTTATAGTCTTTTCCATATATTATGTATCAGGGGTGGGGAACCTGCAGCCTAAAGGCCACATGTGGCCTTCTAGGTCCTCTGGTGTGGTCTTTTGACTGAGCCCAAGTTTTACAGAACAAATCCTTTTATTAAGGGGATTTGTTCTGTGAAGTTTAGATTCAGTCAAAGGGCCACACTTGAGGACCTAGAGGGCCACATAGGTTCCCTACCCCTGGATATATTATAGCTTTTCCCATATATTGAATATTTGTGTATGTTTCTCTTCTCCCCTTTAGACTATAAACTCTTTGAGGGAAGGATCTAATTTCATTGTTGTATTCCTTAATAGTTCGCCAGCGCCTTGTATAAATTATGCTTTTGTTTTATTGAAGGCAGTTGGGTGGGTATGGTGGACAGACCACGGGATCTAGAATGAGAAAGACCTGAGCTCTCAGCTTTTGGACAATTCCAACTTGCCCCAGCTGGGCAAATCATCTAATCTCTGTCTACTTCTATTTTCATCTGAATAATGGCGATAGTAAGAGCCCCTCCTTCCTGGGGGGGTGGGTGGGTGGGGAATGTTGTGAAGATGAAATAAGACATTATCTGCAAAGTACTGTGTAAACTTAAAGTGCTATAGTTATTGTTAGTATTAGTTCAGATCTGGGATTTCATTGACACAGGGAACTTCTGGTAGTGAAGCCCTCTCTGCCAGTGCATACTGTCAATTATTTTGCAACTTATAGTCTTAGAACACATACTTTAAAAAATTTAATTGAGTGTGGAGAGGAGCAGCATGAGCAGAGGTGAAAAGATGGGAAGCCTAAGTACTCAGGGTAGTCAGTAGAGCCATCTGACTGAAGTAGAGGCTGCCAATAGAGAATACCATGGGATGTTTTATATGTGTGTATGTATGTATGTACATATGTATATACAGATATATGTCAACGATATAAAATGAGAGTAGTAGAATGGGGATTCAAATAGCAAACTAAAGAATTTAGACTTTATCCCGTAGGTTATATGGAGCCCTTGGTAATTTTTGAGCAAAAGAATGTCATGTTCAAAAGCAGTATTTCAGATGACAAATCTAGTGGCCACACGTAGGGGAGTGAGGGGGGTGACATGCAAGGTATCTCAAGGAAAAATATTACAGTTGTGCACATATAATGAGATACAATCCTGTCTCAGGATGTAGCAGTGGGCATGGAAAGGAATAGAGAGGTGTGAAATATACTGTATTTTGAAGAAAGAATTGATGAGATGTGGTAACTAACTGGACATAGAATGGAATGAGGATGAAAGAGGGTTCCCTTACAGGGCACTGTGAATGGAATTTTTTCTACAAGGTTTAAGAAAGGTCAGTTGGTCCAATCCCCTGACTTCAAATGGATGAACGCTGAAACCCTCTGGCATGGATAATTAGTTTTCCTTTTTCTCCTTTAAAGTGTGTGTATAGTCCCATATATGCCAACACATTCATGGTAGCACTGTTTGTGGAATAAAAGAAGTAAATACAAAGTGAGAATGGGGAATGACTATCCAAACTATTCTATGGGAATGTGATATAATGACATTCCGAGGAATGACAATTTACAAGGAGAGAACACAAGAAGATTCATATTGACTGATGCAGAATGAACTTGGCAGAACCAGAAAAACAAGAAAAGCACGGTGATTACAATAATGGGAGCAGAATGAAAAATAAAACTAGGTGGTACAATGGATAGAACCAAGCTGGGAATTAGGAAGACTCATCTTCATGAGTTGATATTAGTTGTGGGACCTTGGGCAGGTCACTTAACCCTGTTGGCCTCAGATTTTCTCATCTGGAAAATACCCTGGAGAAGGAAATGGCAAACCACTCCAGGATCTTTGCCAAGAAAATCCCAAATGGAGTCACAAAGAGTCAGATACAACTGAAATAACTCAACAATAACAAATAATCATAGTCACCAACCTTGGTCCCAGAGAATATATGAGAAATAAACTTCCTTTCTTTGAAGAAATAGGACTCTGGCTAATGACAGAGGGCCTGAAGTTTGGAAGCGTTTTTGGTGGCTCTTCAGGGGGGCCCCCAGCCATCAGAGTGCTGCAGAACGAATACATAGAGTTACACCAAAAACGGTATGGCTACCGCTTCGATTAGCATGAGAAAAAGGGAAAGAAGGAAAGCCAAGAGGCTCATGAACGTTCAAAGAAAAGAAAATGATTGGTCTAAAGGCCAAACGCTACCATAAACAGCATCATGCTGAGAAGATTCAGATGAAAAAGACTGTCAAGGTGCATGAAAAGAGAAATACCACGCGAAAGAACGATGAGAAAACACCCCAAGGAGCAGTGCCTGCATATCTGCTGGACAGAGAGGGACAGTCCCAAGCCAAAGTCCTTTCCAATATGATTAAACAGAAACAAAAAGAGAAAGCTGGTAAATGGGAAGTGCCCTTGCCAAAAGTTCCTGCTCAGGGAGAAACAGAAGTGTTAAAGGTCATTCGTACAGGAAAGAGAAAGAAGAAGGCTTGGAAGAGAATGGTTAGCAAAGTCTGCTTTGTTGGGGATGGCTTTACTCCAAAACCACTGAAATAGGAGAGATTTATTAGGCCAATGGGTTTACGTTTTAAGAAGGCTCATGTAACTCATCCTGAACTTAAAGCCACTTTTTGCCTACGCATACTTGGTGTGAAGAAAAATCCCTCCTCCCCACTGTATACAACTTTGGGTGTTATAACCAAAGGGACTGTCATTGAAGTGAATGTGAGTGAGCCGGGCCTTGTGACACAAGGAGGCAAAGTTATCTGGGGAAAATATGTACAGGTTACCAACAATCCAGAAAATGATGGATGCATAAATGCTGTCTTGCTTGTTTGATTGACTGAAGTTCCACATCTTTGACAATTATTAAAGATTCTACAATAAGTCAAGGAAACTACAACAGTTACTATGTTGAATAGTCACAAAACAAAATCAAAGACCCAGTTCTCCACATTGATTGTTTGGATTTGAGATTAACTTGGAAAAGAGATGAGAATTGTTTTCTATTCTTTTATGAGACTTTTTCCATTTTGGAGTGGCAATAAAAAATACTTGTAGCTACTCAAGAAAAAAAGAAATAGGAGACTGTGGGTATGGAATCTGGCATATACTCTCAGGTGTGATCACAGTGTTGGTTGGTTTTGCTTCACTGTTTTTCGTTTTGTTAAACCTTTGTTACAAAGGAAAGGTCAATGGATTGAGGAGAGGTATATTTAGAAATGAATGTAATATTAATTTAAAAAATAACTTTCAAAAGAGAAGCAAGAAAAAAACCACTTGGAAGCAGAGATTCTCATGTCTCTCACCAAAGTCAGTTCCAGGGTTTGTTCAATCTGATGGTCACAGAGTTCCCCTACAAAGAAAGGTCTAGAGTGTCCGATCCATACAGTGTCTGAAGAAAGAAAGGTCTAGAGTGTCCGACCCATACAGTGTCTGAAGAAAGGTCTAGAGTGTCCGATCCATACAGTGTCTGAAGAAAGGTCTAGAGTGTCCGATCCATACAGTGTCTGAAGAAAGAAAGGTCTAGAGTGTCCGACCCATACAGTGTCTGAAGAAAGGTCTAGAGTGTCCGATCCATACAGTGTCTGAAGAAAGGTCTAGAGTGTCCGATCCATACAGTGTCTGAAGAAAGGTCTAGAGTGTCCAATCCATACAGTGTCTGAAGAAAGAAAGGTCTAGAGTGTCCGATCCATACAGTGTCTGAAGAAAGAAAGGTCTAGAGTGTCTGATCCATACAGTGTCTGAAGAAAGAAAGGTCTAGAGTGTCTGACCCATAAAACGTCCGAAGCTGTATGGGCTCAGCTGTTGCCATGGAAAATAATAAAGGCGATAGTAGCAGGAACCTTCCAGCTGAATGGACTTCAGAAGAACCTGGAGGAAGAGGCTGGTCCTACACAGCCAGATATTAAACAAAAAGCCCACCCCCACAAAGCGTAGTAGATTGGGAGAGCTCTCTCGAGTCTAACACTGTCTCTTGCCTGTTCTTGAACTCCTACAGTCCCAACCTTGAATGTCACCTCTCACCAACACTCTCTCAGACTATTATTGGGATTTTGGACTTCCACCTCGCAATATGAATGCCATATCACCTCCCGCTTCTAGACTTTCAGTTTCCATATATCTTTTGCTCTGTTGTCTTGTTTCGTCATCTTGATTCTCACCGTGCCCTCTCTCACCCAGCATGTACATACATCAGGTCAGGGTGCTTTCCAATCCCACCTCTCTCCAGACTAGAGAGAGAGTTCAGTGGGTAGCATGAGCCTCAAAATCAGTCATAGTGGATGAAGTCCTTGGTGGACCCAATCTTGGTCCAGGGACAAGGAGCTAGGTAGCCATAAGTAAGGTCAAAGGGAATGGCAAATAAGCTATTCTAAGAGGAAGTTATGTTGGGAGTAGGGAGTTGAGGAGGGGCAGGGAAGGGGAGGCTACAAAAAAACAAAAACAAAAACAAAGCACTAGACATAGGGACAAACAACCTGGAACATGGGCCAGCTTCCTTCTCTCACTTCTGAGTTCTTCCTGGAGTTTCCATTTTGTGGAGAGAACCAGGATGCCCATCTGGCCCAGTTTCTGACTTCAGGACTTTTCCACTTCCTCAGCCCCTTTCCACCTCCTTTTCTGTGCTATCTTCCTGTATTAGAAGGTAAGTTTGATAAGGGTAGTGACTATTTCTTCTTTGTATTTGTATCCCCAAAGCTAAGCACAGTGCTTGGCACAGTCATCACTTGACAAATGCTTGTTTCCATCCTTCCTTCCTAATAGGAAATACAGGTTCCAAGGAGCAGCTCAATAGTCTGTTAAGCTTAGATCCATGGGGACCTCCTGGTACCTTTCCCTCTCACCTCTTTCTTCCCTCACAGTGTAGATTTCATACATGCATGTATACATACATACACACATAACATATATGTGTGTATACTATTTTTTCCTTCATATATGTATACCCCAGGCTTCCAAGGTTAGGGCATTTTGCACTCCACAGGGTGCATAGGAAACTCCTAATTGGTAGAGCAAATATTAACTCCATGCTGTGATCCTGTGCATTTGGGAGTGTTTGTGGGAGAGTTTTCAGGAGGAGATGCAATCTTCCAGAAAGACAGTACTGACCTCAGAGAGGAGAGAGACTGGAAACTGCAGACATACACAGGAAAGGAGCTCTCCAATATGTCCCCAATTCCCAGCTTGCCTCAGGAGAGATTTGAGGGAGAATTTCCTCTTGAGTGAGATAAGAACCTCTTGACTGGTTTGAACTGAGTTCTTATCTTTCTTGTCTATATTTCTGGTATATCATAAAGAAACATCATTCATATAAAGATAGATAAAGACAGAAATATCTCTGTTTATATACACACATATGTATGTATGAAAATATATATGTATGTATTACACATATATATGATGAAAATATATTGTGTATATAATGCAGAGCTTTAGAGTGTTTCCAGTTCTGTTTGCTGTTTTGCTTGGATTTGTGATGGTCTTTTGTGTAATCCACCTTTGGTAGCAAGGGACCAAGCTGGATGGTATCTACCTTCCTCCTTTAAGGGCTGCTATATAAGGAATGAGCTTTTGTTCTAAACCTATTATATATTTCGACCAACGATATTTAGGGGGAGGGACCAGATCTAATCCTAATCTATTACATTCTTTCAGAGTGTGCTTCTTTGGCTTCCCTCAAGGTAGGAATCCTAGTTTCTTTTGCAGAGGGGTGGACAAGATTCCAGAAATATCTATCAATAATTCTCATGAGATGCAATTAGACCACCCAGTTGGACATCTATGTTTTACACATATACAATCTTATACTTGGAAAGTTCTTCAGGAATTTTATAGAAGTGGGGACTTTTAGGCATCTTTTGATTCTTAAGATTCTGAGGATTTTACTTCTACAACATGTGCAAATAGTATAGGACATTTATATGACAGGTTTTGTTTCTGAAAAATGCTGAGATTGTTTTCCCACAGAAATAAGGGTATAGCGAGGCATATGGGCTTATGCACTCTGATTCAGCGTGACGCTGGTGTTTTACAGGAGGTGATGTTTTTAATGAGTCAGTTAGGTGAATCAGGGAAAAATAAAATATTTACTCCATACATGGCAGTAATTTCTAGGGTGAGGAGGCCTCTAAAACTTGAAAGGAACCGAGGCTGGGACCTTCACCTTCTACTAGCTAAGTAGTAGAGGCTCTCATCCTGGATGGGCCAAAAGCCACAGTCAGCGTAGGCTCAGTGGCTGGCATCTTTTTAAAAGATTCTCTTTTCATATAAAGTATCTGCCTAGAGTCTAGCAAATACGTTACCCACAAAGTGCTTTGCCAATCTTAAAGTGCTTTATAAATGTAAGTTATTTTTTATTATTGATGGAAGATTTCTTCTCAAAATATCCAACTGGACAACAGTAATGAAGAAACTCCTAAATCCTCTACTACAAACATAAATATCAAGTGAATTATGTAAAAGGTAATGACTATAGGATAATCTTCTTTAGCAATGTGGAACATAGAATGAACACAAGGATAGATGGTCTTTGATCACACACCTACCATCCAAGAGTGTAATGGTCTATCAATAGTTCTTTGCTCCTTAAGCAAAAGGCTGCTGCTGTTTGGTTATTTCAGTAGTGTCTGACTCTTTGGACCCTATTTGGGATTTTCTTGGCAAAGACATTGGAGTGGTTTGCCATTTCCTTCTCCAGATCATTTTACTGATGAGGAAACTGAGGCAAGACAAAGTTAAGTGATTTGCCCAGCAGCTAGTAAATGTCTGAGATTGGATTTGAACTCATGAACATGAATCTTCCTGATTTCAAGACCAGTGCTCTAGCCACTATACCAGGGAAAGGCAATACTATGTTATCTGTATGATGTATGGCTTGGAAAGTATGTAAGAATCTTGGACCACAACAAAGAACTGAAATGAATGATCATTGAAAATGATTATAACATTTTTTAATGTCTACAGCCTTACAATCTCTGTGAACCTTAGTTTTTTCAAATGTGGAATGAGGATAATGATATTTGTACTATGAGAGTTGGATTATAAGGAAAACTGAGCCCCACAGAATCAAAGCTTTTGAATTGTGGTGCTGAAGAAGACTTCTGAGAGTCTCTTGGACAGCATGGAGATGAAATCAATCAATATTTAAAGAAATTAATTCAGACTATCCATTGGAAGGCCAAATACTGAAACTGAGACTTAACTAGTTTGGCCACATATGAGAAGGCAGGACTCAGTGGAAAAGATCCTGATGTTGGGTAAGATTGAAGGTGAAAGGAAAAGAGACCACAGAGATGAGATGGATAGATAGTATCATGGCAACGAACATGAGTGTGGACAGACCTTGGGAGACAGTGGAAGATAGAAGGGCCATAGGGTTACAAAGAGTTGGACTGAACAACAACGTGAAGGAAGTGGTTTATGTATCAATATGAATGCCATTATTACAGTTGCTATTTTAGATCAAGAAGCAAGCAGTACCATTTTCTGATAGACAGGGATAGATTCAAAGTACAGAGTGAGGAATATTTTTTAGACATGGCCAATATGATCATTTGTTTTGATTGTGTTTACAAAAGGGAGTTTGAGGTTTTTTGTTTTTGCTTTCTCTATGAAAGGAGAGAGGGAGGGGGGAGATAATGTAGATCTGAAAAGAAAACTTAATTAAAAGAACCAAATAGCACAGATATGGAAATGTAAGCATAACATCTTGCTGCTTTTCCCCTGGGCATCTAATTTTTTTAGATGAGTTTTGATTTCAACAGACAGAAAATTCAAAAGAAAGTGAAAAGTAAAGGAATCAGTGGTTGAGAAGAAAGGGAGATGAATGATGATAGGATCCTTGGGGGAGGAAAGAAAATAGAATTTGAGTTCTAGCAGTACATAGAAACGTTTAAAAAGAAACACAAGAAAAAAGAATCTCATGATCCTATAAACAAAGAAAAGGAAATGAGATTGAGACCTAGTTTTCCCAAAATAGGAGTGTGCATTCAAGACAGAAAAAGAAAGCAATGAGCTTTGTAATTCAGAGGCAGGTAAGAGTCACTGGTTCAGGGTCTAGAGATTGTATAGGAATCCATTTTTGTGACCCTCCTTCAACGAGTCTTTCTGCTGTGGAGAATCACTACCATAATACCAGAAGGTCTGAGGTATGGCATCTCTTTCTGTGCGATTGTATTTAGAATCTTCCAGCCTCCTGCTACCTCCTCCTTCCAGTCAGTCCCTTCAGTCCATCCAAAGTCCCCCAGGGCAGTGCCCTTACTGGTTTCTCCCTTTATAAAATTACCTATTTCTTTCCTCTCTCCCCATTCTCCTGGCAGCTAGTGGACAGAGCAGGAGTCTGGGAAGACCTCAGCTTAAATCCCATTCCCATATTTAGAATGTGCGACGCTGGGCAAATCACTTAACCTCTCTAGGTCTCAATTTTCTGTAAAATGATCACAATTCTCATTTCTTTGACTGACTGAGCTGATCTAGAAAATTAGAATAGCAGTTTGATTATTAAGTCAAACTCATTTGTAAATCATAGTCATGCATAGAATTGGGGTCTTTTGTGCCAACTCCCTCAGTAGGGCATTTCCATTGATTCTTCTTCCCTCCCCCTTAGAACCAGGGTTCATGGGAGCCCCCTCCCCCAGGGTCTGATAATAGACCTGGCTCACTCTGTGTTCATCTATGAGAGCCAGCAGCCAATGAAAGAACCAAGAATTACCACCCCAAATTAGTTTTGGTCAGGGATGAGTCTTTAATCTGGAGTTTAACCCTGAATGAATGTGACCACTTGGCCAATTTAAACAAGAAGAAAAGAATAGAACGAGAGACCCCAAACTGGGAGACAGCGATTCATCAGGGGGGTAACAAGCAGACACATCTGCCAAATCTTTGCCTTGGGAGATAAATTTATTGGAAGGGGTGGGGTGGGGGTTGGGTTAAGAAGGGAAATGCTTTTTTAAAGAACCCATAATGCTTTTCCTCCATACTGATCACTACCATCTGCCACTTTCATTTCTATGTAATATCTCATAGGATAAAAGATGAAGAACACAAAAGAAACTCAAAATGCCATCTAGGCAGGAGAGTGGAAGGAATAAACACCTGTGAAGAGCCTACAGTATGAAAGGTGCCTGTGCTAAGCACTTAAAAATGTCTCACTTGACTCTTAGCACAGCATTGTGAGGCAGGTGCTATTACACACAGGAAACTGAGAGAGAGGATAAGTGACTTGCCCAGGGTTACACAGCTAGGGACCAAAGGTGCATTTGAACCTCGGTCAGGTCTTGCCAACACCAGGCCTAGCGCTCTATCTACTGAACGACCTAGCTGGACACTTACTTAACTGTGTGACCTGGGTAAGTCAATTAACCTATCAGAGGCTCAGTTTTCTCATTTGTAAAATGAAAGTAATAACTTCAAACACAATCAAATGACGTAAGCATATGTTATGTGACTTGTAACTTCAAAGTGCAATCGTGTATAAATGCTAGTCCGAGCCGATTCCTTTTACAGATGCAGAAACTGAGGCCCAGAAAGGTGAAGGCAATTCCCCCCAGGTTACTCAGGTACTTCAATACATTATTTAATTATTTTGAAAGAAACATGAGCAGCACTTCCATATTTTCTACCTGCCATTTTCTTCTTTTTAAACATCTGGGATATAAACCCTGATGAGATAATAAGTATAAAATATATTTTTAAAGCCACCATTCCTAGAAATAATACAAGATTGTTTCTTTTTATAGTTTGTATTGAAGCCAATAAGACTGTAGGCCATTCTGGACCTGGGCCTAGGAAATGACTCAGTCATGGTAAATAAGCTGAGGAGTTTAAGGAGATATTGGGGTTGGTTTTTTTGGAATGGCGTATATTAGATGACAATATAAATTCTGCTCTTGTCTGCATATTATTTTGCAAAATTCAGTCATGAGCTCATTTGGCCTGGATGGCTTCCCTGAGGCAGTCTCACAGACAAACTCGGTTGTCTGAATTTTATTTGACCAAAGGAGAGGCAAATTGAGGTGGGGGTAGGAAGGGGACTGGCTGATCTGGCTAGGAGTGGGGACAGTCTGCAGTTTTTTCAGTCAGACCAGAAATCGTCAACAATTTTTCTATTTATTTTTAATGGAAGAACCCAGGGGTCTCTGATCACATTATCTGCTGTGTATGCTCCTCTATTGAGAAGCATGAAAAAATATCATCTCTCAATAACGGGAGAAGAGAGAACAGCTGTTACTCTTCTCTTAGGCAATGCTTATCTGGTGATCTATTTCTGACTGCTAAGCGCTGGTCAAGCCTTTAGACTGATTCCCTCAAACACGGCCTTTTGCTGAATGGAAATTTGTTCTTCTGAGTTTTTCCCTGTCAGAATGGTTTGGCCACTCAACACTATACCATGATCTACCTAATAATCTAGTGGAGGGACTCAGTCAGGAAGCCTTGGGTTCAGCTCCTGTCTCTGAGCTTTACTAGTTGTGGGCTAGAGGTGAATCACTCAAACCTCTTTGATTCTCAACATCCTCATCTGCAAAATGGGAATGACCATTTCCATCTCTAGTACCTACCTTAGAGAGCTGTTGTGAGATTCAAATGGTGTAATGTTTCTAAAGTACTTTGTAAACTTTGAGGTACTGGGTGAATGTGTAAGCCTAGTCCTAAAGCCTATTGGTATGGGACCCTCTCCTTACAGCTGGAGACTAATGTCCCCCAGTTATAGGAGGGGCAGGGTAAAGTTGGTGACAGAAGGAGGGAGGAAGTTTCTTCAGCTTTCTTTAGTCTCTTGGGGCACTTCTGGCTTCCAACTTCAAGAGAAAAGATGGAAGATGCCAACCTCACTTCATATCTCTAAAGGAAAAGAATGAGAAGAAACCAACATGAGAGAAGTTGGCAGTTTCCATCATGTCCCCAAATATCCCCAAATTACTACTATAGGGACTTCAGGGACCTTCCCTTTGGGTGAGATCTAGGGTTGTCTCTTGGTTGAGCTGGGTCACTTTGCTCCCAATGCAAAAGCTCCCTGGCTTTGTACTGTCTGGTATATATTCCCATATATATATTTTCTCCGCTTTTTGTTCAGCTATTGAGCTGGATAAGAGGGTTCCTGACTATGTGTGTTCATTGTGGAACTGGAATTTAGTTGGAAAAACATATAAACCTTTTTTTATAAAGTCCTTCTGCTTTCTCCAGTTAATGAAACTGGAAGTTAACTTGAGTCTGAAAATTGTATCCCCTAGGCTAATATTTAAGGGAGCAGCTAGGTATTATTCTAGACCAATATTCTCTCTGTCTGAGGAGAAGAGAGTGGCCAAGCCACTATCTTCCTGTTTTCTTTCCTTCTTCTGGAAGGAAATAAAATATTTCTTGGGGTGGGTGGGGGGAAAAGAAGCTAGAAATCTCTATTCTGCTTCCCTTCAGGACACACAAGAACATCCATCCCCATGCTATATTTGGAGGGACAGCCTTCCCTTAGTAACTATTATTTTACTATTAATTGGTAACTATCATTAATTATTAATTACTATATTATTAATTTTATATTTGCTCATTCACTTGTGTTCAACTCTTCGTGACCCCATGGCTCACTGGCCCTTCTGTCTTCCACTATCTCCCAAAGTCTGGCCAAGCTCATGTTCATTACTTCCACTCCTTTAGCCTTCAGTCTTTCCCAACCTCAGAATCTTTTCCAATAAGTCCTTTCTTAAAATGTGGTCAAAGTATTTAGACTTCAGCTTCAATATTTGTCCTTCTAATGAACAGTTTAAATTAATTTCTTTAAATATTGATTGATTTCATCTCCTTGCTGTCCAAGGCACTGTCAAAAGTCTTCTTTAGCATCACAGTTCTAAAGCAATGATTCTGTGGCACTCAACTTTCCTTTTAGTCAAACTCTCACAGTTATACGCAACCGCTGGAAATACCATAGCTTTGACTATACGGACCTTTGTCATCAAGGTGATGTCTCTGCTTTTTAGGATGAGGTCTTAATTTGCTATAGGAACATCTTTTCATTTCATGACTATAGCCATCATCTGCAGTGATCTTGGAGCCCAAGAATATAAAATCTGACACTGATTCCATTTCTTCTCTCTCTGTTTGTGAAAAAGTCATGGGACTAGATGCCATGATCTTGGTTGTGTTTTTTTAATTTTAAGTTTCAAGCCAGTTTTTACTCTCTCCTCCTTCACCCTCATCAAGAGGCTTCTTAGGTCTTCTTCACTTTCTGCCATCAGAGTGGTATCATCTGCTTATCTGAAGTTGCTGTTATTTTGCCTAGCAACATTAATTCTGGCTTTTGATTTGTCCTGTCCAGTATTTCACATAATGCACTCTGCATATAAGTAAAATAAATAAGGTGACAATATAGAGCTTTGTTGTACTCCTTTCTCAATCTTAACCCAATCAGTTGTTCTATGTTCAGTTCTGGACCCACATACAGGTTCCTCAGGAGACAAGGAAGATGACCTGTTACTCCCACCTCTTTAAGAACTCGCCATGTTTTGTTGTGATCCACACAGTCAAAGACTTTAGTGTAGTCAATGAAGCAGAAGTAGATGTTTTTCTGAAACTCCCTTGCTTTCTCCATAATCCACTGAATCTTGGCAATTCCTCTGCCTCTTTGAAAACCAGCCTGCTACAGCCCACTATTCTGGTAATTCTCAGTTCACATACTGCTGAAGCTTAGCTTGCAGAACCTTAAGCATAGCCTTGCAGGTGTGTGAAATGGGTACAATTGTTTGGTAGTTTGAGCATCTGTGGCATTACTCTTCTTTAGGATTGGGACATAAACTGTATGTCTAAATGTGTACTATTAACCATTGTTATTTTGTTGGCATATTTTTGTTGGATTCCATTCAGAATTAGCTCCATACTCTGTCATTATAAAGTATGCTAATTTAAGTATTATCCTCAGCTCAAAGCTCTTTTGCTTAAGTCTCTCCTCATTGGTAGAGATCAGTTATTCAATGTCTGTGTGAAGACGGAGTCAGCAAGATTTTGAAAAGACACACCTTGGACTATTGAGAAGAGAAACTGTGTTTGGGTGCAGATTGAAGCCAACTTATCATATCAGAAGAAAGCTACTCTCTTGAACAGCAAGAGAAAAGACAAGATTTTTAAAAAGAAAAATCAGAGAGATCTGGCAGCACCCAGAGTCCTGTCATACAGCCAGGGCATGAGAAGCAGTGAGTAAATAACTGTCTGCAAGGCAGACAATGAGCAGTTTTCATATCTGCCTTCAAGATAAGGATTATAGATCTGGCAAAGGTTCCGAGAAGGGCAAATAACAAGGTTGAGGGGAGCAGTGATTTGCAAAGGATAACAGACTAAAGAGATTAGGACCGCAGTCTGGAAATCTGAACAGCATTGCAGGCTACAAAATCATGAAATTATGTCTGAGGTAAGTAAAAACTTATACATCAGATTCCTGAATACTATGACTGAGACAGGGGTGGGAAACCTGCAGCCTCGAGGCCACAAATGGCCCTCTAGGTCCTCAAGTGCAGCCCTTTGACTGAATCCAAACTTCACAGAATAAATCCCCTTCATAAAAGGCTTTGTTCTGTAAAACTTGGACTCAGGCAAAAGGCTGCACCCAAGGACCTAGAGGCCACATGTGACCTCGAGGCTGTAGGTTCCCCACCCCTGGACTAGGGTAAAGCCTTGAGTCTTGAAAGAAGAAGTTTTAGCACAAATAAAAGGAATTGCTGCTAAACACCATAAATTTGTGAAATTAGTAGTGCCTTAGGAGGTTGTATCTGTTGAGACTACAAATATCCTGAATGAAAACTCTATAACAATGGAGTTGGGGTTGCATCTTAATTTCTAAAAATATTGGGTTTTTTCTCCAGTTGATAAGCATTTATTTTTTTCTCTTCTACCCTTTATTGAAAAAGAAACCCAAACCTTTTTAACAAAAGCTTTTCAAGCAAAACAAAATCCTACATTGACAATGTCCCAAAATATTTCTCTCATGCTGGTTCTTGAGTCTATCTAGTCTGTCAAGAGACAGGTTTCAAATTTCACTGGTTCTCTGGAGTCAAATGCAACAAACAATGCCATCCATAAAGAGTAAGATTTCCAGGCCTTTATCACCCACAAAGATTTCCATTTCGATTGGGGATCATTGTTGGATATCCTCCATCACTCTGGCAAACACTAGTGGTAAGCCTATATCTCCTTGTCTTATGCCTCACCAGATACTTAGGATGAAGTCAGTCAATAAGCATTTAGGAAGTGCCTACTATGTGCCAGGCACTGAGCTTCCAATATAATCCAACACGCAACCACTACGTACAGGCAAGATAAAGACAACGTAAATTGGAGATAAAAGCATTAACAGGGTTTGGAAATGGCTTCAAAAAATGACTTCTTAAAGACTGGAGTTTTCCCTGGGATTTGAAGGAAGCCAGGAGTGGAAAGGAGGAAAGAGAGAATTCCAGGAATGGAGGACAGTCAGCGAAAGTTCCTCTAGAGTCAGGTGACTGAATGTCTTGACTGAGGAGTGCCATGGGTAGCAAAGAGTTGAATAGGGTTATTTCTGTGAAGTCTTTCAAGGCATTGTGAATGATTTTGATGCACTGACACTTTGTTAGAGAGGAGCCTTTAAGGCATCATTTTGCCATACTATGCCAAATACTTTTTCACAATCCCCAAGTGAAACAGTATCTTCTATCATCTACATTAGTGGTGTCAAACTCAAAAAAAATCAAGGTCACTATGTTCTATCTTATTTTTATTTACTTTATTAAATATTTCACCAATTGGATTTTAATCTAGTGCTACTCCCAGGAGTGTAGAGGGTCTCAATGCTGCCACCTCTGCTCTACATCTTTCAGTCAACAGTAAATGTTAAAGATGTGGTTCATAGTTGAATGTCCTTTGTGACTAATGCCTGTGTCAAGGATCACCTTAATTCATTCTTAGATAACTTACATAAAGATTTTATATAGGTGGGAGGATAAGTATATAATTTGGTAGTTGTTGACATTTCTTCCTTTTTTGTATTAATCCCTCAGCACCCTCTCAATTGTGTCTTCTTAAGTAAGTATTTCCCTTATGTGTACTTAGTCCATTCCAACTGGTTTTTTCCCCATCTTTGTTCTTCTTAGTGGTTTAAACTTTTTTTATAAGCACATCAAGGATTGGAATATTAGGATCCAAGTGTGATGGCTCCACTGTACTTGATGTTGAGAATGGCTGGTTAAAGTGACCTTTTTCAGATCTTTTCCATTTTTCTTTTCTGGTTGTACTCCTTTTACTTCATGTCCTTAAATGCCCTTGAGATGATTTTGCTTAGTTGTGTATCTTGCCAAATTTCCTTTAAATTGGTTTTAAAGTAGTATCTTTCTCTGCTTTATGAAATTACTCATCAATGTCCATCAGTCTTCTTTATAAGATTTTGAACATGAGTTTATAGTCTCAACTGATGTTGTCTACGATCACCGCCTCTCTCTGTTTGGCAAGTTAAATTATATGTTTGTGGAGGTGCTTTCTGGGTTTTTTGCCTTCTTTTTGTATAAAATTAAAGACTTTAGAAAAGGCATAGGTTTATGATAGATTGCTTTTCCTTTAGCGTGGATACAGTACATTATAGGATCTTTTTGGCAGCTCAGTTCTCTTCTGTGAGCTCAAAACTATGATGAAAATTCTGACCTCCTAATCAGTGGCATTGGAAAGGCCTTTAATTTGCTCTGTTTCTTCCCTCTTTACTCTTCTTCCTTGTGCTAGAGCACAATACCTTGTAACTGGCTACTCATTTCAGGATTTTAGGATAGAGTTTTCTAATCAGGCATTATGAGAATTGTAGTACAATGTACCCCTATTACAGACACCCTACATAAAGCAGAAGGAACTGAGACTCGTTCATCTGAAAGATTATTTCTTCTTTCTCCAAACGCTAGTTTAGGATAAAGTTAGACTTTCTCCATAAATAAGGCAGAACAAACTCCAAGCAGGCCAGATATTATGGAGAGTTATGACTCACGAGTGTGGCAGTGATCATATGATAAAGGATACAGTACAATTCATCTCCATTCCAAACACACCCAACTGTCAACCCTGTATTTTCTATGTAACCTGAGCTTCTCTGGATATGTTTTGAGCATGCCCAGTTTGCCCCGCATGGAGCCTGCAGTATGTCCTACCACATGGATGAGGATAGCCTCCTTTGATTGGCTGCCTGTGGCCTTAAAACTGGAGAGACTCAGTCATTCTTTCTCATTTTCACCATCTTTTCAGCTGTTCTGTTTGGACCACTATCATGGTTGTGATGCTTTGAGCTGAACCAATGGGCTTGAGGGGATTTGAGGGGGTTTACTTCTGCTTTGTGTTGTTTTTCTTCTTCAACTTCAGGTGCCTAAGGAGATCCCCACCTATTCTTCAAGCCAAAGCAATTTTGGAGTCAGGATTGAAGGCAAGGTGGCAGAAGCAGGACCAACATGAAAGCCCTGAGAAGGCAGGTTGCCTAGGGCTGAGCCCAAGGAATGTTTTGGACTTGGAACTGGGACAGTGCTCTACGGCAACCAAGCTAAGCCATGAGTCTAATCCCCTTGTCCTCCCCAGGAACTGAGATGTAAGCAGGGAGGGAAACTATGCTTCCCATGTATTGGGAGTATGCTTGTATATTTGTGATTATATCTTTGGAAGCAAATCTCCCCTAATAAAAGGTCCTACTACATTTATTATGTTCCTTGCAATTGATCTGAGCAACATCCAGTTACTTCCATTTTGCATATAACTTCTTTGGTGTTTTAGGCAATTTTCTTATTATAGTTAATGGGATTGAAAAATGATTTTAAGATGGATTTCAAGATGGGTCCATCTTTGTGTCATCTAAGTAAGAAGATGAAAGCAAGTGCAGATCCTGAGCCAGGAGCCCATGAGAGTGGTAGCAGAATAACTTACAGGAGGGTGGGATCATAGATTTAAAGTTAGAAGAGACATTAAGGGTCATCTAGTCCAACTACCTTATTTTAAAGGTAAAGAAACAAAGTCTCTGAGAAGTTACATGACTTATCCAAGGTCACACAGGCAATACATAACAGGGGAGAGATGCTGGACTTAGAGTCAGGTAGACTCTTCTTCCTGAGTTAAACTCTAGCATCAGACACTTCCTAGCTGGGTGTCCCTGGGCAAGTCACATAACCCAATTTGCCTCAGCTTCCTCATCTGTGAAATGAGCTGGAGAGGGAAACACAAACGTCTCCAGTATCTTTGCCAAGAAAACCCCAAATGGGGTCACGGAGAGTCAGACGTAACTGAAAGGACTAAGCGCAACTTCTCATCCATATCAGGTAGTCTTTTCTAGTGTACCTCATTCAGCATGTTATAACTTTGTGAAATCCGAGCCATGACTTTTTGTTTTTCAAATCAAGGTAGATTACAAGAGATCCCAGGATCTTAGGGTTGCAAGGGTCCACAGAGGTCAACTGGGACTTGAAAAAGAATCTTGGTATTTTGCAATGCGAAGTGCCTACCCTCCCTGCCCTGTTTTTTATCATTAACTGCCCCCTTTGTTCACATTTAAATGTTTCAGTCTTATTCAGATGACAGAAAGCCATCATCACTGACTTTTCTTGCTGACTTACTCCTAGTGATGCTTCAACTTCTGGACCTCCCACCTGCAGCAAATACTTTGCTCATTGCCCATCCTAGAGAAAATAGCTCCCTCTGAAAATACCCCATTTGCAGGGTTGATGCTTCCTGAATTTCTAAATTATTATCCACAGACCATCTTCTAAAGAGGTAGATTCTGCAGTGTTTGCATGTAGTAAAATCCAGTTATAGCAAATATTGTTATTGCGAAGCATTCTGTACTGGAGTTATTTTTATATCCTTATAAGATGGTCAGGAGTAACCATCACCCTAGTAATAATAATAACTGAGTCCCGGGCCTGGAGTCAGGAAAAACTGAGTTCAAATCCAGCCTCAGACCCTTCCTAGAAGTGTGACCTTGAGCAAGTCACTTAACTTCTGATTGCCTGACAAAAGGAATCTGCTGGATTCACCAGAGAAGGAAATCGCAAACCACCCCAGTATCTCTGCTAAGAAAACCACAAAGGGGGTCATGAAGACTCAGACATCACTAAAACAACTCAACAGCAACATTGGCATTTATTTAGCACTTTCAAGTTTGCCCAGCCCTCTCTATTAGTTTCGATGAGCTTTATAATGACTCCATGAAACAGGTAGTTCA
Organism: Notamacropus eugenii; assembly: GCF_028372415.1. Taxonomy (NCBI): domain Eukaryota; kingdom Metazoa; phylum Chordata; class Mammalia; order Diprotodontia; family Macropodidae; genus Notamacropus; species Notamacropus eugenii. The sequence goes on from NC_092875.1 coordinate 472,636,272, forward strand.
AAATCTTTTGCAGGTGAGGAAATCAAAGTCTCAGAGAGGTTCAGTGACTTTGAATCTAGGTCTTCCTGACTCAAATCTCAGCACCATATGCATTACCTTGTCTCTCTTGATTTTATTGCAAAAGATTTTTTTTATAATGAAAACTCCACTGTAAAAAGTACTTTCTATAATCTCTGCTCTTATAACAGTCTCTAAAAATACCTCATTGTACGCTGTTCCACAGCACACTCTGGGAAGATTCTTTTGTTCCACCACTAAGGGCAATTATCTTCCTATGCTCCTTTCCCCCTTTCCAGTGCCACTTCTTTCTTCCAACAGCGTGACCACTATATGCCAAAAGTTACCTGGCCTCTAGGTTGTCTGCCAAAATGAAAACACCCAAAAAGATAAAGGAACTTGGAGAAGGAAAAGTTCTGAGTAACTTTTTCAGTATCTAATTCACCAAAATGAAGCTGGACTTCAACTGTTTCATTTCAATTTCTAGCAATGTACTCAGGGAAACAATATCCATCACCAAAAAAAGGAAATTAAGGGACTGCCCATCAATTGAATAATGGTTAAGTGTGTGGTCTATGAGTATCATGGACTATCATTGTGCCATAAGAAATGATGAAAGAGAGGGTTTCAGAGAAATCTGGGAAGACTATTATGACATGATACAGAGTAAAGTGAGCAGAACCTAGAGAGTAATTTATACAATTACCATCACAAAGACAAATAACTTGGAAAGACTTAAGAATTCTGATCAGTGGAGTGACCAGCGTCACTTCCAGAGGACTGATGAGAAACTGACTACCTGTAACCTCCATACAGAGAACTGATGAACTCAAGATACAGAATGAGGCCAGCGTTATTTGGATATGGCCCATGTGGGATTTTGCTTTTCTCAACTATTGAAATTCATTACAAGAATTTGTTTTTCCTTTTTTCTCCGTGGAGGATGATGGAAGGCAGGAGGGAGTGAAAATAAATACTTGATAATTGAAAAAAAAAATTTTAAAAAGCAACAAAATCTATCACAATAAAAAATGTTGATATCCTATGGGATAGATAATGAAATTTGCACAATTGCTCCCAACTTCATCAATGTTCAGGGCAAGGAGTAAGACCTGGCATAGGCTGGAGCTGAGGCTCTTCCATGGCATAGACTCTGGCTTCCCAGTAAACACACACACACACACACACACACACACACACACACACACACAGACACGCACACACACACATAGAGACCCAGGAAATTATCTTGGGGGGTGGGGAGCAGAAATCTTGGCCATATATGAATCAGTTACTGTACATACAATGCATTGAATCCATGGGCCAGAGGCAGGCAGTGGGGTCTAGATCAAGAGTATGAGTGGAAGCCAAGATTGACTCTCAAGAAATGAATGAAAGAGCTACAGTTTCTGGGTCAGGCAGAAGGTTTAATACTAGAAGAGCAGAGAGGCTTTGAGTTCTACATGGAGTTGAACCTAATTTATAAGTTTCATCTGTTTGGGGTCCTATCATGGCTTCTCATCCCAAGTACTTGAAACCAAACCTAGCTTCCAGCTTTCACTAAGTTAGCAGTAGCTGAAAAGTTTCCCACAGTGACTAGAAACATCAGTCTCTGAGAAATATAGAATCTGAATACAGTATGGAATATAGAATTCTGAACATTTAGAGCTAGGAGGGAGCTTAGAGGTCATGAATCACACTTGAGGGAGCAGGTTCAGCAGCTTTCCCCAGATCACGCAGCTAGTAAGTGGTGGAGCTGGGATGTGAACACCCTTCCTCTAACTCTAAATCCAATATTTTTTTTTCCACTGGGCCACATTGTCTCTCCAAGGAGGGACAAGCAGGATATTATTTGTTGCCTTTTCATTACCTGAGAATAAAACAATCACATCCACCAGGCTTTGTAAAGACAAATGAACCTTCTTTCCAATGGGTATATTATGCTGGAGCAGCTAAGTGACGGGCCCTGGAGTCAGGAGGACCTGGGTTCACATCTAGTCTCAGATACTTATTAGCTACATGACTCTGGGCAAGTCATAACTGTTTGCCTCAGTTTCCTCATCTGGAAAATGGGCTGGAGAAAGAAATGGAGAACTTCTCCAGTACGTTTGCCAAGAAAATCCCAAATGGGGTCATGAAGAGTCAGACACAACTGAAAATGCCTGAACAATAATATGATAGATAGATTCCAAGGAGCCTCTTCTATTCCTGTCTTAAATAAGCTCTGCTCATATCCCCATCTGACTGCGTGCAGACCTTGAAGTTCTGGGCAAAGAGAGCCCTCTGTGCCTTTAAAACTAATCTTTCCCTCTTAACTAGGGAGAGATGAATCAGACTTAGTAAGTGATAAGGAACAAGCAGTTGTGCATAGAATAAAGATCATTCCTTTGCCTGTAGCAAAAATGTTTACTCTCTCCAGTCTGTAATCTCTTGGCCTTTGACTTAAAAAAACAATCCCTTGGCATCAGCTGAGAGTTCCAAAGCTGGATCCTTGCTGGGAGTTGCCACATGGCACAAAAGTCCCTAATATTCCACCTTTAATGTCAAAGCCCTGAGTGGGAGTTACAACACAAAATGAAGACCAAAGAATAAAGCAAACAAGTATGAAATCTGAGGACTATCTGTCCATTAACTGGAAGACTGGGCTATGTCCAGAATGATAATGAAAACACCTCATTTTCGTTTAGCAACATTCCCTAAATGGAGGGCTAGGAGGTCTTAAAGTCTCCCTTTGACTCGTAAAAAGTCTCACAGGCCCAGAAAATGGTGCCACAGACTGGAGTAAAGGATAAAGAACAATGAGGGTGGAATGATGTAGCTCCACAGCGTGAGTAGAAGGTGGATACCAGTTGGCAGGAGGCATTGGCCTTGCCCACTAAAACTACAGCCAAATACCCAATGCCCTATGGCTAATGGTTCTGTTTTGTTTTGTTTTCCCCCTAGAGGTGGGAAGCATGTCAGCCTGATGCTGAACTAGACCTTTCATCCTATCTTAGAGGTACATTAGGAAATCATAGGATGATAGGACCGAGAACTGAACATTATCAAGGCCTCGGACAGAGCTAACTGAGAACATAGCTGCAGAGAGTTAAGAATTAAGTGAAAGGAAGAGTTGTAACCTTGGAGCCCTGCTATAAGGACACTTCAGGCAAGCTGAAGGTGAATGCATCAAGCCAGCTCTGGCACCTGGGGCTTCACACATCCTCACTTATTGTGCTAGATCCTCAATCATGTTAGTTCTCCAGGAACTTACCTTCTGACTGTTTCAGATAAGAATTTGCCCCCTATAAAGATGTGGAAACTGAAGGGAGGCCCATCAATTGGGAAATGGCTGGACAAGCTGTGGCATGTTATTGTAGCAGAATACTATTGTGCTGTAAGAAATGACAGGCAGGCTGATTTCAGAAAAAACTTACAAAACTTAGACACACTGATGCAAAGTGAAATGAGCAGAACCAGCAAAACGCTGTGCCCCATAACAACAATATTGTACGATCAACTGTGAATGACAATTATTCTCAGGAATATGATGATCCAAGACAATTCTAAAGGACTTATGATGAAAAATGCTGTCCATCCCCAGAGAAAGAGTGGTGTCTGAATGCAGATTGAAGCATACTATTTTTCACTTTATCTTTTTCATGTTTTTTCCCCTTTGGGTCTGTGTCTTCTTTCACAACATGACTAATATGGAAATATATTTTGCATGATTGCACATCAATAACCTATATGAAATTGTTTACCATCCCAGGAAGGGGGGAGGTGATGGAGAGAGTGAAAAAATTTTTAAAAGAATGTTAAAAATTATTTTTACATGTAATTGGGAAAAAGTAAAATTTTATTTAAAAAAAAAATTTACCCCCTAATCATGGTCTACTTCTCCAAGGACAGAGCCCCCATTTTTTATCATTTAGTCAGGGGCAGGGGGAATGGGAAGGGCTAACACCTTCACTTGTTTCTATTTCCACCCCATCCAGATACTTCCTGGAATCCTTGCTCTCAGACCACAAAGGGACATCTCTCCATAGTCAGTCTGACTCCTGCATGGGAAGGGATATTCTCTATGGTACCTTCCAGCTCTAAAATTCTATGCTTCCAAGAAGCACAATAAAGAATCCTCAAATCAGGCAGTTCCAATCTAATACTTTCTGCTCACTGGTTAAACATAATGAAATTTTGTCTGCCATACTCTGGGAAATTAATGTTATTATACTCATGATAATAATACCTAAAATTTATATAGTGCTTCAAGGTTTATAGAGTTCTTTATATACATAGAGTATCCTAAAAGCTTAAGCCATCAATCTTAAGAATGCACCAAGATGTGGGGGGGGGGGGGGGGGAGAAAAGGAGGGGGCAGAACTAAGATGGCAGAGTAATAGCACAGACTTTCTAGAGTGCTCCCACCAAGCTCAGCCAAATACCTGTAAAGATGGCTCTAAAATGCTGGAGCTGCAGAACCCACAGAATGATGGAGTGAAGCAAATCTCCAGCCCAAGACAGCCTGGAAGGTTGCTGGGAAGTGTCTGTCACATCACGGGGGTAGGGCGCAATCCAGCCTGGGCCTTGCTGGTGCTGGCACAGAAAAGACCTGAGCAAGCCTTGAGGAGACAGAATCTCTTGCACCTGTGGCAGTTTCCAGTCTTCAGGACCTCAAAACATCAAAGACAAATTGGAAGGTTAGTGGAAAAAGCCTGTGGGACCAGTGTGGGAGAGTGGAGTGATCTGGCCTAAGCCCCAGGGCAGCAGAAGGGGAAGGGAGTAGAGGAATTTGAGGCACCCACAGCAGCAGCAGGGGCAGAAACATCTACTATTTCTGGAGCTCTAGGCCCACAGATTGGGGAGAAATCCAATGGCTGACAGTACACTCCCCACCCCCACTGGAAGCAGAGATCCACCTTGACAAAAAGCTCAAAAGTCAAGTAAATGGCTGGGGAAGTGAGTAAAAACTGGAAAAAGAATCAGACTATAGAATCTTACTTTGGTGACAAGGAAAACCAAAACATGCAAACAAAAGTCAGCAAAGTCAAAGCTCTTCCATTCAAAGCCTCCAAGAAAATTATGAATTGGTCTCAGACCATGGAAGAGCTCAAAAAGGATTTTGAAAATCAAGTAAGAGAAGTAGAACAAAAATTGGGAAGAGAAATGAGAATGATGCAAGAAAATTATGAAAAATGAGTCAACTGCATGCTAAAGGAGATCCAAAAAAATGTTGAAGAAAACAGCACTTTAAAAAATAGATTAACCCAAATGACAAAAGAGATCCAAAACACCAATTAGGAGAATGCCCTAAAAAGCAGAACTGGCCAGATGGAAAAGGAGGTCCAAAAGGTCGTTGAAGAAAATAATTTCTTAAAGATTAGAATGGAGCAGATGGAAACTAATGACTTTATGAAAAATCAAGAAATTATAAAACAAAACCAAAGAAATGAAAAAATAGCAGACAATGTGAAATATCTCACTGGAAAAACAACTGACCTGGAAAATAGATCCAGGAGAGATAATTTTAAAATTATGGGACTACCAGAAAGCCATGATCAAAAAAAGATCCTAGACAACATCTTTCAAGAAATTATCCAGGAAAACTGCCCTGATATTCTAGAACCAGAGGGTAAAATAAATATTGAAAGAATCCATCAATCACCTCCTGAAAGAGATCTGAAAAGAAAAACTCCTAGGAATATGGTAGCCAAACTCCAGAGGTCCCAGGTCAAGAAGAAAATATTGCAAGCAACCAGAAAGAAACAATTGGAGTATTGTGGAAATACAATCAGGATAACACAAGATCTGGCAGCTTCTACATTAAGGGATCTAAGGGTGTGGAATATGATATTCCAGAGGTCAAGGGAGCTAGGGCTAAACCAAAAATCACCTAGCCAGCAAAACTGAGTATAATACTTCAGGGTAAAAAATGGTCATTCAATGAAATAGAGGACTTTCAAGCATTCTTGATGAAAAGACCAGAGCTGAATAGAAAATTTTATTTTCAGACACAAGAATCAAGAGAAGCATAAAAAAGTAAACAGGAAAGAGAAATCATAAGGGACCTACTAAAGTTGAAATGTTTACATTCCTATATGGAAAGATAATATTTGTAACTCTTGAGACTTTTCTCAGTATTTGGGTAGTTGGAGGGATTATATACATATAGACAGAGGGCACAGGGTGAGTTGAATAGGAAGGGATGATACCCAAAAAAACAAAATTAAGGAGTGAGAGGACTATATTGGGAGGAGAAAGGGAAAAATAGAATGGAGCAAATTATCTCTCACATAAAACAGGCAAAAAAAAAAAGCTTTTTCAATGGAAGGGAAGAGAGGGGAGGTGAGAGGGGAAAAAGTGAACCTTACCCCCATCACATTTGGCTCAAGAAAGGAATAACATACACACTCAATTTGCTATGAAACTCTATCTTACACTACAGGAAAGTAGGAGAGAAGAGGATAAGCAGGGGGTGGGGGATGATAGAAGGGAGGGCAAATGGGAGGAGGGCATAATTAGAAGTAAATACTTTTGAGGAGGGATAGGGACAAAAGAGAGAATAGAATAAATGGGGGACAGGATAAGATGGAAGGAAATACAGTTAGTCTTCCACAACATGACTATTATGGAAGTATTTTGCATAACTTCACATGTAAAACCTATATTGAATTGCTTGCCTTTTCAGAGGGGATGGGTGGAAAGGAGGAAGGGAGAGAAGTTGGAACTCAAAGTTTTAAAAACGAATGTTAAAAATTGTTTTAACATGCAACAGGGAAACAAGATATACAGACAATGGGGTATAGAAATCTATCTTGTCCTCCAAGAAAATAGAGGGGATAGGGATAATAGAAGGGAGGGGTATGATAGAAGGGAGGGCAGATTGGAGGAAGGGGCAATCAGAATGCACACTGTCTTGGGGTGGGCAGAGGGGAGAGATGGGGAGAAAAACTGGAACTCAAAATCTTGTGGAAATGAATGTTGAAAACTAAAAATAAATAAATAAATTAGAATTTTTAAAAAGGAATGCACTAAGACTTTGGGAACATTCTATCTGATTGATCTGACAATCCTGTGATGAGGATGCTGTTATTCCCCCCAATTTTACAAGTAGAGAAAATGAAGCTCATGAAAGTTATGTGACTTTCCCAGGGTCATAAGAGTTGATAAGTATTTGAGGTAGGATTTGAACTGAGTTCTTTCTGACTCTGAGAGTTTTAAATGTGCTCCAATTCTAACCCTAACCATTCTATCCACAGCATTTGATTTTCTTTTTCTTTCATCAAGAAGTAAAGGGAAAGACAATCAGGAAGAACAAGCCTTGGAAAGGAGGAGAAGGAAGTACAAAAATTTAGTGAGCTGCTTTTACAGAAAAATTTCAAAACCATTGCCCTACAGTGGACATTACTGGAGACCAAACTGAGATGAGTTTGGACAGAGATACAAAAACCAAGCATACTACAGCAAGAAAGAAGAGGAGCATTATTGTCAGGAAGAACATTGTATTTGCTGGTGATAACGGATGAACAGATTATGGTGAAGCTGGGAGAGGCTTCCTAAAGATAAAGGATGGTATAAGAAGATAGAAAAGAGCCTGGCATTAGTTGTAAAGATAAAATGAAAAGATGTTTTAACTGATAGTGGCCAAAAAGATTATGAAACAAGACAAAGAAGGATGAAGGATGAAGAAGAATGCCAAACAACTCAGAGAAGAGAGGCCCTCTCTTCTTTTAGGTGGTCTGGGTTCAAGTCCTGTCTCTGATAGGTACCTCTCAGTGCCCCATGCAACCCTCGAATGCTAGAAATTACAGAAAAGTTGCTGGTCTGAAGTGATTGAAGGATTTTCTCTAGTGAAATTCCCTTCAGTGAGGGTCAAGACAAGCAAAGTAGCACTGCCTAGAGCAGTGGTATCAGACCCTAATAGAAATGGAGCCACTACTCCAGACATGGGGCCAACTGAAAGTACAGTATATAGAGCACTTAGACCTGGAGTCAGTCAGACCTGGGTTCGAATCTGGCCTCAGACACTTACTTACTAGTTATGTGACCCTGGGCAAGTCACTTCACCCTGTTTGCCTCAGTTTCCACATCTGTAAAATGAACTGGAGAAGGGAATGGCAAACCCCTCCAGTATCTTTGCCAAGAAAACCCCAAATGGGGTCATGAAGAGTCAGACGCAGCTGAAAGTGACCGAACAATAACAATTGAAACATAAACATCTCTGCAAGCACGTGTTGACATAGTATGTTATTATTTGTGTTTTATTATATTTTTATGTATTGCTGCTAATTATTTCCCAATTACACTTTAATCTAGTTCTGGAAATGTTGGCCACTGGGTCACACATTTAACACCACTAGCCTAGAGGACAGATCAAAGGAATTAGAGTCAGGAAGAGCCAGGTTAAATAGACAATCAATCATCAGTCAAGAAGTATTTATTAAGCACCTACTATGTGTCAGTCATAGTGCTAAGTAGCAGGGATACAAAAAGAAGCAAAAGACAGTTTCTGCTTTCAAGGAACTTATAATCTAGTGCAGTAGTTAATAACTGAACATCACACACATCTCTGTGTGACCATAGGCAAATTGCTTAAACCTCTCGGAGACTGTTCTCTCTAAAACTTAGCTACTGAATTACAGAAAGGTTTTCTGATATGCCTCTATGTAGGGTGTTCACACCCCAAAGAAACCACAGATCCTTGATCTGCTGATTGAAATAGAATGAACAGAGGAAGAACGCAGGAGACGACAATATGGAAATTGAACTGGAAGGTGAAATGTGGCATAACATTTTCAGAAAGGAATGAAACGTCCTGCTCCATTTAACCAAACTTACTAACAATGTCTATGTCTTTTGGGAAACCATTCTACTTTCAAAATTCTGAGATTAATATCATCCTGGTGAAACCATTTCTTTTTTTCTTTCTGTCCTGGGCACAAGATTGCAGTGACAGAAAAAAAAAGATGTAAATCAGTGTTTTAAGATTATGGAGATGTGAAGTGTTTCTTTAGGGCATGGACCTGAGACAACTTGCTCATACATAGGAAGATGGGTCAGTGAACTTGGGGGCCCAAAGGGCCCTCTCTCTCCCCTTTTCCTTCAGGGCTGGGCTTGGCTGCTGGGAATGTAATGTGTCTCTCCCACATTCATAGCCCGAGGGAAGGTGGTGATCAGCCTAAGGTTGAGGGCTCAGTCAGAGGTTGCTGTGGTTGTACAAAGCAAGGGGAGGTCAGGAAGAAAGAAGATAAAACCTAAATGACTCATCAATGGTAAGGAAGATGGTTTAGATGATAAAGGATAAGAAAACTTTAATAAATCCCCTGAAAAAGCATTCACTGTGTTCATCACTAAATACGGAAGGCGAAAGGTGTCATTTGTCCTGAATAAGCTAAAATTATTCATCTTGGGTTACAGCAGAGGTCATCCTGGAGACTTTGTCTGTCATTGTTCATTCAACCTGGCAAGTGGATACGGTTTGACTAACCCAGTCTGACTCGGGTTTAAATCTTGCCTCAGACACTTACCGGTTGTGTGACCCTGGGCAAAGTGCTTCAGATTCCTCAATTTAAAAGGAGGGAGATGGACTGGGTAACCTCTTGGATTCTTTTAAACACTCTGCTAGCATTTTGTGCCATTTTCTTGGCAAATTCATTGGAAAAGAATCCTATGTTGGGAAAGACTGAAGGCAAAAGGAGGAGACCCCAGAGAATGAGATGGTTGGATAGCATGGAAGCAACAAACATACGCTTGGACAGGCTTTGGGAGATTATTATTGGTCATCTTTCGTTTTTGAAGACAACCAGTGATGTCGTGATGTCTTACCTTGCACTTGTGTGTGAGTTGGGTTTAAGTGAGGCAGAGTCTTCATTCTCACCCTTTCTTCCACAGTCTTCAAAGTCCAGGGACATGACAAAAGCCAGGACAAGTGGTGATGGCCCAGGATGCAGTGGATGACCCTGGAATCTTTGATAGTCCACAGCACCTACTTCAGCCACCTTTACAGCCTTGGAACACATTGTTCTCATCTATTCCACCAGGCCTATTCAAGGAATAGGCATCACCTCACCTTAAGGGAGTACCTACAAAGACCTTGGCCTAAAGGGCCCAAGGTCTCCCAGTGCATCCTGGGTCATCTCCAGTCATCCTGAGGAATATCTGGTCACTGGATTCACATGGCTCTGGAGAAGTGAGGCTGGTGACCTGCACAGCCCTCTCTCACTCAAAACAAAGTCAAGTGCAAGTCATGTCATCATTTCTCTGATGGCATGGTCTTCTTCAGCAGCTAAGGATGAACACAATGTGCATATATGTAATATGTTCAAAGATTTCTGCTTTCATTCTATGTACTCTGTCTTCTCTCTGTTTGGTTACAACTGCTGTTGGCCCTCCATCATAAGCTCTTTTAGAACAGGGCTTCTTAAACTTTTTTTACTCAAGACCCCTTTTTTTCATTTTGGCAGTGTTTGCTGGCATTGTGTGGCATGAGGACATGTGCAGTGCAAAGTGTGCCTGCTTTGTGTTCAGAACCAAGACTGCAGGGAAGTTGCAAGATGCCACACAGACAAGCTGCCAGAAACCATATGGATTCATTACATGTTTGATTTTTAATTAATTTTTGGTCATTGTGCATTCAGAAACCTTTTACAGTTGCCAGATTTTTCACAACTCCACATAGAGTTCAGCACAGCAGCATATGATCAATAAATGCTTTTCAAAGATGTTGATCAAAGTTTTGTCTCCTTCCCTTAGGTGCATACTTGGGCTTTCTTCTGCTCTGTGTGGAGAGAATGTGTTTTCTTTCTCTTCCAAACTCAGAGGACAGAGCTGAGATGAATATCTGTTCCTTTTCAAAACTTGGGTAGCAAGGTGGCTTTTGTGTCCAGGACTCTATAGATTGTGTTCAGAATTCATAGAAATGCTAGCTCTATGTCTAGCTTGGAGTAAGGCATCTAAAGGAAGCTTCTTGATCCATAAGATGGTATCATTAGACCTGCTCTTGTCCCTCTCCTTAGTGGTTGGTGGCCAGGATTCGCTCCCCCTCAACATGCATACACCCACACAGACACATCTTCACACGTAAAAGTGCCTAGGACAAGAAATTAGTCAATTCTTATGATGATAATAAAGATAAATTGGACAGATAAAGCTAGGGAATTTCTTAGGTGCTTGATTAGCACATGAACCATATAGCAGAGAGTACAGTGGTGGTCCCAGGAATGATAGGATATGGTTTCTGGTAATGGGATAAATAGGAGGAAAGACTTCTTCCTTGACCTTTTTCAGTTTGGAGGAGTTAAGTTCACAGTGAAGGGCAAGAATGACTAGGCAGACTTAAGTTGGCAAGTTAAACGTGGCAACATGGAAAAATTAATGTGCAATGATTAATAACAAACTGAATGATGCAACCAAGGGCAATAAGATATTTCTGGTTTGCTTCTAGGATTTCTAAATCAAATTATTCAATCAAAGTTGCTTTCCTTGCTGTTACAAAGGAATTTAGGCAGGTAATCCTCTGGTCCTATTTTCTCCAAGGACACCTCTTGTAAAGAGGGCAGATAGGGGAATGAGAAGGTCCAATTCATTATCCAGATTTTATCAAGGCATATCACTGAGCTAAATTTGTTAGGTCAATGTTCCATAACCTCTAATACAAACACATCCAAAATCAGGGTTGTGCTGGAGCCAGATTCCAACTTTGAGCTGGTTGTTAAATTTTCCTGTGAGCATTCACATCTCAGAAATCAGCAAACACTACAAATCAGGACTTAATTTTTTGTTTTGTTAATTGTCTGGACTTGTATTCCTCCTTCATTGCTGAAGAAGACCATGCCATCAGAGAAATGATGACATGACTTGCACTTGACTTTGTTTTGAGTGGGGGAGGGCTGTGCAAAGTCACCAGCCTCACTTCTCCTCCAGAGCCATCTGAATTCAGTGACCAGATATTCATCAGGATGACTGGAGATGACCCAGGATAAGGCAATTGGGGTTAACTGACTTGCCCAAGGTCACACGACTAGCGAGTGTCAAGTGTCTGAGGTGAGATTTGAGCTCAGGTCCTCCTGACTCCTGCACTGGTCCTCTATTCTATCAGCTGCCACTAATTGTCTAGACTTAAGAAAGTGACAGGGGCGAAGCCAAGATGGCGGAGTAGAAAGATGCATATACTCTAGCGCTTCCTCCACAGCCCACAAAATACCTGTAAAAAGGACTCTCAACAAAGTCTAGAGCAGCAGAAGCCACAGAACAACATGGCAGAAGAGGTTTCCAGCCAAAGGTAACCTGGAAGGCTGACAGGAAAGGTCTGTCTCATGGGACACTGAGCTGAGTGGAGCCTAGCACAGCCCTGGCCCTGTGGCACTGGGAGAAACAGGACCTGAACAGACCTCCAGGTAGAGTTCCTAGTAGGGAAGGTCCCAGACACCTCAACCCACAAGGGACAAAAAAAGCTTCAAAGGTCAGTGGGGGAGGGCTTTCCCAGCTGGGCAAGAAGGAACAGGTTTCTCCAACAATAGCCCCAGGCAATGGCAGAGACCAAGCAGACTGCAGGCAGCTATGGAGGTCAGGAAGCATACTGGGTCCATTGTTCAGGCAGCTCAGCTTAAAGCCTCTGGTGGTAGGGAGCAGCTGATTTAAACCCCAGCCCTAAGTGATGGCCCCACCCCCACCCAAAGCCCAGGGGAACTGAGCAGCTGAGTCTAATCTCTTGACAAAGGATTCAGAAGTCAAGTAACCTACTGGGAAAATGTCCAAAAAAAGGGGAAAAAAAATAAGACCATAGGAGGTTACTTTCTTGGTGAATAGCTGTCTCCTCCCATCCTTTCAGATGAAGAAGAACAAGACTTACTGTCACAGGAAGTTAAGACCCCTGCCTCCAGGGCCTCCAAAGTGAACTTAAATTGGGCTCAGGCAATAGAAGAGCTTGAAAAATGAGCTAGCAGCTTGCTAAAGGAGAACCAAAAAAATGCTGAGGAAAATAACACCTTTAAAAAGAGGCTAACAATTGGAAAAAGAGGTCCAAAAAGCCAGTGAGGAGAATGAGGCATTAAAAAGCAGAATTAGCCAAATGGAGGAGAAAGTTCAAAATCTCACTGAACAAAACAGTTCTCTGAAAGAGAGAATTGAGTTCAGGGAAATGAATGACTGTGAGATAAACCAAGCAGTTAGAAAGCAAAACTAAAAGTTTGAAAAATAGAAGATAATATGAAACATCTCATTGGAAAAACAACTGACCTGGAACATAGATCCAGGAGAGACAATTTAAAAATTATGGGACTACCTGAAAGCCATGATCAAAAAAAGAGCCTAGACATCATCTTCCATGAAATTATCAAGGAAAACTGTCCTGATATTCTAGAACCAGAGGGCAAAATAAATATTGAAAGAATTCACCAATCACCTCCTGAAAGAGACTCGAAGAGAGAAACTCCTAGGAATATTGTGGCCAAATTTCAGAGTTCCAAGATCAAGGAAAAAAATATTGCAAGTAGCTAGAAAGAAACAATTTGAATATTGCGGAAATACAATCAGGATAACGCAGGATCTGGCAGCTTCAACATTAAGGGATTGAAGGGCTTGGAACAGGATATTCCAGAAGTCAAAGGAACTGGGATTAAAACAAGAATCACCTACCCAGCAAAACTGAGTGTGATACTTCAAGGGAATAAATGGTCATTCAATGATATACAGGACTTTCAAGCATTCATGTTAAAAAGACCAGAACTGTATAGAAAATTTGACTTTCAAACACGAGAATCAAGAGAAGCTTGAAAAGGTAAACAGGAAAGTGAAATCATAACAGACTTTCTAAAGCTGAACTGTTTACATTCCTACATGGAAAGAAAATATTTATAACTCTTGAGACTTTTCTCAGTATTTGGGTAGATGGAGGGATTGTACACACACACACACACACACACACACACACACACATACATACACACACACATATATAGACAGAGAGTATGGGTTGTGTTGAATCAGAAGAGATGATATCCACAAAAAAAAGATATAAAATAAAAATTAAGGGGTGAGGGAGGAAAACACTGGGAGGAGAAAGGGAGAAATGGAATGGGGCAGGCTATAACTCATAAAAGAGATAAAGAAAAATCTTGTTCAGTGGAGGAGAAAAGGGAGAAAGGGAGAGGGGAAAAGTGAAGCTACTTTCTCCTCATGGTTTAAGGAGGGAATAACATGCTCACTAAATTTGGTATGAAAATCTATCTTATACTACAGGAAAGCAGGAGAGGAGGCAACAAATGGGGTGAGGGGAATGATAGAAGAGAGGGAAATGGGAGAAGGGAGTAATTAGAAATAAACACTTTTGCAAAGAGACAGGGTCAAATGAGAGAATAAAAAAATAAGGGGGGGGTAGAGTAGGATAGAGGGCAATACAGTTAGTATTACACAGCATGATTTTTATGGAAGTCTTGCAAAACGACACATATATAGCCTGTATTGAATTGCTTGCCTTCTCAGTGGGGATGGGGAGGAGGGAGGGAGGGAAAGAAGGTGGAATTCAAAGTATTAGAAACGAATGTTGAGAATTATTATTGCATATAATCGGGAAATAAGAAACACAGGTAATGAGGTATAGAAATTTATCTTGCCCTACAAGAGCGAAGATGGAGATAAGGGAAGGGTGGGGTGCGATAGAAGGCAGGGCTCACTGAGGGAAGGTTTAATCAGAATGCAATGTATTAGGGGGTGGTGGGAAGGGAGAGAAGGGGAGAAAAATTGGACATGTTACAAAGTGATGTAAAAGCAATTAGTATTAAAACAATTGACTGAATTTTTAAAAAATGACAAAGAACATATTAATAAGGTAGATTGAATTTAAAAGTGTGTTCATTGTGAAGTTTTTTGTAGTTAAATAGTAGAATACTAGTTAAGGGCTCAGAAGGTTCTGTTAAGGGATGATCCTTTGGCACAAATTCATCATTGCACAGCTCTTTGGTTTATTATGTGCCTATGATTCCAGTCAACTTTTAGCACAGTCCAATGCAGGAGCCTTGTCCCAGGCACACATGAACACAGAGGAACATAAAGATACATTATAGGGAAAGACTAATACTAAGAATACTAGTCACCATGAACTGTTCTGCTCCACCACCAAGAGGTCTCTGGTGACTTTCTAGCTACCACCTTTTCCAACATAATTAGCCACAGAATGAGATCCAGTTTGGGAGCACCAGGGCTCTTTCTCTACTGTGTATTTAATCTTCAGGTGAATGGAATAAAAACTAAGATCCTAATTTTAGCTGTTGGTATCAGTGTCTGCCTTCTTCCTATCAAGGTTCAGTTGTCTAGCCTCCTTGGCTGTCCTAACATTGACTACTTATGGATACTGAACCTATGTCTGGATTGAAAGACTATTCCTGTCCATGATGGCACCTGACAATTGAAAGGACTTCTTCAGTAGACAGTGAACCTACCATCCCTAAAGGTATTCAAGTGAAGGCTAGATATCCCTTCACTGGGGATGTTGAAAATGTGAATTAATGTTTTAGATTGAGAACATATACTTACTACCTGTATTATACTGATCAGGTTACTTAACCTTCTAAGGCCTCAGTTTCTTCATCTGTAAAATGAAGTGACTATACTAGATGACCTGTATTTTCTCTTCCAGCTCTAAGTCTATGAGTCTTGCAATGATTCTATGGTTTTTTCTGAGACTCAGTTTCCTCATCTGTAGAAAGAGGACTAGAGGACATCATTATTTTTAGCTTTAAACTTATGAAGAAATACAAGAGTTCCCCTTTGGAATGATCCTGGCCTGAAAAAGGTAAGAAATTTCTGACCTAGGAGGCTACTTTCTCTCTCTCTTTCTCTCTCCCTCCCTCCCTCCCTCTCTCTCTCTCTCTCTCTCTCTCTCTCTCTCTCTGTAAGAGTTCCCATCTTTTTGTTAGGAAGAAGAGCTATTCTTTACTCTCTGGATGCTTTGAGATAGAAGTAGGTCAGAAGCCCCTGAGAAGTGGGAAGGTCAGACCTCCAGAGAGCAGGGAGCACTGCCCACAGCCTCCTCTATCCTCATTCTTCATGGTCACAATTCAATCTTGATTGCTTTTGTTATTGTTGAGTCATTTCAGTCCTGTCTGACTTGTTCATGACCCCATTTGGGGTTTTCCTGGCAAAGATACTGGAGTGGTTTGCTAACATTTGGCAGATGAGAAAACTGAGGCAAACAGGGGGAAATGACTTGACAAGGGTCATGCAGGTATTAAATGTCTGAGGCTGGATTTGAACTCAGGTCTTTCAGACTCCAAACCTGGTGCTCCATTCACTGTATAGATTATTTAATTCATTGTGATAATGTTTCTGTCCTCTTCCATTTCCATTCATTTGACCCCTTTATCATGGTCTAGTAGCACTTAGAAACCAGGCAGGGAAAGTAGAAAGAAGAAAACTTTCATGCTTATTCTGGTATAAAGGCTTGATGAAAAAGGGGGTTTAAAATACCTCTCAGATAAAATGAAGTTTTGAAGTCCTCTAATGGCTTTAATACACCTAAAGTTTTATTTCTATTCTTTAGGTTCAAAACTGAATACTCAGACAAAACTTCTGGCTCAGCAGACATGTGAACAGTCGCCCTGCAGCTCCTGTTCATCTGGAATGGGCAGATGATAAAGAGCCGTGGAGCTGGTTGTGTCCCTGCTATTATAAATGGAGATAGCAGATCTATTTCAAGGGCAACGCCTGAAGATTAGAGAGGCAGCTAGTGTAGTTAACAGATTGTTGACCCAGAATCAAGAAGACCTAGCCATGAATCCCACCTGGGAAGCATCCTAGCTGTGTGAGCCTACATGTGACCCGAGCTGTGAAACCCATACAGTTTCCCCATATGTAAAATGAAGGGCTTGGACTTGACTTCTAAGGTCTCTCTTAACATTCAATCTATGTTTCTTATAATTTAAAAGATATAAGAATTAGCTAGGCAATCAGAAATGTTTACTATTTCTAGATTTTTTTCCTTTCCAGCAGAATGCAGTGGTAAACGTACAGAACAACCACACACACACACACACACACACACACACACACACACACACACACACACACACACACACACACACACACCCTTTCTATCTCAGAAATTCCATGGCTTTACAAACTCCAAGAGTAATGGTACAGAGCAACATCAGCTTAAACCAGAAGATAAAGAAATAGCCAAGCCAGAGGTTAGAGGGTTCTTGCTTTCTAATTTGTCTTTATAAAAAGAAGAGGGAATCAAATGAAAAACTGGCGTACAGCAAAGTGAAAATGTCAGAAGCATTTAAAATTATCAAGCTTTTACCAGGCACACTATCTTGCCCAATGTCGGAGGAAGTTGGGAATATTTTCATAAGTACAATCAACTCAGGCAGCTGGAGGAAAAAGTTCTCTTGAAATTGAGAAAATTACAGGCCAGCCATTTGACATTAGTTGGAGAAAAACAACAAACCTCAAGAGTTATTCTGGGAGTTCACACAAGAGAGTGGCTGCAAACCCGGAGCTCGAGGTTGGGAGGCCCGTCTCAGGACTTAGGACTTTAGAAGCTCTCTGGAGATCACCAGAATTCTTTCTGGAGGCCACCACCAATGGTCAAATGAACATGACATGCTTCAACATTGTGCAGAGTGCACATGTTAATCTGCACGTGGAAGGAAGAACATATTGAGCCAGATTCTTTGGGAGCCTGGGCCCTGGAGAAAAGTCTGTGAGTTGAAGAGGGATGGAACATCTCTTTGAGATGGGCAAACTCTATTAGATGCCCAAGGTCTTCTGTTGTGATGGAATTTAGTGACAATGTATCCGATCCATCTCCCCACTTTTAATGAGAAAATCTGTCCCTGTTAGAATGCTAAGGCAGGTAGTAACTTCATGATCTCCAATTATGGGCTTGTCGCATAATTAAGTGTCTAAGGCTGCATTTGGATTCAGGTCTTCGTGACTCCAGACTCATCACTCTAACCAAGGAGCCACCAGTGAGTTAAATTCTTCTCTCTTTTTGTAGGGGGCAAGGAGAAAGGCAATGCACGAGGACAATAAGCCTGCTTGGGGTTTGTATATGTCAAAACCCTTCTATTTTCTACCCAAACAATGGATCATTTCCCTAAGAAATGCGTGTAGTACAGAGGAGGTTGGCAGGTGTTTTAAAGCCCAAATAAAGTCCTGTGAACAACGTTGATTCTTCTTTGATCTCTGTTGATTCTTCTTTTCCTGTCCTTGTCCCATTATTGTCATCTCTGTGGTTCCCCTGGGACATTGACCGCTTCCACCATCTTTTTGTCCTACCACAAGTGGTAAAAGCAGGGCTCAGATGCCCAGATTCAATTCAAAAAGCATTTTATGAATCCCTACAAAGTGCAAGTAGGTGGCACAGTAGATAGATTGTAGGACCTGGAAGACTTGAAGTCAAATCTGCTCTCAGATACTTACTAGCTGTGTGATATTGGCAAGTCACTTAACCCTGTTTGCCTCAATTTCCTCATCTGCAAAGGAATTTGGAAAAGGAAATGGCAAACTACTTCAGTATCTCTGCCCAAGAAAATCTCAGGTAGGATTACAAAGAGTCAGACACAACTGAAATGAAGATTCAGAAGAAGTTTATGATCTCTGATTTCATTGGAGTCCAGGTAACTTCTTGGTCATTGGTGAGGAAACTCTCTCTACCAATGTAAGGCAGCACCATCTCTGCAACTTACAGTCTTAGTTGCCCAGAGCACCCAGCAGTGACTATGGGTCAGTGAGGAAGTATGTATTAGAGGTGGACCTTGAACCTTGAACCTTGACCTTTGACTGTGAGGGCAGCTCTTTCTCTTTCCTATACCACCCTGCTGTGCTGTGGACAATAAATGACTCCACCCTCTCCACATGCAGAGATCAGATGTCTCGGGCCCAGTTTGGAATAAGACAATGATCTGAGGAAGACTCTAAATCAACTTTACTCCTATTTCCTGGGATTCCTGGAAGGCTGTGCAGTTTCCTGAAGCAGTCACGGGGCTCTTGTCCTCCAAATTATTCTGTAGCTATTAAGAGATCAGGATCAGACTCCTTTAATAGGGAGTTGAGCATCTGTTCACTGGCTCTTGGGGAACTTGAGGTAGGTCCAGAGGAAGAATGGAGCAGGAACGACTTGTCATTTTTGGAAACTCTGGCTAGTAGTTCTCAAAGAAAAAAATGCAAGCTATCAAATAAAAATACTCCAAATCACTGATGATTTTTTATCGTTGTTCAGTTGTTTCAGTCGTGTCTAACTCTTTGTGACCTCATTTGGGGTTTCGTTGGCAATGACCTTGGAGTGGTTTGCCATTTCTTTCTCCAGTTCATTTTACAAATGAGAAAACTGAGACAAACAGGGTTAAGTGACTTGCCCAGGGTCACACAGTCAGTCTTTGAGGATGGATTTGAACTCAAGATGAGTCCTCTTGACTTCAGTCCTTGCACTCTACCCTATGGCGCCACCTAGCTGTCACTAATAATCAGAGAAATGCAAATGAAAAAACCTCTTAGGTTCTACCTTATACAGATCAGATTGACAAAGCTGATGAAAAAGGAAAATGAGAAATGTTAGAGGAGGCAGAAAGAAAACAGGCATGTGAACGCACTGTTGGTGGGTCTATGGATTGATCCGGCCATTTTGAGAAGCAATCTGGAACTTTATGCCCTAAAATTTACAAAACTGGGAATAGCTTTTTATCCAGTGATACAAAGCCTAGATTCCAAAGAGATCAAAGAAAGATGAAAAGGATCCATATACACAAAAATATTTATAGCAGGTCTTTTGTAGTGGCAAAGAACTGGAAAGTAAGGAGGTACCCATCAATTGAGGAAAGATGGGACAAATCAGAGTCTAGAAATGTGATGAAATACTAACTTGCTTTAGAAATGACAAAGGGGGAAGGGGCAGTATCAGAGAAACTTTCAAAGACCTATCTGACTGATGCAGAGGAAAGTGAGCAGGACCAGGAGAATAATTTATACAGTAACAACAATATTGTAAGGACAAATCATTTTAAAGACTTAAGAACTGTGATTGAGACAGTGAGCAACCATGACTCCAGAGGACAGATGATGAAGTTTCCTCCTTACCTTCTGATTGAGAGAGGATTAGACTCAGGGTACAGCATAAGTTTGGACATGACCAGTGTGGGAATTTGTTTTGCTTGACTGCGAATATTTATTAAAAGGGTTTCTTTTTCTTTTCTTTTCCTTTTTTAATGGAGAAGGGGAGGAGGGAGGAGGGAGAGGAAATGGATTTTGTTCAATTAAAAAAATCTAATTTAATTAAAAAGAAACTCTGTCTGGTGCCTAACATTGTGTTAATTTGTCCAGTCTTCTTTGTGAAGGGTGTAGAACCCTGAGGGATAGAATTTCACGTGCTGGGAATTTTGTCTAAAGAACTCAGTGCTTTATCAGAAACCACTCAGCATAAAAATGAGAGGCAGGATGTATTTGGGAAGAGTGAGTGGTATGGTTTAGATACAGGGGTGGGAAAACTGCAGGCCTGGGGGCCCTCAGCTTCCCCACCCTCATTTAGAGGAAAGAAGCCTGAACTAAGAGTTATAAGACTTCAATTCTTGGACCAGTTCTGCCACAAATTGAGTGGGAAGGCTTTGGCATGTCTTTTACCTTCCTTGAGCTTTGTTTCTTGTAGATCAAGAGGTTTGAACTAAATAAACCCATTGGAGTTTATGAGGTCAGCTCTGGAGTAGCTGTCTTGGAATTACCGAAGGTTGAATTCCTAGGAAAGGATCCTTGAGTTTAATGGTGTTCCCTACCACTATCTTTGGTGTTATCTGTAAGTTTATCAGTCTAGACCTGAAAGAAACTTTGGAAGCCATCTAGTTCAAGCCTCCAATTTTACAGATGAGAAAACTACTTTGGGGGTTCACTGAGATACTCATGATCAACCAGTAATTAAGCAAGAGAGAGACAAATTTCAAATCCAAACCCAGCACTCTTTCTACCGTACCATGCTACCTCAAGTATTGTTGACTATTGGTAGGGCAGAGGGAAATGATTTTGCCTTATCACCTGTCCAAATCACAAAACTCATATTCAGAACCATGCTTGTGCCCTTTACCTGGAGTGTCAGCCAATATATAGAAAGTCAAACAGCCACTTGTCCCCCAAGGTGGTCCTAGCCCCCCTGGGTCATCCTGGGTGTATTTCGGCAGACATGCATGAGGATGTTTGTCTTGCCAGGGCTCAAGATAGCTCTGAGCTACACATAAACAGGAAGCCTTTAGGTTGCAGGCTGCACCTTCCACAAGTAATAAATGAATTTAAAAGCCACAAATTCAAAGACACTGAAGAAGAAGAGTAGGCTGGAGGCGTTCGTGGAGCCAGCCAGTCATCAAGACAGAGCCTCAAACTTTAATGATTTGCCCAGATGACTTGGACAGGAAAAACAAAAGCAACCCTTCCAAAGTGCTACAGATGGTAGTAATCCAGGAAGCGGAGCAAACAAGGAGGGGACTCCCAGTTATCACTGAAGAGGATGTAGAAGAGAAATCAGAGGATCTCATTAAGACACTGGGAGCAGCTGAGAACAAACACGGTGCTGAAGGATAAATACATGTCTAATATGCCCAAGAGGAAAAAATGAGCAAGAGTTCAAACGAAAAACAACAACGAAACCTCACATGCTGTTGGAAAGGATGGCGTTCATATAGGCCGGAAGGATATATGAGTATTGCTAGCAAATTAATTTCTCAATGCCAAAGCCTAATAAACAGCTGTAAGCATTAAAAAAAAAAAGCTGTAAACAGGATGCTAGAGTGAATTGGGAGATAAAACAATGTCATAGGAAGTGGTGTCATTGTTATAGAAGGGCGAGATTAAGATCTTGCTTAAGTGTACTGCTTTATTAGCTTGAAGAAAGCTGGCATGTATCCCACATAGGAAACCCACCAAATATCCTTTAAAAAATCTGAACAGTGCTTTGCAAAGTATAAATATAAATCATTTTCATGTCATTCTAATTATTTTCTTTTTAATATCTGAAATATAAAATTCTGTTTGTTCCAATTATCAAAGTCCTGCTCAGATAATAAATCAGAAAGGTAGGAAGCCATATAGACTCTTCAGTATCATGGAAACTTCATTTATCACATGAAAGTGGTAAAGTTGGGTATGAGAGAATTGACTCATTGGGTCTGTATTTGTCTTGGTTGTTGAGTGGTAAGTTAGGTTTTAAAACCAGAGTTTATTTGATTTTCATTTTCAAGACTTTCCCAATTAAGTGTTATAAAGTCAAAATGATCAGTCATAGAGAGTTCTGTTCTCACATAGATCTTCCCACTGTGAAGAAAGGGATCTCATTCCATATACAAGAGCCTATAGGATAATATTTCTCATTTGAGTGGTCATCTTTACAACTAATGGGCAGCCTTCTGAGCGTATATTGGTCTGATTAGCCACAGCTGGACACACTGTATCGTGACCCCAACGTAGCAGTACCATTTTGGTCCTTTTCAAGGATGAAAGACAACAACATCCAGGCAGTTTGCCCTCAAAATCAGGAAGAACTGATTTTGGTTTCGGGTCCCACTTCTGACGTATACAGGCTGTTATTTCCTTGGTAACTTAACCTCTCGGTGCTCTAGGCAAATCTCTTAATCTAAAACTTGCAGAGGAGGCACCAACCTGCATTGTAGAGGAAGTTTTTGAGGAATTTCCTAAATCAGTGAAGTCACAGGTTCAGCCCTCATCCCTAATATAAGTAATTCCCAATATACTCTTAGCGTTCTCAGGTTGGACGTACAGAAATGTAGACAAGTAAATTGTGAAAAAATAAATTTAATGATAGAATCGGTAGGATATGTATATGAATGTTTATATGAACATGTATACACAGCCACATGTATATGTACACATATGTATTTAAAGGTATTGTATCTTTTGCTTTTACATTATCTTTGTGTATACATAGTGTATATAAAAGTTTTATATATTGCATATAAATATTCTGAATACTTTATATATATACTCTATGTAGTATATACTATATATACTCTGTGTGTGTATACACACACACACACACACACACACACACACACACTTATTTAAGTCCTAATCCCCATCCTGAGTCATTTCTTGAAACAAAGAATAAAAAAAAAGGGGAACAGTTCAGTCACATCAGTTGAGACTGTCACCATATGCAGTGTCCCACCCTCATAGCCCACCCACCTCTGCAAAGAGGAGGGGAGGGCCCACCTTTTTATGGATCAAGCTTGATCTTTTTAAGTACTTAGTATTATTGGGTCCCTCATTCTTTCCATTTACAATGCTATAGTCACAATGTATATGTTTCCACTAGATTATGCAGTGAACCTGAGTTTAAATCTGGTGTAAGATACTTTCTAGCTCTACAACCTTGGGCAATATACTTAAATTGTTTCAGCCTCAGTTTTCTCATCTGTAAAATGGGGATAATAATGGCACTACCTCCAAGCATCATTGTGAGGATAAAGGTGAGATAATATTTGTAAGGTGCTTTGCAAACCCCAAAGTGATATATAAAAGCGTCATCGTTGTCATCATATTGTTTTCCTGTTTCTGTCTGATATATTTCAGTAGGAATATTCTTTTTTTTTTTTTTAAGCTGTCAGATCTATTTTTTTTTTTATTTAGCTTTTAACATTCATTTTCACAAAATTTTGGGTTACAAATTTTTCCCCTTTTCTCCCCTCCCCCCCAAACGCCAAGCATTCTAATTGCCCCTATGACCAATCTGCTCTCTCTTCTATCATCCCTCTCTGCCCTTGTCTCTGTCTTCTCTTTTGTCCTGTAGGGCCAGATAGCTTTCTATACCCCTTTACCTGTATTTCTTATTTCCTAGTGGTAAGAACATTACAGTTGATCCTAACACTTTGAGTTCCAACTTCTTTAGCTCCCTCCCTCTCCACCCCTTCCCTTTGGAAGGCAAGCAATTCAATATAGGCCAAATCTGTGTAGTTTTGCAAATGACTTGCATAATAGTTGTGTTGTATAGGACTAACTATATTTCCCTCCATCCTATCCTGTCCCCCATTACTTCTATTCTCTTTTGATCCTATCCCTCCCCATGAGTGTTGACCTCAAATTGCACTCTCCTCCCCATGCCCTCCCTTCTATCATCCCCCCCACTCTGCTTATCCCCTTATCCTCCACTTTCCTGTATTGTAAGATAGGTTTTCATACCAAAATGAGTAGGCATTTTATTCTTTCCTTTAGTGGAATGTGATGAGAGTAGACTTCATGTTTTTCTCTCACCTCCCCTCTTTATCCCTCCACTAATGAGTCTTTTGCTTGCCTCTTTTATGAGAGATAATTTGCCCCATTCAATTCTCCCTTTCTCCTCCCAATATCTTTCTCTCTCACTGCTTGATTTCATTTTTTTTAAGATATGATCCCATCCTCTTCAATTCACTCTGTGCACTCTGTCTCTATGTGTGTGGGCGTGTGTGCATGTGTGTGTGTGTAATCCCACCCAGTACCCAGATACTGAAATGTTTCAAGAGTTACATATATTGTCTTTCCATGTAGGAATGTAAACAGTTCACCTTTAGTAAGTCCCTTATGACTTCTCTTTGCTGTTCACCTTTTCATGGTTCTCTTCATTCTTGTGTTTGGAAGTCAAATTTTCTTTTCAGCTCTGGTCTTTTCATCAAGAATGCTTGAAAATCCTCTATTTCATTGAAAGACCAATTTTTCCCCTGAAGTATTATACTCAGTTTTGCTGGGTAGGTGATTCTTGGTTTTAGTCCTAGTTCCTTTGACTTCTGGAATATCCTATTCCATGCCCTTCGATCCCTTAATGTAGAAGCTGCTAGATCTTGTGTTATCCTGATTGTATTTCCACAATACTTGAATTGTTTCTTTCTAGCTGCTTGCAATATTTTCTCTTTCACCTGGGAGTTCTGGAATTTGGCCACAATGTTCCTAGGAGTTTCTCTTTTTGGATCTCTTTCAGGCGGTGTTCTGTGGATTCCTTGAATATTTATTTTGCCCTCTGGTTCTAGAATCTCAGGGCAGTTTTCCTTGATAATTTCATGAAAGATGATGTCTAGGCTCTTTTTCTGATCATGGCTTTCAGGTAGGCCCATAATTTTTAAATTGTCTCTCCTGGCTCTATTTTCCAGGTCAGTTGTTTTTCCAATGAGATATTTCACATTATCTTCCATTTTTTCATTCTTTTGGTTTTGTTTTGTGATTTCTTGGTTTCTCATAAAGTCATTAGCCTCCATCTGTTCCATTCTAATTTTGAAAGAACTATTTTCTTCAGTGAGCTTTCGAATCTCCTTTTCCATTTGGCTAATTCTGCTTTTGAAAGCATTCTTCTCCTCATTGGCTTTTTGAACCTCTTTTGCCAATTGAGTTAGGCTAGTTTTCAAGGTGTTATTTTCTTCAACATTTTTTTGGGTCTCCTTTAGCAGGGAGCTGATTTGCTGTTCATGCTTTGACTTCATGTCTCTCATTTCTCTTCCCAGCTTTTCCTCCACCTCTCTAACTTGATTTTCAAAATTCTTTTTGAGCTCTTCCATGGCCTGTGCCCATTGAGTGGGCTGGGACACAGAAGCCTTGATTTCTGTGTCTTTGCCTGATGGTAAGCATTGTTCTTCCTCATCAGAAAGGAAGGGAGGAAATGCCTGTTCACCAAGAAAGTAACCTTCTATAGTCTTATTTCTTTTCCCTTTTCTGGGCATTTTCCCAGCCAGTGACTTGACCTCTGAATATTTTCCTCACACCCACCTCACCTCCTGATCCTCCCAGCCAGTGTTTGGGGTCTGAGATTCAAATGCTGCTTCCAGCCTCAGGGCTTTGGGCGGGGGCAGGGCTGCTATTCAGTGTGAGATTAAATTCAGATGCTCAGGTGAGGGCAGGGCTGCCTCTCAGGCTCAGTTCCCTCAGGGAGTTTATGCACAGACCTTCAACAATGGATCCAGGCTCCTGCCTGCTTGGAGAGCCCTGGTCTGCCGCTGCCCCTCAGCTTCTGTCTCCCGAGGGGGCCCGAGCCATGGGGGCACCCCACTCCCCCCTCGACCCTCCAAAGGGACTCTCTCACAGACCCCCGTCACCTGTGGGTGGAGGTACTTGTGCGGCCGCTGGAGATCCCGTCCCTGAAGCCCGCTCAGATCTGTTCCTCTCGGTGCCGCGGCCACGGCAGGGCTGTACTCAGCTCCCAGTCCCGGCGCCCAGTCCGCAGCACGAAGGACCTTTTACGAGAGGTTTGCAGGTCTCTCCGGAACAGAAATCTCCCTCGCTCCAATATTCTGTGGCCTCTGGGTGCAGAATTCGCCATGAGTTACTTCTTTGTAGTTGTTCTATGGGTTGTCTATTCTTTTAAAAAAATAATTCCATAGGATTAAGTAATGTTCAATCCTATTCCTCTTCTAGAGGGTGATCAGGAGAGTCCCTATTCAACTTTTGGAGATTACAGGGCATAAACCTTTGTTGGAAGGTGCACCTCCTATGGAAGCAGATGTGTCCCAGCACTTTGTTGAACATCTCTGATTGGTTTCCAGTGTCTGGAGCTGCCTCCAAGATGACTGGTGACTGCGATTCAGCAGGGGACAGACTGTGGTCAGAGGATCTTTTCAAACAAGAAAGCAATAAGAAATCAGAGATCTCCAAGGGAGGAGAAGAGTTCTCCTCTCCTACACTTAGGGACCAAAAGTCTGCTCATAACAAAAGCACGCGATAAGCCTGTGCATGCCTGGGAGAGTCTGAGAAGTGATTTTCTATAGTTTCTTTTGCTTTCTGGTCTCCTTATCTTACTCTAGGTCATAGACAGAGAATGGTTTTTTCAGCCTTGAGGGTGATCTCTTGGGCAATCTTATGTTTCAAGTTTGAGAATCCTCAACTGGCCTCTAAAAGGGGTATTTCCTCAGAAAATCAATCACTCAATTGACAAATATATCTTAAGCTCATACCATGTACCACGTACTTTGCTAGATGTTGGGAATATAAAAGAAAGGATTCTTCATAGTATGTTTTCCTATTGCTAAAAGACTAAGTATCCGGGAGTATCCAGGAGACCTTATGAGTTGCCAAGATGGTGGCCCAGGTTCTCTTCCATACCCACCCAAAAACTCTAGACTCATTCAAAATAAAGCTGATCTCAGAGGCTGACTCACTTGGGGTTCATTATTTCTCTCTCTGACTTATTACCTCCACACCACAGTAAAACTACCCTGTAAAGTTTTATCTCTAAAACAAAGTGTATCTCTGACTTATTTCTAAGTTCACCTACATATGGGTAATAGAGTCTTTGTGAGATCACTGAACAGCTAGCACCCATTTACCTAGGAACTTCACTGTCCAAGTCACTTACAGCAAAATGATGAGGGACTGGCAAGATGTAGACCTTCTGGCCCATTATGGCATGGTCTATGATCCTATATGCTGAATTTTTCTCTGATAACATTAAGATATTTATTGGAAAGGAAGGGGAGATGATAGCCCTATTTTTTTATCCAGAATGAGAGACATGATCATCTTTGCTCCGGAGATTATCAGAAGAGCTCAGAACAATTGGACTTCTGAATTCAGTTCCCCTGGTGAGATTTCAGCATATTCGGAAAGTCTGGAGTAATGAAAAGTCAAACTGCCAAAGTAACAGCAGCTGCCCCTTTGGGGACTCAGCCTACCAAGGAGAGTGGGAGTTGGGGGGACGCTTAACCAAGAAGGAGGCATTATAAAAGATGTGTGTGTGTGTGGGGGGAATATAACTGTTTTCAAGTATTTGGAGGTCTGTCGTGCAGGAAGGGGGATTACATTTATCCTGTTTGGCCTCAAAGGGTAGAACTGAAATTGCATATGTAAACTTAATTTAAGAAAAACAAAACGAGCTACTCTTGCCATTTGTGGAGTTGTCATCGGCCACTTGGGATTTTTCTTCTTCAAAGGGAGTCATGCTGGTTTTTATTATGATAAGTGAATTTCTTTCAACCCCCAGCATGGGTCTAGGCATATAAACTAGGGCCAGAGATCATGAAGACTCCTGGATGCTTTGAGATCCCTAAGGATCTGCTTAGCAACTGATCAAAGACGATAGGGAAGAGATAACAGCTTTTGTTTTTCCCTTTGGCAGCTAAACCCAGATCCCTATCCCTTTACACTTCCTAATCATTAGAGCTGTTCTAAAATGAGCTGCCTTGGGAAGTAAGAGTTTCTCATCATTAGAGGAGACCAAATGACTCCTTGTCAGGGCAGTTATATTGATCACTTCCATTTGGTTAGCAGTTGGACCAGATGGTCTCTAAGGTCCTTTCTAACTCTGAGATTACAGCACTCAGTGATTCCAAGCTAGATAGCTAAATAATCACAAATGTGATTCCGAGTTATTGTCTCTCTGCCTCTTGGAGCCTAAGTTCTGTAGGCAGTTACATTGGTTTTGTAAAATTATGGCCACCACTTCCCAACAGGTAAGGTGTCAAAAGATGTGCAAAAATCGTTTTCAAAAAAATAATAGCAAGTTATCAAAATGAAAAAAATGTTCTAAATTTATAATGATAAGAGAAATGAAAATTCAAACCACTCTGAGGTTTCGCTTCACACACAATAAAATCGGCAAAGTTGATCAAAGACAGAAACAGTCAGAGGTGGAGGGACAACAGAAAAACAAGCACGCTAAGTCGCTGTTGGTTATATGGCAGAGTGTTTAGACATTCTTAAAAAGAATTTGAAATTATGTAAGAAAAGTTACTAAATTATTTATATGTAATGTGGCAATACCATTACTGGAAGGCGTGAACAGCAAGGAGAAACAAAGGAAGGTTCCCAAATGCATAGGCATCTTTTTTTGTGGTGGCAAAAACTTAGAAAGTAATTGTCTATTGACTGAGGGATCACTAAATAAATTGTATTATATAACTGCAGTGGAATACTACTGTATCACAGGAAATGACAAAGGAGAGGAATGCAGAGAAAGGTGTGAAAACTTGTACGAACTGATACAGTGTAAAAGAAAGCAGAGTCAGAACCATAAATACAAAAGCTACATCAATGTAAATTAAACAATACTATAAGATTAAAGGCAATGGCAAATATTGAGTTTGCAGCACAGTTGATGAAATATAATATTTTTCTCTTGATAGGAAGGTAGAGCAACATGGTTGCTGAATGTTGCATGCACTGTCAAATATGGTTGCTGGAACAGTTGGTTTTGCTTAAGTTTTCTGTGGAGAAGGATATTAGCAAATGTTTGTGGTGCAAAACCAAACAGGATCAATAAAACATTTTTAAAAAATTTAATATTTTATTTTCCCCAATTACATGTAAACACAATTTTAACTTTTTTTTTTTTTAATTTTGAACTCCAAATTCTCTCCCCTTCCCTTTTGCTGAGAAGGGAAGAAATTTGATAGAGGTTGTACATGGGCAATCATGCAAAACATATTTCATTATTTCTTGTGCTGTGAAAGAAAACACAGACCAAAGAGAAAAAAAAGAAAAAAAGTAAAACAAATCATGCTTCAATCTTCATTCAGACTCGATTGATTGTTTCTCTGGAGATGGAGAGCATTTTTCATCGTTAAGTCCTTTGGAATTATCTTGGATCTTTGTATTAATGAAAATAGCTAAGTAATTCACAGCTAATTATTGTACACTTTTCTTCTGGTTCTGTGCACTTCATTTTGCATCAGTTCATATAAGTCTTGCAGGTTTTTCTGAAAGCATTCTACTAGTCATTTCTCATAACACAATAGTATTTCATCATAACCATATACCACATCTTGTTCAACCATTCCCCAGTGAATGGGCATCCCCTCAATTTCCAATTCTTTGACAAAACTAAAAGAGTTGCTATAAATATTTTTGTGCAAATGGGTCCTTCTCCCTTTTTTTCTTTTTAAAAATCTCTCTGGGATATAGAGCAAGCAGTGGTATTGCTGGATCTAAGGGCATGCCCAGTTTTATAACCCTTTGGGCATAGTTCCAAATTGCTCCAGAATGGTTGAATCAGGTCACAAATCCACTAATAATCAATTAGTGTCTCAATTTTCTTACATCCCCTCCAACATGTCATTTTTCTTTTCTGTTCTGTTCACCAATCTGATAGGTATGAGGTGATGCCTCAGAGTTGTTTTAATTTACATGTGTAATAAAACATTTTGAAAAATTATTTTTAAGAGATCTAGAAATTGTTCAGTTATTTGGATGGCACATTTAATTGGATTTTATTGTTTATTAAATGTTTGAGTTAGCCTCCTCAGAAACTCTATCCCATTGTCTTTTTCCCTTCTTCTATTCATGCTTGGATAGATTTTAAAATAACAGAAAAACAGTAAAATGAATTTCACTTGGCAGCTTAACTTCTGTCCTCCCACACCATACAGGCTCCAATAAGGATGTGATATTTAATTGCCAAAGTTGAAAAAGTAACAGAGGTAATTCTGAAAAATGAGATTTAAAAGTTTGCTTCTTTACTGATGGCCAACATTTTCTGGCCAGGATTCATTATGTAATTGAAGAAAAATTCTCTCCTGAGAGAAGTGGGAGACATTGACCCAACTTACTACAGAAATGAAGTGCCTAAAAGATTTTGACTGAACAGATCTGTGGGTCATCAGTCTAATAGAAATGTTCTCTTTGACATTTAAAAGTGTGTCTCTTTGATTTAGAGGGGAGAGGAAGAGGAGGAGGAGGAATCCTGGAGTCGTTCCCTCACCAAACTTCCCACATGGTGGGTGGGGGGAAGGCATAGATCCTCTTGGGGGAACATATGTAAAAGAAGGTACATTGGTGTGGAATATGCAGCACATTAGAGGCACAGGGCTAGCTCTCTATTGATTGCCCTTTCACAGACTCACTGGATGAGAATTAAATCCTTAACATGTGAGGCTGAATGGCAGTCAAGAAGTGATCACCATAGCTCACCCTCTCTTGCAGAAAGAGAGATGTTTTGATCAATGATAACAACTTAAGAAAGGTTAAGGGAAGCTGAATTAAATATTTTAGGAAGGAAAAGATATCTCTTGATCTAAAACAATACTACTATTTCTGTGTTCAAGTCCAGTCTGCTTTGCCATCCCTTTTGAATATATCAGTGCTACATATTCACCCTCCAAATTTTCCCTAAAGTAGATCAGACATTATTTGTCAGAAACCATTGGCTCCAGCCCTAAAATGGCATGCCTTAGACTTCATAGACTTTAGGAGTGTGATGGAAAATCCCTTAAAATATATGTGTGATGGAAATGAGTAATACTCACCAATCTACAGGATGATTTCTCATGGTGTGATTCCCACAGGACTTTATAGTTGGACCTGTCCTCTTCAACATTTATAACAAAAACTTGGATTAGGATATGGAAAGCATATTCAACAAATTTGTGTATTTGTGAAGAGATATACTACAAAATATGAGAGGTTGAAGGTCCAATATACTTTCACTCGCTAGAATGGGTAGGCTAAAATTAACAAGACAAAACTGAACAGGGATTATTGATATAGCATTCAATGCTTAGATTTCAACAATCAATTGCCCAGACATGAAGTGGAAGAGGACCTGGCCGGACAAGGAAACACTGGCAGTTTTGGTTGACCACAAGTTCAGTGTGAGCAAACAATGGGATACAGTTGTCTTTTCACATGGTAAGTGCTCAATATATGTCTATTGACTTGGATGGAATTTTTAATAAAAATATTTTTACTATATAATTAATTTATTTATCTTTAATTTTCAGCATTCACTTCCGTAAAATTTTGAGTTCTAAATTTTCTTCACCTCCTTCTCCTCCCCAAGATGGCATGCAATCTGATATAGACTCTACTTATACATTCATATTAAATATATTTTCACATTGGTCATGATGTAAAGAAGAATTGAACTAATGAGAGGAATCATGAAAAAGAAGAAACAAAACAAAACAACAAAGGAAAAGGAGAACAAGCAGTCTGCTTCCATCTGCATTCAGACTCCACAGTTCTTTCCCTGGATGTGGATGCATTTTCCATCATGAGTTATTGTCTTAGATCCTTGCCTTGTTGAGAAGAGCGAAATCTATCAAAGTCCGTCATTGCACAATGTTACTGTTACAATGTTGCTGTACTATGTTCTCTTGGTTCTGCTCATTTCACTCAGCCTCAGTTCATATAAGTCTTTCCAAGTTTTTCTGAAGTCTGCCTGCTTATCATTTCTGAGAGCACAATAGTATTCCATTACATTCATATACATAAGTTGTTCAGCCCCAATGGATGGGCATCACCTCAATTTCCAATTCTTGTCCATCATAAAAAGAGTTGCTATAAATATTTTTGTACATGTGGGTCCTTTCCCATTTTTATCATCTCTTTGGGATACAAACCTAGAAGTGGTATTGCTGGGTCAAAGAATATCCAGAATTTTATAGCCCTTTGGCCATAGTTCCAAATTGCTCTCCAGAATGGATGAATCAGTTCACAATTCCATCAACAATGCCTTAGTGCTCCCATTTTCCCACGTCTTCTCCAACATTTATCATTTTCCTGTTTTGTCATGCTAGCCAATCTGATAGGTGTTTTGTGGTACTTGGATAGAATTAAAAATACACACACACACACACACACACACACACACACACACACACACACACACATATATATATATATATATATATAGAAGAGTTGAATTTATATATATATGTATATATATACACACACAATATATTGAAGAGTTGAATTTATATTTTACATGTAATATATAAATTCAACTCTTCAAAATTAAGGCCTCTCCATTATAACATATTAATTGCTTAATATTTATAAGCAAGTTAGGAATTACTTAGTGAACACTGATTTCTGGAAAAGGTATAAGTAAGCCAAGATAATGAGTGTTCCTTTAAGTGCTACTAGTTGACAATGGGCCTCTAGAAAGGACTTATTGATTTTCTGGTTTATTGTTCTCCTCGATATCTTTGTGACTTCCCAGACTTTTACCCCCTTCCTTAATCACTACACTCCCTACATTTGTGGCCTTCCCTATTAGAAGTTCCTTGAAGGAAGGTATTATTTCTCTTTTCTGTTTCTATCCCCAACACTTAGCACAGTGTTCGGTACAAGAGTAATAATTAATAAATGCTTTTCTTTCATTCACTCATCCCAATACAAGAATTATCATTTCATAGAACATACTGCCATCTTATACTTTGGTGTTTATAATGAGCATTTGCAAAAAGGGGCATCATCAGTTTCCTCATCTATAAAAAGAAGAGGTTGGACTGGGATGGTAATGTTAAACTCAAAAAGAAATGGGAGCCATTAAGCCATACATAAGGATCCCCATTGGCTGCATAGCTGGGGAACCCATACATATTTATATATTTCTTTTTTTTAAAACTAATACACCAACACCTTAAAATCAGACAGGAACTCCAGGATTACTCATGGCCTGCAGATCTCTCTGGACATAAACTGAATTATCAGATCTCTTCAGGTTCTAAATCTGTGATGGAGGAAATGTCAGAGTGTGGACCACGATTTATTTGTAACAGAGGATAAGGAAGCCGAGAAATTCTAACAACAACTTAATAAAATACTTTAAATTAAAATCAATGTAAACTTTAATACTTAGTGACTTTAATACAAAGGTAGCCATGGGGGAGGATGGACAAAACAATGTCGGGAAGTTTGTCTCAGGATTAAGAAATAAAAGAAACCAAAATCCTATAGACAATACAGAATTCTTATGCCCATATATCATGAATATTTCTATTCATGAGGTACTGGACATTGAAAACCCCAAATAATCTCAGAAAAAAATGAAATTAGGTATATCTTAACACATGAGAAATAATTCATTACAGATGTGGGATCCATTTCTGAATCGGCTATCCATATATGATTAAACTATTGACTTGTTACAATAAAAATAAATAAAAACATCAGATTAAAAGAAAGAATAAAAATGAAAAAATACATTGTGCAATTGAAACTGTGCAATTTTACCTTTTAAAAAAACAATTTTAACAATGCTGAAAAATGGAAAATACATAAAGGAACAAACTTCGACATAGAAAGTAGCCATTTTCTAAGGCAGCAACTTATCTTAATCAATCACCACAACAAGGGGATCAAAAACCATGTTAGTAGAAAAATATTTGATCTCATTGTGGAACAAAGAAATATGGCAGCTGGGAAAATAGTAGTTTAGAATATCAAGTTGTTAGTAAAAAAAAATTGTGGAAAAGGATGGTGGAAGATTATGAGTAGAATGACTGAATAAAACAGTAGGAAGTGGTGGGAAAAAATAAGTTTATGGACCCAGCTGAACTAGATCATCTTATGAACATTTAAAGATGAAACTGAAAGGATGAAAACAAACAGATGAAAAATGGGAAAGATCTGTGAAGATGAATTCTATATAAAACAATTTTCTTCATCAGTATCAGAAAAGCCACCACATTTGAAGTCTGAAGTCATAGTCATCCATGGCTGTTTAGAAATAGAAACTGCCCTAAAGAAAATAAAGATGGCAAGGACAGCTGGGCCAGACAATAGACATAACAGAAATCTATGCTGGAGGTAACACTATTATAAAGGTATTAAGAGAACAATTCCCAAGGTATTTGAAGGAGAGGAGGAGGCCAAATCCTTGAAGAAAAGTTACTGTTGTTATTACTCTGAAAAAGGTAACCCATCAAATATCACTTAATATCACCCTCTGCAGTCATCTAGGTAGTGTAGTGGATAGTGCAGTGGGCCTGGAGTGAGAAAGATCCAAGTTCGAATCCATCCTCAGACACATACTAGCTGCGTGACCCTGGGCAAATCATTTTACCCTGTTATCTTCAGTTTTCTCATCTGTAAAATGACCTGGAGAAGGAAATGGCAAACCCCTCCAGTATCTTTCTAAGAAAACCCCAACTGGAGTCATGAAGAGTCAAACATAACTGAAATGAATGAACAACACAAATCACCCTCTATAAAATCTTGATGAAAATAATCTATATACATATTTGAGGCTACTTTCCTCATCATCACCAGCAATAGCTATTGATCAACTGCCATCCGCAGACAGACGTTCACAGGAGTTCTGGGAGTGGCAATGTCCCTCAGCCCAGACCTCAAACCATAATCTAGAGAAGTGCAGAAAAGGTCAGCTGTCCCCACCAACTGTTAAAACAGCGTCCTGCCATAGGACAGGTAAGCCAGCCCAGCTGAAGCAGCAAGTCAACCTGAGGGAAAAATAGGAGGTAACTTGTGCCAGATACATCAAACCATCACCATCACCTTGACCACCACCTTCCTTCAGATCTTGATGGAGACAGCCCAAGACCCTGAACCCAAGAGTCCTTGGAATAGAAATTCCTCCAGACCATAGCCTTTAGCTATCATCCTAGGAGTAACCCCCAAAGAAACACAGCCTAGCAACTGCTCCTGAAGGTTCTACAGTCATATCTGCTGAAGGCCTGAAAAACTTTCTGCCACCAAAATTCAAAACACTATTAAATAATTCAACATCAGAAACCAATTTGATTTTATCAGAGATACTGCCATGTGCACTTGCCATGCTGCTATACCCCAAAGTCCCTGGAACTTTTCCATTTGACTTGTAGCTGAACCTTGATTTTATGTCATCTCCCCCATTAGAATGGGAGCTCCTTTTTTGTGGTGGTTAAGGATTAGAAATTGAAGGAATATGCCCATCAATTGGTGAGTGGCTAAACAAGCTGTGGTATATGATGGTAATTGAATATTATTGTGTTATAAGAAATTGCAAGCAGGATGATTTCAGAAAAACCTGGAAAGACTTACATGAACTGAAGCAAAGTGAAGGGAACAGAACCAGGAGAATTTTGTACGCAGTAACAGCAATATTGTTTGATGAAGAACTGTGAATGACAGCTATTCTTAGCCATATAGTGATCCCAAACAACACCAAAAGTCTGATGATAAAACACACAATCTGCCTCTGGAGAAGGAACTGATATTGTTTGAATACAGACTGAAGCATGCTATTTTTCACTTTCTTTCATTTTTTCTTTTGAGTCTTCTTGTAAAGAATGGTGAATATGGACATATTTTACATAATTGCACATGTGTGACATGCATGATTGCATACTGTTTCAGGGAGTGGGGAGGGAGGGATAGAATTTGGAACTCAAAACTTTAGATAAAAATGTTATTAAAAAAAAAGAAGAATGAGAGTTCCTTGAGAGCAGTAACTGTCTCATTTTTTTGCTAACAACCCCAGTACCTAGCATAGTGCTTTGCCTTTAAGCGTTTAATAAATATCTCGTTCATTCATTCATTCCAGAACATAAACGTACCTGATTGTACCATGGGTGTAAAAGCAGTTATTTTGCATTTTTCAGAACAATCCACAGAAATTTCATTGTTTTAACCAAGGTCTCCCAGCCCTGGGAATTGTTCATGAATGCACCACAGGAAACTCTTAAAGGTCACTTGGAATCACACTGGCAGTTCTCAGGACAAACGTTATTCAAGACCTCCTTTCAAAAACAGCAGAAGCCAGTAAAGAAAGTGATAAGGCTGAAAAGATTTGTAAATCCAGAAATGATTTCCACAGTTCAGTCTTCTCCATCAAATACAAATATACATGTACACACACTCACACACCTATAATATATAAAGTATGTATGCTACATGTGCACAGATACATAAATACACAGAGTGAGAAATATTAATTTGTGTGTGCATGTGTGTGTCCATGGTTTGGTAATCAGGAATCAAATTCTGAAGGACAGTGATGAGTCATAGCCCACCGCCATCCAGGCATGTGTCTACAAGCCTCCATGTCAGCTGGATTGAAAAGCAGAGGAAGCATCCTTGAAGTAACTCTCATTTATGTTTAAACAAAGTGAAGAAGTAGAAATGCCTCCAACGTTTCCACCAAAAAGGACTCAGTATTTCAAATGGACCGATGATCATGTTCATTGAATATTACCTTCGAATCAGTTGATTGAAACTCATTGCAGAAATAGACACAGTAGCAGGACCTGATATTCACGTAGCCCTTTGGAGGGTGGGAAGTGCTTCATAGACATTAGCCCCCTGAGTCGTCAGAAGAGCCCTGTGAGAGGACAGGTACTGGTCAGCTTTTTGCAGATGAAGAAAATGAAGCAGAGAGGTTAAATGATTGGCCCCGCCACTCTCTAAACAGGGAGTTTAAACCCAGCTATTCCTGTCTTCAGGTCCAATGTTGTCTTCAATTAATCGTACTGCCTTAACACCACAATGGAAAGTCAGTTTTATCTACAAAAGGCAATTTTCATAAGCAGGTGAAAAGCTTTTCTGTCTTTCTCAGAGCTGCCCTAAGTCTGAAAAGTGGCATTTGGCATAGAACCTTATTAGAGTTTGAATTCTTTTCTAGCTTTTCACTCTCAAGTGAGGAGTTGACTGAATTAAAAAAGAACCATGAACATTTTTTGCTGCGAAATATGACAAGGACCTCAGTGCTTCAGAATTCTGAGGCAAAAAGAAGTAGCATTAGCCAACCATTTTTTAAAAAAACAACTTGTTCAAAGTGTAGCATCCTCTTAGCACTTCTCCCCTCCTAGGGTATGCTCACTTGGCAATCTAGCAAAAAGCCTGAAGATTTGGGGCAGGCCCACTTCTTCATGTACGGTGGAGGGGACTCCTACTCACCCCAACTAGAGAAGATACATAGATTGCCTCTGACTGATTTCTTCAGGCCATGATGACTCAAGACTTTGGGTGATGACTCCAGATGAAAAGTCTTTTAATTGGCTGTTTAGTCAAAAGTCCAAGGCTATGCTGAAGAAGAGAGTCCTATCTCTCTGGTTCCTGCTAGCCTTGAAGGTCAAGGACAACTCTCTGAGATTTCTGGAGGTTTGGATAGGGTGTGCATTTCCTCCCAACTTGGCCAGGAGCCATGAGCTCCTGGTCTCCAGGGCAAGGCTGGTCCTGGATAAGGCTGCCTCTTGTTTGTGTCTTTGCTATTTCAAGGTTTGTGTCTTTGCTATTTCTTTGGTGCAGAGACTTGTGGTATCTTGAAAGGCAGCTAATATCTCTCTCTTCCTGAGTACCTGAACAGCAGGGCAGCAACTGCCAAAGCTATTGTAGAGGCAACAGCAAAAGGCAAATATAGGACAGAAGCGGGAGACTTGCCTTGAGGGGGGTGTGGGGGAGAAGAGGAGGAAGAGAGGAAGGAAGGAAGGAAGGAAGGAAGGAAGGAAGGAAGGAAGGAAGGAAGGAAGGAAGGAAGGAAGGAAGGAAGGAAGGAAGGAAGAGGAAAAGACAGAAGGAATGAAGGAGGAAAGAAGGAAGAAAAGAAGGAAAAGGAGAAGGAAAGGAGGGAGGGGGAGACTAGTAGAAAGACAGAATCTACTTAGTGTGGATTGGACTAGGTGCAGTGAAGGTGAAAAATGTAAAATGACTAGCTGGCCGCCCTCACAAAGAAATCGCTCACACATTTATCCAGGAGGCCTGGCAACTGGTTGTTACAACTAGTGCAGCCACAGGTTCCCGGATTCTGTTCTAACCATTTTATAATTCTTTACTGTTTAATATTCTTTCTTCTCTTCTAGAATACAACTCCCTATTCCACACCTCATTCATGCTTATACTCTGAATACTTTAAAAAACCCAACAACACCTATTTTCCCTTGCTAGGGAGAACTACTAGACTAGAACCCAACATAGAACTATCCCCTAAGGGACTGGGATAGAAATGTGTCCACAACTGTGAACACTGGAAATCTTCTTCTTTTATTGAGATGTCAGGCTCCTTATACAAACTTCAAAGGCAGGTAATGGACAGGGATGGATGCAGGTCGTCACCATATGGTCCAGTTCCTTCATTGTACAGAATAAGGAACCCAGAGAGGTTAAGTTACTTGTTCAAGGGCACGTAGGCACTAAGGGGCAGTCAGGTCACTCGGTTCTTTCTGCTGCTGCACTGTGGGAGAGCAGTTTCAACAAAATCAGAATAACTTAAAACTATTATGTATATGCACACACATACATACATATCAGGTACGTATATACACACATACATATGTATCTGGATACAGATACAGGTACACATACATACATATCAGGTACGTATGTACACACATATATACGTATCTGGATACAGATACAGGTACACATACATACATATCAGGTGCGTATATACACACATACATATGTATCTGTATACAGATACAGGTACACATACATACATATCAGGTACGTATGTACACACATATATACGTATCTGGATACAGATACAGGTACACATACATACATATCAGGTACGTATATACACACATATACATATCTGTATACAGATACAGATACACATACGTACATATCAGGTACGTGTATACACACATATATGTGTGTATGTATGTATATATTTACATCATAGGCCAGGGGTTAAATTGGACACATTTTCCATTGAATGCAACATTTCAATGTATATTAATTTTGTGATCAACATCTTTACTCCCACAAAGCCAAGACAAATTGTAATGCGTTCCCAGCCCAGTGTGGAATTGTACCTGCTTTCCAGAAATGGAAGCCAGATTGGAGTTCCACAAACAGGCAGTTTGGTCTATCATGAAAAAACAAACCCTAGAACATGAATAATGATAATATCTCACATTTATAGGGTACATTAAGGTTTGCAAAGTACTTTATGTGAAAGGGTGTGTGTGTGCGCGTGCGCGCACGCGCACATACTGTGGAATTCTGGGTATTTGGGGTTTTGGAGGGTATTTTGCCCCACTACGTTACGTATGTCCACAAGAGTCTATCTAGAGGCCTGCAGCAAGGCCAGAAGGGTCATTTCTAGCATCTCTTCTCCGCTGTTCCAGCTTCTCCAAGGAAGACTTTCATCTCTGCCAGGAAGGGGAATAAGAAGTTGGGGCCAGAGGTCACCACTCTGCTCTCCTCAGAGAGAGGGATTATCGGACCAGAATTCTATCTATCTGCTCCCTTAATTGTTAATCTAGGGGATGTAATGGATAGGCCCAAAATACACTCCTGATCACCATTTCTTAATGGGAAGTGAATGTTCCAAGCACTATGTCCAAGATTTTATCTCCCTTCCCACTAGATGCCAGTTTCACAATGAAAACAAACAGCAAAGAAACCCATTTATCCAACTTTGTTGCAAAATAGAAATCAGAAAATATATATGTGTGTGTGTGTATCTCTGTCTCTATCTATCTATCTATCTATCTATCTATCTATCTATCTA
This sequence comes from Notamacropus eugenii, assembly GCF_028372415.1. NCBI lineage: Eukaryota > Metazoa > Chordata > Mammalia > Diprotodontia > Macropodidae > Notamacropus > Notamacropus eugenii. The sequence continues at coordinate 472,676,371 of NC_092875.1, forward strand.
TCTATCTATCTATCTATGTCTGTGTATATATATAAGACCATGTGCCAGACAATACAGTTTGAAGAAGGAGCTGTCCCTTTGGGAACAAAATAACACAGCTCAACTGAGAGTCCCAGATTTCACCAAGGGGATGTTCCCTTAAGTCTCTAGTGGGAATAGGGACATGATTGAAGCTACATAGGTTGGCATCTCCCCAGAGTCTTCCTACCTTCATAGACTCAGAGAGGTTAGAATAGTCATCTTTTCCTTCAAAGGTGGAAGCCAGAAGAGGCAAGATCTTCTCTTGTGTTCTCATAAACTCTGACCCACCCCTCAAGCAGGTGTAAGGTAATCAGTTTCTACCAGTGAAGAGAAAATTCCCATGCAATTAACCCTTTGTGTCAATGGATAATACATTATCCCACTTGATCCTCACAACTCTTTGAGATAGGGGCTGTTATCCCTATTTTAGAGATGAGGAAACCAAGGCTAAAAGAATTGCATAGCTTAAGTACCAGAGGGAAGATTTTAAGTCAGGTCTTTCTGACTTCAAGCACAGCCTCTATCTACAAAATTCCTTAATTACTTTAGTTAATACAAAAAGAACTAGGATTCGCATGCTAAGTATGTGACCCTGAGCATGAATCTTACATTTTCAGTGCCTTGGTTTGATGCCCTTTCTTTAGAAGGATCTGAAGTTCAGGAATAGGCAGCTGGCAGTGCAGTCAAGAAGACTCATCTTCCTGAGTTCAATTCTGGCCTCAGACATTTCCCAGTTGTGTGACTCTGGCCTAGTCCCTTAGCCCTTTTGCCTCAGTTTCTTCATCTGTAAAATGAGCTGGAGAAGGAAATGGCAGCCCATTCCAAGAAAACTCCAAATGGAGTCACAGAGAGTTGGATGTGTCTGAATTAGCCAAACAATGATGAAGTGCTCAGTCTGCAAAAAGTACCCCTATGGCCAATATGGCCAACATCCATATTATCTGCTGTTGATCTGACAAAGGCAGACTGAGCAGCATCCTGCACTGGTCTTCAGGAAGAGCTGGAGCTTTCTTTGTGATCTCACATACAGCTGCATGGACTCTTCTGGCTGAGCTCAGTTTGAAGGATGTGTCACTCCAGCCTCACTGCTAAGCAGCAGCCTAAGGGCTTGCCTGACCTGCCTTATTTTGGAAACCCTGGAAAGCACCCACAGAACTGACATCCAGTGACCTGTGCCAAACACAGGGAACTCTTCATCTCTAATTCAGATCTGTTAGTGAACCACAAATAGCACATCCTGAAAAAACACTTTCTGCAAAACAATTTCCTCTGTTTAACACAAGGCTTGGGGGAAAATAAGCTTTCAGGAAAAAAGAATACAGGATATAATGAAAACAGTACTAAATTTGGGACAAGAATATTTAAATTTGAATTCTGGCTCTTCTAGTGCTTAGCCATTACCATGAGCAAGCTATTTCACCTCTCTGGACTCAGTTTCTGTAACTATAAAATGAGGAAGTTGAACTGGATTGTTTCTTTCCTCTAAATCCTATGACCCTGCAATTCCTTCTCCCTTCTCCACACTCTTCATTTAAAAAGAGTGCTAGAACTTTGAAAGATCCAGTTGATTCTGTGATGTCCGACCCTGATGACCCCATATGACATTTTCTTGGCAAGGATCCTAGAGTGGTTTGCCAAGATCTCCAGATCATTTTACAGATGAGGAAACTGAAGCAAACAGGGTGAAGTGACTTGCCCAGGAAGATACAGCTGGGCCAGATTTGAACTCAGGAAGATGAGTCTTCCTGACTCCAGGCCAGGCAGTCTATCAGTTGAGCCACCTAGCTGTCCCTGAGTTCATGACAATTAGTAGAAACCATCCTCTCCCTCCTTCTATTGAGCCAACCCTCCACATGGCTGCCATGTTTGGGGATCCAGTAGAGGGCAAATTCCACGGGCTCTTTCTTACAGAGGGCCCGTGCCTCTTTCCTCCTGGGCTGGCCCTTCCACACCACTACACACCTCCATCCAACTGGCCCTCTCTCCACTCCAGTGCTCTACTGTCTGTCTTCAGTTCTGCCTCCCTGCTCCAACTCCCAGTAATCCTGGCCTCTCTTTTCTATTGGAATTCTCTTTCTTCTGTTGCTTGTATTGATCCCAGAATACATCCTGGCCTGTGGTACTACCTGGTCTGTGTTATTACCACCTGGGCTGCTTCCTGTTGCTCTCTATTTTCCAGTATTGTACCAGCTTTGAGCAGCTGGACTCTGAAGGATGACGATGAACGTAGATTCCATGTCAATAGTACTTACAGAATGAAATAGACCAGGACTACTTGAAGTTTTCTCACTCTTTCAGGAAGGTCCAGAGCAAGAATAAGTCCCACAGATCATCTCAGGAAGCTGTGGGAAACTGCCGCTCATCCTGATCAACCAGAAATCCCCACTCCCCATTCCTAGCTTCTGTTACAGTTGCTGTTCAGGTGTTTCAGTTGTGTCTGACTCCTTGTGACCTCATTTGGGGTTTTCTTGGCAAAGATACTGGAGTAGTTGGCTCATTTCACAGAGGAGGAAACTGAGGCAAACAGGGTTAAGTATCTTGCCCAGTATCTAAGTGACTGAGGACAGATTTGAACTTGGCAAGAATGAGTCTTCCTGACTTCAGGCCTGGAGCTCTATCTACTGCATTACTGCTAACTGGGTTAGCACAAATCAGTCTGATTTATTTTTTCCTTTGGTTCTAGTTGAGGCAGTATACCCTAGCTGGGTTTCTTTTGGATTTTCAGTGGGAGGCAATTAAGTGGTACAGTGGATAGAGCAGGAGTCAGGAAGATCTGAGTTTCAATCCAGTTTCAGGTACTTGCTAACTGTGTAACCCTTTGTTAAGCCACTTAAACCTGTGTCTGCCTCAGTTTCCTCATCTGCAAAATGAGGGCAAAACTTGTAAGGATAAAAGGAAAGGTTTGTAAAGTGCTTTACAAACCTGAAAATGTTATGGAGATACTACAAAACATCTAGTTTCCATTTCTCAGCTGGCAGCTGAACCAGATTATGCAAACAAAGGGAGAAACTTAGAGGTGGGGGACAGGTGGGATCTGTAGATGTGTGGGCATCCTACTACTAAATCCTAAATCAGTCTCCCTCCTTGGTGAAATCAAGGCCCTGTCATTTACAGACAGCAGGAATGTGGAGAGAGTGAAAGGAAAAAGAAATTCAATTCAGTGAAGGCTCTTTATCCCTCAGATATGCCCCTTTCCCCAAGACACTTAACACATTTTCTAAAACTCTGTCACTGGTAATATATACTATCTCTAAACTTCTTTTAAAATGCAAATTCCCCTGATAGAGTTGAAGTGTTTTAAACTGTTCACCTTCCCATGAATTAGTGTATTTCAAACAGGGCCCTGAGACAATGGTAACTCTGATGGAAGACAATTTCAAGACATCCTGGCTTCCCTGGGGGGAGCTGGGTCTGGATAGGGCACAGCAATGGACCAAGTGCACCAGAGGCCATAAGAGGTCCCTAGGAGTGGGCAGGTAGCAGGGTCCCCAGTCAAATGCAAGTTCCTTGATTCTGATGCCCCAATGAAGTAGACTCCTATCGTCCTCAATGATCTTGGCCAAGAATCATGAAGCTATTGTCAGAATGAAGCCAGTCCATTCCAGACTAGTTTAGGCTCCTTGAATGCTGGGACAGAATACATGAGCTCCAAGGACTATCTGGAAAGCCCCAAGGAGTTCCATTAAAAGGGCACACATCAAGCCAAGCCCTATCTGACCTCACTCAGTCTGGCCCCTATATCTCCACTGTCTCAACTTTAGCCCACGTGCCTGACTGTTCCACCATTTACATAACAACCTCTCCCTAATTTGCTCTGCCAGTGGTTTGGAAGGTTGAGCAGTTCCAACCAGCCTGGTCTTTTTGGTCCCCCATTCCAACATGAAATTTTCCCCAGATTCATTGGCCAAAGGACGCCATTGAGGATAGATGATGGCAGGATGAAGAGAAATGGCAGCTACTTTAAGATTTCTCCCCCAGCTGGCCCTGGAGGCAAGTCCTTTGCTCTCACCTTTACTGCCCAAATGGGCCTGACTTTTCTACTTCACTTAATTTCCTGGCTCTGCAATTTCTCCTTCAATAAAACCTAGTGATCTAGAGACTAAGTATTCAAGAAGGACAGTAAAATCTTCTGCAAAAGCAAAGCATTCTCCAAATGTTTACAGAGATGGAGTCACTGTGGAAACCTCCTTCTCTCCCAGGAGGGCCAGGAATGAACAACAGTGAACTGCCTTTGATCTCTTTAGCTGGAAAGCCTCCATAACAGCCAAGTATCCATTGAGTTAATATTATTGTACATTCATGAAAACATGAAAAAATGAGCCTTTAGAATTCTGAAAATTAAAGCAAAATGAAGCAAGTTCCCCAAACACTGTTGTTAGTCATTTGAATTAGAGATATTTAATTTTTTTTAGGGGTGAGGATACAAAAACATGTAAAACGTACATGCAGTAAAGTCCCAATTCACATCCCTACCTGGGACTTTTGGTGCCCTTGGGCTTTCCAAGACAACACAGTGAACCCCTGCAAGGGACTCATTAAAATAAAAGAAGAGCCCACCAGGGTTTACAGGGTCAGGTCCCCATTCAGCCTAATCCTTTACACTTTGTCTGCAGTCCTGGATGCACAGGGAGGAGGGATGCTCAGACAAGGACCCCAAGTCAGGCACTGCAGGATCCTCAGTCATTTAAGAATGATTCAATTATGCTCCAGATACTGGACTTAATGAGGCAAGAAAATGGACTAATATGTTTAGAAAGACTTTCAGCTAGGGCTGAAATGAAAGGAGCTTGCTTGCTGATAGTCGTGGCACAGAGACACAAGTATGCTGGCTTTGGGGAGGGAGTGGGGGACAGCTGAAAGGTGCTGAATACAACATTCCCGACAAGGGGGCATTCAGCCTCTGCCTGAAGAACTCCAAAAATGAGGAAGTCAACCTCCCAAGACTGCCCATGCTTGAGCAACGCCAGAAATGCTGGGAATATTTGCACTTGTAGAAAGGGAGAAAGATTCGTGAGAAAGAACAGGAGCATTTTGAATTCAATTTTATTCTGAACTTTATGAACATACAAACAGAGACCAAGAAAATTTTCCATGGACAAAGTAGAACAGAAAAAGAGGATTGTATGTGAAACTATGACTCTCTATCTAAAAGGGAGATTAAAAGTTCAACATATTATTTTTAAAAGAAAACTAGACAGGAAGGAAGGAAGGAAAAAGAAGAAAAAAATAAGGAAGGTAGGAAGGAAAGAAGGAAGAAGGGGAAAGGAATGTACAAAGAAAGGAAGGAAGGAAAGGAGAAAGGAAGGAAGAAATGAAGGGAGAAGGAAATAAATAAGGAAGGAACATAAGAAGAAAGGAAGGAGGGAGGGGGAAACAGAAGGAAACAAAGAAGGAAGAAAGGAGAAAGAGAGGGAAAGAAGGAAGGAAGGAAGGAAAGAGAAAACAAGCAAAGAAGGAAGAAAGATGCAGAAAGGAATGAGGGTGTGAGGAAAGAAGAGAGAAAGGAGGGGAAAAGGAAAGAAACAAAAAAGGAAGGAAGGAGGAAGGGAAAGAAGGAAAGAAGAAAAAGGAAAAGAAACAAAGGAAGAGAGAAATTCAGAAATTTAGGAAGGAAAGAGGGAGGGAAGAGGAAAGGAAAAAAGCAAAGAAGGAAGGAGGAAAGGAAGGAAGAAAGGGAAGGGGAGGGAAGGAAGAAAAGGAGGAAGGACAGGAAGGAAGGAAGGAAGGAAGGAAGGAAGGAAGGAAGGAAGGAAGGAAGGAAGGAAGGAAGGAAGGAAGGAAGGAAGGAAGGAGGGGAAAAAAGGAGTTTTTAGAGTCATTGGACCCAAGTGGTAATCCCAGGATTCCTAGCTCTTCTCTACCTATGTGACCTAGAGCAAGTTACTTAAACCTGTCTAGGCTTTACTTTACTTAGCTCTAAAACTACCACACTGGATGAAATGTACTCTAGGATTCTTTCCATCTTTAAATCTATGATCTTATGAGGCAGAAGAATTGAATTCAAATGCTAACCCCCTGAATGATGTTGGGTCATTCCTATCTTTGGGCCTCAGTTTCCTCCTCTGTAAAATAAGGAGTTTAGACTAAATGATCTCTGAGATTCCGTCTAGTTCTCCATCAATGATTTTAAAGCAATGAATTAGTCAGAATAACTTATCCTTCTCCCGAGCCTTCTGATTAACTGAGGTTTTCCTACAACCTCTCCCAGTGGATCACATGCTTATGAATTTATAGCTGGAAGGGACTGTTAATCTAGCTCAGCCCCATCATCTTACAAAGAAAGAAGTGGAGGCAGAAAGAGGTTAATATAATTTACCCAGTGTCACACAGGTAATAAGTGACAAACAAGATATTTGAGCCTAGGTCTCCTTATTCTAAATCCATTGAGAATAGTGTCTCTGAAGTCCCAATAATGACCTTATCTAATCTTTCACTTAAACACAATTTAAGGAAATTAAGAGGCTTGCCCAGGGTTCCAGGAAAGTCCCAAGCTACCTGGCTTAGGACAGAACTTAGCTGCTGTGTTCGCTCTCCTTCGGAGACTATGAAACCTGAAAGGGTCAAGGGAGTTTTCTTTGCTTTCATTTTTGTATCTACTCAATGATAAAAAGCTGTTAGCAGGAGGAAAGAAAAGATTGCTTTGTAAACTGGGTATTCTTCTTTCCAATCACATTAAAAAGTAAAGAGGACTAATTGAATTTGCCTGAAAGTGAATGAGATTCTATCTGAAACATTAGCTTTCCCTGGTCTAATGAGATAACGGTGAATAACTCCCCCATTATTATCTCTGTAACAATTTGTATCCATGCTTTGTTATTTAACAGCCCAAATCAGGCAGATGTTCATGGTTCACAGCTCCAGGGTTCTAGGTCTTCACTGCTTTCTTCCTGGGGGCATAAATAGAACAACGGGCTTAGAGTGAAGAAGACCTGAGTTCGAGTCTGTCCTCAGACAATTACTACGTATGTAACCTTGGCAAAGTCACTTAACCCCTATTGGTCTCCATTTCTCATTTGTAAAATGGGGACACATTGGAGAAGGTATTTTTGCCAAGAAAACTCCCTGGACATTGTCCATGGAGTCACATAGTACTGGGCAAAACTGAGTGACTGAACCACCACAACAACTTTCTTCCTCCCCTCCTCATTCCAGCCGGTCTAAGTGTCTACTCAGAGAAATTGGGGCCATCAAGCACAAGGCAGCTAAATGGTGCCATGGATAGAGTGCTGGGCCTGGCAGTAGGAAGACTCATCTTTGTGAGTTCAAACCTGGTCTCCAATATTTACTAACTGTGTGACTCTGGGGAAGTTGCTTAACCCTCTTTGCCTCATTCTCCTCATGTGGAAAATGAGCTGGAGAAAGAACTGTGAACTACTCCAGTGCCTTCGCCAAGAAAACTCCAGATAAGGTCATGAAGAACTGGACATGAGTCAACATCAACACCACGCATGATGATCCCTGTGGGTAGCATATTCACTTAGAAAGCCACATATTAACATTTTCTATGTGCTGTTGAATTTTAAATTGTTTTGTTGAAGATTTCCACATACATTTTCCCCAAAATTTATTAATTTTTTTCTATTTTCAACAATCACTTCCATAAGTTTTAAATTTTCTCCCCCTCCCTCCCCAAGATGGCATGCAATCTTATATGCGTTCTACATTCTTGTTAAACACATTTTCACATTAGTCATGATGCATAGAAGAATTAAAACGAATGGGAGAAACCATGATAAAAACCAAAACAAAACATAACATAAGAGAAAATAGTCTGCTTCATTCTGCACCCCGATTCCATAGTTCTTTCTCTGGATATGGATGGCATTTTGCATCATGAGTCCTTTGGAAATGTTTTAGGTCTTTGCATTACTGTGAAGGGCTAAGTCTATCAGAAACAGTCCTCCCACACTGTGGCTCTTCCTGTGTATTATGTTCTCCTGGTTCTGCTCACCTCACTCAGCATCAGTTCATATAAGCCTTCCCAGGTTTTTCTGAAGTCTACCTGCTCATCATTTTTTAAATTTAATTTAATTTATTTTTTTAAATATATGATTTATTGTCAGTTCTTAACATTCACTTCCACAAGAATTTGAATTCAAAATTTTCTCCCCATTCTCACCCTAGGACAGCATGCACCCCAACCACCCCTTCCTCCAGGCTGTCCCCCCTTCTATTACCCACCTTCTTCCATCCCCCTTCCTCTCTGTTTTCCTGTAGGGCAAAATAGATTTCTATATTCCACTGCTTGTATAGCTTAATTTCCAGTTGCATGCTAAAACAATTTTTAACATTTATTCTTAAAGCTTTGAGTTTCATATTCTCTCCCTTCCTCCCCACCCAGCCTCATTGAGAAAACAAGCAATTCAATATAGGTCATGTATGTGTGACAATGCAGAGCACTTCCATAATATTTATGTTGTAAGGGAGTAGTCACATTTCCCTCTGTCCCATCCTGCCCTTTATCTATTCCATTCTCTCCCCTGACCTGTCCTCCCACAATAGTGTTTGCTTCTGATTATCCCTTTTCCCAGTTTGCTGTCCCTTCTGTGATCTTCCCTCTCCTATCCCCTTTCCTCTTGTCATCCTGCAGGGTGAAATAGATTTCCATATCCAATGAAGTGTGTGTTATTCCCTCCTTAAGCCAAATTCCATGAGAGTAAGGCTCACTTATTTCCTTTCATCTCCCCTCTCTTCCCTCCATTGTAAAAGCTCTTTCTTCCCTCTTCTGTGTGAGATGATTTGCTACATTCAACCTCTCCCTTTCTCTTACTCCTAGTACATTCCATTGAACAGGAAATTTATTTTTTTTAAGTATTCTCCCTTCATATTCAGCTCACCCTGTGCCCTCTATGTGTGTGTGTGTGTATATATATATATATATATATATATATATATATATATATATATACACATATATATACACATGCACACACATACATACATAGATACATACATCCATGTACATATATATACCTACACATATATACTATACACATACACACATACCCATACCCACCTCCATATATATATATATACTGAATAAGGTCTCATGAGTTACTGTTCACTATTTCTTACAGCACAATAGTTCTAACTATATTGTAACCTGGGGTTCTGGAGGAGTGTCACAGGCTGCTATGACTGATGTCTCTGGCCTAAATCACGAACCTTTGGACCAAAGCCTGGTTGTCACTGGGTGGGTCACCTGAACTCTTCTAGTAAATTACTTTAAATTTATTATTAAACATTTCCCTGGAATTGCTTTAAGAAGCAAAGGTCCTTTTGTCCTCATCTGACAAAAAGTTTTGGAGGATGCTATGGAATCCCCAACCTGGACATAATTAAATCCTGGCATTTCTGAATTAGTGAACGGGACTTTAAGAAATGACTAAATGAGGTGATAAGAAATCATTTGCCCTGGGCTGGCCCGTGACGACACTACTGCTCAGTAATTAGTGTAGCTGGAGATGATTTACATTCTGATGAACAAGGAAGATCCCAGAACTCAACTATCCAGATTATCCCCTCCCCATTCCACTAGTCATTGAGGCTAAAATTGAGAATACCTCCATCTACAGCAGACACTCACCATAGAGCCATCGTTAAATCTGTTAAGAAACTGAGCATGCCAAAAGAGAAAATAACAAGAGACTGGCACCGAAATGCAATAACAATTATGCAGAAGAATACAGGAGGCCTAAAAGGGCAAGTTATGCTTGAAATCTTTTCAGTGTAACCATCCTATCAGAGAACAATGACTCTTAGGTTCCTAATTATGTTGCCCAGAAAAATGTTGCAACTTTCTTTTACTGGATTCTTTATGTAGCTACAGAAAAACATTTATAGCACCACTGATAAAGAGCTGGAAGGGACTTTAGAGGTCATTTAGTCCAGCCCCCTCATTTTTACAGATGAAAAACCAAGGACAAAGATGTGATGAAAAACAACCATTGTCAGAGATCCAGTAGGGAGACAGACATGTGCCTATGCACTTTTTGGGCAGCTCTGAGTTGGTTCAAATATATTAGGAAACAACATGGAATTATGTGAGTAAAACCTCTAAACTGTTCATATCCTTTGACCCAGTAATACCGTTATTGGCCATGTGCCCCAAGCAGGTCAATAACAGAAAAATCTCACACACACAAAAAAATTTCTCATATCAAGGAACCATTGTTGGGTCTACAGGGGTTGGAGTCCTGTCCTGCTTACTATTCCATAGCCAGGCACTTGTTTCCTAGACTGGGTTTAATCCTGGGGAAGTCTGGGCTCTAATTAATAACTCCACCCCAGTGTTCTAGGGATAATGCTAATTATAGTAGCAGATTACAAGTTTAAGGATTTCCCCCAAAGGGGAGAATAAAAGAGGTACCCAGAGTATGAATCAGGAATGGAACAGGTAGTTAATCCCAACACAGAAAGAACTATTAAACATGCAATATCCCAGCATCCGTGGACAGAGTTAATAGGATTAAAAGGATCGAATAACAACTTATAATTATGGTTACAACCAGCTGGTAGGCACATATTCAAACCTTATTAGGACATAAAATAGTTTGCAGGATGGCTGGTTGGCCATCTGACATTTTATCTCCACAAGGCACTGACTGATCAAACACCAAGCTCAGATCAATCTTCTTTCCATTGGCCGCCCTATTGCACTCAGAAGCTTCCTTTGCTGTCAGTTGCCCTGTTCTGTGGACGCTGCAGCCCCCGCCTTGAAAGCTTCTCAGGACCTTTGGATCTTTTAGTTGTTGGAGTTGTCGTTTGTCCTTCCTTCTCAGAAAGGTCCATGGAAACCAGAAGGTGAAGCCGTGACTCGCAAGTGAATTGGATTTAAGGGAGGCAGGGTTGTACAAAGTCACCAGCCTCACTCTCTCCTCTGGAGTCATCTGGGCTCAGTGACAAGATATAGATCAGGATGGCTGGAGATGACATTGCACTTTTAGCACTCACAGGGTCACTACCAGTCCTGGATACATCCACTATGGCATATTCATTGACTTAAGATCCAGAAAGAGCCATCATGAAATGGCAAAGGCAGCCAGAGGCTACAAGAGAAAGCCTTCCTAGTTGAGTAAATGCTCTGAATGGGCAATAACAATGGGGCTGCCATGATAACTGGAGTAAAGAAGAACTGTCCTTCAATCCTCTCTGGAATCACTTAATATGATCTTGAAAGCCAGAAGCTGTCTGCTCTTTTTAAAGACTCCCCTGAGTTATTGGCTCTTCCAACTAAGTGGTCAATTAGGCAGTTCAAATTTTTGAGTAGCCTTGAGTCACATGAGGACAGGAGCTCACTCTAAGACTCTCATAGCTGACTGGAACCAGTAAGGAAATATCTGTGCACACTTCAATGGAAGCTACTTCTAGGATCATGCAATCTTGCACTCTTTGTGGCAACAAAAAACTAGAAACAAAATGGGTACATTTGGACTGGAGAGTGATGAAACAAATTCCATTACGTGAACCTAATAGAATATTATTGTACCATGAGAAATTACAAATATAGGGAACAGAGAACATGGGAAAACATGAAATTGTACAGAGTGAACAAAATGCAACCAAGAAAAGATATACGCAAGGACTAAAATAATATAAATGAAAACAGCACCAAAAAAAAGGCAGCATAATTTCAATTAATTAAAGTGATAAATCTTGCTGCAAGAAAACCAAGTATGCAACAGCCCTTGTCTTGGTTGAGTGTGGCAGCTGATGGATGCTGCCAGACGTGGCTGCTTTGTCTGTTCTGTTTTACTGCTGTGCCGTGTTATCACTGCTTACTTTGCTATTAATAAGGATTTCTGGAGATATATGCTGCGAAATGATCAAGCTATTGAAATAAACATTTGTTTCTAAAATGCAGAAAAAGACCTGTATGTGTAAAAAACATTCTAGCAACTTTAAATGGTGGCAAAAAAAATTGGAAATTGAAGATACACTCATTAATTGGGGGAATGACTGAACAAATAGTGAGTGGATTGTGATGGAATTCTATTGTGCTATAAGAACTGAGGAGGGGGATGGTTTCAACAAAATCTGGGAAGACTTATATGAACTGATTCAAAGGAAAGTGAGAAGATGCAAAAGAATCTTGTACATAGTAACAACATTGTAATGATGATCAACTGAGAAAGACTTAGCTATTCTGATCAATATAATGATCCGAGACAATTCCAAAAGACCCATGATGCTATCTGCCTCCAGAGAGAGAGAACTGACGAACTTTTAGTGAAGACCGAAGCATATTTTTTTACTTATTTTTCTTGCCTTCTTTCCCCCGATACAGCTAATGTAGAAATCTGTTTTATCAGACTTTGCCTGCAGAATGAATATCATATCGCTTGCCTTCTAAATGGGTGAGTGAGGAGCAAGAGGGTTAAAAATCAATGTTAAAAATAATTAAATTAAAAATAAATACAAGATTAAAACACAAAAACAAATGAACAAATTCTCAGGAGGAAGAAACTAAGGTCCAAAGAGGTTAGGTAACTTATCCAAAGTCACAAGAGTACTAAACGACACAGGCAGGGTTCATATTCAGGTCCTCCGACCCCAATTCAGCATTCTTTCCTCAGGACACTGTGAATTCCCCAGCATTGGTGATAAGGAACTCAATAAGAACTGTGCATGAGAGATGTCAATTAAAAACACATAAAGAAAGCTGCTTGCTTAATAAATGTATTTAAAAATGAAATTTAATAACTAATTTCTTTCTTATAAACTTAGTGTCTGAACATCCTACAGATAGTAATTTCTCCCAGTCCCATCTAAGGATTTTTGTTTTTGTCATTAAGCTTCTTCAGTTGGTACTGTCAAGCACTTTGCTGAAATCTAGCCACACTAAAGTCTTTATTATTTACTAATCTGGTATCACTGTCCAGAAAAGGTAATAAGGTTCTATGATTACACCACTACCAAAGCTTGCACGCAAAATCTATGGAAGAGAAAGGTTTCAAGTGTCTAGGATGAGGCTGAGGATGCCATACAATAAAGAGGAGTCTTTTATTCGTGAGGAGGGAGGAGGGGAGACAGATCTTATGGCCAAGGGTGAAGGGAGAGACAAGACCTTTAAGTTCAGTTTTCTACTTTGGAAGTCTGCTTTTGGGCAAGAAGGGAAGATGTGAAGAAGGGGGCTCTTCTCAGCCCACTTTAAGAAAGGAAAAGAGGGGGAAGAATAGAAAGATGGTGGTAAAAGGACAAGAGAAGAAAGAACTCAGAAAAGCAAGAACTTTTATAGTCCAGCTGCCAGCAGAGAGGCAAAGTTGCCACCTCTTTCCCCTCTCCCATTCTCTGGAAAAGGAGGTCGAATTTCAATAGGGGCATACTTCCAGGAGCTTAGGGAGATGTGGCACTAAGAGGAAAACAGAGAAAAATGAACCTCACGGGGGAAGATTCCTTTCCTGTCTTCCACCAAATGGAGTGACTCGTGAAGAGTTAGATATGACTGAAATGACTGAATGACAACAAGTTCAGGATCTGCTTAGCCAGGGCTGAGAAGAAATATTTCTCAGAGTGATCTCCCTGGCTGGATATGGCAAGGAGTGACATTCGCATAATTGTACAGAACCAGAATCACTTTATTATTATTTTTTCTTTCCTTATCCTGAGCACAGCCTACACTATCTATTGATAAGTGGATTTCTATATTTGAGGGGATAGAAAAGCTGATGAAGCACATTTTTCCTACTGGACTATCCCAGTGTTTGGTATTTCTAACATTAGAGATTAGAGTTGTTAAAATCCTTTGGGAGACGCAAGTGTATATATATGTATATACACACACACACACACATATATATGTGTATATATATATACACATGCATAATTATGTATGTATATGTGTATGCATATGTATATATGTGTGTATATATGTGTATGCATATGTATATAAGTATGTACATATACACACATATATAATTGAATGACCTAGATGACAATGGAATGTGGTTGTTGTTGTTCATTGGTTTTAGCTGGATCTTATTCTTTATGACCCCACTTGGGATTTTCTTGGCAAAGATATAAGAGTGGTTTGGCATTTCCTTCTTCAGCTCATTTGACATATGAGGAAACGGAGGCTAACAGGGTTAAGTGACTTGCTCAGGGTCACACAGTTAGTAAGTGTCTGAGGCCAGATTTGAACTCAGGAAAGTGAGTCTTCCTGACTTGAGGGCTGACACTTTATCTACCATGTCACCTGGCTGCCTTGATGATAATGGAAAGGGGACCATAAAAAAATCTCTGCTCACTTAGTTGAACTAAGAACCCCAAGGGCTTGGAACACAAAGCAGGTAAGTTTTATTGTATGTTCAAAGAGATGACCTAGGGAAATATCTTTGACAAAGTGGGCATGACCTGTGTGAGGTAGATAGGGAGTTAGTCAAACAGAAGTCAGCATGGAAATACTGGCTAGATGGGCTGGTAGGGAAAGATACATTGAAAAAAAAATAGAGAAGACAAATTTTATCCACTTTATGATCTGAGGTAGGAGAACCTGCTACTTGGATATGTTATAAACTATTCAACCTGAAGTTTACTTTTTCAGTTTGGGAATTAATGCCATGTGTTTCCATGTATGTTGCACCTGTGTTGACATTTAGTTGAAAGAGCATTAAACTGGGCAACAAGAGACAAGGTTCTAGCCCCAGTTCTGTTTCTTGGTAGCTAGGCCTCATGATGTGGCAATCCAGATTATATAATCTGGACAAGATTTCCATGACCTACCTAAGGGTGGCATCTCATAGAATCATTATGGGGATAGGTCTGTGTCCTGGTTCTTTTTTTTTTTCAAAACTTATATAGAACTTAATATTTCAAATGGTATTTTTTTTCCAATTACACATAAAGGTAATTTAAAAATTCATTTTAAAACATTCTGAACTCCAAATTTTTTTCCTATCTTCCTCACTACCTTCTCACTAAGACACTAAGCAATTTGATATAGGATTTGTATGTGCAATCATGTAAAACATATTTTCATATTCTGTCTGTGTTCATTTTTTGTTTTTGAAGAAGACCATGACGTCAGAGAAATGATGACATGACCTGCACTTGACTTTGTTTTGAGTGAAGGAGGGCTGTGCAAGGTTACCAGCCTCACTTTCTCCTCCTGAGCCATCTCAGAAATTAATTCAGTCTATTGTTTTATTACTAATTACTTTTACCTCACTTTGTAACATGTCCAATTTTTCTCCCCATCACTCCCCTCCCCCTGCCTCCTAATACCTTGCATTCTGATTACTCCTTCCCTCAATGTACCCTCCTCTCCATCACACCCCACCCCTCTCCTATCCCTATCTTCTCTCTTTTCTTGCAGGGCAAGATAAATTTCCATACCCTTATCCCTGTAGTTCTTATTTCCCGATTATATGCAATAAAAATTCTCAATATTCATTGCTAATACTTTGAATTCCAATTCAATACAGACTAAATATGTGTCATTTTGCAAAAGATTTCCATAATACTCATGTTGTAAAATACTAATTATATTGCCCTCTGTTCTACTCTATTCCCCCTTATTTTCTCCCCCACAATTGACCTTGTCCCCTCTCAAAAGTGTTTATTTCTAGTAACTCCCTTCTCCCATTTGCCCTCCCTTCTATCATTCCCCTCACCCCACTTGTCGCCTCCTCCCCTACTTTCCTGTGGTGTGACATAAATTTTCATATCAGATTTAGTGAGCATGTTATTCCCTCCTTCAGCCTCATGTGGAGAGAGTAGTTTCATTTTTCCCCTCTCCCCTTCTCTCTTTTCTCCTCCATTGAACAAGATTTTTCTTATCTCTTTTTTGAGTTATAGCCTGCCCCATTTCATTTCTCCTTTTTTCTTCCTGGTATTTTCCTCCCTCAACCCTTAATTTTTATTTTATTTTATTTTGTGTGTGTGTGTGTGTGTGTGTGTGTGTGTGTATCATCTCTTCTGATTCAACACATCCTGTACTCTCTATGTGTGTGTGTGTGTGTGTGTGTGTATGTACAATCTCTCCATCTACCCAAATACTGAGAAAAGATTCAAGAGTTATAAATATTTTCTTTCCATGTAGTAATGTAAACAGTTCACCCTTAGAGAGTCTTTTGTGATTTTTCTTTCTTGTTTACCTTTTTGGAGCATAATTCCAAATTGCTTTCTAAATGCTTGAACCAAATCACAACTCTACCAACAGTACATACACTAGTGCGCCTGACCTCTCAAAACTCTTCCAATAATTGTTCACCATCTTTTTTGTCAACTTTGCCAATCTGATGAACATGATGTAGAATTTGCATTCTACATGCTTCTCTTGATTACCCTGGGTTTTTCTGGTGGGTCCCTTGGTAAGGGTTATGTGTAACCAGAGGCTTTAGATTTTTCCCTAAATCCCCACTTCCTCTCTTGACTGAGAGCTGTCACTGATCAGGAAAGCTTCCATTCAGTTCCTTTAAAGGGAGAGACAAATTCCATTCTCACTCTCTTCTGAATATAGTAGTTTGGGATTCTGAAAGATTCCTTTAGGTTTCCAGTGAAGGGGATTTCTCTCCATTCTCTATCTAGTATTATGGTGGCTTTTTGTACGTATCAGCAAAGGCACACGTTTACCTAGGTGAGCCCAGGACTGAACCTCAAGTCTCTGGCTGCTTCTTCTGCTTTGTGTTTTTTGCCAAGCACAAGTGACTAAACTTCAATCTTAAGATGGGTATTTATAGCCTTGACAGTAATCGTTAGTTAAAGAGGTAATGAACTCTGGTCTCATGTTGTTAATTGCTCAGGAGGAGATGACCTATGAAACAAGTTCTCAGAAAAGAAGATGGTCTCTGTAAAGAGTTTGTCAAAAGATATGGACCATGAATGAATGAATTGCTCTGACAGCAGAAATGAGTTGAAGGTGAAATGCCTGTCTATTAGTCCCACAATGTATGTCATATTATTGTGTTATAAGTATTAGCTTTCTGGGAAAATATAATAGGAATTGTGAGTTATTGCATGCTTTAAGTATTTGAAAATGAATTTTTTTTGTACATTAAATATCTCTTTTGTAGTAGAAGAAATAAATAGCTGCCTTATATCTGGTCCACTTTGCATTGCTCAGTCATATCTAACTCTGTGACCACATCTGGGATTTCTTAGCAGAGATTCTGGAGTGGTTTGCCATTTTCTTCTCCAGTTCATTTTACAGATGAGGAAACTGAGGCAGACAGGGTGAAGTGACTTGTCCAGGGTCACACAGTTAGAAAGTATCTGAGACCAGATTTGAACTCAGGAAGATGAATCTTCCTAAGTCTGGTCCAGGCACTCAAGAAATTAGGAGACACCCTGTTTTCCAGAGCTAAGGCCCAGCCAGCAGGCTGTGCCCTGAACTTGGAATAACAACAATCCTTTGCTCTCACCTTCTGGAATTGATGGTCCCTGAGCAAACACCAACAGGCTCAGACATGAAGCCCTGCTATGAACATGTCATTAGATAGCCTTGCTTCACTGGCTGTTGTACCTCACCACTGTTGTAACACTACACCGTTTGACTCTTTGTCTAGCTACAAATATATAAATCAAGGTTCAGCCACACTAAAGCAGGTCCCACAGGTAGGGGCAGGGCCCTGGCACGTGTCTAATCTGCCTCCTTGCTTGAAAACTGCTTCCCTCACTTTGAAATTAAACTTCTCTTTGATTCCTGACTCTTCTGTCTTTAGCCTGCTCTGTTCAGCACTAGCCATTCACAGGTTAGAGGTTGGTTCAGTCCAGTTGACATTAATTGCTATCAGAAGTGGGACTGGACAAAGAACCAGGCCACTAGACTCTGGTATCAGTGGGAATATACTAGGTACCATCAGAAATTTATTTCTCTCGAGTTTGACCCCCCAACCCCCTCATCTGGTGAGTCCTCTGCTCTTGTCCATGCTCCAGACCTCCAAACTCCCACCTTGGTTGAGCTCAGCATTCTTTGTGAGGAAAACTCAAGAGCCCCTACAGTGACCCAGTTCATCTTGGATTACTCTGGTAAGGATATTCTTTCTTAAACTATACAACTCTGTTAATTGGCCTCTTTGCATGCCTCTTTTTTTAAAAACTGCACACCTCTGTAAAGTTGTAACTTCATGCCTCTGTTGCTTCTTAAACTTCACACCTCAGGAACTGTGTGCCTCTGTAAAATTAGAATTGTAATTATGCCCTTTGTTAGAATTCCTTGTGTCTGTATCTGTCTCGTCTTTTTGTCTGTGCTTGTGTCTCTGTAGAATGTCTGTGTTATGTTTGTATTACGAACTAGATTCTGTTACCTCAAAAGATTTAAAATACAGCCATCAAAACTTCTAAGGGCTGTAGCCAAAGAGTTTCCTAGAACACTAAGAAAGATTAATGAACTTCCATACTTGAAGCAATTGTCCCAGTAAGCAGGACAAACTCTCACCTTTGGCTTTCTGCGGGAGATTAGGTCATAAGAAAAGAGGAAAAAGAAAAAAATCTGCAAGACACTTTTTTCTGTCATTTTAGCTTTAGATATATTGGAATTACAAAAATAAAGTCAGATAATTAAAATTTGTGGAAATATTTAAAACATCTGAGCAGATTAAGAAGTTTGAAGATTAATCATTTTAAGATTGCAAGGGAGAACTCTTAAGATTTGGGGGGTAATTCTAGGAACGCATTCCCTAAACTTTAAGAGATTGCTCCCAGGGGCTTTGGGGTAGGAGTGTAATGAACCAGAGAGTGGGAGAAGAGCCTGAATACCCTACCTGGAGCTAGACACCCCCAGGACTGAATTCAGACTATTTGAGGCCAGAGCTGGGACCTGTGAATGGGAGAGAGAGACTAGCTTATGGGTCTTTATACTGGAATCTTTTAACCCTCACATTTCCATCAATTTAAGATAGCAATGCTTTGTTATTCAGCTTAGGATAGTAAAGAGGATATTTCTAGATCTTGTCATTCTTCTATAAGCTAAAGGTTTAGAAATCAGACCTGATATACAAACTCTATTTGTATAATTTTCCTTCTGTGACATAAATTTAAACTCCTCTAAACCTACATCCTACAGAAAAGGTACTTGATTTGTAAGAGCAGATCAATCTCACTGATGCATTCATTGAGCAAATATTTAATTAAGCATCAACCACAACTCAGGAGTGTGCTAGAACAAACACATTGTTTTGCTGACTGTTAAATTTTCAGTGTGGCATTTACAATTCAGAACTCAACCAATCTATCCATCAAGGCTTGCTTTATTTTGTTGATTGCTTAAACTTAAGAAAGTGGTAGAAAAATTGTTAATAAAGCAGATTAAACTTAAAGTGGTTGTTACATATTAACTAGCATTGTTGTTGTCCAGTTGTTTCAGTCATGTCCAACTCTTTGTGTCTTTTTTTGCACAGTTCTTTGCTGAAGCAGAGAGTGCTTCCATCAATCTTTTTGCTGATGTGGATCCTTTCCCTCCTTCTTTGATTTTTTTAGGGTATATTTCTATTAGTGGAATTACTGGCCCACTCTATCTATCTATCTATCTATCTATCATCTATCTATCTATCTATCTATCTATCTATCTATCTATCTATCTATCTATCTATCTATCTATCTACCTATCTATCTATCTATCCATCCATACACACACACACACACACACACACACACACACACACATACATACAGTTTAGAGACTTTTTGGAGCATAATTCCAAATTGCTTTCTAAATGCTTGAACCAAATCACAACTCTACCAACAGTACATACATTAGTGCGCCTGACCTCTCAAAACTCTTCCAATAATTGTTCACCATCTTTTTTGTCAACTTTGCCAATCTGATGAACATGATGTAGAATTTGCATTTCTTTCATCATTAGTGATTTAGAGCAATCATATTTACTTTTATTTCATTCAGTTCCTGAGACCCAAATGTCCTCTTAATACATATTCAAAGAGTTTACAACCTGTTGTTCATGGACAGTACTTAGAAATTAAGAAGAGTTTGGGGTGGTAGTTGGGAATATGAAGCAGGGCTTTATAGTACCAGAATCTGGGGAAATAGTTAACCAACAAGGATTCATTGACTATCTACTATATGAACAGTGATGCTTTTGGCAATGTGGGTATACAAAAATAATATGAACAGCATCCTATTCTTTGATGATGATAATTTTTTGACTTTACAGGTCAATGATTTTGCCACTGAGAGTACTCCCACCATCCACCCATTCAGATACCAATCCCTCTATGATTTGGTAGGCAGACTGAAAGTTTCTCTGGTTGAGAAATTTAACAGTCTGTGGACCATCTAGTGATGAACTTTTCCAACTGTTGTTCTCCTTAAGCCTTTATCTGAAGTATTCTCAGTTTAGTGGGTTATGCCAGAGAAAATAAATAATTCGTAAGGTCCTTTCTAGATCGAGAATGTTGAGATAAAGCTCCACAATGTATAATATAGACCATGGAGCATAGTGCTTGGCAATGTTGATTGAGGTAAGGAAATTAAGAGGTTGCGTTATCCTTACTAGTTCCAAAGCAATTCAAATGATCACAGTTTGTGTTAGTTTGTCCCTCTATCTGTTTCCCATTTTTCTTTACCAAAATGTTACTTAAATAGATTTGGTTGGAGCTGTTTTCCATACCATATCACCTCATTTTAATTTTTTCTTTTAATTTGATTTTTAATCTTTGCTCTAAAAAGCTGATGATATGACTTTTAATGATGATTCAAAAAATGACTCCCCTCTTCTCCTAACAGGTAAGCTTCACTTTTTGTGTTGTTATTTAGTATGCCTCAAGTCCAATTCTAGTTTTGAAGACAGTATTCATATTATATGGACATGAGATTTCTGTGTAGCCTGTGAACCCAAAAGCCTCTTTCATTTCACAATCCTGAGTCATATTTTCCAGCATGTTTTTTACTTCAGCGAAGTATTTATCAAGCATTCACTATGTGTAAGCTAGGTTCTGCAAATACAAAGATAAAAATGTAAAATAGTGCCCACCCTCAAGAACTTTACAATCTGGGGAGGAGGTAAAACACAAAAATAAGTAAATAAAAGATAAAACTAACATCTGGATGGTAAGGAAAAGCTTCTCAGAAGAGGTTCCTTTGAGTTTAACTCTTTGCCTAGATTCGCCTTGGTGCCCTGAAGTTTTCAAATATTAAAGTATGTGTTAATTTTGGGGGGGGTCTTATCCAGTTCTTTGTAGAACTTTTCTGTCTCCTCATTTTGTATAATGAGTGTCTGAAAATAAGCTCCAATCATTTTCATGGTAATTGTTTCTAAATGCTTGTCATGAGCACTGCAATATGAGATGACCACTGTTTCATGAAATGGTATTTTTTGTGGCTTTTGTATGTACACAAAAACTATTTTACTGACACTTTTATTTGCCTCTCCAAGGACAGCCCATAAGCCATCCTTCCATTTAGCTGTAGCTTTCGTTTTCTGTTTGCTTTATCCCCTTTGTATCCACTGTTACTTCAGAAGTAGAACAAGGCCATTTTGTATTTTTCTTTGTTTTATGGGTCATATGATCATAGTTTTAGAGCTGGAAGGGATCTTAAGGGTCATCTGGTCCAACCCTCTCATTTTACAGAGGAGGAAACTGAGGCTCAGAGAGGTTAGGTGACTTGCCCCAGTTCACTAGCTCCTAAGTGTCTAAAGCAGAATTCAAACCCATATCTTCATGACTCAAAGTCCAGTGCTCTGTCTACTACACTGCATTGCCACCATAGCCAAAAATTCATCGCTTAGTGGTCTACCTGTGGGTGATGAGTACTGAGCTAGACTCTTCTTTGACACAGTCTGGGACTATTACTTGGAACCTTCCTAAATAGCAGACCTTTACAGAACCCGTACTCCAGAGGCATCATTTTCATGAATACGAGGTCACCTTGGTAACACCAACACTCATCACAATGCCTGGAACATCATATATGCTTACTAAATGCTTGTGGATTAATCATCTCCATGGCACATTGAGGTATCAGAGCAGGACATTTGGAGCACCTTGGACAGAGTATGTGTTTAACAAATACCTGTTGAATGGAATTAAATTGAATAAAAGATATAGAAAACAATAGAAATAAAAATTCGTGAAGGAAAAGAAATAGGAAAAATCCAGAATTTATGGTGGAGGGGGAAAAATGGTTCTTCCCAACCTAGAAGAGCTTCTAGGTTGATCCATAGTTTATTCTGCTCTAAGTATTAAACATATGAAGTGACAGGAGACAAGGAAGCAAACTAGAATGGATTCCTAGATGGGTCTAGTATTTTTTAACCCTTTAATGGATCAGTGATCTCATGAATGACAATGTTCTCTCCAGGCATGGTCACAGTTCATCTATACCACATTTGTGTGCTCCTAGTCCATGTCCCACCATATATCACCCATAGAATATCCTCACTAAGAAGCCTTTTAACATTACATACGTATCAATGAAATGCATGAACAGTTTGCCTGTACTTTCTTGGCCTTGCTATACCCACCTCCTTTTCTAATCCCATATGTAATGAACGATACCTTTCACACATCTTGTGTTCAAATCACCACATCTTACTTATTCCTATCATTTATCTTTTCATGGCCTTTTGGGACAATCCACCAACAAGCACTTATTAAGGGCTCTCAATAAGTCAGGCACCGCCCTGAGCACTGAGGACACAAAGACAAAGCTACAGCTGTCCCTGGCCTCAAGCAACTTATATTTTAATGGAGGAAACAACTTGTACCAACCTGGCACACACCAGATTCACCCAAAGTAGAATCTGTTGAGAGGTATGTACCGGGAAAGGCCTCCAGTAAAAGGTAGCATTTGAGTTGAGTCTTAAAGTAAGCCAGGGTACCTTAAGCTGAAAATCCAGGAATTTCAAAAGGCACAAATGAAGAGGAAAACATTCTGAGTATGGCTGATAGGTCAACATAAAAGCATGAAGATGGGAGACAACATTATGTGCGAGGAACAAGTAAGTCAGTGTAGTTGATTCATAGCATGAAAGGAGTAAAAGGCAAGAAGACCAAAGAGAGAGGAAGCATCCTGATTACTAAAAAAGCTTTAAGTGACAGACAGGAGATATTATTTAGTTGATACTAAAGGTAATAGAGAACCATTGAAATTTATTGAGTGGGGGCAGGGGAGGTGAGGCAGGTGCAGAGGGGAACATGGGCAGACATACCCTTTAGGGAAATAACTTTGGCAGTTATATGGAAGATGGATTGGGGTAAGCAGAGACTTGAGGGAGGGAGGCCAATAAGAAAGCTATTGTAATAGTCCAGATCAGAGGTGATGAGGGCCTATAACAGAAAGGAGGGAGGTCATATAGGAGAGATATCATGGAGAAAAGAAATGAAAAGATCTGACAGCTAATTGGAGAGATTGTGTAAGTGCCACCTACAATTTTAATTCTGTGATTCATAGCCACATAGTAGCATAGCTCTTGAAAAAATATCAGTGCTAAAATGTTGGATTTTTGCACCAATGAGCAGCTTGGGAACTTTGAAAGCTATCTAGCTAGACTCTAGTGTTCTAACAGAAGAAAAAGTAACTGTGATTTTGGTTCATTTTCTTCCTGAAATCTGAGACAGGCACAAGAGAAATCCCTCTATATAAAGTACACACATATTTTAAAATTAATAAATCTCTGTGGCACTTACAGATACATTTTTAATCCCAGTGGCAAAATGATGTCATGTAATTAAGGAGGTTCAGAACTAATTTTTTAAAACCATCATTAAGTGGGTAGTGTAGCCAATGGCCCTAAAGCAAATTAATTCCTGAGACTTACTAGTTAATTTCAAAATCATTCTGAGCTCTTTAGCCATCAAACGAGAAAAAAAAAAATTTGTAAGGCAATGGAAAGGATGACTCCACATTAGGTGGCCCAAAGTTTCAGCCTTTGGCGTTGCTCAGCCTTCATTTGCCTTACTCCTGTCTTTGCTTCCTTTGTAGATGTAAGGTGCTAGAGAACCTGAAAAAGGTGATGATATACAATGTAGGTACAGCTCCCAGGGTGGGAGCTTCCCTGAGCTCTTTGCCATTCCATATGGAAGAAGGCATCTCCACACAGTGAGCAGAGACAGCGGTAGTTCTGGGAGAAAGAGCAGAAATAGTAGCTGTGATCAATACCGAGGTCAAAGTGCCATTCTGTTTGGTTGATGAAATCTCAGCGATTTTAGTTGGAGCCATAAAGTGCCAAGGGTTAAACTTCCATTTTACAGAGAAAGAAACTGAGTTCTAAAGAAGAGAACCGTTGCCCAGCATAAAGCCAGTATATGTCAAACCCAAGTTTTTTCACAGTTTTCCTCCTGTCTGTAGGACCAATCTTTGACTTCATCCTTTGCAAGATCATCAACCACACCTGCTCCCTCTGCACCCTTACCTTGTTGTTGTTGAGTTGTTTTTCACTCAGGTCCAACTCTCCAGGACCCCATTTGGAGTTTTCTTGGCAAGAACACTAGAGTGGTTTGCCATTTCCTTCTCTAGCTCATCTTACAGATGAGGAAACTGAGGCAACCCATGTTAAATGATTTGCCCAGGGTCAAACAACTAGTAAGTGTCAGAGGCCAGATATGAACTCATGAAGAAGAATCTTCCTGACTCCAGGCTCAGGGCTGTATTCACTGTACAATGCCCATGCATGATAATACCCCAAAACTAAGTCCTGAGTTAGCCTCTTTGTTCTTTCTTCATGATTTCATCAGCTACAAACATCTGGGAGATTTCCTAGGAACCATAAGACCATAAATTTAGAACTGGAAAAAAATATTTTATCTTCTCATTTTACAGAAGAGGAAACTTAGGCCTAGAGAAACTGGGATTTGAACCTGAATGCTGGGGAAACTTGGTGTTGCAGTGGACAGAGAACTGGATCTAGAGTCAGGAAGACCTGAGTTCAAATTCAGCCTCAGGTACTTACTAGCTGTGTGACCCTGGGCAAGTCACTTCACCCTGTTTGCCTCAGTTTCCTCATCTGTAAAATAGGGACATATTGGAAAAGGAAATGGCAAAGTTCTCCAGTGTCTTTGTCAAAAAAACCCCATGGACTGCCTGTGAGGTCACCTAGAGTTGAACATGACTGAATAGCAACCACCACCTCCAAATGCGAATGGCAGCATTCTTCCCACTCATTTCTCAGTCATCTTCCTCCATTCCAAGAGCCAAGACATGTTGTTTACTCTTTATGTCCTATAGGGACCCTACCATTATGCTTCATCCTACCTGTGACATGCCTCTACCTTTCAAACCCTCTGCAATCCCTGCAGAGAGGGACTCAGACAGCACGTTGGCCTCATGTGTTTCCCTGAGTTTTCTTACTCTGAAAACTCCATCCCAAGTTAAATGGGAGAATCTGGATTTTGATCAAAAGCTAAAAACCATGTTGACATAACCATGTTTGTACTGTATTTTCCAGGATCTTCCCTGAAACTCACAATCAACTGGATAGATCCTGGAGAGACCAGCCCGAAGAAAGCTCGCCTGTTCTGCCTGGGACAAGCTGCAGCCTCAGAACATTTCTTAGCTCCACTTTTTTGTCTCCTTTCAGAGAGTCCTGACCCTGAGTTAAGGCAGGATTCTTGCTTCAGTGCCCCTCCTGTTCCCATGATCACTGCCCTGCAGAGCTCTAAAATGCACCTGGCAATGGTTTCCTTTCCCTTTTGCTACTTTCACAAGACAGAGCCCATCTGGTTTGGAAGCCCTGGTTTTCTTGTGCTTTAGTGGTTTCTTGGTCACCTGTTCTAAGGTGACTGCTCTTTTCCTCCCGGGGCATTTAAAGAGTTCTTAATGGTCAGATTCACAAGGACTGAGGCTTTAATTCTGGGAGGTAAAATTCAACCCCTCCTCACCTTAACAGGAGGATGTGATGTCTGTCTGGCATAAGGGCTAGTAGGTTACACTGACAGCCCAAAGTATCTCACTGAATTCAGCCCAATTCTTGGCAATGGTGGTCAAGCCAATGAATTGTTCTAAACTTCAGTTTCCTCATTTAATATAACCTGTCTCGAAGAGTTGTGAGAAGCAACGGAGATGTTTGTGGAAGGGTTTGTATAAAGCACTTTATGAGCTGCAATGTTGTCTAGTGGATAGAGCCAGAAGGTTGTTGTTCAGTCACATCCAGCTCTTCATGACCCCGTCTAGAATGGTTTACCATTTTCTTCTCCAGTTCATTTTACGGATGAGGAACTGAGGCAAACGGGGTAAGTGACTTGCTCAGGGTCACGCAGCTAGTAAGTATCTCAGGCAGGATTTGAACTCAGGAACACTAGTCTTCCTGATTCCAGGCCCAGGATTCTGTACTGCCTAGCTGCCCTAGAGTCAGAAAGCCCTGGGTTTAACTTCTGCCTCCAGGACGTAGCAGCTTTGTGGCTCTATCGAATATTTAACCTCTCAGTGCAATATAAGTTACTAAAGCTAGAAGTTGCAGAAATAATACTAACTTGCATTGGTAAAGGGAGTTATATCACGGGAAGTTGTTTAAACCAGTTAAATCAAAGGCAGTCCCCCCAAAAAGTGTAAATGACACATGAAGGTGATTTGCTATCATCCTGAGGCAACCAAGCTCCATGTAAATTGCACGGACATAAGAAGGAGAAATGATGATCTAAGATCTTGGAGCTAAACTAAGAGGAATTTTCCTTCAATAATCCAGACCCCTCTGGTGAAAGGGTTCCTTGTTTGACTGGCTTGGGTAGTGGCCTCAGTTCTCCACTTTGCCTTGTGTTTATAGACTTAGCCTTAGAGAATATCAAAAAAACACAACTCCAGCAAACCTTCCCACTTAGCACCCACCTTACAAGCATGAGTTTTCCTTGGCACAGAAGGGATTCTCTGTTAAGGATGCCCCACTTTTCCTCCTCGACCGAGTAGACGGAAAGCAAGTCCTAATTATTCTTGCCAAAGCCCTGGCCAGTGTGTGAGCACAGCTGGGTTCTATAATGAGCAGAATGGAGGAGACCTCCCCCACCTTCCCAACCCAGCTAATTGGTGAACCTGCTGATGAAAATGACTTGTCAGGGATGTTCAAGATGGGCTGTTAAGGAGCTGGTGATGCCTGCCCAGGAGCTCAGCCCAGGTGGATGGAAGCTTGGCGGTGATTCAGTTGTGTGACTGCATTAAACAGGGGAGAAGTGTGGGTGAGGACAGTAAGAAGGGCAACAGGAGATTCAATTTCCTTGGCAAGCAGTCAACTGAGGTCATGAAACGACTCCCACTACCCCCTCCTTGTGATCGGGCCGCTTGTGTGGTCTCTCACACTTGTTGAGCTGTGTAATACAGCCCACCCTGAGCCTAGGGGCTCTGCCAATAAATAATTATTAGGAATCCCAGCTCCACCAAACACTAAAGAGTTGGGTTTTTGTAATTAAAGACTCCATTAACTTCCTGTTGCAAACATCCAAGGGCTAACAGGACTTAGGCCTGTATTATTCAAAATAGTGACAGCAGATAGAATATCAGCCTGGACCATTCATTCACACCTTCAAGGGTTTACGATTCTGGGATCGTCACACTAAATAGGCAGGTTGCCAGTAGAATGGGAAAGACTCCGTGCTTTTCAAGGGTCCCAGGAAAAGATGTTCCAGATCTACCCAAGTGGTCCATACCTGAAACCATGGAATTTGGTTAAAACATGAGGATATCACTTAACCCATTTAAATGTCAGTTTTTACAACTATAAAATAGGGATAATACTTACAAACTTGTTTATAAGGACAATTTAAAAATACGTAAAATAATGAAACTTTAGCTGCTTATAACCATGTTATTAAAATAACTTTAAATTAAAACAAAGAATAATAAATTAAATTAAAATAATACTATATCATTATATAAAATACATATATCACTTATATGTAGAAATATTCTGTATATATAAAATAAAACTGAGTAATAATAACTAAGCTGAAAAATGTAGCAGAACATTAATTTATGTGTGCTGAGGTATACTTTACTCTTGTTTCATCCTGTATAGAAAAGGCACACTGACGCAGAAGCCTAAATTGACCGAACCCCAAGACTCTGAATACACAATGCTTTTCTAGGCCTTAATCTGGAGGGAAATCCCGGTGGTGACTTGGGCTGGGGGAGAGAAGGCCCTCAGGGAGTGGGGACTAAGAAGTCTGTACTTATCTGTCAAGGAAAGCCGGCCAAGTGAAACCATAAATTACTGAGTTTTCTCTAGAACGAATCATTTGTAGACAAGTTTGTGGAGATAATGATATTTCCATAGTCTCTTTCACCATAATAATAACAGCTAACATTCATGTAACGCTTGCTATGTGCCAGGTACTGTGCCAAGCACATTGCAATTATTCTGTCATCTGACCATCACCACCACCCTGGGAGGGAGGTGCTGTTATTATCCCCATCTTATCGATGAAGAAAATAATGCAAACAGGGGTCAAGTGACTTGCCCAGGGTCACACAGTTAGGAAGTGTCTAAGGCCAGATTTGAACATAGGTCTTCCTGACTCCAGGCCCGGCCCTCTATCCATTCTGTTTAAGGGTAGAGGTATAGACAGGCAATATCTAGAATAGGGAATGGACTTAGAGTCAAGAAAGACCTGGCAAGAAATCCAGGTTCTGGTGCTTACAGTTCACTTTAACTCTCTTTCAGACAATTTGAAAGTGTCACAGGATACAGAAACGTAAAATAGCAATGAGAGAAAATGGACTGTTTTTGTCTGGTAGAGGTTTTCTTGTTAACCAGTCTTGACTTTCTCTAGGTCTGATGATGGTATGTCTGATTTGCAAACCATGCAGATAGTCCTCAATGGCAGAGGAGCAACTGGCGGGAAGGGTCACTAGATTCTCTTGTTTTAACATTATGGCATTTTAAAAAATTTAATCAATTTTCTTTTTAACTTATGAAATAATACAAACATTATGTTATATAATGTGCTTTTTTTTTACTTTCTGTGGAACTATACTCTTATCATTTTCTCCCTACGTATTTGACCACTTCTTTTGTGCAACTTTTGCTCATTTCTCATCTTCCCCTTCCCCTTAAAATTTGGTTTTCCCAAAGGTTCCAGTTCTGTGCCTCTTTTTTTCTACCCCCACACTTCCCCTTGGTACTCTGTTCCCCTCCAATGACATAATTTGTTACTGCTATGCCAAGAACCTCCCAAATCTGTACTGTCATGCTCAACGTATCAGCAGCTAGTCTCATATTTACAACCACCTGCCAGATAACTCCATGTGAGTGCCCACTCTAATAAGCATTTATTAAGTATCTTTCATATGTAAAGCACTCTGCTGGGTACTGGGGATAAAGAGGCAGAATACTAAACACTCCATTTCTTCCAGAAGGGAGGAAATATATATACATACATACGTACATACATACATACATACATACATATACATATATATAGATATAGATATAGATATTCTACTGAATGTATATAACTTAGAAGCAGATAAGTATATACCTGATTGTTTGATGAGGGAGAAGATACCATCCACTAGGGAGATCAGGAAAGGCTTCCTAATGGAAGCGAGTGAAGAAAGGGATGGATAAGGGAGATGTTATGAAAATGATGAGGTCTGGCAATTGATTGGTGCTGGGGAGGGAGCAGAAGAGTTGAAGATAACTCAGAGGTTGCACAACTGAATTATGAGAAGACTGGGAGGCAGAAACAGATGTCTGGAGGAGTTAAGTGTTTGGGGAAAAGGATAATATACTCTGTTTTGAACACATTGTATAAGATACCTATGGGATATCCAGGTGGATAAGTCTAACAGGCTGTTAGTAATGCAGAAACTGGTCTCAGGAGAGAGCCAAGGGTTGTCTAGAGATAAATGCATAGAGAGAGATATACATAGTGGTTGGTGAGATCACTGAAAGTGTAGAGAAGAGAAGGGTGCCCAGGACAGAGTCCTGGTGCATAACGACACAATGAAGGGGGAGGGGGTGACATAAGGATGACATCCTAGGAAAGAGACTGAGGAGAAGCAGACAGATAGGCAGAAAGAGACCTATAGAGGAGCAAAGTCATGAAAACCCCAGGAGAAGAGGTTATCTCTAAGGAAGAAGGAAGTCACTAGTATCGAAGGAGAAGAGGCCATGTGAGGTGGCAATTAAGAGTTCACTGGTCACATTTTCCGTTGTGTGATAAAGTCAAAAACCAGATTGCCAGGGCTTGAGAAGTGAATGAGAGGCGAGGATGAGCATGGAGTATCAGCATGTTTTTCCTGTAGTTTGTCTGGGAAAGGGAGAAGAGATAAAGTATGATAGCTTGAGGGGACAGTACATGTGTATAGCAGCAGAGAAGGGACCTATAGCTATGGAGTGATTGAAGATTATGGAGAAAAAGTGGATAATTATGGAAGCAATCCTGCTGGAGAAAAGGGAGAGGAAGGTATCAAGTCCTTGGAAAGGAGCTGGCCTTGGTAAGAAAGGTCACTCATGATTAGGGACTTGAGAAAAGCATGAGAAGATTGAGTCATGAGGTCAAAGAGTTTTGAGATAGACACTAGAGGAAAAGAGGGAGCTTAGTGATTGCTTCCTATTTTCTCAGGGAAGTCTGAGGTGGGGTACTCTACTGAGAGGGAGCAAGATGAGTGATATGGACTGCTTTTGGAGAGATGAAAAGATTTAGAGCAAGAAAAAGGTTTACCATACTCCAGGGAGGGCCCAGTTGAGAGAAGGTAACATAATCTCTTTTTGGTGGATCCAGTCAGCTTGGCATGTGACTTCTTTCATGAGTGTTCAGCTGTATGTAGGGCACAGAAAGAAAAGAGTAGGTCCAACCCAGGTTTGAAGTTTAGCATGAGTGGTGATAGGCAAGGGATGTGAGTACAGAGGGTGGTGCATTAACTAGTGTAGAGAAACTGGTTAACTGTGGAGTCAAGACAGAGTTGAGGCAGTTAAATAGCTCAGTGGATAGAGCACAGGACCTGGAGTGAGGAAGATTCATCCTCCTGAGTTCAAATTCGGCCTCAGACACTTACTAGCTCTACGACCCTGGGCAAGTCACTTACCCCTCTTTGTCTCAGTTTCCTCATCTGTAAAATGCAGCGGAGGAGGAAAGGACAAACTGCTCCAGTGTCTCTGCCAAGAAAACCCCAAATGGGATCACAAAGAATTGGACTTGACTGAAAACGACTAAACACAAGAGCCAGGTACTGAATTTCTTGAGGAAAGGGAGAACTGGTGGGGGGCTGGTAGATACCAGCACCAGGATGGGCAGAGGTATGGATAGGTAGCAGAGGAGGGTTTGGAAGAAGCGGTGAAGTGTAAGGGACATGCCAAACCCTCCTTTGAGCTAAGTACTCTGGGGCATCTGGAATGGCTCATCTAGCGCTCAAGGATGAGCAGGGTGCTGGGTCTTGGGGCAGTGGTACGCTGGCGAATGTTTGACACTAGGCTCTCCCCCAAGATCAGTGTATTCAGATCACACTTACAAATTTAATCTGTATGTCGTTATTTTCTCCATCATTTTCTCAAGTCTAGACAATTAACAAAGCAATGACTCAAGCCCTGCTTTGTAGCAGCTGTCCATCCCCAAGCTGTAAATACTCGTACTGAAAATTTAACAACCGACTCCAAAGAGCTAACTGCTAAGTTTTGGCTCCAGCGTGCCTCTGCTTTGAGCAGCACATCTGAGCACATAAAGATGGAAGGAGTGCAGGAGGAGAGGGTCTAGGGTGAAAGGAAGTTTGTTAACAACAGAATGAAATGTCCAGAGGAAAGAGTGGAAGGAAAGGGCAGAGATCATCTTGGACTTGGGAAAGGTCTAGCTGAGGCAGATGGAAATGAGAAAACGATGGTTTTTCCCCCTCCTCGAATAAATCCTCCATATGCTGTTCAAGTAATTCATCATGTCACTTCTACCTGAAAGTCTTTGCCTACCAAAGAAAGCCTAAATTCCTGATTCCAGCATTGAAGGACGACCATGGTCTGATTTCAACCTTCCCTCAGACCACTAAGTGTCACAAGGACCCTTCCCATCCGCCTTGCTTCAGTGACCACTTGACTGCACCCACCAGCTCTATTTCCATACCCCAAGTTAGGAGCTTTAGGGTTTTCCACCCTTGTCAGCTCCTTAGTCAAAGCTTCTATTTGTGTTGTCTCTCTCCAAATAAGAAAAACAAACTCCTCTGGAGGAGGGACTTGCTTTTTTATTTCTATCCTTGGTGTTTAGTATAGTGCTTTGCACATGGGAAGCCCTTATAACCCGCTTTTTCCATTCATTCATTCGCATTCTGGGTCACCGCCAGGCCAGTCGTGTTGACTTATTTCTTGCCATGGGACTCCCACGACTCTGGAGGGGAGAGCGAGGCTGGTGATTTTGCACAGCCCTGCCTCACTTAAACCCAGGTCACTTGCGAGGCATCACCCTCATGACGTCACTCGTTCTCTCTGGGAATGAAACATGAACAACAACATTCATTCACAGCCACAGTTCTAATCTGACTAGAATGTTCTCCATCCCCCATGGCTGGAAGGAACTGCCCATTTATGGAGCTCTCTCTCCTCCTTCAGTGAAGCCTTCTCTGATGCCCCTCAGCCCCAGCTGAAAGTTTCATAAGATCATAACCTTAGCTATTGAAAGAATCCCAGAAGGCATCTATTCTGGAGATACCAGATGTACAGTGCCTGTATTGGAGGTGGCAACACTCCCAAGTCTGTCCTTAACCAGACTAAAATGTAATTGGGAAATATTTAGCAAAATAAACAAAAACACAGAACATAGATAATGTTAATATGTGGTTTTCTGAGTCAGTATGTGGCCTGCATCGTATGTGTTTCTATTTGGGTCTGATACCATTGCTTCTGGCCAAACCCTTATTTTACAGATGAGGAAAGTGACCTGGAAAGTATTAGAGGTGAGATCTAAACCTGGGGCCGCTGACTCCAATGCTCTTTTTTTCTATAAAAGTAATCTCTGTTTTTTCACAATATTTCCTTTCTTTTGCATTATAATTATTTGTGTACCTGCCCTTACAACCTCATGAGACTTTGGGCTCCTTGAGAGTAGACTCGGTTGTTGTTCAGTGGCGTCTGACTCTTTGTGACCCCATTTGAGGGTTTTTTGGCAGAGATACTGGACTGGTTTGCCATTTCCTTCTCCAGCTCATTTTACAGGTGAGGAAACTGAGATGAATGGGGTTAAGTGACTTGCTCAGGGTCACACAGCTAGCGTCTGAGACCGAATTTGAGCTCAGGAAGGTGTCTTCCTGACTCCAGGCCGCCACCCACCAGCCTAGGTTCTGTACCCTCCCTACTTCTTCATTCCCAGTACTAGCTTGGTGCCCAACACATAACTGCTCGATACACTTTTGCTGAACTGAATGGAACTGCCTGGAGATTAGTCCAACCAGAGTCATAGCTTCTACCACCTATAAAAACAGCACTGGAAAATGAGCACACAATAAACAAAATAATGAGAAGTTTTATACAACTTTACTTTGACGACTGGGGTTTTCTTTTCTCCATTTTCTTGAGCTGAGAGGCTGCATGCAGTAATTCGTCTCATTCAGGCTCTTTCCAGAGCATTCAGGCGGTCCCCGTTAATTACAGCCCCCAGGGGACCCCAGGCTCCCAAATGAGCATGTAGTCATGTGGAGGAGGAAGGCCCCTGGGAGGCTAGAGTCCCTGATTTAAGGGAGAGGGGAGGGAAATAATTACACAGATGTGTTCCACATCTGTGTGCCCTGGGGTAGGCTTAAGTTTACCCTTACTTATCTGCCTCTGGGATTTGGCTCCGGGAGTTACTCTCAATGGACCAAGATTCATTTCCATAACAATCCCTCACTGTGGAATGAATCATCCTGGTGAGTTTGAAAACCAGAGCCTGTTTTCCAGGGTTCTCCCCATGGTGGTGGGGGTGGGAGGGAAGGGCCTTGGTTCTTTTTTCCAGCTGTTAAAATGCACTGTCAGTATAGGGCCAATTATGATGTATTCTGGGAACTTATTCTGTGAAGGAGGAAAACAGCAGCAACCTGAAACCGAATCATCCAGCTCGAAGGAGCCAATTCTCCATTGTGCAGAGGCTGAGTTTCTGGCCTCTGGATTCTTAGATTAGCCCTCTTGTTTTCCCGGCAGCCTCTATCCCTAGTGAGCTCAATTTAATGTCTAAGACTTCAAGTGAAACTGTACAAAAGGCTCTGGCTTTCCGATTTAGCCACAGTCTTCCCCACCTTCCCCCCACCCAGGTTTTATCCTAGAAGGAGTTTCCTTCTCCATTTGGGAACTGGAGGTTTCCCCAGCACTGGAGGGCAATAAGTCTGCACTATTAATTTATTCCTTTCACAAGCACCTACTAGGTGTCAGAGTCT
Organism: Notamacropus eugenii; assembly: GCF_028372415.1. NCBI lineage: Eukaryota > Metazoa > Chordata > Mammalia > Diprotodontia > Macropodidae > Notamacropus > Notamacropus eugenii. Next base: position 472,710,605 of record NC_092875.1, read on the forward strand.
GTGCTGGGCACTGAAGTTTAAAAAAAAATCAGTCCCTGCTTTCAGGGAGCCTATATTCTTCTGGATGATGGCTCCTTTGGTCAAATCTGTCAACCTTGGGAAATTTTTGTTAATCTTCGAGTGATGACCAGAGAGACTTACTAATGTGCCCACAGGAAGCAGGGCTAGTTTGGGAAATACAGATGGGCCTTATTAGAAACCGGTAGTACAATATTTGGGGGTGGGGTGGTTTGGTTTGGTTCTGCAAAGAAAAGTCCAGCTTAAGGAATCCAAAAAGATTCCTATGAGCTGCTTTCTAGATTATTCCTTCATGGAAGGGGAAGGATAAAACATTTTTGTCTCCTGTTTTCCAGCCTCATCACATATTATTAATAATGCATATAGAGCTTTAAGATCTGCGAAATGCTTTACAAACAGTACTTCATTTTACCCTCACAACTGTTATGAATACCCCCATTTTGCAGTTGAGGCAACAAACAGACAGAGGGTAAGTGACTTGCCTAGGGTTACACAGTTAGTAAGTGGCTGAGGCTGGATTTGACCCAGTCTTCCGTGACTCCAGGTCCAGTGCTCTATCCACTGGATGCCTCCTCTAAGCTGCAGCCAAACTGGATCGTAGAATAACTGACTGAGCTAGAAAGGACCTTAGAAGTCAGCTAGCTCAACTCTTTAATTCTGCAGATGTTGAAAAAGAGACTCAAGGAGTTTAAAGTGACTTGTTGAAGTCACACAGAGGTAAATTAGGTATGATTTGGCTTATTCTCTGTCCCCTTCAGCCACTTTGGTCTCATAGAGAAGAGGTCAGGACTGGATTCTAGCCCTGGCCTTTCTACAGACTAGCCATGTGACTTTGGGCAAGTCTTCTCACTTTTCTAGCCTCAGTTTCCTTATCTGAAAGATGAGGGGGGTCAGGCTAGGTCACAGGCTGACCCAAATATGCCCTGAAAGAATTTTATTTTACTTGTTAAGGCAAACATTTATTTTTCATACTCAGTCATCAAGAAAATTATTTTATTCATCCAGTTAAAGAAATTAAATCTTAACTAAACTTTGAAAGAAAAACTTACAACTAACTTTTACTTTGAAAATGGCTATAGACCTGGGATTTCACTAGTCAAGGAAACTTTAGGTGTCAAGCTTCCTCTACCAATGCAGGCCTGCACAGTCTTGGCCACAGACTTGGCCAAAGAGCACCAAGAGGTTAATTCTTGTTCAGTGAGTCACAGGCAGGACGTATCAGAAGTGAGACTTGAATTCAAGTCTTCCTGGCTTTGAGGGTTAGTTCTTTATCCACTATCCCACACTGCTTTGCTACTATGAACTTGGAAAAATAGATGCGAAATAGCCAATATTTTTGGAAGCAATTTTTTGTGCCTAAGTAGGGTCTTAGAAGCAGGTCTTAGAAGTGGGAGGGACCTTAAGGGATCTAATCCACTAACTTTCAAATGAGAAAACCATAATGCTTTGCCCAAAGTCATATGCCTACCAGATGGGATCCGAATCCAGGTTCTTTTACACAAAATCCAGTGCCTTCTCCATTATGCCAAACTCCTCAGGATCCAACACTTGCCACCTAAGTGGCCTTGAGCAGGTCACTTTGGGTCTCAGTTTCCTCATCTGTAAAATGTGTGTGGGGGGGGGGAGGGTGCTATTGGACTAGAATGCCTCTAATGTTCCTTCCAGCTCTTTGTTTTATTGGGGTTTTGTTTGTTTGTTTTTTTTAAGTAGACTAGCCTTTTAACTTTCCTGAGAGGTTCAGGCTTCTTAATGGGCAGATAGCTCTTACGTGCCCCTTGGAGGAGGTCTAGGGGCAGCACACAAAGGTTTAAAGGGTGATGGATCTTTTGTGCCTCCCATTCCCTCACTGAGGGCAAGTAGGTGGAGCAATGGATAGAGTGCTGGGCTTGGAGTCGGGAAGACTCATCTTCCTGAGTTCAAATTCAACCTCAGACACTTAGTGATGCCACTCTGGGCAAGTCACTTAGCCCTGTTTCCCTCAGTTTCCTCATCTGTAAAATGAGTTGGAGAAGGAAATGACAAACCATTCCAGCATCTTTGCCAAGAAAACCCCAAATGGGGTCACAAAAAGTCAGACACAACTGAAAAACAACAGAAATTCCTCATCACCTTGCCACAACTCACAGTGCTTTCACATCCATCTTGGGCAACACAGAAAACAAAGGTGAAGACCTTGGAGATGGGTCTTACTTCTTCTGACTTCTATTTCCACAATGTTTTTTAAATTTTTTTTATTATTTCTTTTTTATTAATTTATTTGTTTTCTGTTTTCTGCAATCACTTCTATAAGTCTTGGATTTTCTCCCCCTCCCTCCCTCCCTCCCTCCCTCCACAATGTTATTGACAAAGATAGCTTCTACCTCTTAATCTGTAATCTCATGAACAATACCATGACTCCCATTTGTTCCTGCATCATGAATCTCTAAGTCCCTGTGTCTTCTCTGGAGATGGTCCAGATCTAGATGAATATATCCACAAAAAGACATATCTATCACATGGAGTGATGATGGATAGGAAGCTGGGACCCTTAGCCTAGTTGGTGGGAGACCACCACCTAACCCCCAAAGTAAAGCCCTCTAGACTGTTCAGGAGTGAATTCTGTGGTCTGAGAAAAACTACAACGCTTCTTGCAATCACAGTTGAATTAGAAAGCAGGATTTTGCCAAGAGCTGGGGGAATAATGATTCTCTTTTAAGTGGGGCTCCAGGTCCCCCTGGATATTTCTCTGATCCCAATTCTTCTCTTTTCCCCCCAGACAAAAAGGTCACCTTGAAGTCAGGGCCTTCCACTTATCTGATGGCTGGCTCTCTGGAGGGGAACCTGAGAGGCTTTGCCTTGGATTAACTCTGCCCTCCCTGACCACAATTTTCTTCTCTTGTTTCCTGCTCCCTAATTTTTTAGAGCACTGGACTAAGTCAGGTGTGGGCCACGTGGCCTTACAGAACCCAGACTCTGGGCTGTAACCTCACTGGGGCAGCTGTCCCCTCTGCATATTTAACACCATCTCCCTTTCTTCTTGTTTGAACTAAAACAACACAGGCAAAAAAAAGGACATTTTTTTAATCACCCAAAGAAACCACCACGAGGCCAGAGAAGACCCCAAAGGCTTTGAGTCTGAGGGCTGAACAAATGGTGCTTGGCAGGTCTGCGGGTCAGCAAAGGCAGTTCCCGTGACCCAGCCCCGCCTGGGGAGTCAGCTTTGCCTGACAGCTGGAGGTGAGGCTGATGATATCACCACCTTACAGATAGGGAACAGTGGGCTTCCTGCCCTGGATTCCCACAGTCCCTGCAGGCTCTGCAGGGGATTAGCATTTGTCTGATTGCAGAGCACACCAGAGGCATTGTTTAAGGTCCTGGGCATCCATCAAAGGGCATTAGGGACTTGGAAGTTTCAAATGAGTGACAGACCATTAGGGAACTCCAAGAGGTTGGGGTGGGCAAATGATTTTCGATGATTTTTCAGAATTAAGTTTGAAATGGAGAAGACTCCAGACAACTCAGAGCAAGCTCAGGGCCTTGGTTTCAGGTGGCTCTTTCTATTTTGTCTTTCTACTGAATTCACCAGTTGGTCATTAGCACCCAGGCAGTGTGAGAACTTCTGCAGGGGATATTAAACAACATTTTTTAAAAAGGCTGTGTGGCACCATGATTTTTCTAGGTAGCAAGCAAAGAATGAAAGGCCCAGGACACCTGCCACTCAAGAGGGCAGAGGGAGGAGAAGGCTGTCGTGCATCCCAGAGGTTGGTACTTTGTCCAGCAGCAAACTACTTAAGCCTTTGTGCAGGAGATCTTTCCCAGATTCCTAATGACTGCAGCTTTAATTTCATCTTACAAAATTCCAAAGATGAAGGAACTCAAATCTGCTCAGCGACATTTTCTTTTAAAATGGTCGACTTTGCTGAGGTGGGGCAATCAGGGATGCAGAACTCTGAATGTAACACTTTTTTCTGTACCTACATTGATTAGCTGTGCAGAATATTTTTTTACTTTCCTTTTGTTAAGAGGGCTGTCTCTGGCGACCTTGTTTGGGGTTTTCTTGGCAAAGGTACTGGAGTGGTTTACCATTTCCTTCTCTAGCTCATTTTACAAATGAGGAAACTGAGGCAAACAAAGTTAAGTGACTTATTCAGGGTCACAGAGCTAGGAAGTGTCTGAGATCAGATCTGAACTCAGGAAGATGAGTCTTCCTCATTCCCAGCCCTGTGTCCTATCCACTCTATCACATAGCAGCTCAATGGGAAATGTAGATGATATAAAACCAAAAAAAAAAAATTCAAAAAATTTATTTTAAATTTTAAAAAATGAATTTAGTGAGGAAAGCACTGAATTCGAAATTGGAAGAAACTTGGTTTTAATTCCGACTGATACTGCGTGGCCCAGTCCATGTCAGTTACCTATAAAATGAGGAGGCTGGACCTTGTGATTTCTGAGCTGTCTTCCAATGTGATACCTAAGATTAACCTTTCAGAACCTCAGCTTCCTCAACTGTAAAATGAAAACAATAATGATCGCACCGCCTGCCTCTTTCGGTGCTGCTGTTAGCAATTGTATTTGGAAATAGTAAAGCCTTATAGAAACAGACCTTGGAGGAGGAGTAAATGTGTGACCTAGAGCAAGTTATTTTTCTTCTCTGCATTTTCCCCACCTGTATAATGATGGAGCATCTCCAGTCATCCTGATCTATATCTTACCACTGAATTCAGATGGCTCCAGAGGAGAAAGTGAGGCTGGTGACTTTGCATAGCCCTGCCTCACTTAAATCCAACTCACTTGCATGTCACAGATTCACCTCCGTGATGTCACAGACAACCACAACCACCACCCACCACATAATGAAAGGGTTTGAGGATCTTTCAGGTCCCTTCCAGTTTAAAAAGTCTACCAAATTCTGTGATTTAATTTCTACATAGCTTCTTTTTCTTTTTTCATGCTCAATCACATGCATTTGAAGAGTGAAGGGAAAGGGGAATATTTTTGAGGTTGGAGGCTCTTGTTTCTTGTTGATTATCTGGTCATCTCATTCATTTAGTCTTCCAAGAGGTGGTTAAGGTTGATTTACCTGAGGTATGTGAGCCATGGGGGCAGGAGCAGGAGAGGGACCCAGGCAGGACATAATAATAAGAGCTAATGTAACCCTTTAAGGTTTGCCAAGTACTTTACAATATGATCTCATTTTACCCTTACAACAACCCTGGGGATGCCATATTATTCCTATTTCACAGATGAGGAAGCTGGGGCAGGGAGAGGTTAAGTGGCTTGCTCAGGATCATCCAGCTAGCAAGTATCTAAAGTAGATATGAACTCGGGTCCAGGGCCCTACCCACTGCTCCACCTGGCTGCCTCCCTAGGCTTATGAGCTGGGTGACTCCCAAAGGCTGTCTGTTGCACTGCTGGGAAACTTTGGTAGGACCTGTATTTGAGCCTTCATGCCATCTGCCTTTCACGGTTCCAGCATAGTGTGTTTCTAAATATGAAAGCAAGCAGGACATTTATGAAGGTCCTTTCTTGTGATTCACTCGGGATAGAGCAATATTGCAGCAGAGAATCCTTGCTTTTTTTTTATCCAGTAGCTCCTTTCTCCCAGTTCTTTCAACTGTATATAAAATGTATGTTCTCTGTGAGAAACTGTGTCCTTCATTAAGAGTGTATCAGTCAAACATCTGTGACAGGACCAGCAGCTGCCAGGGTTCCCTTCCCTATCCCTTAAGCTCCACAGCGCTCACCCCTGCCCCAGCATCTACACTATGTGTTAGATAAAGGTGCCAAAGCCAGCATCGGATTTGCCTCCGAGTAGGATCAACCTCAAGTTATGTCTTACTTGACACAAAGGCTGTGTGGATGAAGCATGGGGTTGGGCGTCCCTCTTATTTGGTATATGTCTGAGGCCACTCAGGTCACCATCCCCCTTTCCTGCTGAATAGACACATTTCCACGTCCACTCTGTAGAACCGAAGTGCTACGTGTTTCTACTTATGGATCTAATACAAAGAAGTTGGGCATACATTGGGACCTTACCAGCATTTCAAGGGAAGTGTTTTAGACAGAGAAATTTATCCTTGCTGTTCAGTCATTTTTTTAAATAGTATCTGACTCTTCATGACCCATTTTGGAGTTTTCCTGGCAGAAGAATTGGAGTGATTTACTACTTCCAGGTCATTTTACAGATGAGGAAACGGAGGCAAACAGGGTTAAGTAACTTGCCCAGTATGACAGAATTAGTAAGTGTCTGAGGTCAGATTTAAACACACAAAGATAAGACTTCCTAGTTCTAACTCTAGCGCTCTATCCACTTCACCACCTAGCTGTCCCTTGCTCTAATGGGGTCACAAACAGTTGGACATGACTGAAATGACTGGACAAACCAGAAAACCTCCTTTCGTTAACTACTCAATGACGTATGAGTGCCTCATTTTGTCCCAACATTGAACCAGTGTCAGGCCTGCCCTTAATAGCATCACCTCTTTTACTGAATCCTTAGCTCATGGAGGTCTTTAGACAACAAAACAAAGCCCAATACTTTGTCTTCCTAATGTTATATTGACAAAGCTTTAACTACAGTTAATCTTATTAGTGTTAGCCACTTTGGGAAGGATAAACTTCCCTAAAAATTCCAGTAAAGTCCCAATGTTCACCCAAGGTCTTTGTATTAGATCTGGAAATGGGATTGCTGAAATGCCCCCTTTTTTCAGTCCAGGATAGATACATCAAAGAGTTTTTGGGAGGAGAGCTTCCTGGTTTCTTCCAGATGAACATCCCATTTTCTAAACCAAGTCCTACTGTTTTCCTCGAGGGCTGCTTGTTTATAATGGATCATGTAAATGAGAAGAGCCACAGTCACCCAGAACTTACCCATCCACTTTCTTCCCATTCATTCAAAGGAAACCCAAGTTGAAATGTTTTTAAGTAAACTTTATTTGATCCTATAAACTGTAACATTTCAGGCTGCTAAAAACTATGAAAAATCAGCTGGTTTACATTTTCTTCAGGTTGGTTTACTGAAAGAAAAAACCATGAGGTCATTTTTACCAAGGCTTCCCCCTCTCCCTAAACTTTGTGAGGTTTAGCCAGAAGCCTAAAAAACACCAGCTACACAACAGTGTTCTTACCCTACACATTTTTCTTTTGTTCTAAACCTTAAAAAAACCAACCCCTAAGAATCTGGGATCCTACACTCTTTGCATGAGATTTTGGAAAGAGGGCATGAAGCCATCCAGAAAGGGGATGGAAGTGCCCTCTCAGAATCGAGTGGCCAGCCTTAACTCGGAAAGGGTATCCGCTGCTACCTAGTGTATCTAGTGTAGGCCATGCTTCCAGAGGAATCATCCAGTCCTTCCTCAAACACCTTGAAGGAGAGGGAAGCCATTTTCCCCCCTCTACCTCCTGAGGCAAAACACTCCACTCTTGGGTAGTCCTAATTGCTAGACTTTTTTATTTTTTATGACTTCAAGCCTAAAATTTTCCTCTTTGCAACTTCTACTCATTCCTCCTGGTTCTGGCCCTTATAATGAGGCAGAAGAAGCCAGATCCCTTCCATATTAGTGACTTTTAGCAGGCGTTTTCTGGAGCTAACTCTCCTGGGAGCCAGCTGTTAAATTTTCATTTTACCCTTTGGGAATTTACACTTTAGAAATGAGCAAACAACTACAACTCAGGCCTTGACTTACGGTTTTGTTGATTGTCTAGACTTACGAAATGGTTGGAGAACATATTTATAATGCCAGGTAAACAGAAAAGTGTGGACTACATTTTCAGAGAGCCAGTTGTTAAACATTTACCAGCACACTCCTGTTTTCAAGTACAATCAATTCTCAATTTTTGCAGGGTAACTATTCCTAGAAAATGCCCAAAGTAAAAAATGCTAATGTTGATTCACTGAACCTATGGGAAATTTGGGTGTTAGGTTCCTGTGACCATCAAAAACTAATCTTTTGCTAGAAATGGCTGAAAATACACTTTTCTGCATATATTTCGTTATAATAAAACATTAATTCTGATTATATGTGCTTTTTTTTTTTTTTGACAGATGAGGAAACTGAAGCAATCAGGATTAAGTGACTTGTCCAGGGTCACACAGCCAAGAAGTATCTGAGCCAGATTTGAACTCAGGAACATGTATCTTCTTGACTGGCACTCTATCCACTGTGCCACCTTCCTGACCCTTTCTGCTGGTTAAATATCCCCAATTCTTTCAACTACTTCTCACATGGTACAGTCTTGTGACCCTTCATCATCCTGGTGGCCTTCTGAACATTCTCCAGCTTATCAAAATTTTAACTGTGGTGCCCAACTGGGGTCTGTCAGGGGTTCAGAAGACCAGGGCTATCACTTTATTCCTGGAAGCTATGCCTCTGACTGTATTTACCTTTTGGAATTCCACATTATGTTACTAACTCATAGAGAACTTTCAATCAGTGGAAAGGGTGCTGATGGAGCAAGTGTGAACTGTCTAGTTAGAGCTGATTTTCAAAATTTCCCATGTAAATATTTCCATCTCAGAAAAAAGTCAATGCTCCAAATCAGGTCTAGATTATTTTGCTGATTGTCTAGACTTAAGAAAGTGATGAAGAAAATGTTAGTAATTCAGATTCAACTTCAAAGTGTGTCCTATATACATTTTCTCAAGAGTCAGTTGTTGAACATTCACCACACGGATACATGCTAAACATTTATCAGTACTCCGATTTACCTGACCCGATGAACTTAGGATTCAGACTGAGATGTAGATTATTTGGACATGCCTGATGCCATTCGTTTTGCTTGAGTATACATATTTGTTACAAGAACTTTAAAAAATGTTTTCAATAGAGGGGAGAAAATAGATTTTTGTTGACAAAAAAAGATCCACCACTCCTGATCTTTTTCAGACAAATTGCTATAAGACCAGTTTGCACTTATAAAGTTGATGTATACGTATGCCTAGTCACATTCCTGGAACAATGAGATAGCCAGGCATGGCAGCACTTGTCCCTATTTCTAGGGAGGCTGAGATGGGCAGATTGCGGGAGTTGGGGAGTTCTGAGCTAATGTTGGGTTAATGCAGATTTGGTGTCCACACTGAGTCTGGCACTAATATAGTGAGTCCTAAGAGTGGGGGGTAAACCAGCCTAGGCTGGAAAAACAAAACAGGTCAAAGCTTTCATGCCATTGAGCAGTGGGAGGATCAAGCCTGTGAATGAGCAGCCTGGTAGAGACAGGACTCCAGTCTCAAAAATACATAGATACATAAATAAACAGAGGGATGAATGAGTGAAACGCTTTCATAAATAAAGAGAAAAGGTGATATAAATTCAAAATAGTATACATTAAATCTAATTTTCCCATAGAATCAATGGTACGATTTGTTGGGATTCAGTCACGTCTGACTCTCCATGACCCTGTTCGGGGTTTTCCTGGCAAAGACACTGGAATGGTTTGCCATTCCCTTCTCCAGCTCATTTTACAGATGAGGAAACGGAGGAAAACACAGTTACGTGACTTGTCCAGGAACATACATTTAAAAAGTGTCTGGGGCCAGATTTCAGCTCAGGAAAACGAGTGTTTCTGATTCCAGGCCCAGTGCTCAATCCACTGCCACCTCGCTGCCCCAATGGTGTGATAGAAGGTTGCATGTCTCACTAAGAGTCTGATACTCAATTTTCATAGATGTCGTTGGAAGCGCAATATTTATTTGCTAACTTGAAATATTGGTAAAATATTCAAAAGCACATTTGAATTGATTAATAAGCTAACAGCAACTAATGACATTAAATTATACTTAATTGATAAGGTCAGTCTCCTGGGTAAAGTTCTTCCCATGCTTTTTCACCATTTCAGCCTTTTTTTTAGTACAATAAACCAGAAGGTGAAGAAACACCTTCCTCAGGGCCATAGAACTCAAGAGGGTTTCTTTGGATAAGATTTTTCAAAGGAGAAAGCTTTGGGGAAGACTTCAGGTCACTGGTTTTTTGAGGAACTAATGCTGGCATGTCTGCTCTGCTGACCTCTTTTTCTCACTGTAACTGCACAATCGGTAAGACAAACAGTGGTTGGCTGTGGTTTCCTTTTTGATTTCTCAAGCTTATGTCTCATCACCGGCACTAGCAGTTTTCCTCCTCACGCTCTGATGTTATACAAGGCATACGTGCCCCTAACATGCATGAGCCAACCTTATCCTTGGTGAATTCTGTATTTCTTTCATTCCTCATGAATTCTTTGACAATGTGAGAAGTAGAAAAGCCTTAGTGAGAATGAAGCCAGATTCAAAGGCATGGGGTTAAATTTATGAAATCAGATCTTTCATACATATAAATATACACATATACATATCCATGAAATGAAATGTGTCCCATATATGTATGTTTACACATACATATATGTAGGAAATTTATTATATTATTTGATTTTCTATATTCATATGCATATACAGGAAAGACTTGCTTTTATAGATTCGGGCTCAAATTCAGCCCTGTGTTTTTGAATCTAGCCTCGCTCACATATGCCATATTTATATCTATCCCTATATCTATATATCCCCAGTTAGCTTTTAAGTTCCTTGAGGGCAGGGACTGTATTTTACCTCTTGTATTCCTATTGCTTAGCGCAGTGTCTGGGACAGGGGTGGGGAACCTGTGGCTTTGAGGCCACATGTGACCCTGTAGGTCCTCAAGTGTGGCCCTTTGATTGAATCCAAACTTCACAGAACAAATCCCCTTAATAAAAGGATTGGACTTCTGACTTGGACTCAGTAAAAAGGCCGCACCCAAGGAACTAGAAGTCCTTGAGGCTGCCGCTTCCCCACCCCTGGTCTGGGACATAGTAGAAACTTAGTGTTTATTGATTGACTGATGTCTATAACTGTAGCTTCTTCACTTGACCTTATAGAGAATTGCAGTCATTATTAGAACGATAATTTCTTATTGTATCAGCGGGTTGGTTTTTTTTTAAAGATGCTTCCACAATCCTCTTTTGGTTTTTTATCTCTTTTTCTGGGCAGTACTATTTCTCACTCCCCCTCCTCCCCAATTCCTTACCCCAAAATAAAAAGGGGAGATAACCTTTTTAACAAATAAGCATAGTTCAGCAAAACAAATGCACACATTGGATGGGTCTGAGGGGACGTTGGAACGCTGACTTTCCTCCTCCAAGGCCAGTTATCACAGTGTGTCTCTCATGCCATGTTCAATCATTCAGTTGTGTCTGTCTCCATGGGTCATCTTATGTCAGTGCTTGTCCATGGAGTTTTCTTGGCAAAGATGTTGGAGTGCTTTGCTGTTTCCTTCTCCTGCGGACTACGGCAAACAGAGGTGAAGTAACGTGCCCAGGGAAACACAGCTAATAGGTGTCAAAGTAGGAATTTGAACTCAGGCCTTCCTGACTCCATGCCCAGCTGAGCCATTCAGCTGCCTCTCTCTCTGACCATGGACCCAGTTAATTTTAAATAAATATCTGCTAATGATGAGGATTTTCCCACAGTTAGTTGCTGAGGGAAGGACACAGGTCAGTAATATACACCAACTTTTACTGCGCCTGGAACAGGGCTGGTCACTCTATCTCCATTAATAAGGAATGAAATAGCTTTACGATGTTAACAGAAAAACTGACATCATTAAAACACTTTTTCGTCATACCTGACTAATTTGGAATTTGTGATCATTTAAAACAGCCGGAGTTGAAGTTTATTTTTGCTCTCTTTCTAACAAAAGAGGGTTGGGAAGCAAGTTAATAAAGATTACAAATGGACCATTTGACTTTTAAGTCATTTTTAGAAATGTTGTAATAGCAAATATGTAGATACAAACAACAAACATTCTTATTAAAGAAAGATTCATATGAAAGAATTGTAAAGAGTTTGCTATTCCCTTAACTTCACTCTGTCATACAGTAAATGCCTTTTACATTTAAGTCAAGTCAACAAGCATTACTAAGCACCTACTAAGTGTCAAGAACTGTTCTAAGTGCTGGAGATACAAAGGAAAACAAAAAATAGTCCCTACTTTCAAGATGCTCATGCTCTACTGGAGTAACAATTGAGAATATCATCTTTTTTTGTACTTCATATACATCTACGAATTGCTGAGATGTTATTTCATAGCTCATAGACACACACAGATCTGTATTCATTGATTTGGATGTTCTGTCCAGTAATATATCCATGACTCCCCATCCTGCAGGACTCAAGTCTGTGTCCTCTTCTAAGTTTGACACAGGAGGGACACTCACTGCTCTTAGCATTTTCTTTAATTTCTCTTTCCATCTTGAAGATATCAATGGAGCATAAAATGTATTCACTGGTTATTACTCAGGACAGTAGGCAGTGCAGTGGAGAGAGCAGGGTCTGAAGTCAAAAAGGCTCATTGAGTTCAGATCTGGTCTCAGACACTAACTAGCTGTGTGACCCTTGGCAAGTCATTTCACCCTGTTTGCCTTAGTTTCCTCATTTGTAAAATAAGCCAGGGAAGGAAATGACAAACCAGTCTGGTATCTTTGCCAAGAAAACCCTAAATAATGTCACAAAGAGTCAGACATAACTGAAACAACAAAGTTATTACTGAGTCTTGCCATGTAACCAGCTCATTTTTTTGACCATATGTCCTTCCAATGACATCCTTTACTCTGATTCTTCTTTATAGTTTATTATGATGTGCTACATCTTAATTACACCCACCATGTTCTTTTGATTGGTCTCGGAGATGTACTCATTTTTTTACTCTTTGGAGACTGTAATGTTCCATGACTCATAGTCTGGTAGAATATTGGCATCAAAAAGATGGAATTTTGTTTCTGGAAGAAACAAAAAGGGGCTATTAAAGGAACTTTGCAATTTCCCACTGTTGATTTAGTCTACTCTATCCCTCCCATTCAATTCTAGGCCCAAACTCATTGTTACTTTTAGCGTTATGTCCCTTTAATTGAATGAACGCTCCTCAAAGGCAAGAACTTTCTTCATTTTTAGATACAAAATTAATGTCTACTGAATTAATGAATATGTGTATATTTATATATATTTATATACACATATATACATACACACATATTACATATATTTATACGTATAAATATATATATATATGAGAAAGATGAATAAGCTCTATAGGTTATCCATCTATCAGCTTGTCATAATCTGAATAGTATATGTTCTTCATCTACTTTTTTTTTCCTCTCTGGATGGTTAGGTCAAATTCTTGGCATGGTAATAGATCTCATTAAGGAAGTTCTGCAATGTACAAGAGCTTGATATCCCTAGAACGATATTGTTTGTAAATAGGAGCATTTGGAGGACTTCCCCATCTGTAAGACATCCCTCTTCAACTTGGATTCTATGCTGGATCTCCTCTATAATAGTGAAGAAAATCTTTGGTGAGCACAGACCTTCTTGTTTTATATCACATCTGCTGTCAATGATCAGAGGGTTATTGAACAAAAATCTTGCATAAATTTGAAGTAGCCATGAGAGACATCTTTTGGGAAGCCAGCATCTTGATTTGCATCAAAAGCTTTTTATAGCCCACAAACAACAGGTCAGTGGAATCTTGGGTTGTTTTGTTTTGTTTTTTGTTTTACATCTTTTAGTCAATTATGTAATAGTGAAGGTGAGTTCTGCTGTGGAATACTGCCTGCAAAGACCTGCATGTTCCCTACCCATACCTTCATCAAGGATGATGCCCTAGATGCATGCAGGGATCATTCTTGAATCATTTTATATAGCAGGCAAAATAAATGAGAATTGTTCTTTCAGGAGCCCTTTTGGGGGGTATTAATAATGTTTCTATGCCTTTGGTAACTTCTCCTTTTGATGCCTTTTTTGTATATTAAATGGTTTAATATATATTAAATGGAGATAGATGAAAATGTTTCCACCATAGAAATGCATATGAATACTGCTTTGGAACTGATCCCTCAGTGCCCACGTTATTGGGGGTCTTCCAGCTTAGCCCTCCTTTATGAAGACTTGTTCTAATCCAGTTCCCTTTTCTGTCTTTTTTCACGTTCTATTTCTCTCTCTTCTATAGTTCTGACGTCTAAGTGTGATGGCTCCACCTTCTTTGATGGTGAAAAGAGCTTGTTATACAAATGTTGACAAATCTTTTCAGTTGTTAAGTACATATTATATGCCAGGAACCATGCTAGGTCATGATAAAAATTAAATGATCTCTGCTCTCCAGGACTTTTCATTCTACTAGGGAAGAGGAATACTATGTACTTAGAAAAACAGAGCAAGGCTCCAGATCGGTGATTTTAATGTTATAGGAAACTCCCTTCTCTAACACAAGTCCTCACCTTCTTTAGGATATATTCTTATAGAGTTGCTTGAGGCACTGAAAAGCTAAGTGACTTTTTCAGGATCACACAACCTGTATGTGGCTGAGGCAGGATTGAATCCAGGTTTTCCTAACTCCAAAGCCAGATCCAGCCACTAGGCCATGCTGCCTCTCACAGAAATGAAATTCTGACACAGAAAAACTATTTCAAAAAATATACCAAGTGATTTTGAGGGCAGGGGCATAGCCTGAATATGAAGAGGAGTTTGTAAATAATAGAGCAGGCATTCCTAAGGGCCCAGAGAATGATAGGATCAGAGGTCAGGGAGGGAAGGAAGGAGCTTCAACTCAGGCAAGCCAGAGCCTTAGAACCACAGGAATTTGGAGGAGAAGCACATGACTGTACATTGTTATGCCCTTCACAGTAGCCATGGCAATATTGATTTGATTGTCTATCCCTGAATAACAGGTGGAACTCTGCCGTGTAATGGCAGGACAGATGATGGGCTCCTGGTACTGCCTGATGGTCAGAGAAATAGTTGACAGAATCATGGACCTAGCTGCTGTTGCCTGTTCTTTCTTTTCAAAGAGGACCACTGGCATCACAGAATGTTGTCTTCACTTGTGCATTAATTGGATTGAAGTGAGGCAGAGCTGCACAAAGTCATTAGCCTCACTCTGTCTTCCAGAATCATTGAAGTCCAGGGGCAAGACAGAAGTCAGGACAACTGGTGATGGCCCAAGATGCAGTGGATGACCTTGGCATCTTTGATATCTGACCAAGGTCTAAGAGCTTCCCAGACCCTACTTCAGCTGTTTTCATGGCTGTTGGAAAAAAAATTGTTCCCATCTGCCTATTCCATTGAGGGAAGTCTTCACATGCTTGAGGTAGACATCCCCCTAACTCACCAACAAATGTGTGGTCTGTCAGTTACATCAACCTGGTTTAGTCCATCTGCTGAGACAGTTTGTTGGAGTGTGGCTACTGTGCATGCTACAGTTTCTTGAAGTCACGGGTGAGAGCTGAGTGCCAGGTGGACACCAAAGGAGAATGAGCAGCCCTGAAAAGTATTTGGAAAGCCCTCACACCAGAGATTCTAGTCTTCTCTGAACACCCAAACACCCCACCTAGCCAGTAATAAAAGGGTGGAGGCAAATTTGAGGTACCCCTCAGTCCTCAGCCAGGCAAGCTCTACTCTAGAGATCAATTTCATGTTGATAAGATTATCTCCTCTGTGTATTATAGGAGCAGCTAAACCATATGGGCAAGATTCTTCTTAAAATACATTGATATTATCCTCAGATCTTAATTGGTCCAGGGTACTAAAGCTCAAACCAATGACGTAGATTCCTAGTGACTTAATTACAAAAGCCTTTGATGAGTTCCTCTCTCATGCTTATCTCACACTTGAACTGACTTCCATGGCATGGAAACTGTCCCCAAATGAATCAATGATATATCCTTTCTCAATATCCTTTCCCTGCTATGACTAAGTAAACTTCTTTTTAATAACTGAAGAATAGTGTTTCATTTCATTCCAGTCCCATTAGTTGCTAATCATTTCCTGTCTATGAAAAAAATCAATTTCACTTTTGTGATCTCACTTGGTTCTTGGTATGTTCAACTCCTTCCAATTTTTTCTTAATGAAAACAAATTATGTAGAGGCATGAGGTTTCTATGTAGTCTGCAAATCTTTGACTATTCTCATTCCTTACTCCTGGGCCATATTTTCCCAACACAGTTCTTCTTATCCTCATTTCTACCTTTCCATGGAAGTCACTGGGTATCAAAGTACATATTGATTTAATACATAGGGCCCTACCAAGTTCTTCCTAGTATTTCCCTCCTTTATCTTCTGCCAGAGATGTTGGCAAATCTGCAACTATTTATTTATTATTAGATTACAACATTCATTTCCACCAAATTTTGAGTTCCAATTTTTCTCCCCATCTCTCCCCTCCCCCACCCCATAACACCTTGCATTCTGATTACCCCTTCCCTCAGTGCACCCTCCCTTCTATTACACCCTACCCTTCCCTTATTCCCATCATCTCTCTTTTCTTGTAGGGCAAAATATTCTTGTAGGGCAAAATTTCTATACCCCATTACCTGTATTTTTTATTTACCAATTATACACAATAACAATTCTCAACATTCATTTCTAATACTTTGAATTCCAACTTCTCTCCCTTCCTCCCTCCCCACCCATCTCCACTAAGAAGGCAAGCGATTCAATACAGGCTATATATGTGTTGTTTTGCAAAAGACTTCCATAATAGTCATGTTGTGTAAGACTAACTATATTTCACTCCATCCTAGTCCCCCCTTTATTCTATTCTCTCATTTGATCTTGTCCCTTCCCAGAAGTGTTTACTTCTAATTACTCCCTTCCCCCATTTGCCCTCCCTTCTATCATCCCCCTCATCCCACTTGTCCCCTTCTCCCCTACTTTCCTGTGGTGTAAGATAGATTTTCATACCAAATTGAGTGAGCCAAATGTGAAGAGAGTAAGCTTCACTTTTCCCCTCTTACCTCCCCCCTTTTCTCCTCCACTGAAGAAGCTTTTTCTTGCCTCTTTTATAACAGATAATTTGCCCCATTCCATTTCTCCCTTTCTCCTCCCAATATATTCCTCTCTCACCCCGTAATTTTATTTTTTTATAGATATCATCCCTTCTGATTCAACTCAACCTGTGCTCTGTGTGTGTGTGTATGTGTGTGTATAATCCCTCCAACTACCCAAATACTGAGAAAAGTCTCAAGAGTTACAAATTTTATCTTTCTATGTAGCAATGTAAACAGTTCAGCTTTAAAAAGTCCCTTATGACTTCTCTTTGTTATTTACCTTTTCATGCTTCTCTTGATTCTTGTGTTTGAAAGTCAAATTTTCTCTTCAGTTCTGGTCTTTTCATCAAGCATGCTTGAAAGTCCTATATATTATTGAATGACCAATTTTTCCCTTGAAGTATTATACTTAGTTTTTCTGGGTGGGTGATTCTTGGTTTTAATCCCAGTTCCTCTGACTTCTGGAATATCCTATTCCAAACTCTTTGATCCCTTAATGTAGAAGCTGCCAGATCCTGTGTTATCCTGATTGTATTTCCAAAATACTCAAATTGTTTCTTTCTAGCTGCTTGTAATATTTTCTCCTTGACCTAGGAACTCTGAAATTTGGCCACAATATTCCTAGGAGTTTCTCTTTTTGGATCTCTTTCAGGAGGTGATTGGTGAATTCTTTCAATATTTATTTTGCCCTCTGGTTCTAGAATATCAAGGCAGTTTTCCTTGATAATTTCATGAAAGATGATGTCTAGGCTCTTTTTTTGGTCATGGCTTTCAGGTAGTCCCATAATTTTTAAATTGTCTCTCCTGGATCTATTTTCCAGCTCAGTTGTTTTTCCAATGAGATATTTCACATTATCTTCTATTTTTTCATTCTTTTGGTTTTGTTTAGTAATTTCTTGGTTTATCATATAGTCATTAGCTTCCCTCAGCTCCACTCTCATTTTTAAAGAACTATTTTCTTCAGTGAGCTTTTGAACCTCCTTTTCCATTTGGCTGATTCTGTTTTTAAAGCCTTCTTCTCCTCATTGACTTTTTGGACCTCTTTTTCCAATTGAGTTAGCCTATTTTTAAAGGTGTCATGTTCTTCAGCATTTTTTTTGGATCTCCTTTAGCAAGCTGTTGACTCTCTTCTCAAGCTCTTCTGTGGTCTGAGCCCATTGCATATTCATCTTGGAGGTACAGTATGCAAAAGCTTTGACTTCCTCTAACAGTATGCATTGTTCTTCCTTATCCAAAAGGATGGAAAGAGATACTTGTTCACTAAGAAAATAACCTTCTATGGTCTTATTTTTTTTTCCCTTTTTTGGGCATTTTCCCAGCCAGTTACTTGACTTCTGAATCCTTTGTCAAGAGGAGCATCCTAGTGATCCTTCTCACCCTAAGACCATGCTCAGGGCTGAGATTCAGATCAGCAGCTCAATTCCCCCAGGGGCTTTAAGCTGAGGCCTTTGCGAGATGGAAGCTGTCACCAGACTCTGTCATTGCCATGGCAGTGCTGCCACCCTGCTGTTGCTGCCACCCCACTGATGCTGCCACCACTGCCTGGGGTCCATCCTGGAGGGGACCTTGCTCCTCTCTCGCCCAGCTGGGAAAGCTCTCACTGACTTTTGAAGCTTTCTTTGGCACTTGTGGTTTGGGGGATCTGAGACCCTTTCTGCTGAAGATTCTGCCCTGGAGGCTTGTTTTGGTCCTGTTCCTCCCAGTGCCATGAATCCAGGAGTGGACTCTGCTCTGCTAAGCGTCCCTTGAGATAGACCTTTCCTGTCTGCCTTCCAGGTTAGGTTTGGCTGGAAATCTCTTTTATTGTATTGTTCTGTGGCTTCTGCTGCTCTAGAATTTGTTGAGAGTCATTTTTTACAGGCATTTTATAGGCTGTGGGGAAAGAGCTATAGTATGTGTGTCTTTCTACTCCACCATCTTCAACTATTTTTTTTTTTAAGCCTGCAATTATTTTCATGGTGCTCTTTTGCCAACATTTATCATGAGCACTATAATATGAGATGGTCAAATCCCATAAATGATGTCTCATTACCTTTGGATGCACAGTAAAATCAACTTTGCCAACTCCTTTATTTGCCTCTCTATAGAAAACTTGTGAACCATTCTTCCATTTAGCTGTAACTTCCTTATGCCTTCTAGGTTTATATTTATTCTACAAGTCAAAATTAATATGATTACATTTCTTCTGTAGTAATCAGCTTTTTGGTCACTGGACAAGGATTGCACATTTAGAGTACCAATAACTGAGAGGTTATCAATAATCTAATTCAGTAGTTCTTAAAAACCTCTGCTCCCTTTCCCACCACTCTGCCATCTTTATTCCAGATGTGCAGAAGGGTTAGGATTGTGTCATGGGCTATTTTGTATTTTTCATTGTTTCCTCAGTTGCCTTGGCCAAGGATTCATCATCAAAGGGTCAGCTTATTGTTGTTAAGCTTCTCGGTAATAGTCCAGGCTATTGTTGGATGGCAGATGTAGTCTACTAACTGAGTTGTACTCAAGATTACTCCAACATGGTAGAATCTACCAGAACTGGTGCTCCATGGGTGCTACCATTGAGAACACAGGGTCACCTTATGCTGTGATGAAACTTTGGAGGAGGACTCCCTGAAATCCTCTTCAAGGTCATGTGAAAGAGTCGAATGTGTGGCATATCCTGAACTCATTGATGGCTCCTTTGGCCAACATGACTCAGGGGAAAAAAGGAAAAGATAGGAAATGACCCTCAGTCTTATGCCTCCAGCGAAGTGGTAGAAGGGAGTGTTAAGACTCACAATGTTCTTAGACTGTCTATGTACATTAATTTAATTGTTGGTACTCTGAATGTGAGGCGTTTATTCTTTTCTTATTGTTGTTTAGTCATTTTGTTTAGTAGTGAGGTTTTTTTGGCAAAGAGACTGGAGTAGTTCACCATTTCCTTCTCTATGCCATTTTATGGATGAAG
The DNA here is from genome assembly GCF_028372415.1 of Notamacropus eugenii. Classification (NCBI taxonomy): domain Eukaryota; kingdom Metazoa; phylum Chordata; class Mammalia; order Diprotodontia; family Macropodidae; genus Notamacropus; species Notamacropus eugenii. The sequence goes on from NC_092875.1 coordinate 472,730,371, forward strand.
AAACTGAGGTAAATAGGGTTGAGTGACTTGCCCAGGGTCACATAGCTAGTAAGTGTCTGAGTCCAGTTTTGAACTCAGATCTGACTCCAGGCTGGTGCTCTGTGCACTATGGTTCCATCTAGCTGACCTTTCTTTCTTCCTTCCTTCCTTTCTTTCTTTCTTTCTTTCTTTCTTTCTTTCTTTCTTTCTTTCTTTCTTTCTTTCTTTCTTTCTTTCTTTCTTTCCTCCTTCCTTCCTTCTTTCCTTCTTTCTTTCCTTCTTTTTTTTCTTTCTGGTCAACTGCAACTTGTATTTCTCAGAGGCTGTGGTTTACTAAGATTCACAAATATAGAACATCTCTGGGGAAATATACATGTTGAAAAGATGGATTGTTGTGGGGAAACAGCTTGATATTGTTAAATGTACTACATAACTTTCCAAATGCAATTCAGTTGGCTCTCTTCTCATTAGATTGTGAGCTCCTTGTGTCAGGGATGGTCTTTGCCTCTTTCTGTATCCCTAGTCTTTAGCTCAGTGCCTGGCATATAGTGGGTGTTTAACAAAATGTTAATAAAAAAGTTAACAAAAAATGTTAATAAAAAAGGTATTTTAAAAAATGACTGAAAAGATAGAACTAACAGATGAACATTCCCCCCAGGGGAAGAGAAGGCATGTTTGGGTTGAGATATGCTCCATGGAGGAAAAACCCACTTAGATGAGCTTACATACTCATTGAAGAATAGGGTCCTTCTTGTGACTATTTCTTGTAGCTGAACCTAAATTAAAAGCATCTTAGAAAAGGATTTCTTTGAACTTATTGGATTTCCTTCAGCCTTCAAAATTTTTACCAGTCTTGTCAACATTCATCAACATTGTTATGATAATATGGTAGATGGCAGTCAGCTTGCAAAACATTCTTAGTAGTTTGGGCCATATTTCTAACTTTAATAGAAAAAATTGGGGGTTGTCCACAGACAGATTGTTTTCTTTCGTTCTCAGCCTTATATCTGTGATACTTTACGTCTGAGCAGTGGGTTTCACATTACTCCCTGAGTCCTGCTCATAAGCCAACAGAGAAGTATGTAAAAGGAAGCCTCATGTATATGTCATGCCAGTTTCAAGTCTGGAGAGTTTTGAAAGTCTCAGCTTAAATGTGACTCCTAATCTGATGGAGAGAACGCTGCAGCAGTGCTGTAAGGCTGGGTGAGGGATGCAATTAATGTGAAAGCTTTGTAGAGCAAGCATTTTTCATTACTGTTCAAGAGAGAACAGACTTTTCAGGATCAACACCAAAGAGGAGAAAGTGAAAGATGCTGATGGAGACATGGAAGGGGAAGCTGGCCCCTCCACAGATACCTGATTTCTAAGGCTTCTCTCTTGCTTAAGCAAAATCTCATCTAAAGAACTCCTTTATTCATCTGTTTTCTGGTATATTCTAGCCTGTAGCACTTAAATGATTTCTGTTTCCTATCTGCTTGGGCACCTGAATTTATTTACTCTTCACTATTTGTGTTGGTCTTTAGTGTAACTGGCATTTGGCGGGAAGAGGACGAGACAGAGATGGGGAACTGTGGCCTTGAGGCCACATGTGGCCTTCTAGGCTCTTGGGAGCAGCTTTTTGACTGTGTCCAAGTTTTACAGAATAGATTCTTTTATTAAGAAGATTTGTTCTGTGAAGTTTGAATTCAGTCAAAGGGATGCACTTAAGGACCTGTGGCCCTTGAGGCCACAGGTTCCCCACCCCATGGCCAAGATATTAGGTACAGCTTTAAGAGACTGGGGCTAAGAAAAGTGGTTTGAACCTAAAAATTATGCTCCTAGGCCAGCAATATTTAGGGGGGGGACGGATAAATGTCATTCTAGTCTGGTACCCCTTCTTGGAAGAGAATGAAGTAGCTATCATGCCCACTTCTGCTCCCTTCTGGGCAGATATCCAAATCTCCCTTGAGGAAGGGTAAGCAAGCTCCTGGAGATATACATCCATAGCTCCCCTTGTTTATGTGTTTAAATATCCCATGTCAATATATACTAACATAAATGTACACACATCTTATACCTGATTGGAATAGCCATTCTCTATGTGGCACTCCCAAGGTATCTCCTTTGTAACTGTACCTGAAACACTATTATTAGAGATTCATTATTCCTTTGGTTCTTAAAGGATGTCGGACTTTAAGAATCTTATTAAAATTTAAATATCCCTGGGCTGAATAATATCTTAAATCCTTATCAGTAAATTCTTTTTTTTTCTTAAGTTTTTATTTCTATCTATTTTTCATTTTTTTCTGCCTGTCTAATTTTTTGAGGTTCCAGATGGAAACAGGAGAAAAGTATCCAAATTATCATCAGAAGATTATTTTTTGACTTACTTCTATCCTGAGCTGAGACTGGGAGCCTTGGAATACTTGTGAGAGAACTTGTTTCTTTTTTATTTTATTTTTTAATTAAATTATTTTATTTGTTTTCAGTGTTCTACAGTCACTTCCGTATATCTTAGATTTTTTCTCTTTCCCTCCCCCTCCTGCCCCCCTCCTCCCCACTCCCTCCCTGAGACGGCATACAATTTTATATAGTTTCTACACATACATTCCTATCAAATACATTTTCACCTTAGTCATGTTGCATAAAAGAATTCAAATGAATGGGAGAAATAATAAAACAAACCAAAACATAATACAAAATAAAATGGTCCACTTCATTCTGTTATCAAATTCTATAGTTCTTTCTCTGGATGTGGAAGACATTTTGCCTCGAGTGCATTGGGAATTTTTTAAGTCCTTGCATTGCAATGAAGTACCTCACATGCTGTGGTTGTTGCTGTGTACAAAGTTCTCCTGGTTCTGCTCCTTTCACTTAGCCTCAGTTCATATAAGTCTTTTCAGGCCTCTCTGAAGTCTTCCTGTTCATCATTTCTTACAGCACAATAGTATTCCATTACATTCATATACCACAATTTATTCAGCCATTCCCCAATTGATGGGCATCCCCTTGATTTCCAGTTCTTGGCCACCACAAAAAGAGTTGCTATAAATATTTTTGTACGTGGGAGACCCTTTCCCATTTTTATGATCTCTTGGGGATACAGTCCTAGAAGCAGTATTGCTGGGTCAAAGGGTATGCACATTTTTGTAACCCTTTGAGCATAGTTCCAAATTGCTCTCCAGAATGGTTGGATCAGCTCACAGCTCCACCAACAACGGATTAGTGTTCCAACTCTCCCACGTCTTCTCCAACATTTATCATCCTCCTGTTCTGTCATGTTAGTCAATCTGATAGGTGTGATGTGGTACCTCAGGTTGTTTTGATTTGCATCTCTCTAATCAATAGTGATTTAGAGCACTTTTTTCATGTGACTATAGATAGTTTCAATTTCTTCCTCTGAAAATTGCCTATTCATATCCTTTAACCATTTATCAATTGAGGATATCAGCAAATTCTTTGGAGGGGATTATGGAACAAAGAAAAATTGTCTGAGACTGAGTTTGAATTGGGTGAAACCTGGAGTCTGGTGCAGATTCCTGGGGAGACCCACCCAGGAAAGGGAAGTACAGAACACTAATTCACCTGCTGGACAATTTTACTTTGCTTGGAGACACTGGAAAGACCTCACTGGATTTTCTGAGTCTATGCAGGACTGAACAGAAACCATTCTCATAGATTCAACTTAATTTATGGAGGGATGTTTATATATAGAGCACTGTGCTAGGTGCTAGGAATGTGAAGACTGAAGTACGAACTGGCTCCCAGAAGGTTTGTAACGTAGTTAAGAGATAAGACAAATGTACAAAGAATTATAAGTAAAAATCCTTCTCTTCCTACAAGACCCAGTTCAGCTAGTGCTACCCCAGGAAGTTCTGGGATGTCCATTTGCCAAGGTTGTCATTCTCCCTTCTCTGCCCCAATCCCTTCCTGAAATCCATTACTCCCTCCTCAAATGTACTGACAGCGGATTCTCTGGATCTTTCCTTAGTTCTGATCCCATCCTACCTTGTACCATCCCTTTCTATGCATGTGGGCTTTTTAGTCTATCTGTGACAGTGGTGGGGAATCTGCAGCCTTGAGGCCACATGTGGACACCTACGTCCTCAAGTGTGGCCCTTTGACTCAATCCAAACTTCATAGAACTGCACTTCACAGTTCAACTGAAGTTCACAGAACTGAAGTTTGGATTGAGTCAAAGACCTTAGGTGTTATAGTGGATAGAGTGCTAAGCCTGAAGTCAGGAAGACTCATCTTCCTGAGTTCAAATTTAGCCTCAGACACTTACTAGCTGTGTGACCCTGGACAAGTCACTTAACCCTTTTGCCTCAGTTTCCTCATCTGTAAAATGACCAGGAGAAGGAAATAGCAAACCACTCCAGTGTCTCTGCCAAGAAAACCCCAAATGGGATCATGAAGAGTCAGATATGACTGAAAAATGATTGGATGACAATAATCTCTAGCCCTTTGGGGTGGCTCTAGCATCGCCTGATACAAGTATAAACAACAAGAAAGCAACAAAGGGGAGGAGGTGAGAAAGGGCAGAGGAATACCCTTTGTGGGCTGGACTGTGGCATGCTCTAAGGAAAGTGGTTGGTGTGTGTTAACGCTTTAAAGATGGGTTGTTATGGAGCCACACTATGGGGGAATTGAATAAGGAGTTGGTATTTTATTTGAAAGGTGGTGAAGGTTTTTAAGCAGGGAAGCAATTTGGGTCAGACTTTTGGATTCGCAGATATGTGAATGGGGAGCTAGGGAGGAGGGAGACTAGAAGTAGGAAATATAAATGGGCAATTAAAATAGCTCCCAGCAGAGATAATATGGTGGTATCTGTTGGAGAGCAAATGGTGGCCTTAAGCTGTGTTTAAATTCTGGGCCTTAAGTTTGTCAATTGTCATCTCTTTCCCACCTGGCTCCCTAACCCATGCACATCAGAAAAACTACCTTCATAGACCCCCCCCTCCCAGTACTTTGGCAGCTTCTTGGCTGATAGCTGTACTCTCACAGACACAGGTTTATCTCTCCATCAACCATGACCCTTCACTGTCCCTCATTCCCCATATCCAATTATTTGCCAAGTCTTCTTAATTCTATCTCCACAACACATATCCCTTCCACATATCCCTTTTCCTCCAATCATACATTTGTCATCCTAGTTCAGGACCTCATAATCTCTTACTATTACTATTACAATAGTCTCTTAATTAATCTCCCTTTCTTCAAAGTGTCCCTGTCCAGTCCATTATTCATATAGCTGCCAAATTGATGTTCTTAAAGCAGAATTCTAAACATGTCACTCCCCTGCTCAAGAAGTTCCGGTGGCTCCCTATTGTCTCCAAGAATAAAATACAAACTTCTTTGTCTGACTTTTAAAATCCATCACAATGTGGCTACAAATTATTTTTCCAGACTAATCACACTCCCTTTCACACTCTACATCCAGGCCAATTGGTCTATTTGCTCTTCCTCATAAGGACATTCTATCTCCAACCTTTGGTCTTTGTTAAGGCTGTATTTTCTCTCATCTTTACCTCAACAGAATCCCTAGCTCCCTTCAAAGCACACTCAGAGACTACTGCCCACAGAAGCCATCCTGATGCCCTGGTTGTCTCAGCCCTCTCCTCACCACTTGGTATCTATTGGGTAGATGTGTCTGGGTATCTGTTATTTACTCTCAGCAGAATGTAAGCTGTTTGAGGGCAGAGTCTGTTAATTTCTTGTTTTTGCCTCTTCACCTAGCACAGTGTCTGGCACACAGTAGGCAAATCTAATATGAATGCTTAGGAGATGTCTGGAGAAAGGTGAGAGGAGAGCTTCTAAAAGGGGCTTATTGTCTGTTATCTAGTCTGTGAACTTTGAAAATATATATTTGGCTAACTGCATTTCAATACAATTGGTTTCCTTTGTAATCCCATGTATTTTATGTTATGCATTTAAAAACATTATTCTAAAAAAAATGGGTTGGGGGCTCCAAAGGCTTCACCAGACCACCAAGAGAGGTCTGTGAAGCAAAAGAGCAAAAAATTATATATTATATTACATAATCATATATTATTGTATACCAATATATTATATTATATATTAAGAACCATTTTGCTAGAAGGAAGAGATCCCTCCTAGCTGAGGTTCAGTTAAGACTTGAGAACAAGTCAATAAATGTTTGTTGAATTGAATTGAATTACATCCAGTCTAAAAGAAGGAAACCCTCTTAAAGTCAGAGACTCGGCTGTTTTTGTATAGGCTGGTGTTTATTGAACCAAATTGAAAATAGCTCATAAGCTTCTTAAGGACAGAGACTGATTTTTTGTTTTTCTACCTTCCCCAGTACATAGCATAGTGTATAAACTATAACAGCTACTCAATAAATGGTGGTGGAATTGGACTGAATTATGGACCTACCTCTTTCTTAAAAGCTTTCAGAGCCAGAGGGCTCCACCCAGAGTCACCCCTGGGAGGGTCTTGGACAACCTCTATTGACAAGACATGTAAGCCAAGATTCCATTGCAGAAATCTAGGCTGTTTCTTCTTGCCACCCTTGTTCCTAAAGGATATCTAAAGAAGCTGGGCACTAGTCCTCCGGGAAACGGTGTGTTTTAACTAGGTAGAAGCCATCAACAGTGAAAATATGGTTTTTCTTTTCCATTTCTGAGTCCTGCTAAGGCAAGACGGGACCTCTGAAACTATGAACCACCTTGATGGCTCCAACAGATGTGTCTGACTCATTTCCCTTGCCACATCCTCAGATCATGCAAAGTGCATGCTGCACTGTCATCACTGGATACTGGATCCATCGGTGACTGGGTGACTGAGCCAGCATCCCCATTACTCCTTGCTTGTCAAGCACTTTTTTCCCCCTTAGGGAAACCTCTATTTAATCTACCAATTTAAGGAAATAGGTAAATACTCATTCTTCTCCAACAGGGAGTGGGAGCCTCCATGAACCCAGATCTATGATTAAATAGTACTAGAGGACTTATTGCTTTCTTCCCTTCCCCCACCTCACGATTATTTCAGCATATTTATAAGAATCATCCCATTACACAAGAGCCAATTTTATGCAGGAAAATTACACATGGAAAATCATTTGTAATAAGGATCTGAAAAGATGAAGGGAGAGAAAAGGGAACAATTGGAAGATGAGAGGGGAAAAATTGAGTCTATCTAAATCTGGAGACCATAAAAGTGTTTGAAGCTATGAGATGATATCTTGGAGGAGATCCCAGGGTAAACAGAACTGGTCTGAGTTGTCTGGATAGTGTAACATTCACCATGATTCAGTGAAGGAGGTTGGGGTCCTTCCAGTTGATGCAGACTCATTCTTTTGAAGATAGCCAAGGCCTGGGATACATGTCTCATTAGATAAGGCAGAGTAATGGTGGCACCATCAAGGTTGTGTAAATAGAATTGAAAGTAGGATGAAAAGTTTGAAACAAGGGATAAACTGAGAAGCCAATAGATGGGAATGTCATCATGGACCCCAGACAGGTCATGCATAAAGAAAGGAGAATAAAGAGGAACATTTAAAGGAACTGGGATGATTATTCTTGGAGAACAAAAGGTGGAGAGATAAATTAAAGACATATATAATGGAAAGAGCAGTAGGTTAGCTGTCAGGAGATGTGGACTTTGGGCTTGGCTCTTCCAATGACTGACCTCAGAGTCATTTAACTTTTTGAGTTTTCAGATTAGAGTTGGACTATAATCTTGTTCAAAGACTGTGGATCTGAACAGAGAGACAATGGACTTCATGCTATGGTAGGGAGGGGAGGAGGTATTCTGTAAGCAGTCCTCACTATGAAGTTCTGAACTATGGGCCAGATTAATTCAAAGCTGCTTTCATTTCCACAATTCTAATGATATGAAATATACACAGAAGATGGGGACCAGCTACGTACAAATGAGCGGTGACACAGGCTAGTCCACAAGAAAGGGTTGCTAGGTGATGCAGTGAATAGAGTGCTGGGCCAGGAAGATTTATCTTCCTGAGTTCAAATCTGGCCTCAGACACTTACTAGCTGTGTGATCCTAAGCAAATAATTTAACCCTCTTTGCCTCAGTTTCCTCATCCAGCAAGGGAGCTGGAGAAGGAAATAGCGAAGCACTCCAGAACTTTGCCAAGAAAACCCCATATGGGATCACAAAGAGTTGGATGCAACTGAAAGGACTGAATAGCAACAGTCCACAAGGAAATTGACTTACAATGAAGCATGAAGGATATAGGCTACAGTAACACCTTGCTTCGCCAGCAACCACAATTGCATCCTAAGAGAATGCAAGGAACTATTTTTTCGTTTTGTCTTTGTATCTCCAGAGGCTACCATACATAGTGTCTTGCATTATTGGAAATACCCATGTTCAATAATGGATAAAATGTAGCATATACTTCTAGGCATGTGTACTTCCAGTACTCTAAGCTTTCTAAAGTGTATTACACACTTTCATGCTTCTTAAACATCATCTTTGGAACATAATCTTTCACATCATCAAAAACCTTTGATAATGATACTGTTTCATCAATATGAACATTGTTGACTGGTCTGTGTTGCGTGTATTTCAAGAGCTATTTGGGTCTGAATTGTTTCCCTAGTAGGACCCTAGATGTCTATACTTTTTGAATTCCTCTGTCTGCTTTGCACAGCTTTTCTGTTTCTTTCTTCTTTTTCATTTAGCCAAGAGGCTTGTCTTGGAAGGAACTTTTGAGATGGAAAAGCTGAGACCTAGAGAGGTGAAGCCCGAGGTGATACAAATTGTTGTCGATGTTGTCACCCAGTGACTTCAGTCATGTCTGAGTCTTTGTGACCACACATGGGGTTTTCTTGGCAAAGATACTGGAGTTTTTGTTGCTTCCTCCTCCAGTCATACAAATAGTAAGACATAGAATCCAAATTTGAACCCAAGTTGTTTGACACCAAACCCAGTGCACTTTTCCTGCATGCCCACCTCTAATCACCCCCATCCATTTTTTTGAACTTTTAACCTACTATATGCTGAGAAAACCAATAAGCAGTACAATTAAACCTTTGAAGTGGGGCGGAGCCAAGATGGCGGAGTAGAAAGACGCACATACACATAGCTCCGAACCCACAACCCACAGAACGGCTACAGGGGAGAAACTCATGGCGAATTCTGCACCCAGAGGCCACGGAATATTGGAGCGAGGGAGATTTCCGTTCCGGAGAGACCTGCAAACCTCTCGCAGGGGGTCCTTCACGCTGTGGACTGGGCGCCGGGACTGGGAGCAGAGGGCAGCCCTGCAGCAGCCGCGACACCGTGAGGAAAAGATCCGAGCGGGCTACGGGGATGGGATCTCCAGCAGCCATGCGGGTCCCTCCACCCACAGAGGGACCTGCAAACCTCTCACAAAAGGTCCGTTGTGCTGCAGACGCGGAGCCCAGCCCAGACCTGTGGCGGCCGCGGCTCCGAGAGGTACAGATCTGAGAAGGCTTCAGAGATGGGATCTCCAGCGGCAGCACAAGCCCCTCCACCCACAGGTGACGGGGGTTGGTGAGAGAGTCTCTTTGGTGGGTCAAGAGGGGAGTAGGGTGCCCCCATGGCTCGGGCCCCCCCCGGGAGATAGAAGCTGCGAGGCGGCTGCAGACAGGGGCTCCCCAAGCGGGCGGGAACCTGGATCCATTGTGGAAGGTCTGTACATAAACCCCCTGAGGGAACTGAGCCTGAGAGGCGGCCCTGTCCCGACCTGACCACCTGAACTTAATTCTCACACTGAATAGCAGCCCTGCCCCCGTCAAAAGCCCTAAGGCGGGAAGCAGCATTTGAATCTCAGTCCCCAAACGCTGGCTGGGAGGACCAGGAGGCGAGGTGGGTGCAAGGAGAATATTCAGAGGTCAAGCCACTGGCTGGGGAGAATGACCAGAAAAGGGAAAAGAAATAAAACTATTGAAGGGTACTTTCTCAGAGAAAAGACACTTCCTCCCTTCCTTTCTGATGAGGAAGAACAATGCTTACCATCAGGCAAAGACACAGAAATCAAGGATTCTGTGTCCCAGCCCACCCAATGGGCTCAGGCCATGGAAGAGCTCAAAAAGAATTTTGAAAATCAAGTTAGAGAGGTGGAGGAAAAACTGGGAAGAGAAATGAGAGGGATGAAAGAGAAGCATGAAAAGCAGATCAGCTCCCTGCTAAAGGAGAACCAAAAAAATGTTGAAGAAATTAACACCTTGAAAACTAGCCTAACTCAACTGGCAAAAGAGGTTCAAAAAGCCAATGAGGAGAAGAAAGCTTTCAAAAGCAGAATTAGCCAAATGGAAAAGGAGATTCAAAAGCTCACTGAAGAAAATAGTTCTTTCAAAACTAGAATGGCACAGATGGACGCTAAGGACTTTGTGAGAAAGACAGATATCACAGAACATAGCAAGAAGACTGGAAAAATGGAAGATAATGTGAAATATCTTATTGGAAAAACAACTGACCTGGAAAATAGATTCAGGAGAGACAATGTAAAAATTCTGGGACTACCTGAAAACCATGATCAAAAGAAGAGCCTAGACATCATCTTCCATGAAATAATCAAGGAAAACTGCCCTGAGATTCTAGAACCAGAGGGCAAAATAAATATTCAAGGAATCCACAGAACACCGCTTGAAAGAGATCCAAAAAGAGAAACTCCTAGGAACATTGTGGCCAAATTCCAGAATTCCCAGGTGAAAGAGAAAATATTGCAAGCAGCAAGAAAGAAACAATTCAAGTATTGTGGAAATACAATCAGGATAACACAAGATCTAGCACCTTCTACATTAAGGGACAGAAGGGCATGGAATAGGATATTCCAGAAGTCAAAGGAACTAGGACTAAAACCAAGAATTACCTACCCAGCAAAACTGAGTATAATACTTCAGGAGAAAAAATGGTCTTTCAATGAAATAGAGGATTTTCAAATTTTGTTGATGAAAAGACCAGAGCTGAAAAGAAAATTTGACTTTCAAACACAAGAATGAAGGGAACCATGAAAAGGTGAACAGCAAAGAGAAGTCATAAGGGACTTACTAAAGTTGAACTGTTTACATTCCTACATGGAAAGACAATATTTGTAACTCTTGAAACATTTCAGTATCTGGGTACTGGGTGGGAGTACACACACACACATGCACACACGCACACATACATAGAGACAGAGTGCACAGAGTGAATTGAAGAGGATGGGATCACATCTAAAAAAAAAATGAAATCAAGCAGTGAGAGAGAAATATTGGGAGGAGAAAGGGAGAAATTGAATGGGGCAAATTATCTCTCATAAAAGAGGCAAGCAAAAGACTTATTAGTGGAGGGATAAAGAGGGGAGGCAAGAGAAAAACATGAGGTCTACTCTCATCACATTCCACTAAAGGAAAGAATAAAATGCACACTCATTTTGATAGGAAAACCTATCTCACAATACAGGAGAGTGGGGCACAAGGGCACAAGCAGGGTGGGAGGGAGGATACAGGGGAGGGCATGGGGAGGAGAATGCAATCCAAGGTCGACACTCATGGGGAGGGAAAGGATCATAAGAGAATAGAAGTAATGGGGGACAGGATAGGATGGAGGGAAATATAGTTAGTCCTATACAACACAACTAGTATGGAAATCATTTGCAAAACTACACAGATTTGGCCTATATTGAATTGCTTGTCTTCCAAAGGGAAGGGGTGGAGAGGGAGGGAGCTAAAGAAGTTGGAACTCAAAGTGTTAGGATCAACTGAAATGTTCTTACCACTAGGAAATAAGAAATACAGGTTAAGGGGTCAAGAAAGCTATCTGGCCCTACAGGACAAAAGAGAAGACGGAGACAAGGGCTGAGAGGGAGGATAGAAGAGAGAGCAGATTGGTCACAGGGGCAATTAGAATGCTTGGGTTTGGGGGGGGAGGGTATAAAAGGGGAGAAAATTTGTAACCCAAAATTTTGTGAAAATAAATGTTAAAAGTTAAATTTAAAAAAAAATAATAATTAAAAAAAAAACCTTTGATGTTTGGAACATGCATTTTTATGGGGGGAAAACACATTCTAATTATTTGGCAACATCCTCAAGTGACATGGTGTGCTTGTGGGTCCCTGCTCACTGGAGGTGTTCAAATGGAGACTGAATGACCAATTCTTATGGGGTAGCAGAAGGAATTCTTTGTCAGGTTAGACTAAACGTCTTCTAAACAACTCTTTGATCCCAATTTTCTGATCTACACATTGGACTTGAGTCTTGCTAAATTTTGGATGAGAATTTTACTACAAAGATCTATAATGAAACCAACAACCCTTGTTGGACTGGAAGCTCCTTGAAGACACGGCCTCCGTCTTAACTTGACTTCAAAATTACTCTGCATTTATTCTGTCCATATTTTGCCTTTACTTATATGTGCATACTTGATTTCCCCCCAGTAGACTATAGGCTTCTAGAGAACTATTTTCGGTTGTGTTCATGTTCCTGGAATCTAACACAATGCCTGGTACTTAACAGATGCTTATTAAACTGAGTTGAATTTAAATGAATTTCTCCAAGTGCTTAAGACGATGACCCCCACGTAGCGGGCATTCATAGTAGGCATCGTAGGCATTCCATAAGGGTCTGTTAACTGATTTTTTCATTGAACTCAGATCATGGGCTTATACACAATTCTGTACTAAAGAACCATATTCCTATTCTGCATTTAGGAATTTGCGATTTACATTGGCATTTCAGAGCAGCCAGCAGAAATGAATCATCTGGGAAAGTAAGAGGCTTTTCAATAATCCTTCCTGTTTAATAATGAAGAAATGATGTCTTTAATCATAAAATAGAATCCTTGGCTTCTCAGAGAAAAATCCGTCCATTTTCTTACTTTCAGGCGGGACTGCTCTTAAACCAGCCTCGCATAGATAAGAACTGAATCTATTTTGCAAGTGTCTGAAATGAGAGGATTCTAGAGCCTCATTCAAGATCTCGATCCCAGAGTGCACTTACTCAGGCAGGAAACTCTCCCATAACCAGACTCAATCTCTCATACTGTAAGTTTTAGTTGGTTATTTCATTTTGAAGGAATAACAGCTGGTCGCCATCTCTATAAGAGCCCTTAAGATTCACTTCTTGAAAGTGTTATTAAATTTCCCTTCCTGGCTGAATATTTCCATCTCCTTTCAATGTTCTTCTTTGGCCTCTTTTCCAGGCCTTGAATCATTCTGGTGGCGCCTCTCTGAACCCTCTGTGAGTTCTCTGCATTCCTCTTTAGTTGGGAAGCTCAGACACGGATATAGAACTGAAGTGTCTGACTAACATGGAGGGTGGTGGAACTATGACCTTTGCATTCCCACTGGTGATGGCCCAGGATGCAGGGGATGACCTGGGCATCTTCCATGTCTGACCAAGTTCTAAGAGCTCCACAGTCCCTGTTTCAGCTGCTCTCATGGCCACTGGAACGAATTGTTGTTATCTGCCCATTCCTGCAGAGGAAATCTTTAGATCGTTAAGGTAGAAAACCCCTAACTCATTGATGGTTTGAGTCCTGTCAGTTAATCTCAACATGGTTTAACCTGTCTGCTGAGATGTTTTTACCAGGGTGTGGCCACTGTGCGTGCTACAGGTTTTTAGAGTCACAGAGGAATCTAGAGAGGCAAGCAAGAACCAGGCTTTGAAATGATCCAGCAATCAGCAACAGGTCAGTTAGACATAGGACCCAAGGCCAGGTCAATCCATGCGTTAGAGGCAAGTAGCCAGACCAAAAGCAGGTTAGCTTAGAATTAGGCAGTGCATTGGGTAATGAGATCCACAAGGCAGGAAGAGGATAAAAAAATAATTCTACAGAAGCCAAGAAATAGAGAGAGAGGATAGCATTATATGATCAGAAGTGAAGCCACGTGGTACCTGGAAGGTCATCTAACACAACTCTTCATTTTATAAATGAGGAACAGAGGTCTTGGGAATTTCTCTGACTCTTCCAAGGTCACATAGGTAGCAACAGAAATGAGATTTGACCCCAGGTCCTTTGACTCCAGATATAGCCCTTTTCCCACTGTCCCTTACAGTGTAATGGAAAATGCCTTGTCTTTGGGATTTGAATGCTGGCTGTGACATTTACTACCTGGGTGGCATACAAGTAGTTGAGCAAGTAACTTAACCTTTCTGGTCCTCAGTTTATTCATCTGTAAAATAATGAGTTGGATTAGATGATGCATAAGATTCCTTTAACTTTGAACCAATGGTCCTATGTGCAGGAATACCATCAGGAAACCTTAATAACGAAGACTGATTTTCTGCCAGAGATTGAGAAGCACTCCGTTTTTCAGGTCAAGGAGAAAGCATACTGAAGTGCAAAGAATGCCGGAATTGGAATTAGGAGGTCTGGGTTAGAATTCTAATGGTGACACATAACTTTTTGTGACCTTAGACAATTCCCTTTACATCTCTGCCTTATTTTCTTTATCTGCAGAATGGTGGGGATTTATACTTGAGGACATCTAGGATCTCTTCCATCTCTAAATCTCAGATGTTAGGGAGGAGGGCAAACACGTCAACCCACTTGGCTGAAGTAAGGAATGTTTGGGATAGAGGGGTGTGGGGCAGAAAGTCAACCATTTTCTGACATCATTGTTGATATAAAAGGTCTCACCACACTGTCCTGTTTTCCTGCCTGTCTTTCCTCAATGCTCTGTGGACTTTTGCCAGGTGTGAACTTTAAAAAATTTTTATAACATTATTTCCACATAATTGGTTCCCTTTGTCATCCAGTTGTGTCTGACTCTTCATGACTCCATTTGGGGGTTTCTTGGCAAAGATACTAGAGTGGTTTGCTATTTCCTTCTCCAGCTCATTTGACAGATGAGGAAACTGAGGTGAACAGGGTGAAGTGCCTTGCCCAGGGTCACACAATTAGTAAGTGTCTGAGACCAAATTTGAACTCAGGTCTTGCTGACTCTAGGCTCAGTGCTCCATCTGTTGAGTCACCTAGCTGCCTGTTTCCTTTGTACTCCTATTTTATGAATTTTTAAATGTTGTTCTGAGAAAGAAGGAAATAAACATTCATTAAAACACCTACTGATATCTTGTTTGAACCTTCACAACAACCAGGGAGGCAGGTGTTATTATTATCCCCATTTTAAAGTTGAGGAAACTGAGACAGAGATCAAAGGATTTGTTCAGCTATCTGAGGGCAAATTGGAACTCAGGTCTTCCTGACTCTAAGTCCAGTGCTCTAACCATGTGGACACCTAGCTCTCATGGGGGAATGACACGGTCAGACCTGTGTTAAGCAACCTTATTCTTGTGGCTATATGGATGCATGGACTGGAGAGGGAAGAAGCCAGCAGGCAGAAATCTAATTAGAAGATTGTGGATGCATTTGTGTAAGTGAATGTAGCGATGGGCTGGATGGGAGGCAGGGTGGAGTAGCAGCAGGAGAGGGAAGAAGGGATGTAACTGAGAGATGCTACTGACATAGAACTGACAAGACTTGGCTCAGAGGAAACATGGTGCCATGGAAACCAACACAGAGAGCCTCAGTTCTGTCTGTCACCTGGTGAGTGTATCTGAGGGTCATGGTTAAAGCTCCATTGGAGGTCTGCTGGGGGAGGACCTCTCAGCAGAACTGTTAGTGGAGAGGCTATTCATTAAAAGGAAGCCTGGACATGGTTTAAGTAACCCTAATTTCACTGTCTTAGGGACTTCCCTTCGAGCACTGAGAAAGCACCCAAAAGACTTGCTCAGGGTCACACTACTGGTATTTTGGAAAGGCAGGAATTAGAGTCAGGGCTGTCTTACTGCAGAGGTCATCTCTCAGTCCCTCATGCCCCCCACTTTCTTCTTACTTGTGTAAGCTTTGAGGGCTTTGGATGAGCTACATTTACATATGTATAACACAGACTTGCCTGACCTACACTGCCTGAAGGATAAGTGTGTTAATTTTCACTTGGCCCCCAACCTTGCCTGGTACCCTTAAGGAGGTTGAGAGGATCTGGAATTTCTGCAAAAGACTCATTAATTAAATTAAATTAAATTATTCAAATAATTTATTTGAATAATTTTAATATTTAATAATAATTAAATAACTGAATATTTATTTAATCAATTTAATAAATTATTTAGATAGTATTTAAATTAATTAAATTAAAATACATTTTTTCCAGCCAAAAATAAAGTTTATTAAAAATCTACCCTATTGGCCAGACTCTTGAGAAATCTCAGCAGATCCTTAAGGCATGTGGGCACTTTCATGGAAACAAGCCGAGTCTTATATACAGAAAGAATGTGGAAGGGATCTAGGGTTGGCCAATTAATGAATTTTAAAAGTTTGCCATTAATAGTGTTCCCTCAGTTGTTGAGGGTCTTTCATTAGCTAGTAACAATTAGTTGTTTGGTTTTGTTTTTACAAAGAAATATTTACTTTAGCTAGGTGGCCTGGTGTTTAGAGCACCAGCTGTGGAGTCAGGAGGACCTGGGTTCAAATGTGATCTCAAAAACTTCCTAGCTGGGCAAGTTGCTTAATACTTGTTTTCCTCAGTTTCCTCATCTATAAAATGAGCTGGAGAAGGAAATGATTAACCACTTCAGCATCTTTGCCAAGAAAATCCCAAAAGGAGTCACAAAGAGTCAGACACAACTGAACACCATCTACTTCCGAAGGCGGAATGGCAAATAGGCAAACCTACTCCTCCAACATGTGGGAAGACTACTTCTCCTCCCCTCTTATACCACCTCAGTCTCCGGGGAGGGGAAGTTCATTAGCTTCATAGTCTTGCTCAGTTCCCATAGAGGTGAGTCCCAGTTCCAAGTCCCAAACCCCTCTGGGACTTGAGTCCAAGGAGTCTCGGCTTCCTCAGGCTTCCATGCCAGGCTGGCTGACTTGTAACATCCCTCCTGGAATCCTGCCTCATGGTTGTCATGGGTCCAGCTCTCAGGGTAAGGTGGAGACCATGCTGCCACCTGAAACTGAGGACAGGATGGAACAAAACAAGACAACCACTCCCCCCAGTCACACCAAGAAAGGGGTCATAAGGAGAGGGGGGAGGAGGGGTGTGTGTGAGCGTGGAGGGGTGGGGGATGGGGGTGGAGAGGGTGCCCCTCCCCCACCCTCCCGGTTCACTTCATGGCATCCTCTGGATGCAGCAGATAAGACTCACTGCAAAGAAAGTAGCAGAAAAAGACGCAATTGAAAAGAGAGTGAACGGCTCAGTCCTGCCAGTTCTAAAGATTCAGGGACACATTTCAAAGAGCTAGCCCCCACCCACAGGGCAGAGGATGCAGAGCCCCCAGGACAGACCATGTGGACATGATCCTAAGGCCCCCAGGGCTGCCTCCATGGAACCCAAACTGGGCATGCTCAGGCAAGCCCAGGCTTACACTTTTTTTTAAATCAAAATTTTTGTTAAACTTAAAGAAGAGACAACAGCTTCTTCTCAGCTTCGCTTCTCTCTTCTAGCCTTTTCTCTCACCTCCTAATACACCTGGGAAACCAGAAGGGGCTTTAGGCAGGAAAACGAAAGAACGGAAATCTAAGCACTGCTTGGTAGTTATTGGACAAATAAGTGTTATTTGGTTTATAACTTAGCCTTCACAAGATTCAGAGCAGGAGGGATCCATAAGAGTTAGCTAGACATGGGGTTTGCCCATGAAGATGCCAAGCCCAGCTACCAGGGAGTCGTGTCCAGAGAAATGAATGAACCTAAGGGCGTTAGCTCAGCTCAGTGAGAAAACCCTGCTCTTTGGCCTAAAGAGCTTGTCAGCGGATGAGGAATCTTTGTAGCCAAGACTCTGAAGGAATAAGGCAGAACATTTTTGATGGTCCCAGGAAAGGGTTTTTGCCTTTTCTGAAAGAGTTCTAAGTTAGAAGAGCAGTGGGACATTTGCCCCCAAGAGAGCTCAAAGATCCTAGGAGATCCATAAGTGGGGGCAACCCAGCTCTTCGTGGTAGGGTGCCTTCTAGGAAAAGGGAAGGGAATTAGGATTTATTCAATGCCTACTCTCTGCTAGGCATTGTGCTAAGTGCTTTGCAAATATTATCCAACAACCCTTGGAGGGAGGTGCTTTGTTGTCCCTATTTTTCAGATGAGGAAACTGAGGCAGACAGACATGAAATGACTTGCCCAGGGTCACACATCTAGGAGGTATCTAAGGCTGTATTTGAGCTCAGGTCTTCTTGACTCCAGACCCAGAGCTCCATTCACCACACCACAAGCTACCTCATCTTCCAGAGACTACATGTCTAGCAGCGTAGGGTACAGCAGAGAGGCATCCTGTGGGATGATGTGACCAGTCCTTCAGATGATCCAGCAGGTGGCAGTATTCAGGGGAGACTATGAGTCAAGTGGGGACCACCCTTGGCTGAAAAATAATTGACATTATTAGAAGGTATCAGTGTCGAGGTGCCATTTGCCCCTTCACACATGGACCCTGGCTGTGTGCTACTTACCTGGATGAACGCCTCACCACACATGTGCTTCGGGTACATATAGAGAGAGCCAGACATGGCCCTTGTGTGTGTCTTCCTCTACCCTACCTGTTCTCCAAGGGTGTCTAGTTTTCCCACTGATGCTAGGGGTATTTGTGGGAGAGTGCACTCCAGGTTTATGGAAGAAATGTTTTGCTGCAATTCTCCAAGTGTGGTCTGGGAACCGCTTGGGGTCCCCAAAGTCCTTTCAAGGGGTCCACCATATCAAAGCTGTTTTTATAATAATAGTAAGACATTATTTATAATAATGCTAAGACATATTATAAGATGTTATATTCGGGGACGTAGGTAGGGTAGTGTAGTGGAAAGAGCAGTGGGCCTGAAGTCAGGAAGACACATCTTGAGTTCAAATCTGGCCTCAGACACTTACTAGCTGTATGACCCTGGGCAAGTCACTTACCCTTTTTACCTCGGTTTCCTCATCTGTAAAATAAACTGGAGAAGAAAACGGCAAATCACTCCAATCTCTCTGCCAAGAAACCCCAAATGGTGTCGCAAGAGTCAGATATGATTGAAACAACTGAACAACAACAACAAATTTCTCTTCTCTTTTCCATCTACTTCTTTATGTGAGTCTAGATTTTCATCATATACTTCTGGCAAAGCAGCTTCACAGTGCACTGAATGTAGAAGCAGATATGAGAATCCCAGCTGTCTTCAATTAAACCAGACGCTAAAGAGATTTGCAAATACATGTAAAACAGCATCACTTTTGTCTCTTATGCTTTTGTTTTGGAAAAGTTATTTTTCATACAATATATTAACATATAATGTATATTGATATCTTAAAATGAATGAATAAATTATGAGTGTAAAATTTGATCAGTTATGATTTCTCATATGGTAAATATTGATAGATATAATTTATATAAATAAAAGCTCTTTGGGGTCTTCAATAATTTTTAAGAATAAAAAGGGGTCCTGAGACTGAAAATTGTGAGAACTGCTGTATGATGCCATTTATGTACTCTGGTTAACTATTATGGGTAAACATATCTTCAGGGGCTCATTAGATACAATTTTGGGGGACATCCACCCACAGGATACTTTGAACCTAGAATAACTTTTCATCCTGTAACTTGTGGCTGGGAAGGGACCCCCTGGCATGATACCTGAAATAAACTTTGTTTATCTGAAACCGACAAGGTTTAAAACCTAAATTAATATACTAGATTTAGCTTCTGAGAGCCTGGATTCAAATCCTGACCTGACACTCTATGCATGACCGTGGGCAAGTCATTTCACTCATGGGGCTTCCTAATTTGTAAAATAAAGGAGGCTGAACCAAAGTGCCTGCAAATCCATAGTCAATGATCTCTTTCAAAAGCAGCCCATGTTCATGGGCTCCGTTCTTCAACGCCCAGCATCCTACAGTCTAGTGCTCCTTGTAGTATTCTGACCATAGATTTGTTTAACTAGAGCTGTGGTATTTATGTTTGCACAGACCATAATCTAAATTCAGTCACTTTCCTTGAAGCTATGAAACATCAAGGCTATTCCTGAGAGGGCTAGGGCCCAAGGGTGCTGGGACAACTTCTTCCCAGCCTCAGAACTCCCTCTCTCACTGCTTTTATTTTTCTGCTCTAAGTGCTGTTTAGTCCTGACTTCCTTTAGAGATTTCAGCCCCTTATGTTGAGTCTTCCCTCAGTTTGTTTGTTGACTTTCCTGGTTTCTTGTTCCGGTTCAAGACCCGGCCACAATTCTCCGCTATTTTAGACGTGCATATGTCGATGTCTTAACTGTGTTTATATCTTTGGCTCATTCAGACTGCTCCCATTCTCTGGGCCCTATGGGCATACACCAGAGCATCGACTTCATAGTTAAATTCAAGGTCCAGCTATAATTCTTCTTACAGGAACAGCCCCGAGGGCTGCCCCTGCAGGAGAGCAGATGGAAAAGATGAGTAGTAAATCTCAAATGAGATAATGTTTGTAAAGTGCTTGGCAGAGTTCCCAGGGCATAGTAGGGGCTGTTCCCTTCCCTCTCCTACCTTCCACCTTAAGTCAAGTCAGCGAGTATTAATGGATCATCTTTTTATCTGTTAAAAGAGATCCATGCACCCTGCCTTAAGTTCATAACTTATATGAGAGATAACATTGATTAACCAATCAGGAAAAGGCCTGAAAGTTGACAAGCTTAAATATGGCTCATAGAACAGTGGAAAAGGATGGCAAGGCCTGGGGGGAGGGGAGGGAGTGGTGTCAGGATCTGTGAGTTCATGGATGTGTGTGTGTGTGTGTGTGTGTGTGTGTGTGTGTGTGTGTATGTGTGTGAGAGGTGTTAATGGTACATGTGGTTCTAGTACTACTTGTTCCATCCAAAGGAGGGTGAAGGGAAACACTGTCCAGACCCCAGAGGGTCTGTTTCCCTGGGATGAAGGACCATTCCTGGGTGTCACCCTTAGTGGAAGTTGGGTGGGAGATGTGCTTGAGACAGACCAGGGCCACACTACATGGAGGGCTGGGGTGAGAAGGGGCCTCCATGGACCAGGTGGCCAGGCTAGCATAGAAGGGTGGAAATGCTTCCTCTGAACGAGGATACCAGTCGCTTGTTGCTTCACTGGACTCTTCTCTCTCCTCTACCCTTAAGAAAACAGGGCTTGTGGGGCTTAGAGTTACTTAAGCAGAGAGATGGGAGGGGAGCAAGCCCAGTGGGCATGGGGGCTAGAGGAAGCAGCAACAGCTGGGAATCGGCAAGAGTGCCCCCAATGACCTCCATGTTCAAATATCTAAGGGCAGAAATTTCTCATCTGTCCAACTCTGCTCCTAAGAGCTCCTCCTCCCCAGCCCCAAACCATCGGACAGGTTGGGAGCAAATCAAGAAGACCATCCACCCCCAGGAGACTACAGCCTGTTCAGTCATCTTGACCTCTGCCTTGCCTCTACCCTCTCCATCCCTACCTTCAAGAGCCGCCCCCCAGACCCGGAACCGGATCTCCAGGGTTCACGTCCCTCCCTTCCAGCAAGGAAGATGGAAATTTATTAGTTAAATTTTACCAAAACATTTCCAATATTGGTAGATGGCACTGATCGAGCATCATGATTTAGTAACCTCAGCAAATGATGTATTTTTTCCATTTGCATCTATGCAACTTTGTGAGGTATTTTTCGTTGATGACAGCCATTAAAATTAAAGATGGAAGTAATGACTTAGAGTCTGACCTTCAATCGCTGTATCATAAGATGTTAAGTCAAGATTTTCAAAACTAACGTAGCACATCAGGAATGTAGCACAACGTGCATATAGTAGCGCATTCATGCTACTCTTAAAATATCTATTTTAGCAAGAACAAAGTTTTTTGTACCCTTTAAAAATAAAATTAAAACAATTTTAAATACAGAAAAGTCTTATCTTTTCAATCGAACCATTTTAAGGATGTTGTTGTACAACGATGTCACTCCACTCACTTTTGCAGTTTTGTCCTGGGCCTTAGCTATCCTGTTAGCGATGTTGTTCAGTTGTTTTCCAGTAGTATCTGACGCTTCATGACCCCATACTGGGACAGTTTGTCATTCTCTTCTCCAGCTCACTTTTACAGGTGAGGAAATGGAGGCGGACAGGTTTAGGTGACTTGCCCAGGGTCACGTAGCTAGTAAGTGTCGGAGACCCCATTTGAACTCAGGTTTTCCTGACTTTAGGGATGGCCCTCTAGCCACGGTTTTGTTCGGTAGTTGAGGGCTAACTCAGGTAATCAGATTCAGGGTTCTGGAGGGTGCTTTATATTTCATCTAACCATTCACCAGAAGAAGGGGGCCTACTTGAGCACTTGTCACCTACCCTGCTACGCATGCACAGACCTCCCTCTTCTCTTTCTTTTTCTACCTGTTGCTTTGGGATCAGTGGCAAAATCAGCACTGTTATTGCTCCTGGAAAGAACATGCTAATTAACTATCCCTTGCCTGTTCTCCCAGTCCTTGTCATGCCCCAGATCAAAATCTCTGTCTCCGGTCATCGTACCCATTCCCCTTTATCACATCTCCCTCATTAGATCCCAGGCTCTTTGTGGGTAGGGACTGTCCATTAATTTGGCATTCCCACCACCTAGCACAGTACTTGGCACATACAAAGAGCTGAATAAATGGTTTTTAAAAGTTCTTTCACTGGGAAAAGTCTCTTCATTAATGAAAGTCATCACAAGGAAGGTGCTGGTAAAGGTTTAGCAACTGACTCCTCAAAAAAAAAGGATACATAACACGTTTTTAAGATTAACCTGCATTATGAACATTCTCTCCATCACTTGAGTCTAGACAGTCATCAAGCCCTGATCTATTTCCAGGATAGAAATACTCACGCAGAAAATATAACAATTGCCTTGATAGCTGTTCAAAGCTGGCTCCAGCATGCCCCTGCTCATGACCCTTCTATAACTTAGAAATTAAATCTCAAGGACTTGTCTGAGACATATCAAAGTCAAATGACTTGCCCAGGGTCACACAGCAAACAAATGTCAGAGGAGGGATTTGAACAAAGATCTTTCTGACTTCGAGTCTTACTCTATCCTTAGACCACGTTGGCTTTATGTTAATAGCACCCATTGACGGTGCTCTTTTATTTCTAGGGTAACTTTAGGGCAGCTAGGTGGCCCAGTGGACTGAGTGCTGGGCCTGGAGGCAGACTCATTTTTCTGAATTCAAATCTGGCCTCAGATATCTACTAACTGCATGACCTTGGGCAAGTCACTTTACCCTGTTTGCCTCATCTGTAAAATATGCTGAAGAAGGAAATGGCCAACATCCAGTATCTTTGCCAAGAAAATTCCCAAAAGGGATCGTGAGGAGTCAGACAAGACTGAAAAATAACTGGGCAATAAAAAACCCCCAAGTTTCAGCCACAACCTGAGGGTGGGGAAAGGTTGGGCGAGCAGCCTTCAAACTGTAGACGTCCATGCACTCTCACCCAGTTGCAAACTGAGCATCTCCCAACCTACAGTCTTAAATGAATTCAAAGGGAAAGAATTCTCTGTTCCCAGGGGTATTTAAAAAAAGATAGCCAGACAATTCAGATAAAGCTAAGGTCCCTCAATAGGCTTTAAATCCCATTTCCTCTGTCTGCTTGGTTTCCCTATCCCTGCTGGAGAGACGGAACTCCCCATGTGCTTTCTGCCTGCTGCCTGTTGCTAACAACCCCCAGCTGGAACTCGCCTCTCTCCCCTTTTCCTCCTTTGTCTCTGGCCTCATATTTCTGCTGACAATATAAATGAATATGGCAGACAGGGACCCTCTGTCTGAAGCCAGATGTCCTTTCTCAGTAGTGGAGCATCTGAACAATGGGGTCCCCAGTGATGCCCCAAGCGCTGCTGTACCCATTGTTACAATTACTCTGAGGCAAAGGACAGCATTTTATTCATTAGTAGACAGTTTTTCCAGCTTCTTGTCCCTGCTTTCTTTCTCTCTCTTCCTCTCTCTTCCTCTCTCTCTCTCTCTCTCTCTCTCTCTCTCTCTCTCTCTCTCTCTCTCTCTCTCTCTCTCTCTCTCTCTCTCTCTCTCTCTCTTCCCCTCTCTACTCCCTCCCTCCCTTTTTTTCATTAAAAGCACCTGGAAAAGGATAATTTCTCTCTTGGGTATTTTACTCTCTCCTGGGTCTCATTTCTAGGTGCAGATACAAAGTTGGATGGGTTTCATTTGACTACAAACAAATAAAACCTCCTGCCTGCCTGGGGGAAAACTTTTCCTTTCTGCCTATTCATGTAGGTGTCTGGGCTTCTTTAGTGGACAATGGGTCACTACAGGATTGACTATGACCTGTTCTGACATAACCAGAGCTAAATGACAGGTGCATTTTGCCTCAGTTAATAGAGTGCTGGCCTTGGAGTCTGGAAGACCTGGGTTTAAATCCCACGTTTGATGCTTCCTGACTATGTATTCCTGTCTCTGGGAGAGTCATGTAAAGTTAGTATGGCACTCTATGCCTATGGCCTCATTTGATCCTCACAACGACTTTGTGAGATCAGTGCCCTTATTATGCCCGTTTTACTAAAGAGGAAAGTTGAAAGTTGAAGAGAGGTTAAGTAGACTTCCCAGGGGCCACACAACTGGTAAGAGTCTCTAGCAGGATTCAAACTTAGATTTTCCTTACTTCAAGTCCAGAGACACCTAAAACTCTAACTTCAGTTTCCTCATCCGCAAAATAAGGCTCCAGTCCTGCAGCGCTGACGTCACAGGCAGATCAAGAGGAGTGAAAGAAATAACGTGTTTACAGGTGCTTGTCAGTTATTATGCTCCAAAGGAGCTGGGAGACGTTAGGGGCAGATCTATTAGTGGAAAGAGGAAGGACTGTCTCAGTTGTCAAGAGTCTGGGCCATGGAAGTGTCAGGTACCATCCTCATCACCACTATCCTCTTCCTCCTCATCTCCATCATCATCATCATCATCATCATCATCATCATCATCTTCATCATCTCCATCTCCATCATCATCATCATCATCATCATCTTCATCATCTTCATCATCTTCATCATCTTCGTCATCATCGTCATCATCGTCATCGTCATTATCATTTTGACTGTAGATCAATTGCACAAGTACACCTGCTCCTTCTGTGAAACCCAGGGAGATGGGCCCTATAAGCAAAGAGAAGCTTTTTTTTTTAAGTGTAGGGACTCCCAACAAAATCAGAGAAAGAGGAAAAGGAATCATTCATACAAAATATTCATAAAAACCCTCAGTGTAGTGGCAAAGTATTGGAAGCTAAGATGGTGCCCAGTTAGGGTACAGGAATGTCATGGAATCCTATTGTGCTAAAAGAAACGATGAAGGGGATGATTTCAGAAAAACGTGGGCAGCCTTGTATGAACTGATACAAAGTGAAGGGAGCAGCACCAAGAGCGCAACTTGTATATAATATCATTGCAAAGACAAGTAAGTTTGAAAGATTTAAACCATGATTCCAGAGTACTGATGATGAAGGACGCCTCTCTCTGACAGAGAGGGTGATGGACTCAGACTGCAGAAAGAGACATGCCATTTCTTCTTTGTTTTTTTCTCTCCATTACGTGTAG
Source organism: Notamacropus eugenii (assembly GCF_028372415.1). Taxonomy (NCBI): domain Eukaryota; kingdom Metazoa; phylum Chordata; class Mammalia; order Diprotodontia; family Macropodidae; genus Notamacropus; species Notamacropus eugenii. The sequence goes on from NC_092875.1 coordinate 472,755,734, forward strand.
ATAACATTTTTAACATTCATTTTTAATCATTTTGAATTCCAAATTCCCTCCCTTCCCCTTCCCCTCTTTGAGAAGGCAAATACTTTGATGTCAATTATACATGTTCAGTCACACAAAAATATTTTCATATTAGCCACGTTGCAAAAAAGAACACAGCACAACAAGAAAAAAAACCACAAGAAAAATAAAGAAAGTAAAAAAAAGTATGCTTTGATCTTCGCTCAGACTGCGTCAGCCTTTTCTCTGGAAGTGGACAGCATTTTTCACTATAAGTCCTCTGGGATTATTTTATATCACTGTATTGCTACAAAAAATAGCAGTATGATGATTGCAGCTGATCCTCATGCAGCACTGCTGTTACTGTGTACAGCGTTCTCCTGGTTCTGATCGCTTCAGTTTGCTTCAGATCGCTTCAGTTTGCTTCAGATAGTATAAATTTTCCCAGGTTTTTCTGAAACCACCCTGCTTGTCATTTCGTTTAGTACGGTAGTATTCCATCACAATCATATGCTACAACGTGGTCAGTCATTCCCCATTGAGGGGCATCCCTTCAATTTCCAATTCTTTGCCACCAGAAAAAAACCAGCTGCTATAGTTTTGTACATATAAAGCCTTTTTCCCTTTTTCGTTGATCTCTTTGGAATGCAGACCTGGAAGTGATATTGCTGGGTCAAAGGGTACGCAGTTTTATAAGCCTTTGGTCACAGTTCCAAATTGCTCTCCAAAATGGTTGGATCAGTTCACAACTCCACCAAGCATGTATTAGTGTCCCAAATTTTCTACATCCCTTCCAACATTTGTTATTTTTCTTTTCTGGCATGATAGCTGGTCTGAGAGATGTGAGGTGGTACCTCAGAGGTGTTTTCACTTGCATTTCTTAAATCAGCAGTACTCTAAATCACAATTGATTAGAGACATGCATTTTTGAAACCAGTCAATTTGAAAATTTGTTTTGCTTAACTATGCACATTTGTTACAAGAGTTTTCTTTCTCTCCTCTCTCTTCCTCCACTGTGCTAGGGGAGTAGGTGGGGTGTGGGGGACAGGAAATTAGAAGAGGGAGGCTATCTCTAGAGTCTCATCCTCTTTTCCCTGCCCCTTTCCCAAAAAGAACAAGACAGAAGGAAGGCAAGTTAAAACCATAAGCAAGCTGGACAGCTTTGAGTGTTCTACGCTGAATCACATCCTTAAAAAGGAAAGCAAGGTCTGTGTAATATAGACTCCGTTTCACGTACAACTTTCTCTTCAGAAACATTTACTTTATTTAGTGTTTGTTAAATTCAACATTAAAAATGAAAAAAAATTGAAATGGTGTGGAATACTCTGTGACCTAAGTGACTCTAGGGAATAGAAATCCTCTTGGGACTGTTTTGGCCACTTGGCGTTTGAAGATGTTCCCTGAAAGGTGTTGATTTTAGTTCCATCTTTACCACTCCCCTGAAGGAATTCTCACCGCTGTTGTTTGGAGCCTGTCCCTTCGGTCTCTATTTCCATGGCAACAGATGTTCAGTAAGTGAGCCCAGGGACCAGCATCCCTTTGACTTCACCCTCAGATTAGCCCATTCTCATAGAAGTTGCTGGGGAAATAGAGGACTTTCTAAAAGTGATTTATGGCCCTACCAAAGAAAGGTACAACTGTTTGGAAAGAAAAATGGGTCTTAAAGGGAAAGAAATAAAGGCAGGAAACAACAGAACCTATGTCACCAAATGAGGATGCTACGGCAGCTTTCTAAAACAAGAAGCAACATTCCTGAGGGCAGGGAACCAGGCCTTCCGTTTGGATTTGTCTCTTCCCCTCCTGTTTCCATGCACACTTTCTGGTCCTACTTAATGAGTATCTAGTCAGTAGATTACCGCCCCGCCCCCAGCTAAGGAAACCCTAATATATAAACAACTGAACTTACACAGCCAATTAGGGAATATGGCTCGCATTACAAAAGTGTTCACCTCAGGGCTACATTAAATAGTAAAGTTTCCTGAAGTTAGCCCAGATCAAAAGCAAAAAAAATCTGTAAGCAACATTTTATAACAAAAATTGCATAAAGTGATGGAAACGTCCAGTTGTAGATACTTGGCATTCCAAGGGTCTTTAGAGATCATATATTTGAGAAGCAGTGAGTATAGTGGACAGAATATTACTTCTGGAGTCAGGGAACCTGGGTTCAAGCCATGACTGTGACCTTTGGTGTGTGTGACCTTTGGCAAGTCATTTGACCTCAGTTATCTCATCTATAGAATGAAGAGTTGGCATTGGACACCTTCAGAGGTCACTTTTAGCTCCCAATCCATGAGCTTCATTTTATAGATGAGAAAACCAAGGCTCAGAGGGGTAAGGTGATTTACCCAAGGTCATGCAGCTCAGACTGAAAACTGGTATCCTGACATATATTGTGGCATTCTTTCCAACATGCCATCTCAATACATTTCAACATTCAGAATCACAAAATCTGAGAGTTGGAGGGGACCTCGCAGGCCAAAGGTGAATTCAAACCTCACAGAACAAATCCCCTTCATGAAAGGATTTGTTCTATCAAACTTGGACTCAGTCAAAAGGCCAAACCCAAGGACCTAGAAGGCCACATGTGGCCTCGGCTACAGGTTCCTCACCCCTATCGAGGCCATCTAAACAGATGCCCAATCGTGCTGCAAGTTGGACAGAGTGCTTTCCTTATAATTCTGTAATATAAGTGGGATACATATCATTATGACCATTTTATTGATTTGAACACTGAGGTTGTTTGAAACTAAATTGCCCACAGTGCAATGAGCAAGTATATGAAAAGAGATTCAGACTCAGGTCTCCTGACTCTCAGCCAAGTGCTTCATCTGCTGTGTAACACCATAAATTTCCCAAAATGTGGTCATTCAGCTTTTTCTGATAAACTTCCAACGCTAGGAATCCTGAGTCAGCCCACTCCAGTTACAGATAGCTCTAATTATTAACAAATATTTATTTATGCCAAATAGACATATGTGCATATATAATATCTCCCATGCCTCTTGAAGTCTCTGCCACCAAATAAAGCACATTCCTTAGACAGGAAGGCCACATTGTTATTTGTTTTCAGTCTCATCTTTTCTCTTTATTTTTCTCTTCTTTCTTTTTTCCCCAGTATTTACAATCTCAATTTTACAGATCATATTTCCAGGTCAGTGTCATAAAGTTTTATATAATGCTATTTCTACCCAAGCCTGAGGCAATTTTTGTGAAGAGACAGCTCAGTGTTTCAGGTTGCACATGTGAATGAAGATATGACTATTGATCGGCTGACAACAACACCTGGTACAGTGTTGTCTATCTGTGTACTTTACTTTGCTGTAGAGACTTCTGGATACACAGGAGATACACGTGCAAAGAGAAGCTCCAAGGGGACTGTTGAACGGTGAGCCAGAGTCCTTGGAGAGAGGACGTATTGTAGGGGCTTGTTGCATCACATTCCTGTCTCTCTAGAGCTTGTGATTCTAGAGATGGTGGGAAAAGGCTTCCAGTGGGTGAGGTTATTCTCCCTCTCTCCTGGTTTGAGCTGAGACTTAGCTAACCCCTAGCTGAAGAGTTCATTTACTCCTGTGTCTTCTTTGGTATAATCTAACCTGCAGAACTTCTCTAGCTTCTGGCTGCTGTTTTGCTTGCATAAATGGTTTTATCTGTTTGCGGTCTGGTATGTAACAAGTATTTGATGAAGGAACTAAGCTGGTAAGTGAAGGTTAAGTGCAATCCTTCCTCCACCTTGAGAGGGATCAAGGAATTGGTTTTTGTTCTGGACCCTTAATGCTGTACCCTTAGACTTAAAAGCCTTTAGAAATATTCAAAGACAGCAGATAGATTTACTTCTATTCTGATACCCCTCTCAGAGACACTGCAGCCTCTGGGGTTGCTAGCTAGCATCATAGCAGTTCAGAAACAGCCTTTCTCCTATGTTCCTCAGACTGAAGATCTGACACAACCATGCTATCTATCCATGAGCCACATCCATATCTATATCTACATATAGATAGGTAGATAGATATAAACATACAGATATAGATAGATAGCTCCACACAGAGATTTTACATTTCAAAAGATAATTCACTTTATTTTGCTCTCAAACCAGGTAAATCCACAGTTACAAATAAAACACTCCAACAAACCATAGTCCTCAAAAGTGAACAATTTTATATGAAAAAATATTAGTATTTGTACTCAATACTTTCATATTCATTCACAATTCTTGTGCATTTTAAGATTATCTAGATATTCATCACAGCTAAAGATCTAAGGCCCAAATCATGATGCTTTGCATTTGTAGAACATTTTATGCAGCATCTAAAGCACATTCACACACATGATCTCATTTATTCTGTATCTACATGTATAGTACATATATGTGTGCGTGTATGTATATATGTATGTAGTTGCCCCAATGGAATATATGCTCCTTGAGAATAGAAACTGTTTCATTCTTTTTTAATTTTTATTCCCAATGCCTAGAACAGTCCTTGGCACACAGTAGGTGCTTAATAAATACACTGGCTGATTGACTGGATTTTTACAACGATCTTTTGAGGTAGGCAAGTTATTCTCAATTACAGATGAAAAAACTGAGAGTTTGAAGTGATTTATCTAAAGTCACATAATTAAGAAATGACAGTCTCATGGAATTAGAAATGAAGCTCTTCTTACACAAGCTCTCCTGAGAAGACATCTCTACTCCTATTTACCAAGGAAACTCGTAACCTGGAGAGACCGAAGGTCATGAAGCAACGCCAACAGGCCTTCTTGGCCTTAACCGAAATACTACAGGCCAATTTATTTCCATGAATTTACCATCTGCCAGATACAGTACATTTCCTTCTAAATATCTATTACAACCACTTTTTGTTTATGATATGCTGAAACTTTAAATGACCATAAAGAAACTAGGATTGGAGAAACCCACTACCTGGGGTGAATGATGCCAGCGGCTTGTAAATCCTTTTCCTTCTAGGGAACTTTGACAAAATCGGTGTTGGCATGACTAGAAAACAATACCTTGAACATAAAGATAGCTATCTGCTGATCTAGATGAAATTATTTTTATGACTTCAGTTTCTACTGTCTTTAGAAATGGACAAAATGGGAAAATCTGATAGCTGGCATTTTTTTTCTTGGTGGACAAAGGTGTGTCAGGATAGCAAGACCTCTGACACAGGTACACCTGAGAGAAGTGGGAAGAACTCACAAAATGTTGTCAAGAAGGCCTTTGTTATTGACCTCATAACACAGCATTACCATTGCCCAGCCTTCTGGGGTACCCTGTGCCTGAGACCTAAAGGCACTTATAGGACAGCCCAACACACGAGACTTTCCCCAGGGATACACAAACACTCAGATACCCAGAATCCCCAGAGCTACACTGCCACAAAGAAGTCTCATCCAAATCTCCTTATAACACACATAGCTCAGCCATCACAGTATAATGAGCCAGCCTAAAACCAGTTCAGAAGTCTGGACTAGAGGCAGCCTCAGAGTGGAAGAAAGGCTGGTGCCATTCCCAGGGCTCCCAGCAGCAGTTTGCTGCCTTCTTGTCCCACAATACAAATCTCTTTTCTCCTCAATAGTCGTGACACAGGGAGAGAGGGTAGTAATATGTATTTGACAAGTATGAAGACACTGAGGTCTTTCCCATTCCTCCTCCCCTCTTTTATAAGTTCTAGAAAGGGCGTGATAACCTTGCTACAGAGTGCTGAGATACTTCATAGAGAGTTGTCACAATTTCAGCCCTGGAAGAGTATCCTCTGGGCATGTAGGTCATTTTCATCAAGTTTCTGATTCTGAGTGTAGGCTGGTGAGCTAGCATCTCTGGTTAAGACCTTCACTCAATAAAGCAATGCCTAGAAAAAGTGAGAAATATTTTCCACAGATGTTTCTGGGTCCTGAAAGCTCAGCCACATTGACCTGGGCCTACAGAACAGTAGTTAAATGTTCAAGGACTTCTATAGGATATCATGCTTCCTTTCGTCTCTCACTCCTAGATTCTGGTTACAAGGATGAAAGCAGACAGAAGCATGCAGATTCACCATTCCTTTGCTTTATCAAAGCCCTGACCAGTGCTTTCTCAGATTAGCCAGCTCCCCAATGGCAGCTCCCATGGGCCCTAGCACCATTCCCAATTTCTGAGAGCCAGCGTGGCCACCACCATCACTAGACTGTCAGATCCAAGAACAATGGGTGCTATAATCTAGATTGTATCCATGTGGATGCAACTTGGGAAAGCTTATCAAGTCAAAGACATGGTTGGAGCGGTCATCGTTGTTTACAACAAACAAGAAACAAATCCTTCTGTCTCTGACAACAAAAGGAGCTGGGCAGAACAATCCAGAGACAAGCATGGCCACTGTGGGAGAGCACAGGTGGGAGAGTTGGTAAAATTCAGAGACACTGTGGTTCATGCCACAGACCTGGGGCTTATCTGGGGAACAGGCATGTGGTGATCGGCACTACTCAAACATCTCTCTGCTGTTTAGGGCTCCACAGTGGCAGTCTATCCAAAACAAGAATCCCACCACACTGGTAATGGGCAGACACACAGCATTAAAGATTTAAAGCTTTAGAAACCCTGCACTCAACCCTCTCATTTTACCGATGAGGAAACTTCAGGTAGGAAGAAGGACCCATATAGATGAATAGCAAGAAATCCTAGAAAAATGAGCAAGGTTTGGGAAAATCATCTGACCAAAAGGAATATAAAAAGTGGGCCATGAGCCACTCCTAGCTTGGGCTGAAATGTTGAACTGAACGATCACAGCAGCTGGATGGGGGGCAGGGAAGGAGGACGAAGAAGTATTTTGGTGGAAACTGCTGGACACAAGATAAGGGGGAGGGAAAGAGGAGGGAGGGGAAGAAAGGGAAAAAGGGGAAGAAAGTGTAGAGAATTAGGGCAGAGAGGGGGGGAAGCCAAGAGAGAAAAATGAGGAGAAGGAAAGGGAGAGGGAGATTAAACTTTTGCCAATGTTAACTGTGAACAATTGTCTGCTCCCTTCATTTATTACATGGAATGTGAGTCACTCTCCAATAAAACCTGACTTTTGGCCAAAGTGAAATCTAGCATCTGACTTGCTAGGTGAACTCAGCAGGCTGCCCCTTGACTGAGGAACTCAATTAGAGCTTTTTATCTGAAGTAAAAGTTTCTCAGGAAAGAAGGGATGAACCAAGTTACTCCTGCTTTTGAAACTTCCCCCCATCAAATAACAGCATGAGTTTATGTTCCCGAATGTGTCTGCTTCTTAGCTGCACTTGTGGTTGAAATCAGGGGTCCACTATGGTTGAGGACAAAAGAGGGTGAATGGAATTCTTGGGACTGGGGCAGACAAAGGGGGTGCAAGTTACATGACTCTGGATGCCTGAGCGGCAGTCTTCCAGTCTGAGGGCCCATTAGCATCCTACATCCATGGTCCCCAAACTCCAGTTGCTTTGGGATCGCAGCGGGGATCCTGGTCGGGATAGAACACGGGGACAGAGCTCTTGTGGTAATACTGGAGCCGGGCCAGAAGCTTCTTAACAATACTGGGATATTTCCAGGACAGGTCATATCTTTCTTCGGGGTCTTGTTGTATATCAAAAAGCCAGAGGTTTTTGGTTGGTGGGTCAGGTGAAGGTTGTCTTCTAACTTTGTATAAAGATGGTGGTGGAAACCAGTGACCACAGCCTGTCAGAGAAACACAAAACAGTAAGAGGAGGCCCAATATACATTTTTTTTTTGAGGGAGGAGGCAAGGCAATTGGGGTTAAGTGACTTGCCCAAGGTCACACAGTTAGTAAATGTCAAGTGACTGAGGCCAGATTTGGACTCAGTTCTCTGACTCCAGGGCCAGTGCCCTATGCACTATGTCACCTAGCTGCACCCCAGTATACATCCAGATAGAGCTTGAAAACATGCCTACTTGGCTCTTCCCCAAAGGAATTCTCCAGTCCCAGGCCACTCTCCAGTCTCGGATATACCTGAACTCACACCCCCTGACACACCTGTCCGGGAGGAGAAGCAGGTATGATTCCTGCTGTTCCAGACCACTTCCACATACTGTCCTGCTTCCCCTTTGGGGTTCACTCAGATCAAGTCTATCCTTTCCTGATCCTGAGGTTGGCTCTGTAAGCAACTGGGTGACTCTTCCTTTGCTCTCAAGGAGGCCTCAAAGACATTCTCTCCATCCCAAACCCTGCCTTTAAACTCAAGGATATCATTGACATGTTGATGCCCCCTCAAATACTCCTGCTTTCTTGTTCAGCCTCCTCCTCAGCTGTCATGATCTCAGTCTTCGTTCTGTCCTAAAACTTCAGTGACTCTGTCTTATCTCTAGAACAGCAGCTTCCAAAACTCTGATCTCACTTCAATATCAGTAATCAATTTTTGAATATGTATCTATTTACTTATAAATTCTCTATATACATACACACACACACATACATATGTACTAGTGCACACGAGCGCACAATAATACGCACACATATATATGTACTAGTGCACACGAGCGCACAATACACACACATATATATATGTACTAGTGCACACGAGCGCACAATAATACGCACACATATATATGTACTAGTGCACACGAGCGCACAATAATACGCACACATATATATGTACTAGTGCACACGAGCGCACAATAATACGCACACATATATATGTACTAGTGCACACGAGCGCACAATAATACGCACACATATATATGTACTAGTGCACACGAGCGCACAATAATACGCACACATATATATGTACTAGTGCACACGAGCGCACAATAATACACACACATATATATGTACTAGTGCACACGAGCGCACAATACACACATATATATGTACTAGTGCACACGAGCGCACAATAATACGCACACATATATATGTACTAGTGCACACGAGCGCACAATAATACGCACACATATATATGTACTAGTGCACACGAGCGCACAATAATACGCACACATATATATGTACTAGTGCACACGAGCGCACAATAATACACACACATATATATGTACTAGTGCACACGAGCGCACAATAATACACACACATATATATGTACTAGTGCACACGAGCGCACAATAATAGGCACACATATATATGTAATAGTGCACACGAGCGCACAGTACACACACATATATATGTACTAGTGCACACGAGCGCACAATAATACGCACACATATATATGTGATAGTGCACACGAGTGCACAATACACACACATATATATGTACTAGTGCACACGAGCGCACAATAATACACACACATATATATGTAATAGTGCACACGAGCGCACAATAATACACACACATATATATGTAATAGTGCACACGAGCGCACAATAATACACACACATATATATGTACTAGTGCACACGAGCGCACAATAATACACACACATATATATGTACTAGTGCACACGAGCGCACAATAATACACACACATATATATGTACTAGTGCACACGAGCGCACAATAATAGGCACACATATATATGTACTAGTGCACACGAGCGCACAATAATACGCACACATATATATGTACTAGTGCACACGAGCGCACAATAATACGCACACATATATATGTACTAGTGCACACGAGCGCACAATAATACGCACACATATATATGTAATAGTGCACACGAGCGCACAATAATACGCACACATATATATGTACTAGTGCACACGAGCGCACAATAATACACACACATATATATGTACTAGTGCACACGAGCGCACAATAATACGCACACATATATATGTACTAGTGCACACGAGCGCACAATAATACGCACACATATATATGTACTAGTGCACACGAGCGCACAATAATATGCACACATATATATGTAATAGTGCACACGAGCGCACAATACACACACATATATATGTACTAGTGCACACGAGCGCACAATAATACGCACACATATATATGTAATAGTGCACACGAGCGCACAATAATACACACACATATATATGTACTAGTGCACACGAGCGCACAATAATACGCACACATATATATGTACTAGTGCACACGAGCGCACAATAATACACACACATATATATGTACTAGTGCACACGAGCGCACAATAATACGCACACATATATATGTACTAGTGCACACGAGCGCACAATAATACGCACACATATATATGTAATAGTGCACACGAGCGCACAATACACACACATATATATGTACTAGTGCACACGAGCGCACAATAATACGCACACATATATATGTAATAGTGCACACGAGCGCACAATACACACACATATATATGTACTAGTGCACACGAGCGCACAATAATACGCACACATATATATGTAATAGTGCACACGAGCGCACAATAATACACACACATATATATGTACTAGTGCACACGAGCGCACAATAATACACACACATATATATGTACTAGTGCACACGAGCGCACAATACACACATATATATGTACTAGTGCACACGAGCGCACAATAATACGCACACATATATATGTACTAGTGCACACGAGTGCACAATAATACACACACATATATGTACTAGTGCACACGAGCGCACAATAATACGCACACATATATATGTACTAGTGCACACGAGCGCACAATAATACGCACACATATATATGTACTAGTACACACGAGCGCACAATAATACACACACATATATATGTACTAGTGCACACGAGCGCACAATAATACACACACATATATATGTACTAGTGCACACGAGCGCACAATAATACACACACATATATATGTACTAGTGCACACGAGCGCACAATACACACATATATATGTACTAGTGCACACGAGCGCACAATAATACGCACACATATATATGTAATAGTGCACACGAGCGCACAATAATACACACACGTATATATGTACTAGTGCACACGAGCGCACAATAATAGGCACACATATATATGTAATAGTGCACACGAGCGCACAGTACACACACATATATATGTACTAGTGCACACGAGCGCACAATAATACGCACACATATATATGTAATAGTGCACACGAGCGCACAATAGGCACACATATATATGTACTAGTGCACACGAGCGCACAATAATACGCACACATATATATGTACTAGTGCACACGAGCGCACAATAATACACACACATATATATGTACTAGTGCACACGAGCGCACAATAATACACACACATATATATGTACTAGTGCACACGAGCGCACAATAATACACACACATATATATGTACTAGTGCACACGAGCGCACAATAATACGCACACATATATATGTACTAGTGCACACGAGCGCACAATAATACGCACACATATATATGTACTAGTGCACACGAGCGCACAATAATACGCACACATATATATGTACTAGTGCACACGAGCGCACAATAATACGCACACATATATATGTACTAGTGCACACGAGCGCACAATAATACACACACATATATATGTACTAGTGCACACGAGCGCACAATACACACATATATATGTACTAGTGCACACGAGCGCACAATAATACGCACACATATATATGTACTAGTGCACACGAGCGCACAATAATACGCACACATATATATGTACTAGTGCACACGAGCGCACAATAATACGCACACATATATATGTACTAGTGCACACGAGCGCACAATAATACACACACATATATATGTACTAGTGCACACGAGCGCACAATAATAGGCACACATATATATGTAATAGTGCACACGAGCGCACAGTACACACACATATATATGTACTAGTGCACACGAGCGCACAATAATACGCACACATATATATGTGATAGTGCACACGAGTGCACAATACACACACATATATATGTACTAGTGCACACGAGCGCACAATAATACACACACATATATATGTACTAGTGCACACGAGCGCACAATAATACACACACATATATATGTACTAGTGCACACGAGCGCACAATACACACATATATATGTACTAGTGCACACGAGCGCACAATAATACGCACACATATATATGTAATAGTGCACACGAGCGCACAATAATACACACACGTATATATGTACTAGTGCACACGAGCGCACAATAATAGGCACACATATATATGTAATAGTGCACACGAGCGCACAGTACACACACATATATATGTACTAGTGCACACGAGCGCACAATAATACGCACACATATATATGTAATAGTGCACACGAGCGCACAATAGGCACACATATATATGTACTAGTGCACACGAGCGCACAATAATACGCACACATATATATGTACTAGTGCACACGAGCGCACAATAATACACACACATATATATGTACTAGTGCACACGAGCGCACAATAATACACACACATATATATGTACTAGTGCACACGAGCGCACAATAATACACACACATATATATGTACTAGTGCACACGAGCGCACAATAATACGCACACATATATATGTACTAGTGCACACGAGCGCACAATAATACGCACACATATATATGTACTAGTGCACACGAGCGCACAATAATACGCACACATATATATGTACTAGTGCACACGAGCGCACAATAATACGCACACATATATATGTACTAGTGCACACGAGCGCACAATAATACACACACATATATATGTACTAGTGCACACGAGCGCACAATACACACATATATATGTACTAGTGCACACGAGCGCACAATAATACGCACACATATATATGTACTAGTGCACACGAGCGCACAATAATACGCACACATATATATGTACTAGTGCACACGAGCGCACAATAATACGCACACATATATATGTACTAGTGCACACGAGCGCACAATAATACACACACATATATATGTACTAGTGCACACGAGCGCACAATAATACACACACATATATATGTACTAGTGCACACGAGCGCACAATAATAGGCACACATATATATGTAATAGTGCACACGAGCGCACAGTACACACACATATATATGTACTAGTGCACACGAGCGCACAATAATACGCACACATATATATGTGATAGTGCACACGAGTGCACAATACACACACATATATATGTACTAGTGCACACGAGCGCACAATAATACACACACATATATATGTAATAGTGCACACGAGCGCACAATAATACACACACATATATATGTAATAGTGCACACGAGCGCACAATAATACACACACATATATATGTACTAGTGCACACGAGCGCACAATAATACACACACATATATATGTACTAGTGCACACGAGCGCACAATAATACACACACATATATATGTACTAGTGCACACGAGCGCACAATAATAGGCACACATATATATGTACTAGTGCACACGAGCGCACAATAATAGGCACACATATATATGTACTAGTGCACACGAGCGCACAATAATACGCACACATATATATGTACTAGTGCACACGAGCGCACAATAATACGCACACATATATATGTAATAGTGCACACGAGCGCACAATAATACGCACACATATATATGTACTAGTGCACACGAGCGCACAATAATACACACACATATATATGTACTAGTGCACACGAGCGCACAATAATACGCACACATATATATGTACTAGTGCACACGAGCGCACAATAATACGCACACATATATATGTACTAGTGCACACGAGCGCACAATAATATGCACACATATATATGTAATAGTGCACACGAGCGCACAATACACACACATATATATGTACTAGTGCACACGAGCGCACAATAATACGCACACATATATATGTAATAGTGCACACGAGCGCACAATAATACACACACATATATATGTACTAGTGCACACGAGCGCACAATAATACGCACACATATATATGTACTAGTGCACACGAGCGCACAATAATACACACACATATATATGTACTAGTGCACACGAGCGCACAATAATACGCACACATATATATGTACTAGTGCACACGAGCGCACAATAATATGCACACATATATATGTAATAGTGCACACGAGCGCACAATACACACACATATATATGTACTAGTGCACACGAGCGCACAATAATACGCACACATATATATGTAATAGTGCACACGAGCGCACAATACACACACATATATATGTACTAGTGCACACGAGTGCACAATAATACGCACACATATATATGTAATAGTGCACACGAGCGCACAATAATACACACACATATATATGTACTAGTGCACACGAGCGCACAATAATACACACACATATATATGTACTAGTGCACACGAGCGCACAATACACACATATATATGTACTAGTGCACACGAGCGCACAATAATACGCACACATATATATGTACTAGTGCACACGAGTGCACAATAATACACACACATATATGTACTAGTGCACACGAGCGCACAATAATACGCACACATATATATGTACTAGTGCACACGAGCGCACAATAATACGCACACATATATATGTACTAGTACACACGAGCGCACAATAATACACACACATATATATGTACTAGTGCACACGAGCGCACAATAATACACACACATATATATGTACTAGTGCACACGAGCGCACAATAATACACACACATATATATGTACTAGTGCACACGAGCGCACAATACACACATATATATGTACTAGTGCACACGAGCGCACAATAATACGCACACATATATATGTAATAGTGCACACGAGCGCACAATAATACACACACGTATATATGTACTAGTGCACACGAGCGCACAATAATAGGCACACATATATATGTAATAGTGCACACGAGCGCACAGTACACACACATATATATGTACTAGTGCACACGAGCGCACAATAATACGCACACATATATATGTAATAGTGCACACGAGCGCACAATAGGCACACATATATATGTACTAGTGCACACGAGCGCACAATAATACGCACACATATATATGTACTAGTGCACACGAGCGCACAATAATACACACACATATATATGTACTAGTGCACACGAGCGCACAATAATACACACACATATATATGTACTAGTGCACACGAGCGCACAATAATACACACACATATATATGTACTAGTGCACACGAGCGCACAATAATACACACACATATATATGTACTAGTGCACACGAGCGCACAATAATACACACACATATATATGTACTAGTGCACACGAGCGCACAATACACACACATATATATGTACTAGTGCACACGAGCGCACAATAATACACACACATATATATGTACTAGTGCACACGAGCGCACAATACACACATATATATGTACTAGTGCACACGAGTGCACAATAATACACACACATATATGTACTAGTGCACACGAGCGCACAATACACACACATATATATGTACTAGTGCACACGAGCGCACAATAATAGGCACACATATATATGTACTAGTGCACACGAGCGCACAATAATACGCACACATATATATGTACTAGTGCACATGAGCGCACAATAATACACACACATATATATGTAATAGTGCACACGAGCGCACAATAATACGCACACATATATATGTACTAGTGCACACGAGCGCACAATAATACACACACATATATATGTACTAGTGCACACGAGCGCACAATAATACACACACATATATATGTACTAGTGCACACGAGCGCACAATAATACACACACATATATATGTACTAGTGCACACGAGCGCACAATAATACACACACATATATATGTACTAGTGCACACGAGCGCACAATAATACACACACATATATATGTACTAGTGCACACGAGCGCACAATAATACGCACACATATATATGTAATAGTGCACACGAGCGCACAATACACACACATATATATGTACTAGTGCACACGAGCGCACAATAATACACACACATATATATGTACTAGTGCACACGAGCGCACAATACACACATATATATGTACTAGTGCACACGAGTGCACAATAATACACACACATATATGTACTAGTGCACACGAGCGCACAATACACACACATATATATGTACTAGTGCACACGAGCGCACAATAATAGGCACACATATATATGTACTAGTGCACACGAGCGCACAATAATACGCACACATATATATGTACTAGTGCACATGAGCGCACAATAATACACACACATATATATGTACTAGTGCACACGAGCGCACAATAATACACACACATATATATGTACTAGTGCACACGAGCGCACAATACACACATATATATGTACTAGTGCACACGAGCGCACAATAATACACACACATATATATGTACTAGTGCACACGAGCGCACAATAATACGCACACATATATATGTACTAGTGCACACGAGCGCACAATAATACGCACACATATATATGTAATAGTGCACACGAGCGCACAATACACACACATATATATGTACTAGTGCACACGAGCGCACAATAATACGCACACATATATATGTACTAGTGCACACGAGCGCACAATACACACACATATATATGTACTAGTGCACACGAGCGCACAATAATACACACACATATATATGTACTAGTGCACACGAGCGCACAATAATACGCACACATATATATGTACTAGTGCACACGAGCGCACAATAATATGCACACATATATATGTAATAGTGCACACGAGCGCACAATACACACACATATATATGTACTAGTGCACACGAGCGCACAATAATACGCACACATATATATGTAATAGTGCACACGAGCGCACAATAATACACACACATATATATGTACTAGTGCACACGAGCGCACAATAATACGCACACATATATATGTACTAGTGCACACGAGCGCACAATAATACACACACATATATATGTACTAGTGCACACGAGCGCACAATAATACGCACACATATATATGTACTAGTGCACACGAGCGCACAATAATACGCACACATATATATGTAATAGTGCACACGAGCGCACAATACACACACATATATATGTACTAGTGCACACGAGCGCACAATAATACACACACATATATATGTACTAGTGCACACGAGCGCACAATACACACATATATATGTACTAGTGCACACGAGTGCACAATAATACACACACATATATGTACTAGTGCACACGAGCGCACAATACACACACATATATATGTACTAGTGCACACGAGCGCACAATAATAGGCACACATATATATGTACTAGTGCACACGAGCGCACAATAATACGCACACATATATATGTACTAGTGCACATGAGCGCACAATAATACACACACATATATATGTACTAGTGCACACGAGCGCACAATAATACACACACATATATATGTACTAGTGCACACGAGCGCACAATACACACATATATATGTACTAGTGCACACGAGCGCACAATAATACGCACACATATATATGTAATAGTGCACACGAGCGCACAATAGGCACACATATATATGTACTAGTGCACACGAGCGCACAATAATACGCACACATATATATGTACTAGTGCACACGAGCGCACAATAATACACACACATATATATGTACTAGTGCACACGAGCGCACAATAATACACACACATATATATGTACTAGTGCACACGAGCGCACAATAATACACACACATATATATGTACTAGTGCACACGAGCGCACAATAATACGCACACATATATATGTACTAGTGCACACGAGCGCACAATAATACGCACACATATATATGTACTAGTGCACACGAGCGCACAATAATACGCACACATATATATGTACTAGTGCACACGAGCGCACAATAATACGCACACATATATATGTACTAGTGCACACGAGCGCACAATAATACGCACACATATATATGTAATAGTGCACACGAGCGCACAATACACACACATATATATGTACTAGTGCACACGAGCGCACAATAATACGCACACATATATATGTACTAGTGCACACGAGCGCACAATAATACGCACACATATATATGTACTAGTGCACACGAGCGCACAATAATACGCACACATATATATGTACTAGTGCACACGAGCGCACAATAATACACACACATATATATGTACTAGTGCACACGAGCGCACAATAATACACACACATATATATGTACTAGTGCACACGAGCGCACAATAATAGGCACACATATATATGTAATAGTGCACACGAGCGCACAGTACACACACATATATATGTACTAGTGCACACGAGCGCACAATAATACGCACACATATATATGTGATAGTGCACACGAGTGCACAATACACACACATATATATGTACTAGTGCACACGAGCGCACAATAATACACACACATATATATGTAATAGTGCACACGAGCGCACAATAATACACACACATATATATGTAATAGTGCACACGAGCGCACAATAATACACACACATATATATGTACTAGTGCACACGAGCGCACAATAATACACACACATATATATGTACTAGTGCACACGAGCGCACAATAATACACACACATATATATGTACTAGTGCACACGAGCGCACAATAATAGGCACACATATATATGTACTAGTGCACACGAGCGCAAAATAATACGCACACATATATATGTACTAGTGCACACGAGCGCACAATAATACGCACACATATATATGTACTAGTGCACACGAGCGCACAATAATACGCACACATATATATGTAATAGTGCACACGAGCGCACAATAATACGCACACATATATATGTACTAGTGCACACGAGCGCACAATAATACACACACATATATATGTACTAGTGCACACGAGCGCACAATAATACGCACACATATATATGTACTAGTGCACACGAGCGCACAATAATACGCACACATATATATGTACTAGTGCACACGAGCGCACAATAATATGCACACATATATATGTAATAGTGCACACGAGCGCACAATACACACACATATATATGTACTAGTGCACACGAGCGCACAATAATACGCACACATATATATGTAATAGTGCACACGAGCGCACAATAATACACACACATATATATGTACTAGTGCACACGAGCGCACAATAATACGCACACATATATATGTACTAGTGCACACGAGCGCACAATAATACACACACATATATATGTACTAGTGCACACGAGCGCACAATAATACGCACACATATATATGTACTAGTGCACACGAGCGCACAATAATACGCACACATATATATGTAATAGTGCACACGAGCGCACAATACACACACATATATATGTACTAGTGCACACGAGCGCACAATAATACGCACACATATATATGTAATAGTGCACACGAGCGCACAATACACACACATATATATGTACTAGTGCACACGAGTGCACAATAATACGCACACATATATATGTAATAGTGCACACGAGCGCACAATAATACACACACATATATATGTACTAGTGCACACGAGCGCACAATAATACACACACATATATATGTACTAGTGCACACGAGCGCACAATACACACATATATATGTACTAGTGCACACGAGCGCACAATAATACGCACACATATATATGTACTAGTGCACACGAGTGCACAATAATACACACACATATATGTACTAGTGCACACGAGCGCACAATAATACGCACACATATATATGTACTAGTGCACACGAGCGCACAATAATACGCACACATATATATGTACTAGTACACACGAGCGCACAATAATACACACACATATATATGTACTAGTGCACACGAGCGCACAATAATACACACACATATATATGTACTAGTGCACACGAGCGCACAATAATACACACACATATATATGTACTAGTGCACACGAGCGCACAATACACACATATATATGTACTAGTGCACACGAGCGCACAATAATACGCACACATATATATGTAATAGTGCACACGAGCGCACAATAATACACACACGTATATATGTACTAGTGCACACGAGCGCACAATAATAGGCACACATATATATGTAATAGTGCACACGAGCGCACAGTACACACACATATATATGTACTAGTGCACACGAGCGCACAATAATACGCACACATATATATGTAATAGTGCACACGAGCGCACAATAGGCACACATATATATGTACTAGTGCACACGAGCGCACAATAATACGCACACATATATATGTACTAGTGCACACGAGCGCACAATAATACACACACATATATATGTACTAGTGCACACGAGCGCACAATAATACACACACATATATATGTACTAGTGCACACGAGCGCACAATAATACACACACATATATATGTACTAGTGCACACGAGCGCACAATAATACACACACATATATATGTACTAGTGCACACGAGCGCACAATAATACACACACATATATATGTACTAGTGCACACGAGCGCACAATACACACACATATATATGTACTAGTGCACACGAGCGCACAATAATACACACACATATATATGTACTAGTGCACACGAGCGCACAATACACACATATATATGTACTAGTGCACACGAGTGCACAATAATACACACACATATATGTACTAGTGCACACGAGCGCACAATACACACACATATATATGTACTAGTGCACACGAGCGCACAATAATAGGCACACATATATATGTACTAGTGCACACGAGCGCACAATAATACGCACACATATATATGTACTAGTGCACATGAGCGCACAATAATACACACACATATATATGTAATAGTGCACACGAGCGCACAATAATACGCACACATATATATGTACTAGTGCACACGAGCGCACAATAATACACACACATATATATGTACTAGTGCACACGAGCGCACAATAATACACACACATATATATGTACTAGTGCACACGAGCGCACAATAATACACACACATATATATGTACTAGTGCACACGAGCGCACAATAATACACACACATATATATGTACTAGTGCACACGAGCGCACAATAATACACACACATATATATGTACTAGTGCACACGAGCGCACAATAATACGCACACATATATATGTAATAGTGCACACGAGCGCACAATACACACACATATATATGTACTAGTGCACACGAGCGCACAATAATACACACACATATATATGTACTAGTGCACACGAGCGCACAATACACACATATATATGTACTAGTGCACACGAGTGCACAATAATACACACACATATATGTACTAGTGCACACGAGCGCACAATACACACACATATATATGTACTAGTGCACACGAGCGCACAATAATAGGCACACATATATATGTACTAGTGCACACGAGCGCACAATAATACGCACACATATATATGTACTAGTGCACATGAGCGCACAATAATACACACACATATATATGTACTAGTGCACACGAGCGCACAATAATACACACACATATATATGTACTAGTGCACACGAGCGCACAATACACACATATATATGTACTAGTGCACACGAGCGCACAATAATACACACACATATATATGTACTAGTGCACACGAGCGCACAATAATACGCACACATATATATGTACTAGTGCACACGAGCGCACAATAATACGCACACATATATATGTAATAGTGCACACGAGCGCACAATACACACACATATATATGTACTAGTGCACACGAGCGCACAATAATACGCACACATATATATGTACTAGTGCACACGAGCGCACAATACACACACATATATATGTACTAGTGCACACGAGCGCACAATAATACACACACATATATATGTACTAGTGCACACGAGCGCACAATAATACGCACACATATATATGTACTAGTGCACACGAGCGCACAATAATATGCACACATATATATGTAATAGTGCACACGAGCGCACAATACACACACATATATATGTACTAGTGCACACGAGCGCACAATAATACGCACACATATATATGTAATAGTGCACACGAGCGCACAATAATACACACACATATATATGTACTAGTGCACACGAGCGCACAATAATACGCACACATATATATGTACTAGTGCACACGAGCGCACAATAATACACACACATATATATGTACTAGTGCACACGAGCGCACAATAATACGCACACATATATATGTACTAGTGCACACGAGCGCACAATAATACGCACACATATATATGTAATAGTGCACACGAGCGCACAATACACACACATATATATGTACTAGTGCACACGAGCGCACAATAATACACACACATATATATGTACTAGTGCACACGAGCGCACAATACACACATATATATGTACTAGTGCACACGAGTGCACAATAATACACACACATATATGTACTAGTGCACACGAGCGCACAATACACACACATATATATGTACTAGTGCACACGAGCGCACAATAATAGGCACACATATATATGTACTAGTGCACACGAGCGCACAATAATACGCACACATATATATGTACTAGTGCACATGAGCGCACAATAATACACACACATATATATGTACTAGTGCACACGAGCGCACAATAATACACACACATATATATGTACTAGTGCACACGAGCGCACAATACACACATATATATGTACTAGTGCACACGAGCGCACAATAATACACACACATATATATGTACTAGTGCACACGAGCGCACAATAATACGCACACATATATATGTACTAGTGCACACGAGCGCACAATAATACGCACACATATATATGTACTAGTGCACACGAGCGCACAATAATACGCACACATATATATGTACTAGTGCACACGAGCGCACAATAATACGCACACATATATATGTACTAGTGCACACGAGCGCACAATAATACACACACGTATATATGTACTAGTGCACACGAGCGCACAATAATACGCACTATAAAACTTACAAAATACAGAAATTAAAAAGGATGAGATAAAGAGATAAAGATGAAATACATTTGATCCTGTAGTCAAGTGGAAGGGGCAGGGATGACACTGAGGAACCTAAGCTTGGGGGTTGTGCGGAGGATGGGACCGGGATGTGGGCAAAAGGCTTGAAGCAGTGAGACCAGTTAGGAGGAAGCCATTGCAATAGTCCAGGACAAAAGTGACCAGGATCTGAACCAAGACAGAGAAGACGGGAGATGAAAGAAATGTTATGGAAGTAGAAACAAGACAATCTGGTAACAGATTGGATATGTGGAATGAGGGAGACTGAGGAGCTGAAGATCACTCCAGCATTGTGAACCTGGATGCCCAAAAGAATGGTCATGCCCTCAAAAGAAATAGGGAAATGTGGAAGGCAGATGGAGGTGAGTGGGGGCAGGGGAGATAACGTTATGAGATGTATGGTCAGATCGCAACCCATCCATACCTGCTCATCCTGCCCCACTCAAAATGAAAAGGGGGAGGTAGGGACTCACCCCTGGTCACTGCATTTATTAAGTGGCTACTATGTGCAAGGTACTAAGCTCAGCTTGTTACAAATACTATCTCACTTGATCCTTGTAGCTACCCTGGGAGGTAGGTGCTATTACTATCCCTATTTTACAGATGAGGAAACGGAGGTGGACTGAGATTAAGTAATTTGCCCAGTGTCACACAGCTGGTAAGTGTCTGCAGCTGCATTGGAGATCAGGTCTTTTTGATTTCAGGACTAATGCTACCTAACTGAGATCCCACAGGGCACAGAATCCACCATCTGAGGTCCTCTTACCACAGTCACAGCTGAACTGAGAGACAGAAGAGGGTATACAGAGAGGTGGGAATTTTTCCAATGGTAACTGGCAGTGATAACAGGTTAAGAGGTGGAAATTAAGAGCCTGCACAGGGGAGGCAGGGGGCAGAATACAACAATGTTGGAGAATAAAGGTAGGCATTATTATGTTAGAGAAAAGCCTCAGGGTTAGCTATTCCAGGGATGGAAGAGATGTGACCCAACTTCCCACTTTCTGACTAGATGAGCACATACCTCTTTGAGGATAGGACATGGTCCCTCATTTTGGAGATCCAGGTTAGATTTAAAACTCTCCACCATTTGGCTCCAGCCAACCTTACTGGGTGCATTCCTCATTCCTTCTCTCCACTCACTCTACGCTTCTGCCATGCTAGCCTTCTTGCCAACCTCCACGTATGACATCCCACTTCTCATCTCTGTGCCTTTGCCTAACTGACCTCTGCTTCAAGCCTCCCCAGTGCTAGTACCTTCTCCCTTGGAAATTACATATAATATATAAAACTTGTGTTTCTTTTTCTGTATTTACATTCATTATCTGTAATAGAATAGAAATTCCTTCAAGATAAGGACTTACTTTTCTTCCCCTTTGCAACCTTAGTAAGGTGATCCTGACATAGTCAGGAATGTGTTGATAATTTTAAAAACCATCTCCTGGGGGGAAAGATGTGCCCATAATATACTTTTAAGTTTAATCTGCATTATCAACACTTTCTTAAGACTAAACAACCATAGAACAATAAATCAAGACCTGATTTGTAGCAATTGCCAATTTCTGAGGTATAACTACTCAGACCGAAAATTTAACAATTGGTTGTCTGCTGCCATTTGAGCTGCCTCCAGCACACCCCTGCCCACAACACTCACTTAACGAACGCTCATTCAACACTGTTGAATGGTGGCAAGCATTTGAAATATCTACTTTTCAAAAAACTGAGGGGGAAAGATTTTTCCTTTCCCCCTTTTTAGAGTGAATTTCTAATGGTTTTAGTAAAAAGTAGCCAATGAAATCCACTTTGCTCACTTAGCAGCTCAAAGAACATGCCTTATAAGGATCATTGGTTTAATGTGTAAATGTTTGCTTGATTATCTTGAACACAAACCTTTGGAAAAACCTGGGAAATAATAATAGTGAGTGCACTGTAATTGAGAACAGGTTGCCTAGCAAAAAGAGGGATGGGAAAACCTTGAAGAAATAGTCCTTTCCTTCTGCCACACAGCATGAAGGATCATAAAACATTTTAAAGACCATTTTTAGCCTTCCAGGTGTCTGGGTAGGGGCAGGAAAGGGGCAGAGTTTGGGGATAGAGAAGAAGAAAGCAAAGGGAAATGGAAAAGAGAAGGCATTAAGATAAGGAATTGAAAGTAGGGGAGTAAGGCCCCACCACTGACTGCACATAATGTAACAGTCTCTCCGTCCTCCTTTTGCATACTATAGCTGCAAATTTATAATAATTTTACTACCTGGGTAGCCAGTCAGTAGTTTCCAGTTTCCATATCGAATTGCTGCATGGATAGAAACATTGAAGGTGGAATGTGTTCTAGGAAAGGAATCACCCTTTGAGGAAGACCTAGTGTTTCCTGGACCTGAAAGGAAACAACATGGAAGGAGGAGATTAAAACTTCAGTCCCACATAGTTACAGACCCACTTTTTATTTCTCTTCTAGAACACTAAATAGCCTTGATTCAACACTGGAGTGTAAAACAGGTTTGCCCTGGAAATGAATTCTTCATTAAATAGTTATATTATTATATTTTACAATAAGTTATAATAACATTAACTATCTGTCCCAAACAATTGGAAAAGAAGCATCCTGAAGACATTTGAACTCTGATATAGCTTTAAAGTGTTGATGTCCTGCTTTTATTGAGTGATACATTGCTCTGTTGCAGTATTTTGGCAGGGGGGAGTGTTTAAAGATGGGGGGAGCAGTCCTGTGATTTCACTGCTCTATGGAATTTCTTACTGAGGAAACTCTACCAACACAGAATGACACATCACCTGGGGGAGGGAGGAAGGAAGGAAAAAAAGAAATTCACATGACAATTTAGTTGTGTATTTGCAAGAAACAGCAAGATGTGCAGAGCAAGATGATTATCTTGTTCACTGTGCTACGATATGCTTGTTTTATTCCAGAAATTAAAAGAAAAGGATGGCACGTCCTCTGTGAGTTATAATCTCAGAGCATTGCCCGTGTGCCAGGAAATGTCAGAGGCTACCCTTGAACCCAGGTCTCCCTGGTCCTGAGGCCAGCCCTGGCTCCACTAGGTCAAACCATCTGTTGTGAAGAGAATGCAGGGACTGAGGGCTCTCACTTCCTGCGAGAGGATGTGTTGATAAACTGCAAATAATGGAGGACTTTAAGGATGTACGATGTACGATGAAGATTGCAATCCATCCACACCTGCTCAACCTGCCCTAGGCAGAACGGAAAGGGGGAAGGTAGGGCTCTTACTCCTGGTCACTGTTCCAGAAGAAGGAAGGAAGGAAGGAAGGAAATAAGTATTTATTAAGTGCCTCCTATGTGCAAGGCACTGTGCTCAGCATGTTACAAATACTGTCTCATTTGGTCCTTGTAGCAACCCTGGGAGGCAGGTGCTCTTATTATCCTATTTTACAGATGAGGAGACTGAGGTGAAGTGACTTGCTCAGGGTAACATAGCTCGTGAGTGGAGGACTTACTGCAGTCCTGAAGGACTTACTCTTCCACCTCAGAAACCTCGTGACCTCCTGCTCTGGGGCCTCACTGTCCTCACAAGTCACAGTCTCTGGCTGTGCCTTCTCACCCAAACTTTGCTGCCTCTTTAAATGTCAAGGCTCCCTTACTCTCATATAATAAAACTTGGCCAATATTATCTCATTTGATCCTCACAAGTCTGGGAGATAGCACCTATTATTATCCCGCTTTTACAGATGAGGAAATTGAGGCCAAAAGGGGATAAGTGACTTGCTTAAGTATTAGATGCTGAACTTGCACTTAGGTCTTCCTGACCCCAGGGCCAGCACTCTCTACCCTGTGCTACCCAGTTGCACTTCTAGTTCAAGAATCATAATCAAATCCATGTTGGCATTGCTACTGGAAAAGGTATGGGCTCCACTTTGGGCTCCACTCACCACTTCTATAACTTTCCGTCATCCTCTCCTTTAGAAAGTAAGTTAACTGAGGGCAAGGACTCTTTGCTTTCATGTTTGTACCTCCAGTTCGTGGCACAGAGAAAGCATTCTAAAATGCCTCTTCAATAAATATTTTTTCTTTCTAACTGAATATGGGATTATAGGCCAAATATTCCAAACCTGGGACCTTAGTTATACCTCTAAAAGCGGCACATTTCCAATTTGATTGATTTTATGAGTGGTTCCTATGGGCTTTTATTTTTTAAAGTCCCCTGCTGGCCAGGGAATCTGATAATGAACTTCTCTGCGCTCGGCTTTTCCTCGGTGATCACACCATCTGTGGATGTTTGCCATGTGTGAGCATCCGGCTGTCATGACCTTTAAGCAGTCACTATTGCTGCCTTGTCTTGTTCAGAATTCAGATGAGCGCTTTTGTAGGTGATCAGACACTCGTGTTCAAATTAAAATATAAAAACATCTATTTTGCTTGTGAAATGAATTATTTTTTATAATAAAAATGTGGTCCATTTCTTTTGTGCATGGCACAAAGGAAACTTGGACTTGTCCAGATCAGGGATTCCATCTTTGAGGAGAACTTTTGGAAGGACAATTTACTTTGCTGATGAAAGCTGACAAAACTGTGATTGCTTAAAGTCGTTCCTAGAGCACTGAGTCACCTGCTGATCATCAGACCTTCTGGTCTCACCCTCTGGTGTCTGTGCCACATTATCTCTCCTGGTTATGAGGGCAAAGGATGAGTTTGGGCACAGAGCTGGTGTGTAGTCACATTTCTGGTCTTGGGTGATTGGCTGATTGGCACCAAAAATTTATACTTTACACAACTTTATCCAGAACTGAATAGTCAAGACTCAGGGCTCAGCTGTGGCAAGTAGAGCCTAAGGTTTTAAGTCCTCATTTGTCTGACTGTGTATATAATGGTTATGATAGCTCTTTAAAATGGTACCTCATTCCTGGAGCCTTTGTGCTGGGAGGAAAAAAATGATTGAAAAGGTTTTTTCTGTCTCTAAGGGCCTGGAGGGCAAAAGCCAGCTCCTGTCTCTTTTTATATTTCTCACCATGGAATACGGGGTCCTGAACCTGATGGACTTTGAGCACCTGCATTGTACCAGTACTTCACACAGTGCCTGGCACATAATAGGCACTTAAATGCTGACTGATTTTAAAAAATATTACCTAAGCTATTGAATTTAACAAATATTAGCTATGCTTTTTGTTCTTTATCTACAAATGAAGCAGAAGCAGAGGGCTGGCTCTGAGCCAGGAAGACCTGGATTCAAGTCTCACCTCTGACACATCCTGGCTACGTGATACTTAACAAGTCACTTGCCCTATAGGTCTCTAGGGATTCTCCAAGATGACCAAATCCATCCTTCCTTCCTTCCTTCCTTCCTTCCTTCCTTCCTTCCTTCCTTCCTTCCTTCCTTCCTTCCTTCCTTCCTCCCTCCCTCCCTCCCTCCCTTCCTTCCTCCCTCCCTCCCTCCCTTCCTTCCTTCCTTCCTTCCTTCCCTCCTTCCTTCCTTCCTTCCTCTTTTCAATCATATTTTCCCCAATGACATGTAAAGACAATTTTTAACATTCATTTTTTAAAATACAATTTTGAATTCCAAATGTTCTCCCTCCCTTCCTTCCTTCCTTCCTTCCTTCCTTCCTTCCTTCCTTCCTCCCTCCCTCCCTCCCTCCCTCCCTTCCTTCCTTCCTTCCTTCCTTCCTTCCTTCCTTCCTTCCTTCCTTCCTTCCTTCTTTCCTTCCTTCCTCTTTTCAATCATATTTTCCCCAACGACATGTAAAGACAATTTTTAACATTCATTTTTTAAAATACAATTTTGAATTCCAAATGTCCTCTCTCCCTTCCTCCCAAAGACAGTAGGCCATTTGACACAGGTTATAAATGTGCAATCATGTCAAACATATTTCCATATTGGACCACAAGTTTCCAAGAAGATAAAGTAAGAGCCTGCATTGGTCGTGCCCTATGCCAGTGAAATCCCAGAGTTAGCTCCTACCTCTACGGACAAATGCAGGGCTTTAATAGAATTTCATCTATGCAATGACTACTCTTTTTACTTCTTTTAAGAGAATCTTATTTTTTAGTGATAACCTTTAAATGACTGATATCTTCTGTTTTTACTTTACCCCCATTCTCTAATATATTCACCCCAAATCCCATCCCTTATAACAAAGAATAAAAAACATGGGGAAAAAAGTACTTCAGCAAAACTAATCCAACACATGAACTAAATCTCAAGGGGTATGCGACGCCCCAGACCCATAGTCCTCAGTCTCTGCAAATACGGGACAAAGGTACATTTCCTCCTCTTCTCTCTGTGACCAGGCTTGGATATTTTTAGGTCCTTACATCATCTTTATTTCTGAACACACCCCTTTCCATTCCTCTCCCCACCCAAAGAACCCTCCCTTATAAAAAGGATTTTTGTAAAAAGAGAAAAAACCCACAAAGGAACTCAGAAAAACCAGCAGTTTAAGTACAGGCAAGATTTCACACCCCTACGAGGTGAAGGAAATGAGTTTTGCGATCTCTTCTCCAGGGCCATGAGGTCATTAACGATTATATCAGGTTCAGTTTAATATCTTTCTTTCCATGGATACTGCTAGCTACTCTTATTTTCATAAAATGTCTTCTGCCTGATGTGCCCTGATCTAATGCAGATCTCCCAAGGGTTGGGAATATATTGCACAACTACATTTCATAGTGGTGAAAGGGTAGTGTAGGCACAATGCTTAGTCACCATTTCAATCAAGGCCATTACAGAGATACGATGGAGACTGAGCAAATAAACATCTGTGGTTTCAGACCTCTAAGTCTCAACAATCTCACACCAACAAGTCTTTGGTACCAGAGGAAGGACTGCTTCACACTCATGGCTCCCTGGTTTGTTTGGGTACATTTGGGTTCCAAAGTAAACAGATGATCCTGGTGGCCTAGACATGTGAGGCTATTGATCACGGGAAGTGTGTTCTTAATGTACAGCCTACAGCAAAAAAATAAAAGAGACAACCTCACTATTTACACCAACCAAGTTTATATAAAGGTCATATTTTGATATGGAAGGATGTTTGTTACAGAGGATGGATATCTGATTTGTGAAATTATAAACAGAAAAGGGGAAATGTAGTCATGTCACATCTCTTCATGTTCTGGCCAAACATATACAAAACAGGAACATAAAATATCTAAATAGTAAGTCTAAGTGATGAAAGACGTCAGCTGTTTTCTAATTTTCTTGTACTTTGCACTGTAAATCTTGGCTTTATGAAGACTTTCTGAAGAACAAAAATCACAGCTTGAGGAATACTGCATTCCACACTGATTCAGTGGATCAGACTTTGGGATCTACACACATAGCACAGAGTCATGTAAACCCACCTACCCACCCTCATTGCCCACGCCTTCCATGCCAAACACCTTTGTGCTAAGATCTACGCTGCCCTGAATGGCTGGTCCAAGCAAGAGCATATACAGGAACTGAAACCCTAAGACCAGAAGAATGGAACCTGCCATTGTCCAACTGCATCCTGTTCATGGACTTATTCATTAAGGTGGCCTTTAATCTCAAGGAACCACTAATGAGATCACAGAACTGAAAAGATTTGAATGGCATTTCTATCAAAGAAAACTAATGATTGTATTTTTTGGATATGGCTAATGGAGAATGCTTTTTTCCCTTCATGTTGTGTATTTGTTACAAGAGATGTGATTTTTTTTTTGTTTTGTTTTTTACTATGGGAGTAGGAAGGTGGGAGGGAGATAAAATCAATTTTTGTTGACTGAAAAAAATTTATTTTAATAAAAGAAAACTAAGTCATGAAACCTACTGGTAGATGGATTTTCCCCTACCCTTTTAAAAAAAATGAATGTTCCATTAATGCTTTTAAAAATCATAATTTTTTTTAAAAGATAAATTTATTATTTTAAAAAAATTTTGAGTTTCAAATTCTCTCCCTCCCTCCAGAATATTGAGAAATCAAGCAATATAATATCAATTATACATGTAAAATCATGTAAGGCACATTTTCATATTAGCAATGTTGAAAAAAAAAAGCAAGAAAAATAAAGTGAAAAAAACACTTCAATCCGGGCTCACACTGCATCAGTTCTCTCTCTCTATTTTTTCATCATGGTCCCTTGGAATTGTCTTGGATCATTATACTGATCACCATAGCAAAGTTTCCCACAGTGGATCACTGTTACAATGTTGCTGTTACTATGTACAATGTTCTCCTGGTTCTGCTCACTTCACTTTGCATCAGTTCATCTAAGTCTTCCCAAGTTTTTCTGAAACCATCCTACTTGTCATTTCTTATATAACAACAGTATTACATCACAATCAAATACAAAAACTTGTTCAGTCATTCCCCAATGGATGGGCATTCCTTTAATTTCCACTTCTTTGCCGCCACAAAAAGAGCAGCTATAAATATTTTTGTATATATAGATCCTTTTCTCTATTGGTGCTTTTTGAAAAACATGACTAATTTCCTGTACTTACTTCCCCTTCCTCTTCAACAGAGAATCTAACCCTTGTCCTCAAGTCCACTGGTATGGGGCTCTCTCCTTATTGGTAGAGGTACCCTGCATGAGAGTTGGGGTGAGGTGAGACAGCCCCAGTTTCTGCCACTCCTCTTTGAGCCCCCTTTGGGACTCCTTAAGGTTAGTCCCTTTTGGAACTCAATCAGGCTTCAAATCTTCTACATCCTTCAAGTATCAATTCACTCAGGGAACTTCTTGCTTTCAGCTTCAAGAGAAAAGATGGAAGAGGCCAACCCCACTTCAGGTTGTTCATGTCTTTGGGAAAACATGAGAGTAGCTAGCAGTCTCCATCATGTCCCCACCCCTGCCTTGCTACACTAGAGACTTTGGGGGGGCGGTTTCCCTTTGGGTGAGATCCAGGACCTTTTCTTTTGGTTGATCTGAGTTACTTTGCTCCCAAAGGTAGAACTCATTCACTCTCTATTGTCTGTATATATTCTCATGCCTTCTTTGATTCCTTCTTGGATTTCTTTGCTCTTCTCTATGTGTGTTCATTGTGGGACTAGTATGAGATGGGAAAAAGGTCAAGTCTTGGTCACAGAGTTTGGGGTCCTTCTTTCCCCCTAATAATAATGACAAAGTGATCAGAAGTTAGCTTGAACCTCTAGACAAATAATATTTAAAAGATGAGACAGATTCAATTCTAGCCTAGTACCCCCTCTCTCTCAGGGGAGCAGAGTGGTAGCCTCTGGCCCCAACTTCTTATTTCCCCTCCTAGCACGGCTTCAAGTATCCCTTGGAAAAGGGAGAAGGACAGAAGAGGACAGAGATGTCTGTTTTGCCTCCCTTTGAGTCACATACAAGGACAGTCTACTCTCTCCACAAAACAAAGAAATATAAATAAACCCAATCTGACAACATACTGCTCATTGCACGTACCTACTCATGGCTGTGATAGAGCCAGTTTGAACCAGACAGTTGACTGCTAAATGTTCTGTGTAAGCATTTGCACTTTGGAAATGAGCAAATCCTATCAATCACAGCTTGTTTTATTGTTTGTTGATTGTCTAGGCTTAAGAAAGTGATGGAGAAAATGTTAACAATTTAGATTAAAACTTAAAAGTGTACTGTAAGTAAATCCCACCCACCCTCCACTCTCACAGAACCTGTTACTGATGCACACCCTGGCCTCTAGTCAACCACATCTCCGCTTTCTGGAAGGATGAGTGTTTCAACACCAATCCTTTGGAGTCAAGATTGGTCACTGCGTTATTTTCTTTTATATTACTATGGGAGGTCACTAGGTACATCATTCTCTTGGTTGCTTCCTTGGCTCTGCAGTACTTCCTACAAGTGTCTGCCAAGTTTCTTAGAGTCTTTCATATTCATCATTTTGTACAGTGCAATAGTATTCCATTAAAGTCACATTTCACAGTTGGTCCAGGGGTGGGGAATCTGTGGCTTTGAGGCCACATGTGGCCTTGAGGCTGCAGGTTCCCCCACCCTGCAGCCATTTTCTAGTTCATAGATATCCAGTTGGTTTTCAGTTTCTCACTACTACAAAACGTGCTACTAAAAATGTTTTTGCATTTGTGGGCTCTCTCCCTCTGTCTTTGACCTCCCTGGAGCAGCTCACCCTTATTCTCTGTATTATTTTATTTTAGTCCCATTTTCCCCCCAGAATGGAACCAGTTCATAGCTCCACTAGTCTTTCTTCCCACAATCCCTCACACATTTACCATCTTTATCTTCTGCCCCCTTTGTCACTGACAGGTGTGAGGGTTGGTAATGCATATGTCTCAGTGTTAGTGATTCAGAGCCTTCTTTCATATAATTGTTGATTATCCTCCCCATTCTTATTCAATTCAGTGAATATTTATTGAGCACCACTATGTGCCAGAATTCTTTTAGGTAACAACTGAGTGAGATTCTAAAGATCCCATCTCTACCCTCTAAGGAGCTTAGAAACTCCTTGGGGAGATAAGAGATATGCACATGAAAGAGTTAAACAGTACTATAAAACAAGATAATATATAATTGTGAGCCAAAATAGGTAGTGTAATATAGACAACATATAATACAGAATCACAAAACCTTAGTGCCTGAAAGGATTTCCATCCAATTCGTTCTGTCCCTGCACAAGAATGACCTTTAACATCCCCAACAGGTACTCAATTCACCTTTGTTGGAGAGACCAAGGACCTCCTCAAGCCACTCATCCCACTACTAGATGGCTCGGGATGCTAGCAGAGGGAGAGGTCAAGGCTGAAGTGGCTGGTAAGGCTTCATAAGGAGATGGAATTTAGGCTGGATGCTAAAGAAAGATTTGGATAGATGGGAAAGAAGATGAGCTTTCTAGGTGCAGGGAAGTGGCATGAGCCAAAGTTTGGAGTTGGAAAAACATTTGTCTTGAAGGGCAGTCAAAGCTATTTGTCTGCTTAGAGTGGAAGTTGGGGGCATAATGTGAAAGAAAGTTGAACAAGGTAAGGAAGAGAGTAGATTGAGAAGCACCCTGAATGGAAAGTTGAGAATTTTGAACTTGATACTTTGGGCATCAGAGTGTGGCTGGATAATGTTGATCTAGGAGTGAAATGAAGTTGGTATCTTAGCAAGCATTTTATGACTTACAGTACAGAGGATAAGTCAGCCAGGCATCTAGTTGATGATTATGTACGTCATGTACAAAATACTGTATTAAGTGATGTTGGGGGTTACAACATCAGTGAGTACAAACAAGGGCTTACTATATAATGGAAAACTTCATTGTCTAGAAACTTACCAATAATAGCCAATCAGTCAACAAGTAGCTCCCCAATTTCCGTGGGAAAGGTAGAAAAAATACTATTTTAAGTGTTGCTGTGAATTTAGAGAATTATCAACTTACAGTGACAAGATGCTGTATACAAGATATCTTAACCATGTGCAAACACATTTTGATTGATAAAGTACAAAAAAGGCCTGGACAATATTTAATTAATCATAATTAAAGATTAAGAATAAATCATAAACTTTACACTAAGTTGGCGGGGAGAGGAGGCTATCCTTGATCAACTTAGATGTCTTTTGAAAGCACACTGGATAACTGCGGTGATTTTGCACAGTGATGTTTCAATTGCCTGAGGAAATCTGGTCATTCTCTGTGGGCCATCTATAAAATAGTAAACTGGTTCATAATTGAGGAAATCATCTATCTAGCAGCTTTGTGTTAGAATCCTCCAACCAAGTTCTTGAGAAGGAATCATTTGGGGAAAGGGAAAAACAGGGTGAGCCTTGACCTTGACGTCAGATTTGTCCTCCCCCTTTACCAGACAGAGACCTTGTGACCTTCAGCAGGTCAGAGAATTTGGACATCTTCATTAGCTTTCTAAACCTAGCAGTGACCCTGACAGGGCAATGACTTATGGCAGTGTCTGCATTGGGCAGAATGTGATGAGGAAAGGCAGATTCAAGACTCTATAAAGAGCCCAGCAGAACATCTAGGTCCCTCTAGGTGAGGAACATTTTGATGTTCAAATGATGTGCAAAAGGGCTTCCAAGAGCTATGAGATAACCTATACTTACCACTTTGCCATATGTGCTTTCTAAACTTAAGCATCCCTTCCCATGGACTCTTTAAGTGATGGTGGGAGGTTATGTCACAGAATTTTGGGGGCATGCTTGGTGCCAAATACTATTGTTATGTCCTTAATAAATCTTCTAACTAAAAGTTAATTAAGTTTGACTAACTGATAATAACTACTAATGTTATGGGGAAGCACATCACTGGGAGCTGAACTTTAGGGCCACAGAATACTAGTGTCAGGAAACATGGCAGCAGAGTGTGAGTTATTCTACTTTCCTTCCAGCAAAGTGGGTAACAAAAATATGTAGGAAAAATGCTAGAGATAGCAGCATTAATCTTTCAAAATATAGAGAACTAGCAGAAGAAATTAAAACAATGTGGGAACAGGGCGAAGTATTTGTCAGCTTGTTTCTCCCATCAACCTTTTCACTACTGAAGTTGTCAAGATGCTTTAGAGAGTCTAAAGAAGATGGGTTTACATCTCAATACTTTTACTGAATTGCAAAAAGCAATTACTTTATTGACCTGTAGAACAGTTATATGTTATGTGTAAAAATAATATGTAAATTATATCAAATATGTAAAAAAATAATAGAATAAAACATTTCTTGAGCTATTTCTACCTCAACTCCATCAAAAGATAAAACCAAGATATAAAACAGTGATAACAACCTACATACATCTGAAAGTTGGCAAAGTCCTTCACATATATTATTTGAGCCTCTTGAGATAAATAAGACTAGCTATATATGAATATAATTTATTAATGTACCACCTTTCTTATGCAGAAATGACTTACAGATGATCCCGTTAGCACAGTGGGCACCTGAATTGGTTTAACCAGTAGCTGACAACTGCCACCAACTCATGAGACTGAAGCAAAGAGACAAAGGAAAGGGTTTAGGTTAACTGTTATTCCAGGAAAAACAGACCCACTAACTTAGGAACAGAACCTGGGGTCACATCAGGGAAACTTCAATTCCAGGTCCCAGTCATCTGGGACTGTTCCTGCCTCCCTCCTTATAATCCAAGGGCCAAGCGTAAGGATTGGAAGGAGGCTTTGGAGAATGCTTGTTCAGGCTCCTTTTCCCCATACATTTGTCACGCAGAATTTAATTCCGTGAAGTTTATTTTTGTTTCTGAACATTTCTCCAGTTTAACAAAGACATTCTAAATTCTGACTGTCTTTAAGGAACCACTCAGTATTCCCTGATAGGGTGGTATGAGGTTTGTACTTAAAGAGATATTGAAATTCAAATATACTTAGAATCTTACCTATGTGAATTAATGGACAATTTAATTTTAATTAATTTGATTACTGGTGAATTAAAGTTCTGAATCAGAAATTGTGTCTGTTGTCAAAAGCCAAGCCTGGCTAAACTTAAGATGGGTTTAGCATTCATTTGGTGACAAAGTAATTAATTTTTCGGGCACAGTGCTTCTAGATGACCATTTATTAAGGGATGCAGTGAAGTGACTAATGAGGAGAATGTATCCATATGTGCTAAATCATGAATCCTTAAAGTTTAAATGACAGCATTTAAAAAAAAAATAAATAGGAAAGGCCAAGATTGTGGAGTAGAAGCACGGACCTGCTCGAGCTCTCCCCACAAAACCCTTAAAATACCTATAAAAAAATGAAACAAATTCTAGAGCAACAGAAGCCACAAAATGACAGAGTGAAAGAAAGCCTGGAAGGCTGACAGGAAGGGTCCATCACACGAGGCTTAGAGCAGGAAGGGTCCATCACACGAGGCTTGGAGCAGGAAGGGTCTATCACACGAGGCTTGGAGCAGGAAGGGTCCATCACACCAGGCTTGGAGCAGGAAGGGTCCATCACACCAGGCTTGGAGCAGGAAGGGTCCATCACACCAGGCTTGGAGCAGGAAGGGTCCATCACACCAGGCTTGGAGCAGGAAGGGTCCATCACACCGGGCTTGGAGTGGAGAGTAGCCCAGCATGGGCTGTGCGAGCACAGATGGGATGGCAGCAGGCTTCAGGGCACTGAATCACAGGCAGATGCTGCTTCTAGATTTCTCAACCCACAAATGCTAAAGATGGCTTTAAATGTCAGTGAGAAAGCTCTTTCTCTTGGATAAGAGGAGAGTGTGGTCTGGCTGCAGTCCCAATCTCAGGGCAACTGTAGTCACTGCCACAGCACTGGGTGATTCTGAAGCTCTCTGCCTATAGATGGTGGAAGAATTGAGCCACTGATCTGGGTCTCACTCCTGAGTGACAGTTCTGGTGTGAGGAGGGGTGCTGGCCTGTTGGAGCTGGCAGCAGCTGTAGAAAGGGAATCCAACTGTGGTTGCTTGAAAGCCAGGAGAGGAGTAAACACCTCTCCCTTGACTATGCCACTCTAGAGGAATTGTAAACATACAGGTCCCTAGAGATATCTTGGAAAACAGCTGCACAAAACCTCTGAAGATTGGGGTAGTACACCTTCCACTTGACAAAGGACTCAAAAGTAAAAAAAAAAATGCCCAGAAAGGGGGGAAAATAAGACTACAGAAGTTTACTTTCTTGGTGAAAAAGGTATTTTCTGCCATTCTTTTGGATGAGGAAGAATAAAGCATACAATCAGAGGAAGACCAAAGCATACAACTGGAGGAAGACAGCAAGGTCAAGGCTTCTACTTCCAAAGTCTCCCAAAAAAAATATGCAATGGTCTCAGGTCATGAAAGAGCTCAAAAAGGATTCTGAAAATCAAGTTAAGAGAGGTAGAGGAAAAATTGGGAAGACAAATGAGAGTGAAAAAAATCATGAAGAGCAAGAAAATCATGAAAAAAAGTCAACAGCTTCCTAAAGGAGACCCAAAAAAATGCTGAAGAAAATAACACCTTAAAAATAGACTAATCCAACTGACAAAAGAGGTCCAAAAAGGCAGAACTGGTCAAATGGAAAAGGAGATCCAAATGCTCACTGAAGAAAATCATTCTTTAAAAATTAGAGTGGAGCAGATGGAAGCTAATGACTTTATGAGGTCAAGAAATTATAAAACAAAACCAAAAGAATGAAAAAATAGAAGATAATGTCAAATATCTCATTGGAAAATAGATCCAGGAGAGATAATTTAAAAATTATTGGTCTACCTGAAAACCATGATCAGAAAAAGAGCCTAGACATCATCTTTCAAGAAATTATCAAGAAAAACTGCCCTGATATTCTAGAACCAGAGGGTAAAATAGAAATGGAAAGAATTCATCAATCACCTCCTGAAAGAGACCCCAAAACTCCTAGGAATATTGTAGCCAAATTCCAGAGTTCCCAGGTCAAGGAGAAAATATTACAAGCAGCCGGAAAGAAACAATTCAAGTATTGTGGAAATACAATCAGGATAACACAGGATTTAGCAGCTTCTACACTAAGGGATCGAAGGACTTGGAATATGATATTCCAGAGGTAAAAGGAGATAGAATTAAAACCAAAAATCACCTAACCAGCAAAACTGAGTATAATACTTCAGGGAAAAAAATTGAATTTCAATGAAATAGAGGACTTCCAAGCATTCTTGTTGAAAAGACCAGAGCTGAATAGAATATTTGACTTTAGAATACAAGAATCCAGAGAAACATGGAAAGGTAAAGAGGAAAGAGAAGCCATAAGGGACTTCTTAAAGTTTAGCTGTTTATATTCCTACATGGAAAGATGATATTTATAACTCATGAGACCTTTTTCAATATTAGGGTAGTTAAAAGGAATATGTGTGTGTATGTATATGTATATATATATGTATACATGATGTATATGTATATATATAAATGTAGGTGTGTATGGATATGTATGTATGTGTATATTATATATGTGTAGGTCTGTATATATACATGGGTGCTTGTGTGTATATGTATACATATACACATACACGCACATACACATACATACACATAGACAGAGGGTGGGGTCAGCTGAATATGAAGGGAGAAGACCTAAAAAGATAAAATTTACTGTTGAGTGGAATGTACTAGGAGTAAAAGAAATGGAGAAGTAGAATGTAGCAAATCATCTCACATAAAAGAGGCAAGAAAGAGCTTTTACAATGTAGGGGAAGGGGGGGAGATGAAAGGGAGTAAGTGAGCTTTACTCTCATGGGATGTGGCTTAAGGAGGGAGTAATACACACTCCATTGGATATGGAAATCTATTTTCCCCTGCAGGAAGGCAGAGGGAAGGGGATAGGAGAGGGAAGATAATAGAAGGGACAGCAAATTGGGGAAAGGGATAATAGCAAACACTGTTCTGGGAGGACAGGTCAAGGGAGAGAATGGAATACATGGAGGGCAGGATAGGACAGAGGAAAATGTGGTTAGTCTTTTACAATGTAACTGTTATGGAAGTGTTTTTCATGGCTCCACATATATGACCTACATTGAATTGATTGCTTTCGCAATGAGAGTGGGTGGAGAGGGGAGGGAGATAATGAATATTAAAAATTGTTTTTTCATGTAACTTGGAAATAAGATGTATAGGCTATGGGGTATAGAAATCTACAAGAAAATGGAGGGGAGGGGGTTGAAATTAGGGAGGGTGATAGAAGGGAGGACAGACTAGAGGAAGGCATGGATAGGGTGCATGCTGTCCTGGGTTGGGGAGAGTTGGGGAGAAAATTTTGAATTCAAATTCTTGTGCAAGTGAATGTTGAAAACTAAAAAATAAATAAATTATACATGAAAATTTAAAAAAAAATTTCAAAATGTAATTGTATTATTTAACAAGATACAGAAACTTCAATGAAGTGTTAGTAAAGTGTTTCTAAGAGGAGGTTCCATAAACCCTATCTTAATAAATAGATAAGACTCATTAGTGGCATCCTTCCTCAAATTATATGCTGAAATTGGAAATCCTTAAAAACTTTTATTTCTTCAGTTGGTTGAAAGTGTCACGGTGCAATCCTATTTACGCTATTAATTTGCTTAGCCAGTTATTTTTTCATAGATGGTGTAAAGAGCTTGGAGGGCCAAATTGCCTGTCAAATTATTGAAACATATTAATTAGTAGAGTTCCAATTAATGAGACTCCACTGGTCTAGCTAGAGCACATTAGCAGTAGCAAGGGCCTGTGGAAACTTTACGACCATCTTCTATAACAGGGCGCTCGGGCTGTATTCACACGTTCCACAACACACATGTGGATCAAATCACGATCCATCCCCATTTTGACATAAATGTGGGCGAAGGCAATGGATAATAACATTCTCCTCTCAGTGTGTGGTAAAGAGCATGTGTAACTTCTTGCCCGTCCAGATGTGAACGCATTAATTTTTATCTTGACTTTTTTTGGGTATTTTAAAAAATCACTGTGATCCTAAAAATAAAACTTTTTACTCTAAAAATAGCTCCCTACAAAACAGTGATCCAGAACCCCCACATTCAGCATGGGCTTCCTTAGTGGCACTCTCCATGGGAGGGAGAACATAGCAACATCCATGGCAATTCTAACACTAAAATACAATACCGTATGAGCTGTATAAATGCCACACGGTGAGCGATGGTATCACATATGTCCATCTCAACGGGTCCGGCAAATAGCTGACCTCTTTGGCTTCTCCTTCCATGTCTCTAATCTTTTATGATAAATATTTTCTGATTATGAACTTAAAACCATGAACATTTCAATAGGCAAATTCGAAGAGAAAAGAGGATTGCTTAGAAAGCTGTGAATTTCTGTGACATGGACTTTGACTTTTCAAAAACGTTCAAGTTACCACGGCAGTAATAGTAATGGCTAACGTTTGTGTGGCCTTTTGAGGTTTTCAGGCGCTTTACGTATACTGTGTCATTTGATCTTCACTGTAACTTTGTAAGGTGGGTGCTATTATTTTACAGATGAGAAAACTGAGGCAAACAAAGTTTAAGTTACTTATCTAGGGTCTCACAGCTAGGAAGTATCTAAGGCCCGACTTGGGTCTTCTGTGTTCCAAACCCAGCACCCTAGCTACTTTGTCATATACCTGTTTTTGCTTATCTCTAACCCTAGATGAAGATTTTTTTTGTTCCCATTTTTTTTTTTTTGATATTTCACTAAAATCCTTTTTTTCTTGCTTCCCAACAATCCCCCCGCCCTCACCCTTCACCCTTGTTCCCCCATGGAAGCCTTCTCTTGTAATAAGTAGATATAATTAAGTAAAACAAACCAACATAGTGGCCATGTCTGAAGATGTCTCTTTCCAGTGGCCCATGTTGTGATCCTTTGCTTAGTTGGTTCTGATTGACTGTTTTCCATGTCCTGCTCTGCTTCCATCCTCAGCCCCTCCTGGTTCTCTGTTGACCTGAATCGGATCCATTTGTACCCCTAACCGTGTCTCTGGCTTCAGTTTTGGGAACTCCATATACTTCACTTGTTGCCATAGCTGCATTCGTGACCACATCCCATACACTTTGCTGCCTGTCTTGGGCCTTCTCCCTGGCACAGGGTGTTGGAACCAGGATGGGGTAGTTTTTAAGGATGTACTTAAAAGTGCATCACAAGCAGCAGAATGTAAATATATACATTGGAATGATTACAGTTGACAGTCCAGTTGGCTAAGTCCTAGATCAGCATGTTAGAGCCAGAATCATGGACTATTGGGAGACGTAGGGCACCTTTGAGATTATCTAGTGAAACCTTCCTCGTTCAGATTCCTTTTATAATATCCCCAAAGAGTTGTTATCCAGACTCTGCTTGAACAATTTCAGTGACAGAGCAGCTCATTACATTTTCACACAATTCTAATTATTACAAAATTCTTCCTTATATTGAGCCAAAATCTAGTTCCCTGGAATTTTCACCCATTAGTCCTAGTTCTCCTCTTGGGAGCTATTGAGAATATGTTTAATCCTCCACCCACATGGCAGTCCTTCGGATATTTTAGGATTGTTGTCTTGTACCCATATAACAAATGAATACTCAAGGCAGAAGAAACTGCTAGGAGATGCAGTGATAGATCACTAGGCTTGGAATGAGGAATACTGATCTTTCTAAGTTTAAATCTAGCCTCAAGTGACACTTTCTAGCTGTGTGACCCTGGGCAAGTCACTTAATCCTGTTTGCCTCAGTTTCTTCTTCTGTGAAATGAGCAGGAGAAGGAAATGGGAAACCACTGCAATGCCTTCACTAAGAAAACCCCAAATGGGGTCGTAAAGAGTCAGACATGACTGAAATTGTGAACTGATCCAACCATTTTGGAGAGCAATCTGGAATTATGCCCAAAGGGTTATTAAACTGTCTATACACTTAGACCCGAAAATACCACTAAGTCTATTTCCAAAGATAATTAGGAAAAAAGGAAAAGAATCTATATGTTCTAAAATGTTTCCATCAGCTCTTTTTGTGACGGCAAAGAACTGGAAATTGCAGGGATGCCCATCAGTTGGGGAATGGCTGATCAGTTGTGGTATATGATTGCGATGGAATAATACTGTGCTATAAGAAATAAGGAGTTCAATGATCTTAGAAAAACATGGAAAGACTTGCACAAAATAATGAAGAGTGAAATGAGCAGAGCCAAGGGAACATGCATACAGTAACAGCAATATTGTTTGAAGAACGGTTTTGAGTGAAAACGTTATTTTGAATATTACAAATACCCAAATTAACTACAAAGCATATGAAAGAAGACGCTATCTGCATCCAGAAAAAAATGATAAATAGAAGAATGTATGGAATGACACACACACACACACACACACACACACACACACACACACAC
The DNA here is from genome assembly GCF_028372415.1 of Notamacropus eugenii. Lineage (NCBI taxonomy): Eukaryota > Metazoa > Chordata > Mammalia > Diprotodontia > Macropodidae > Notamacropus > Notamacropus eugenii. The sequence goes on from NC_092875.1 coordinate 472,798,210, forward strand.
ACACACATACACACGTACATTGGGTCTAATAGTAGCCACCTCTAGGGTTGGGAAAGAGGGGGAAAAAAAGAAATTCACAAAGTAACTTTGTTATATACTTATTATGTAATTTATATATATAAACACACAATTATTATTATGCTTTAACATATTATTATACATATTACAAAGTAACTTTATTATATCTTTTAAAGGAACAGCAAATCGTACACAACTTCAGTTTCATGGGCAATCTTTTTTTCCCTTATATCATGCCATAGAGAGGCTTACTTTAACCCATAAATTAAAAATAACCCTAAAACACGTAAAAGTTAAAAAAAGGTTGTTTCCCATGTCCAGAATGCTCTCCTTCCTTCTTCGCACTTCTCAGAATCCCTGACTCCCTTCAAGACTCAGCTTAAGGGCCAACTCCACAAGACCTTTCATGATTTCCTCCAGTTTTTAGAGCACTTTCTCCCTGTCTCAAAATGACTTTGTGTTTACTTGATATACGCCATGTATTTATTTACCTGTGCATATTTAGAATATTAACTACTCAAGGGTAGTTTCATTTTTGTCTTTGTGTCTCCTGTGTCCAACATAGTACCTGGCACACAGTAGGAGATTAATAAATGTTTTATTCAATTGAATGGAAAGATCTTTCTAATTGGCTGGATACTGTATCCTACCTGGGACAGCAGATAAAGGAGACAGAAGTGAGGGAGAAGAAAAATGAGTCCAGCTTTTGGTTGGTGTGGTGTCTTCTTGGACACTTGAACTCGGACTGTTGGATGTGACCTCCTGCTGTAAGCCCTGTGGCCTCATCAATGAGCCTTGGCCTTACAAACTTTCAGGCACCACATTTGCTTCCTGCTACTATTTCAGCTTTAGCATAATGGGTTCTTTGGGATTTTGGAAATGTCTAACCACAGTACTAGACTCAGTCATATCCTATGGGGGCTCGTTTTCTCAGGCTGACTATATATTGGATAAACATGACATGCTTTAAAGTCTTCTAAATTTACTTGCCATTAACTTAATGAACTTGCCTCCTGTTACCAGTACTGAGTCCTCTTTTAAAAAAAGTGCTGACTCTTGGCTCAAAAGTAAGTTTCAAATTTGCATACCTTTTCTGGAGGAAGAAGAGGAGGGGCACGTTGAACTTAAAAGTCTCTAGCTCTCCATATGTTAAATGAAAGAAAAGTGTATGTGCAGGTTTGTTTCGCCAGATAATCTGCCTTGTGCAGCAAAGGAAAGGGATATATAGGCCATCTCTTTCTTTCCGTTCTCACTCAGAGGTGGCAGATGCTGTATCCTTTCCATGCTGGAAAAAGGAGCAGAGAAAAATGTGAAGACAGAGGAAAGAGAATGACTAGAGGGGAGTAGAGAAAGCAGGAAGGATAAAGGAAGTGATGAGTGGGGAGAAAGGGGAGGGTTGAGTTGAGAAGAGGGTTGGGTAGAGAAGAAAGGGAAAGGGGATGAGAAGAGACAAAGTTTTTGATTATTCAGGGGCAGATTATATGGCTTTGTTTTTCCTTTCATTCTTGATTCTTAGCATCTGGACATTTCTGCTTGTGAACATATTTTCAAAGGTTGGGCAAAGATATGTGTGTGTGCGTGCGTGTGTGTGTGTGTGTGTGTGTGAGAGAGAGAGAGAGAGAGAGAGAGAGAGAGAGAGAGAGAGAGCGAGAGATTCAAAAGAAGGATTAACTTCATTGCTTAGTAGTAACTGCTAAAGGTTTGGTCATGAAAGGGGTTTAAAACTTTGGCTAAAATGAATGTTTGAGAACGACAAAGGACGTCTGTTTTAGGACCACCTAACTCACAGGGTTGTTGTGAGGAAGGAACATTCCTTTAAATTGGAAGCTCCTTGAGGGTAGGAATCTCTTTTGCCTCTTTCTGTATCTCTATGCTTAGCAGTAGGTGCTTAAGAAATATTTGCTGATTGATGAAACTTATAGCAGTATAAAAAAATGAGTGGTTCTTATGATCACCCTCAGCATCCATGTTTCTCCTGTTCCTATGGCTATCATCAGTAACAGCAATAATGATGACAAAAATCACCCTTTACCTCCAGAATGCTTAAACTCAAGTTCATTTGATTCTCCACCATGAAGTCAGATATTATCCCCATTCAAGTTCCCTCACTGGCCCACAGCAGAGAGGAGCTTCATACCTAAACCTTCCTATTCCCAAATCACAGGCAGAATTTTTTCCATTATACTACAGTTGCTCCTCAAAACAGAGTGTGTGTGTGTGTGTGTGTGTGTGTGTGTGTGTGTGTATCCCACTATATATATATGTATATCCCATACACTATATATGTGTATATATGTATGTATATATCCCACATTAGGAAAGCTAGCTTGAGATACAAAGAATGTATGAGGAAAAATGTCAGGGATAGGGGTAGCAGAGTTGGAATGGAAGATCTTAGGAGGCAAGAGAATGCATTAAAACAGGGCTGGGAACATGGAGAAGAGATAGGGGTTGGGGGTGGCATCTGCAGTTGTTCCAGTGAGCCAGGGGTCACTGAGAGTCTTCCCCAGTTGCAAGGACTGTCCAGGTGCCAACCCCACCTGGTGTTCCTTTTTCCAGGCCACTCTGTCTGAGCCTATATAATGGAAAGTATAAGCAAAGAAGGCCTGGTCACTGTGTTAAATTTATCCATCAATTTTCCCTCAGTCCAGTCTCTCATTTTGGAGGTTAGCCCTGATTTTGATAGCCTCTCTTCAAGATCCATCCTACTTCTAAGAATCCTTCCTGCTCTTGTCAAAACCCTCGCAACATGAAACAGAAGTGCCAGGAAAAATATAGCAGATACAAAGTTAATCAGAAAAAGGTGAGGAGGAATATTACAGATGTTATTTATTACCTACATGGGGAAAATCAAAACCCTTATAATTTTCCTATGTGCACTCTGCATGACAGATTTAAAATGAATTTAACTTTTATGATTTTCTGTTTAAAGAGTCAGACTCTCCAGTACCTATTCACTCAGTTCACGTTTAATATTTTCAAAATCCAAATGAGAAAGACCTTCGATGTGGTTGGCCCAGCCTGGATAAAGTTCAAATGTTCATAATTACTGATCATGTACTAGGCACTCAGAGACCTCATGAGTTACACTTCATGTTTGGCCATGAGTTAAAACCTCACATACACCTGAGAGTAGTAAAATATTCAATATAAACTTAAAAATATTGGCAGAAATCTACTTGGGAAATCTACTGAGGAGTAAAGGCCACTGATGTCAAGAACTGGTAAACTGAGCTGTTTATACCTGAAGAGACTTGGGGTAGTATGGAATTCTCTTTGTTTTACATCAAATCACAAACATTAGCTGGTTCCATAGAGCTCACACTGGACATTAACCTCTTTTTTATTTTATTTTTTTAAAGATCAACAGTGACTGACATTGACATTTCACTCACGCAAGCAAAAGCTATTGGATGGATAGCCCCATGAACAGCTTGTGGGTTCCATGGGTACCAACATGGGTACCAAAGATACAGTGGAAGGTGCCCAATAGACCGGGTGGAACCCTGTGGATTACAGATGGAAGTAGAGTAGCCCAGGATGGTTTGCAGTGTGTATAGCTACAGTGAGAGTTCACACTGATGATAATATAGATCCATTGAATATAAATGCAGACTGTTACAATATAATACTATAAGATCCATGAGCTGGTTGAGACCTTAGAGTTCAACACCCATCTAACATGTCTACATGACAAAAAGGGATGAGACCTAGAGAAATTCTGTATTAGCTTTTTCTGACAAACAATTAGTTGACCTTTGTTAATTTACTATGTCATGACTCATTTGGTAAACGAGTCGGGTAACAAATGCCTGTGACTTCAAATATTTTTCTAGTTCACAAAAGCAAACAGTATAAGAACAACTCTGAATTTTGTCCATTTCTAATTACAGCAAGTAATTTATTGGTCAGAATTTTTCCAATTCCCACAATGCTGATTAATATGCCAAGAGACTTTTACATTTAAATTTAACTTCATGGCAGATTAATATAACACAGAACTACAGCATCTAATGAACTTTTTTAAGTTGCCCTAAATACAAGTTCTTTAAGTAATTCGTTGAGTCCATCAGGCCTGAGTTATAAATATACACCACGTGTATAAGAGAAAAAGAAAACTTAACCTAAAATATTCATCCTTGGCCTGTGATTAAGATGAAGAGAATGAGTTATACTGAGGAGTCTTTTGACTGGCTGATGATCAAAGAGAAAATAGTTTTTTTTTTCTTCCAACATGGCATTTAGTGGAATCCCAACCACAAAGCTTTGCTCGCTGGTCTAAATGCCTTCCTGAAAGCTTGTTATATTCCTGTGCTGTGAGGTCTCTTGTTCCACTTCAGAAAGGACATTTCTAGGCCTTGAGAGCATTTTTGGATAAGGATGAAATAGTGCTAATTCAATTCTTAATTTGGAAAGGGAACCCTGCCCAAGAAATGAATCCATGATGGTTGTCAGATGGGACCAGTTCCTTTAGACAACTGTGTTATTGCTCTATAAGATGCTTGGCCATGGTGGTGAGGACTTGGGAATGTTGAAGCCAATCAGTGTTCTTCCAAGGATTGTCCTTTGCAATGTTGTTATACTCTGACCTTAATAAAATATGGTGTTACATGGATCCTATAATTACTGGAAAGGCGGCCACTGTATGCCAGTTGTTGAAAGAAAAAAAAAGAAACGATTTGAGAACCTTTTCTACCCTAAACCAATTATTGGCAAAGACTCAGTTAGGAAACTAAAGAAATGAAGTTTCATACTTTGAAAAGTCACCAGAATACAGGATGAAATGGGCTTCAGAACTAAATCTGTCTTTCCAATGAAAACTGGAAACCCATCTGTGCAAGTGTTGGCAAAAATCTGTACTCTGCTCTACAGCCTATTTAATCAGAATGAAATATTAAACAGGTGCTGTTCCATTTCAGATCAGCTGGAAATGAGCATTTATCAAGTACAGGTTAGTGAGGGTGGGGAGAGACACCTCAGCAGCCTACTTGTAAGTCTGCAGGATGCTAACAGATGACCCTCAGAACTCTCTAGAAATTGAAATGAATGGAGATGATTCTGGGAATTTCATTCCAAGTGCTGGCCATCTTGTATTAAGTCAAATTCCTCACTGGTAACCATGCATGTGGATTTTTTTTTTACATCTTCACTTCAAAACACTAACGGTTGGCACCACACCCGTATTTGTGCCATAGCTTCCAGAAAGAACACATGATGAGAACTATGGCTTTCAACCTAAGCCTGGAAAGAAGCCCTCTTCCTAACGGCTAACGACTTTTTGCCTTGTCATTTTGCAGCAAGAAGCCAGTGAGGGGATGGGGAAAGAAGGAAGGAAGGAAGGAAGGAAGGAAGAGGAAGGCAACAAGTATTTATTAAGTGCTAAGTGCTTTACAATTATTATGTGGGGGAAGGACAGTTGTGGTCAGTGTGGCTGCTGCTTTCTGCTCCCTCTTACTGCCAGCAGCTCTGCCCCATTCATGAAGGGTGTGATTTGCCAGGCATAACCTGATCTTGAAGACGCACATATGGTAAAACACTTATGATGAGAAAAAAAAAAAGACAAAGCTAAGTTTTCCATCTGACTTGGTGATAATGCTTAGAATGAGGAAAATCCAAAAATGGATTTTGAGAGAGAGTTTATTGGCGAGAGATGAGCTCCAGGCTCTTAGGGAAAATAAGACTTCATGTGGTGGGTGTTGGGGTGAGTTCTGATGTTCTGGCTAGGTGATCTGATATCTTGGGAATGGAGAATCGAAAACATACTAATACTTTAAAATAGCTCGTTGCTTCCTGTATATTCACAGAATATTCACAGAACAGAGCTGGAAAGCAGTCTAAGGGCCATCTAATACAATATTGCATTTTTAAAGATAAGGAAACTAAGGCCCAGAGTAGTTAGATGCCTTGTTCAAGTTTTCATAATTAGTGGGGACCTAGAACTTTATCCAGGTCTCCTAATTATATCATGCTCTGGTGCCCCACTCCCCCAATGCCTGCCATCTTTACAACACATCAGTATGGTTTACTTTAACTCCTCTTAGAGTTATCCAAATGAAGATTTATGCCTCTTAGACCAACTCAAAGGATAAAAATTAGATTCTCAGGCTAGAATCTTTAAAAAAATGTTCAAGAGACAAGAACTGTACCCAAGGAA